>NC_088797.1:4520608-5148108 GCF_011386835.1 Chrysemys picta bellii
CCAGGGGCCTCTCAGATTTTAGAGGGATTTAATTCACTATTTGAAAGGTGTAGAGAGGACACTAGGCATATACGTTCTCAGACAATTACTCCTTTGAGTGGGTTGTAAGTTATACCTGCAGAGCAGACATGATTATTCAATACAAGTGAAGCCAGGCACAGAATTTAGCCCTAGGCTCAGCTCTGAAAATTAAAGACCTCATAAGAGGTGGAATTTAACTATTTGGGGATGCTGGAGTATGTCACCAGTTACATGGGATTTTCCCATAGTCCAAATAGGATTGTTTTACACAGAATGCATTATGTGAGACCTGTCCATCTCCTACATCAGGCCGTGGGGCTTTTCTAGCAAACTAATCCTGAACATGAATTTCCCACTGTGCTACCAAAGGGCAGGTTACATTTAAAAACCGGCCATTTCAAGTGAAAAGTTATTCCCCACAACAGCCTCAGATGTGGAGCTATTAGGCAGATTGTAGGACAGCGGTATTTTTATCCGGCTATCCCCAGACCGCAATCCCACCCCAAAACAAACAAAAAAAACCAATCACCCTACCCCAAGCAGACTTTTGACCCCAAGAACAGAGCTGTACCAGAGACTATGTCAAGTCTGCTCAGGACTTTGCTATTGATTTTGCACGGAAGGAGCTTAGACACTACAGTGCTGTGTAGCAGTGTAGAGTCGCCATACAAACACCGGTCAAAATCCCGGTGGATTTGGGATAGTCCCCAGAGGACTTGCCAATACGTAGCAAGGTTCCCAGTGGGCTTGGATTGCATCTTCACTGCTACTTTTAGCTGTGTTAGGTAGAGCTAACATGATATGCACACCACACAGCAATCACAGTACAGACATACCCTAAGGATATGTCTACACAGCAACTAGACACCCACAGCTGGGCCCTGCCAGCCGGCTCAGGCCGTGGGGCTGTTTCATTGCTGTATTTCATCCTGGGCTTGGGCCAGAGACCGGCTCTAGGACCCTGCGAGGTGGGATGGTCCCAGAGCTCAGAAGTCTACACAGCAATGAAACAACCCCGCAGCCCAAGTCAGCTGGCATTGGCCAGCCACGGGTTTTTCCTTGCTGTGCAGATATACCCTAAGTGACTTAGGAACCAAAATCCCAACTCACTTTTAATGGGACTTTGGCACCTCAGTGACTTGTATGCTTTTAAAAAGTTTACCCTTCAACATTGCTACTTACTGCACCAAATAGGACTGTTGCAAGGGTAGATCTCCTTTTGAGTCCAAGGTGAGCAGAGTTAGGTGAAGGCTTTTGAAAATCCCTCCCTGTAAACTCTTTGGATCAGGGATTGCCTTTTGTTAGTGTGGGTGAGTGTAGAGTGCTCAGAACAAGGAGCACTGATAAGGACCTGTAGACACTAGTGTAAACCAAATAACCAAACACCCCCCCATATAAGTATAAGATCACATAGATTGTAAAGACAATGAATGTAGGCATTAGAAGGGTGTGCCTGCATATAACAGACAGCAACTCCCAAAGGCATTGTTACCTAAACCGAAACATTTTACATCATCTTCCCCCTGTGCCTGTGCCTTCCCCCTCCAATCCCTCTCATCTCCCCCCCTCACCCGAATAAAAGTTCCAGTTTTCAAATTAATCCTGCTGGTTCAAATGTAATTTTTCTCTGAATGACAACAACTACCGGAAGAAGAGCTCTGTATAGCTCGAAACCTTGTCTCTTTCCCCAACAGAAGTTGGCCCAATAAAAGGTATTACCTTCCCCATCTTGTCTCTCTAACTACATGAGCAATGTAGTCTTCTGGTGGCCCTGCACAGTCTGAAAGATCATGGGGAAACTGGATTTCAGTCAGTTTGGACCTAGATGTTATTTATCATTTAAATTTGAGACAGTGGCCTTTATTTTCAGAGCAGATAAGCAGTTTTTTCATGAGTACAAGGAATTTACATTTCACTTATTTCTCTGTAGACAATTTTGCTTCCGAGCAACGTGTTTTGGGATGTATGTTACTAAACCCAGATAGACTCTTGTATAGGAGGGCATGGTTTCATCTACCTGCACTTCACACTGTAGTTTGTAAGAGAGAGACTTTTCTGTGGATTTACACATCCTTAAACCAGAACGAAATACCATGCGCACAAAAAGGTTGACTGCTTAAGAAGTTAAAACTCACTGGTTCAGGTTTTACAGATGGCCCTTTCTTGCAGGTAAGGATTGAAATTCCTGGTGTTTGTAGGGGGAAAATGATGTACACAGTCTGGTATCAAAGCATACAGAAAGTGGTTGTCCAAGTATGGAGGTTAAGAAGAGAATATTTCTTTGGGAAGATAGTTACATGTTTCTTCTCTGTTCTAGTCCCTTGCAGAATGGTTGCATTTTTTAGGATGTTTTCCATACAGTAAAAAGTACAAAAGCAACTCCAGTGCCCATGACCTCAAGGAGAGCTCAGGAAGCTCAGGACCTCAAAAAGAGGCATTGGCCCCTTTGAGGATTGGGCTCTAATTCCGTAAACAGATGAAACCTGGCATTTCTGGGTGACTGATGAATACCAGAAATGGCATCTGTTTCCATAGTGTAGTATCCTTTTAAAATGCACTGGGGACTATTCTATTCAATATAGGTTCTTACACCATCCTCATCACCGTAGTAGCTGAATGCCTTCCAATAGTGGTTTAAGGAAAAGGACTAACATCAGTCACATGAGGTTCATCCTCTCTCCAGGAGAAGAACTGTACATGCAGTGGAGTGTTTGATGTTCATAGGGTTATTTTTTGTTGTTGTTGTTTTTTTAATGCTCTGGGTTTATGCTACAGAAGGCAGGTCAAAGAAATGCCCCTGGAATGTGGAGTGAAAGGTGGTGAGGTTTGCGATGGTCCTTGGTTCCTGGGGGAGTTCATTCCACAATCTTGGAGCAGGAGCTGTTGACCACAGTCCCCATCCTGGAGCTGCAGGCTCTTCTGGCTATCCTGTGGCCAGGCCAGGGAGCACCGGGAAGAGAAGGACCAAGACCCTGAACTTGATTTGAGATTCTATGGGAAGCCAGTGTAGAGAGCAGAGGACAGGTGCAATGAGCTTGCGGCACTCGTGTTGCTGAGGAGACGCACTGCAGCATTTTGAACTCCCTGGAGTTTCCTGAGGGTGGATGGCTCTATGCCCAGATGCTACATTTCATTATGGTGTAAAATAATCCAAGTAAAGAGCCAAATCCTGCAACCCTTAGTTTTACAAGCAACGCTCCCAGGAGGACCTCCTTTTGAGGTCAGTGAAAATGCTTGCACGAGAAAGGACTCCTCATTCAAGTAAGGGCTGCCTAAACTAACACAGTATGTGCAGACCAGTCCGAGGGCACTTTTCAAAATGGGTACGAACAGTCTCCTATAAATGGATCCTGACTAACTCCACGGAAGCAGCAAAAATACCTAAAATTATAGGAACTGCAGGTTCTTATGGAAATTTTCTTCCAAGCACAGCTCTGCTATTTCCCCCTCTGAGATGGATTTAAAAATATTTCTGGAAAGTGAGCCCTGCTGGAGGGCACTCTTTGATTGAGAATATTTCCTTACTTTCAACTGTATTGTTTTGATACAGATTACTGAATATTCATATTTTTCTGGCACAGAACCAAGCAAAGTTGGAAGAGTAGCAGCATCTTTTATGTCTTCAGAATGGAAATTAACGCTTATAGAATACTACCCTGATTCCACAACTGTATCAGTGCAGATTCAGAAGTCTGCCACTTACTTTTAATATGGTAACAAACTAGGGTTACCATATTCTCACAATCAAAAAAGAGGACACTGGGAGGGGTGAGGAGCCCCGCCCTAGTCCTGCCCCGCCCCCATCCACTACTTCCCACCCCCTGACTGCCCCCCTCAGAACCTCCAACCCCCCCGTTTCTTGTCCCCTGACTGCCCCCTGCTGAGAACCCCCCACCCTAACTGCCCCCCTAGGACCCTACCTGTCTCCTGACTACCCCGACCCTTATCCACTCACATGGGTGGTAGGGTTGTAGAAATTTTGGTGGTGCCCAGAATCCCCCCCACACCTGCCTAAGGCTCTGAGAGGGAGGTTGGGTTGGGGGAGGTGGTCGGGGTGCAGGTCCTGGGCTGGGGATTAGGGTGCAGGAGGGGTGCAGGGTGCAGGCTCTGGGATAAAGTTTGGGTGCTGGGTGCAGGCTCTGGGCTGGGGCAGGAGGTAGGTGTGCAGGAGGGGGTGAGGGGTGCAGACTCTGGGATGGAGTTTGGGGGCAGGAGGGGATGTGTGGGAAGGGGGAGGGGGTTTGGCAGGGAGTTTGGGGATAGGAGGGGGTGCAAGGGTGAGGGCTGTGGGGCTGAGGATGAGAGGTTCATGATGCAGGTGGGGGCTCAGGGATGGAGCAGAGGATTAGGGTGCAGGGGATGAGGATTGGGGCTGAGGATGAGAGGTTCATGATGCAGGAGGGGGCTCAGGGCTGGAGCAGAGGATTACGGTACGGGGGGATCAGGGCTGGGGCTGGGGATAAGGGGTTGGGGCGTTGGAGAGGCTCGGGGCTAGGGTGGAAGGGCAGGGTAAGGGCAGCCTGTCTTGCCTTTAGTGGATGGGGGGCACTAGGACCCGGGGGCAGCAGACAGCAGTTGCTGCCAGCTCTGGCAGTACAAGCAGGCAAGAGAGAGGCAGGCAGGCAGAGGGGGGGGGAAACCAATGGGGAGGGGATGCGCGGAGGGGAGGTGGCAGGTGGAGGCCGGGAACCCATCCAACCCTCCCCCTGCTCCCTGACTGCCCCCCGGGACTCCCCTTACCATGCCCATGTGTAGGCAAAACAGGCTGCAGGCAGCAGGGGGGAGCAGGGGAGGGTTCTGGCTGCTAGAGGCCAATGGGAGCGGCTCAATCAGGCCCAGCCACCCAATCAGCAGCCACACTCTGCATGGAAGGGAGGGAGAGAAGGGAGGGGAAAAATCCTGGACCTTTTAACCTTGTTACCAATTCCTCCCGGATGGCTATTTAAAGACACAAAAACCGGACAGGTCCGGGGAAATACGGACGGATGGTAACTCTATAATAAACATTCCCTGTGGAAGTAAGAGTTTAGTTCATTCAGGCTGGAATGCTGATAACCAATGGCATCTGTATTTTGGTGTACGGACTACCAGTTTTAGCCAAAAGTCCTTGATGAAAAGTACAAATCCCATACAGGCTCCACTTTGGCTTTTCTTAAAGATGTAACAGTTCATATATATAAAAATGTCAGGGTCAACAGCAACTCAAAACATAAGAACATAAAAATTAAAACATTAATGAAATCTAAAAAAATTAAAATGATGGATGCTGCATCATATTTGCCTTCTTTGAAGAAGGAAGCACATTTTCTAGCTAGAGGAGGCTGGCAAACAAAACCACAAGATAAAATAATGTCTATGGCACACTTCTCTTGTGAATCAGCAATAAAGGTGCACCTTTTGCTTCATGTGTAATGAATGGCAGGCTCTCACCCTGAAAATCTTTACTCATCCGTGCAGTAACTGATGTTCGAGATGAGTGTCCCTGTGGGTGTTCCACTCCAGGTGTCGGTGCGCCCCTACGTATTCACTCGGAGATTTTTACAGCAGTACCAGCACAGGCTTCGTGCACCAACCATGCCCCAACAGCGCACATGCGTGACTGGGCTCCTCGGTTCCTTCTCTACAACAGAGACCGCTCCAACTCAGGGTGGGTAGTGGAGCACCCACAGGGACATGTCCCTGTGGGTGCCCCACTCCAGGTGAGTGAAAAAAATTCTGATGACCTCTAGTGCCCATTTGTCTGTAGTGATGGCCTGCCAGTTGTGGTAGAAAGGGAGCAAACGGTGCCCCAAAATCTGGATAGGTAGTATGAGCGCTGGAGTGGGTGAGAGGTCTTCTATACCCTCGTCCAAGGCTTCAAATCTGCTCGTTAGGTGGAGGGGGTTGGGACAGTGCTGACAGCATGGGGCGGCGTTGCTGGTGCCTAGGTCTCTGGCGTTGTTGATCATATGGCCTGTGGTGATGTTGAGTGTAGGCCAGATATCATGAGCACTGATAAGGCTGATACCTATATTGTCTCCTTCTAGTTGATGGTGTGTAGATGTTTAGGGATCTGAGTGTTGCTCTGGAGTCCTTCATGGTGTGCAACACTTTGTTGGTCTTTGTAGCGAATAACTTCTCTCCATCGAAGGGGAGAGCTTCCACGGTATTTTGAATGTCGCGTGGGAAAGAAGAAGATGTAAAGCATGAAGCCTGATGCATAACGATGGCCGTCGCAGTGGACCTGGCAGCCACGTTAACAGCATCGAGGGCAGCCTGTACTGCTGTGCGAGAAAGGATTTGTCCCTCAGAGACTACGGCTTTGAATTGCTCTCTCTTGTCCTCTGGAATGTCATTAATAAAGTTCATGAGTTTCCCGTAATTTCTGTGGTCATATTCGATCAGTAGGGCCGTGTAATTAGCCACCTTGAATTGCAGTGTAAATGACGCATAAACTTTTCGACTGAGTATATCTAGTCTTTTACTGTCCTTGTCAGAGGGGGTGGACCGGGAATGCTGCTGTTTGTTCCTTTGGTTGGCTGCTTCAACCACTGGTGAATTTGGTGCTGGGTGTGTGAAAAGGAACTCTGAGCCCTTGGATGGGACATAGTATTTCCGGTCTGCGTGTTTGCAGGTAGGTGTTATAGTGGCTGGTGTCTGCCAGATATTCTTAGCAGGGCCCAGAATGGCTGTGTTAATAGGGAGGGCAATCTTGGATGTGCTGGAAGGTTGTAATATGTTGGTCAGCTCATGCTGATTTTCCGACACCTCTTCCAGAGTAATCTTGAGTGCATCAGGCACTCTTTTGCAGAGGTCGTGAAAATGAGTAAAATCATCTGTTATTATTGGAGGTGGGGGCATAATAGTCTTGTCCAGGGAGGGTAGGGTGACCAGATAGCAAATGTGAAAAGTCGGGACAGGGAGTGGGGGGTAATAGGAGCCCATATAAAAAAACCCCAAATATTGGAACTGTCCCTATAAAATCGGGACATCTGGTCACCCTAGGTGAGGGAGCTGAGTTGTTATTGGTCGGGAAGTGTCAGGTGCCCCCTTTTCCATGTGCAGGGTTGCAGGTTGTTCTTGTCCTTCAGTCGCAGAAATGTGCAGAGGCTCAGGAGGAGATCTGATGTCACCACTTCTGGGGCTGTGTCAGTCACTAGGGTGTCTCCATGGGCTCCAGCAATGCCACTGTCCGGAGAATGGCAGGGGTGGTCCCACCCACGGGTGTCCATACCAGGGTGGTAGGGCCTTGGAATACGAGAAGAGGCAGGCAACTTTAAGTCTGAAGCCTCGGCACCGGAGCAGTGTGCATCGGCAGCAACCGAGATACGGGCAGTGCTGGAGGTGTCCGGAGTGTGGTACGTACTGAGCCGCGGAGCAGTCGGCACTGACGAGACAGACCTGCTCGGAGATCGTTTGGAAAGTGGTTGGTCTCTATGAGGCGAGGAGAGTGGCTGTTTTTTTCCTGATTTTTAATTTTTTGCTGACCTAGGCGGACATTGTCTTGAGGATGACTAAACACCTGGGTCGGAGGGAGGTCTGAGGCACTTCTGCGTTAAGATTAATTGAGCCTCATGTCTCTGTCCTTTCATGCCCTAGTCTTTAACAGTGAACTCCCCCAAACAGGGAACACATTGAGAGTGGCTGTCCGAGATAGGAATGGCGTCTCTACACGGAGTGCATCTCTTAAAACCTGGTGAGCCAGGCACAGTACGAACTGTCTAACTAACTGACAGGAAAAACGGGAAGGGGAAAAAAAAAAACTTTTTTGTTGTTGTTGGAGAGAACGGGGAAAGGAGAGTTAAAACTTATCTACCAATTACTGGGTAAAACTGTGTGGAAACTAGCCAAAACGAAAAATTTTTGAACGAATCTGCTGAGCTCTGTCTCAGGCTGGGGACGGTAGAGAAGGAACTGAGGAGCCCGGCTGCGCATGCGCACGCACTATTGAAGCATGGTTGGCGTGCGAGGCAGGCACCCGTTCGGGCGTGTGCACGGCCCGTTCGGGTATTGCTGTAAAAATCTCCGAGTGAAGGTGCAGGAGCGCACCGACACTTGGAGTGGAACACCCACAGGGACATCTCTCGAAGGAGAAGGATTTTTATTAATATTTAGTCACAATGGTGAAATCCTTTCTTCATTGAAGCCAGAGGGAGTTTTGCCATTGACTTCAGAGGGGCCAGGATTTCATGCATTGACTTCGGAGGGGATACAGTTTGCAGGACTGTGCTCTAAACCTCTATGATGGTGCTTTTTTGTTCAGATAAGAAACTTGCTGTAAGCTTCACATTAAAAAACCCTTATAATTCTTACATCATATACGAGGTTTTAACATCTGAACTCACATCATATTCGGGCAACCCAAATTAAGTAAAAAAAAAAAGTCAGACGAAAATGCTTATTTTTGTTGTTACCGCCTTAAAAGTCTTGGAAAATCGGTCTGGAAATGTGTGTTTGCTATATTAATTGTGTACAGATGCGGAGTGCAATCTGAAACTTTCAGCTTCTAGTTCAAGCAATGATTTTCAGCTGTGTTTTCTTCAGCCTTTGAAACAATCATTGTGGCACAGTCATCTACAAAAAATGGTGTGCTTGGAACTAATCTTAAAAATCATAGAAATACGAGATGGAATTGACTTATTAGGTCATCTAGTTCATCTTCCTCATCCCTCCACTGGGATTTGTGTTGCTCTCTGGAGAAAGAAAATCTGAAGATTTGGGAATCAGAGGAAAAGTGGGCCTCCTAGCGTAACTCAGGTTCTGACCTTTACACAATAAAGCTGTTCAGTTTGAGTTTCATTTAAAAAGTGCCAAGACTCTCTAGTGAATCAAGGGAGAAAACTGTCTTTCATCCAAATGGATATTGCTTCAAAATGAATAATCCCCAAAATTAGCAAGCAAAAGTCACAAAATCATTTTCTCCTTTGACATTAATACAGATGCTACATCATTAACAGGGAAGACCATTACATTTGAAAAAGCAGGGATTAAAAGAGGTCTAGGATGTCCTCTCAGCAAACTAAGGAATTGCATGAAGGGTTACAGAAGGGTTGCTGGGTTTTCTAACCAGCAAACACTAGGCAAACCCTCACTTGCAAGGAAAGGGAGGGCCCCTCCCCGGAAATCCATGCTGCCGGCGGGGAGAAGGGGGGCTGCTCCCCCGGAGCCGCTGCCGGCAGGGAGAGGGATGTGGGGAGTCCTCTGGCCCCAGCCCTGGGGCAGCCTGCACCCCAAACTCATCCCCAGCCACACCCCAGAGCCCACACCCCCAACTGCAGCCCTCACACCCCAACACTCTGCCCCAGCTCTTGAGCCCCCTCCCACACCCTGAACCCCTCAACCTCAGCCCCAAGCCGGAGCCCGCACCCCCAGTCAGAACCCTCACCCCAAGCCCGAGCCCCCTCCCACACTCCGAACCCCTTGGCCCCACCCCGCCACATATCACCTCCATACTGGTGCATCTAATTCAATTCATTCCGCACATGGATATAAAAAATGAGAGCGAACATTGCTCCTAACTGCCAGAGGGATGGAAGCAACTGGAGACAAGGAAATGGAAAACACAGTCTGGGACTAGGTTTTAGTTAGCAGTAGAGGAAATCAGATTGCAGCAGGAGTAAAGCTAGCATAAAAGCTTGATGGACATCCTATTGATCACTAGGCTAATGGCAACTGGGCTTCAGCTGAGGGACTTTTTTTTTTTTTTAAATCTCTGTCTTCAAATGGCATCCAGTGAAGAGAAGAAAAACATATCATAAGAGCTTTTGGTATGCAGCGAACATGCTGGAAACAACGGTAGTCATGGGTAATATAAGTGCGTATGTAGGTGGATTCAGCTGCTTTGTATCACATGGCTATAGTACATACCATGTGAAAGGCAAGGCACTTCTGGATAATGGACGCAGAGTGAAAAATGTGCTTACTGGTATACTCATATGTGAGCAAGAGCATTCCCGGTTAGTGCTCACAGACGGGGAAGAGCCTCTCATGCGGGAGGTAGATCTATTTCTCTCTACAGAGAGATGCTGCTCTAGCTCCAAGCTTTTCAAAAATGGGAGCCTAAAGTTTGACTCCTAAATCCTGATTCAGGGACCCAAGTAAGTGGCCCGATTTACAAAATTGCCAAGCAGCCAGAAGTTCCAATGGGAGCTGGCTGCTTATTTAAATACCTAGATATGGATTTCGGAGTCTAAGTTTAGGAACCCATTTTGAAAACTATGCATAGACATATGTCTAAGAACCAATATATATACATATACAGACGCCCCCGACCTACACAATCGTTCCGTTCTGGAAAGTCTCGCGTAACTCCAATTTTGCATAACTCGGAAATGTATACCCGTACGTTACGCAAAAATTTCTGCAACTCAAAAATCTTATTTCTGGCTTATGGAACTTTTTCCATAAGTGCGAATTCGCATAAGTCGGGTCTTGTGTAACCTGGGGAGCGTCTGTACACACAATGGTATAGTAGAAAGATTTTATCAGCATGAGTTTGGAATGGTCACATTACTCATGAGTGACAGAACCACGTATCAGTTATTCAAGTTATCCCAAACAAATGCTGAAACAGCTTTTCTACTACCCGGTGCCAGTATGTACAGCTGATGTAAGTTGGTGCCAACATCATCTGACAACAGTGAGGTACCATGAGTTGTCCTTTGCATGTATGACACATTAGCCTGCTTAAATAACTGCAGCTCTCTGGTGCCTTCCACTACCTTGATGGCATTGGTTTCTATAGTCAGCCCACACCAGAGTGAAACTGGCCCGTATGAAATGGTGCATAACATACCATCTTTTCCGCTTCTGTGTTTGTACTATATTTGTACTATAAAACACCCGAAATACGTACTAACATGCCCGATAGGTAACTGGGCAGCTAGGCTGGGTAAACAAATTCAGGATTTCCTATTGGGCAGGGCGACTGAAACGTTGATAACTGCTGATTTGAGGCCAAGATTAATCCAAGAAAGCTGTTCAGTGCTGATGATATATGTACGCTGGGGACCCTGCTTACTACTTCCTCACACAGCCACTTACTAATTTGATTTTGGTTCCAGGTGCTGGAAGCCTTGTTTTGCAAATTAAGTAATAGTTTGCAGAGCTGAGAAATCCCATGTCCTTGGAATTTCTCTTAAACAGTCATTTAGATCCAAGTTTTCTCAAGGAGAGCTGATGGGAGCTAAGCACTTTTGGAAAATCTGGCCAGTAGAGTCTATTGTTTTACATTTTACCCATAAATCCTACATGCAGCGGTTCCACTATCTCTTGTGCATGGTGGGACATGAACAAGTGCCCCCATTGGGCTCATTATATCCCCAGGAGCAGTCAGAGAGGTCTTTGAGCAGGCCCCTAGGCAGCTCCTGCGATTCAACTGGCTCTGTTCATAAAATGTTCCCGTGCCACTAAAAGAGTAACGAGAGAAGGAAAAAGGACACACCGCAGGTTCTGGTGCAAAGGAAGGAGAGGAAAGAGAAAAGCGATGGCATCACACGCCATTTCCCACCAAGAACAAGGATATATAACTCACCAAAATTCAGAGGCAAATTTCTAGAGTTTGCCTTGCCTCTCAAGTAACCCACCAAGGCATGTAATAAACCACTTTGCTCACCCCCAATGACTAGCTTGGGCTACAGGGAGAAAAGTGTATTTAAAAAAATGAGGCGGCTTGGGGCGGATACTGTAGGATCTCTCTGGGTCTTTCCTGGTGTGGAGAGAGTCCAGAGGGAATTTTGTCTTGGCCCTTTCTTAAAATCCTAGGGAAAACGCCGTTGGGTCTTTTTGTCTCTCAAACGTTGCCAATCAGAGCTGTGCACAATGTTTACCTCGTGCCACTGGCATTTTCATTAGCAGCTTTGGTATGAGCTCCGCCTGCTTTTGAGACTCTCAGCTGACAGAGATGGTTTGCGCACCTAGCCAGTCTTCCCACTCAGGACTAGAATAGCAGGGAGTGCTGCCGGTCAGGATTTAGATTCAGAGGCCTGTGAGAAAAGACTTATCTCCCATGATAACAGTTGTCACCTCCCCATCACCAGCCCCTTGATGGAATGAAGCATGGGGCAGCCGGTGGAAGGGGAGAATGGGGTGGTGCTAGGTATTGCAGGGGAGAGGAGCGGAGAACAGCAAAGAGGAGGGTGGGGGAAGACGGCAGCAGGGAGAGGGCATTCCGTTTGGTGGTTCACATCTAGCCCCTTTTAACCAAACGGAATTTTCCTTTCGCGAGCCAATAGATTGCAGCAGCGCCCAGCTCTGCACTAGGTGCTCAAGACCTCGGCACAGCACAGAGCAGAGCCAAGCTCCGGAATCCCTGCAGAGGTTTCTCCAATCGCTCTCTGGGGCCCTGGACAAGAAAGCGCTTTATTTCCATCATTCCCAAAACTGGCCCCCGCCCCCTTGCTTAAGAGACAAGAAAAGACCAACACATGAGGGGACAGGGTGTCAGGGAAAGGGAAGAGGAGAAGGTTGAGTGGGGACATGGAGGCACAAAAGGAGTAAAAAGTGAAGAGGAAATGAAAGGATGCTAAAATGCATCCTCTTTCCTCTCTCCCGCTTTTCTTTTATCTTCTTCACGCTCTCTAGTCCAGGGGTTCTCAAACTGGGGGTTGGGACCCAAGATTATTACATGGGGGGTCGCGAGCTGTCAGCCTCCACCTCAAACCCCGCTTTGCATCCAGCATTTATAATGGTGTTAAATATATCAACAAGTGTTTTTAATTTATACAGGGGGTCGCACTCAGAGGCTAGCTATGCGAAAGGGGTCACCAGTACAATAGTTTGAGAACTGCTGCTCTAGTCGATGTAGGTCTTTATAACATATCACCGCAGTACCTGAGTATTCTCCAGTCGTGCAGCAAGTGACATGACTAACATCCCTGACATGTGACTCATTCTCTCTCACCTCCCCAGCTGCTGTCCCTGCACGTTCTCACCCATCACCAACTTCTGCTCAGGCTCCCTTTCTTCTTTCCCCACCAATGTTTCTTGAAAGTATTTTAAAGGCTCCTTCCCTTCCCCCGCACCCCCATCTATGCTTTTCAGTTCCCCTTCTCTCTTCATTAATGCTGCCTTTCAAAAGGGAGGTCCTTTTCCATCATCCTTGTTTTTCTTTCCTAGAATACCGTATTTCCAAAGACACGACAGGAAGGATGAGATGATGGATACATACCCAAAACGGCCCTGGACCAAATAAACACTATGCACATATTTAACTCCCATTATCTTCAACGGGACTTGAGCATGTGCTTATGGGCTTTGCTTAAATAGGCCTACCTGCTGTTCATTTGGTGCAGGGTGAAGCTCTGTATATGTTTCTCATCTGGAAATAAATGAAGGAAGCTTTCCCTATGCAAGTTCTAATGATCCCTTCTGGCCTTGATATCTATACATTTATGAATGTACGTTCTCCACATTTGTTGACTTTTCATGAGAACAGTGCTGCAACGGAGCAGAGAAGAACGTGCAGGAGAGGGAGAGAAACTTACGTTGGTTTCGAAGCTTCTGCCTGGTCAGTCTGCAGTTTCTCTCCACCTTCTACTTCCATAGTGCAATAAACGATGCGGTTTGGAGCTAAGGATTTTAGACCCTGCACTTCCATTATGACGACCTATGGAGTGAAGAGAGGAAGTGTAAGGAAAGTACTGGGCAACACAACAGCAAATTAGCTCTTTCAGCTGAAGCTCTTTCATTAGGGTGACCAGATGTCCAATTTTATAGGGACAGTCCCGATTTTGGGGTCTTTTTCTTATGTAGGTTCCTATTACCCCCCATCCCCTGTCCTGATTTTTCACATTTGCTGTCTGGTCACCCTATCTTGCATCAGGGAGACTGCCCAAATATATACAGACGCTCCCGACTTATGCAAGTGTTCCATTCCGGAAGTGACAGAACGCCTTGCGTAAGTCGAATTTTGCGTAAGTTGGGAACGTACACCCGACAAGTACGTCAAAAAAAACCCTTACGGGATTTACGGAACTTTTTCCGTAAGTCCAGATTTGCATAAATCGGGTTTGCATAACCCGGGGAGCATCTGTATGATATGGGTCTGCTCTTGTGGGGTACTGAATGCCTTCAACTTCACAACACAGTAAGACCAATAAATAATCCCTGTGAGGGGCTGAGATACAACCAAGAAGCCACCCACAAAACATCAATAATCCATATCACTATCAGCGCTGCCATTTGGACTCACCTTCTGCTAATATTTTTGCAAATTCTGTCAATCCCAGTTCTTTCCATCACCCACACTAGCAGAATGTGGCTCTCTGTCCCTTTCCAATGGCTAGGCCACATAGAGACTTATCAGTCTGCTACTTTGGGTAAGCTAATGGAACTGATCCCTTAGCTCAAGCAGGAGAAGCTTATGTGTTTAGGTCCAGAGAGCAAGGGTTCAGTCCCTGTAGATGACTCATCAACGAGTGTCATTATACAGGAAGTGCAGTAGGATGATGCACGTGTTTGTTTACGACACAATATATATAATTTCCAACCTTAAGTTCGTCTTATCAAAACTTTTTAGAAGGAATTTCCTTTTTCCTTCTTTTAATGTTGATGAATCATCATGTTAACAATGTGTCTTCATCAAGAAATCACATGGATGTTTCTGTTCTTCTTATAACTAGAGATGCAGCGTATAAGTTAAAATTTCAAATTCCATGCTATATATTCCCTGATACATTGTCATTCGCCTGCAGATTCTCTCATACGTACAGAGATCTCTGCAGACTCTCTGATGAATCAATGTTTCTTGGCCAAACTTCTGCTGTGCAAATGTTTTGTGCATATGAATGGATTGCTCACCCTCTAGAACTTCAAAGCGCCACTTACAATTCCTTCGGAATCGGTTTCAGTAGGGATAAACATGCTAAACAACATTGTCATGAACAGCTCGTTTATGAATGGCACATATTTTTCTTACAAGTAGGTCTAGTGCTTTGTGACATTTCACTGTTTCTTGATACCTGTGCACATAATAGTTATGCCCTGTTTGATGTCGACATCAAAGACATTAGCCCTGGATTCATACACAACCAAATTTCCAATAAGGCTGAACTGAATATTGTGAATATCGTAAAGCCAATATTACCTTAGATATTTTAAACGCTGAATTCAGTGATATTGTAAACAGTGGTGTAAGTTGCATGTTGTTAAATTGGGGTAATGGTGAAAATTGGTGTAACTTACACAGCACAGGGGATATTTAGCAAAAAAAACAATAGAAAAGAATGGAGGAAATGGTAAATATAAATCCTCTTTATTTCATTTTACATCTTTTTCCACTCTGTGTATGCTCAAAAGCTTGTTTCTTTCACCAGCAGAAATTGGTCCAATAAAAGATATTACCTTGGCCACCTTGTCTCTCTGAGGAATAAAGTGACATCTCTACTTAGCAATAATCAAACGCAAAGACACCTAAAGCACAAGGTTTTAGTAGTTTAGGAACCAGTAATAAAGTCTCTATGAAATTACACTGATGAATATTTCTATCCCAGAAGTTCTATTTTTGATTAAAAAACCCACATAACCCTATTATTGCAAAAAGCAAAGAGAATGAAACTTTGCAATTCCCTGAAACAGAGTGTTTTTAGGTAGTATAGAGAAAGGAGGCATCCAGATTAGTCCCTGGATTAATTCCACCCAATTTCAGTGGAGTTGCCCTGCAAATGAATTTAGCTCATGGCTTCTACACTTGGTACAAACATTGCGACACTGTGAAGATGCTAGTTAATTACACTACTGTTTGAGCGACTTGATACAAACTACCTTGAATTTCACATTAGTATAATCTCCATAGATTGTTCTAAGAAGATGGGAGAAATCTAAAAGGGCATATTATGACGCTTGGTAAAAGCCTTTTATAATTGTTTCCTAAAAGGGAAGAAAGCCCCGCTTGGGGATTAGGAAATCCTTTTACTGACCTCTGCCCCTCAAGCTGTTATTTTAATATCTACTCTCATGGCTCAAACTGGCTAGGCATTGATTGGGGTGATTCTTAATCACACTAATTCAGCACATTATATGTTCAAATGGAGACAGTCTGTAGCTTTTACCTCCAAGGAGAAGGACAGCACCACATCGGACTTTGAAAGCTGGTTTTCATTTTCTTCTCCCAGGTCAATGATTGAGGTGTTGTGGCTGCGTTTTAGCTTCTGTAACTTGAACTCCGAGCCGCCTTTGGACACTGGCATGCTTTCCAAGTTTGCCATCAGCAGGTTGACAGAAGACTTCAGCTCCTCGATAAACATGTTTTCCATTTCTTTGGATACAAATTTCGGAAATTTACGCTCCTTGGATTAAAACAACAAGAAAAATGTATTAAGATTTAATGGAGACTCAAGAGTCGCTTGTTGGATTGTCACACCACATGAGTGATCTGGTTATGTCTCCACATGCATTTGGAAAGTGCCTTGTACATGGAGAACTACCACCATCCATAACAGCTGTCTCCCAAGCCCCTTGGATGGATACATTACCTTTAGCAACTGGCTGAACCAGTGCCTGGCATTTATGTGATAAACTGTAGCTTCCTGTATGCATTTCTCAGATTCACATTCATTATCTGTTCATACAGCTTGTCTCCTATATATATCAGTATACACGCCCTGGCCCACATCCTCAACTGGTGTGTGTTGCCATAGCTACACTGAAGTTAATGGAGCTTTGCCAAATTTACACAAGCGGAGGAATGGCACCCGGGTTTTTCTCCCCTCTTTGAAATGACAGATTCCTACTTAGAGATCTCCTCAGGCCGAATTCTAAAGTCCAACCTGGAGCTGATCACAGCCAACCCCCACCTAACCCAAGAGCCTCGTGATATTTTCAGAATTGACCCAAGCCCGACACTTGCATGGGAACCCGTGTCAGCCCTGCAGACTGGTCTTTGGGGCTCAGCCCGTTGGGCACTTCCCACTCCCGATGCCTGTGATCTGTCTCTGCGTGTGAGGTTGTCATGGTGGTGTCTGTATGTGCTACTCCTACCGGCCACCGGTGCCTTGCTGCACAACTAGTTAGCACACTGTCTCTGCGGCCCACGCAGAGCGGAGAGAGGTGGCAACAGCCAGCAGGAGTGGGGCAGGCAGCTGTCGTGCTGACCCCATGGGCGGGAGGAGGTGATCATAGACGACCCGGCCCAGGGAGCCTCGGGTTGTTTTTCATGCACAGCCTGAACCCAGCGCTTGTAGTCAAGTGCTGTCGGGTGGCAGGGCTCTACTCTGCCTGGTCCCAGCTGGCATGTGCACCAGAAGCGTCTTCTCCTACATGCAGCTCTGTCAGGTCACCTTTATTACGATCTGCAACGCTCCAGAAAGCCGTGGGAATTTCCTGCCTAGCTGCATAGCACCAACACAACAGGATTTATTCTCACAATGCCCCCGCAGAAGGGTTCCAAATGATTATCGTCCCCTTTTTACATGGCTGGGACAGAGGCACCGAGAAGTGATTTGTCCAAGGTCACCCAGAGTCTGCAATACAGCCAGGAACTCCGCAGTGCCAGGCCAGTGCCCTTCCCCCGAGCAAGCCTTGCCAGTTGTGCCCTGCTGTGCGTTGGGTTTGTATAGGTGGCCAAATATCTGCCAGTGATTTGGGCGAGGCCATCAATTTCACTTGTGACGTCATCCAGGCTTTGACTCCAGGTTTCCCTGCTGTTGTCTTAAACACCCCCTGGTTGTCTCATTCTGGGTCTGAAGTGCTAACGGGGATCTAGGCCACGGGAATGCAGTGTGTGTGGTCCCAGTGGGAAGCTGCATCTCAGGAAGGGGTTGGTGTTAGGCACAGCTCCCTCCCAGAGGGCACTGCTACCATGGGATGGGAGTTTAGAGGTGACTGACTAAGCTTTATCATCCCAGTTAAAAGCTCAGGATCCTAAGACCTAAGTCCTGGTCGCTGCACTGAGCCCAAGCAATGGGCAGCAGATGGGCTAACCAAGTATTCCCTCCCAGGCCATGGGCAGGCAGGAGAGGTCTCGGGGCAGCAGTAGCCTCCATAGCCCCCCCACTCTCATCCATAGCAGGAGAAGGGTTTGTGCAGATCCACCAGCCCTGGGTCTCACCTGCCTGTCAGCGCAGATGCAGCCCTGGTAGAGCAGAGCTCTGTAGCTCAGAAGGGGTGTGGGAACTCCGTGTGGGCTCCCTGCATGCTTCCCAAACCCCTGGGACACACACTCGTTCCACTCCACTGTGCTAGGAGAGGGCAGGGCCTGCTACTAAGTCATTAACAAAATGAGGAATAAACATTGTGGCGGGAAATGGCTGAAGCAGTGAATGATTCTAGTCTCCTCAGCACCTTCCCTGCAATTTCTTTGCAACAAACTGGCCAAGCAGGTAATTCAAAGGGCAATCTCTCTCTCAGGCCAAGATTTTCAGAAGGCCTACACCCGCACTTGAGGCCTGATGTCAAAAGACTGCTCAGCTTCCATCTAGGCACTTCAGTGGGTGACTAGATTTTCGAGAGCTCAGCACGTCGTCACAATGGGAGCGTCTGGGTGAGGGCACCTGCGGTAAAACTTTCAAAGGCACCTAAGGATATGTCTACACTGCAACAACAACAAAACAACTGACTCTGGCTCGCACTCCAGGGCTAGAAATAGCAGTGTAGACATGCCAGTTCAGGCTCTGAGACCCACCTGTCTGCCAAGTTTCAAATCGCAGGCTCCTATACTGAGTAGTAATGCCTACATGGCTAAGATCAGCCCCGAGTCAGTTGACCCAGGCTTTGAGACTCACTGCCGTGGAGGGTTTTTTGTTTTGTCAGTGTAGACGTACCCTAAATGACTTAAGAGCCCTCATCCCACTGACTTGCAATGGCTCCTGCGTGCGAAAGTCACGTTTGAGAATGGGAGATAGGCGCTTTTGGAAACGTTATCCCAACAACACTGCAGGTACTGAACGCTTACACTCCGGCTCTGAGCTCCTGTGAAAATCTGTCCCTAAGTGTTTCCTAAGTTAGTGACAACAGACCAGAATCTACCCCCAGATTCATTTGGTACAACTTCAGTGACAGAAATGGGTGCCAGCCAGGGGCGGCGCCAGCCTCTTCCCGGGGGGAGGGAGTGGGGCTGAGGTGGGTTAGACAGAAAATTGGGGAGGCTGTGTCCCCACTTGCCATGAGGCCTCACCTCCTGCTCCTCCTAAATTCTGGTCCCACCTCCTCCTCTTCCCTCCCCCCTAACAGCCCAGGGGGCAGCGGCCACAGGGGGCAGGGCCCAGGTGGGTCAGTCCAGGCAGCTGTGGGGAGTCCCGGACCTTCCAGCTGCCCTGGGCAGCACATCTCAGCAGGTGGGGACATGGACCGGGGCTGCTCTCAGGCAGGCTTACCTCCGTGCTGCTGCCGGTGGGGGCACTGCCACTGACGGAGCTGGGCGCCTGGCCAGCCACCACCACTCTCTCCCCTCTGCCTTCAAAGCTGGGTGGCTGGCAAGTGGCGGCTGCTCCAGAGGGTGGCTAAGGCACCTTTTGGGGTGATTACAGCCACTGCAAGCCCCCCAGGTGCCGCCTCTGGTGCCAGCAGCATAGGGGCTGGAACTAGGGGTGTGGAGGGTGCTGCTGCACCCCCTGGCTTGAAGTGGTTGTCATTATAAACAGGGTTTGCAGTTTGGTTCAATGGCTCTCAGCACCCCCACTACACAAACAGTTCCAGCACCTCTGGCCAGCAGCTCACTAATTAAAAAGCCATTGCCAAGCAGCCTTTTACTCACAATTAGGGTGCCCAGATGTCCCGATTTTATAGGGATAGTCCCGATATTTGGGGCTTTTTCTTACACAGGTGCCTATTACCCCCCACCCTCTGTCACGATTTTTCACACTTGCTGTCTGGTCCCCCTACTCACAATGTCTATGTTTTATTATTTTACTACCCAAGGGTTCAAATCCAAGACTATCCGCCCCCTTCGAAGAAACTAGCCTCTAATTCGAGGACTGTCCTAAGACATCTGATGCATCTGTCCATCCCCCTAAGTCACCTCCAATTTGACTGTTTTATAGGGGGCACCAGTAACTGTGTGAGGCATAAGCTATCCGGCCAGAGTTCACTACCAGAAAAAGCTCTAAATACAGAACTGTGGAGACGACTTGAGAAATACCTTCTCGCTCCAGGGCTGACAGTTCATAATGACACCATAAAAAGAGGTTCATAAAATGCACCCTGGAAAAGAAAACAAGACCATGTTTCTGCCAGGAAACCTTCTTAAGGCTGTAGAAGAAATACAAACAGCAACACAGGCTGGCAGAGTGTATCGGAGAGTACTCAAGGGTTTATTCATTACAAACACATTTCAAAGCAACACTTGTGCCAGGCAATTAAAATGCAGCCTTCAATCTCAAATCTCCGTCTTCAGAAACTATCCTCTCAAGTAAATTATTCCTGGCATAAGACAAACTATCTAATTGTGTTGTTTGATGGCCCATGCATTACATGAGACAGAGACCACCCATAAAAAAAAACCCAAATGGTTTTTAAATGGTGGGAGATATTGTTGAAAGCACTGATGCTCAAACAATGTCCCATCACTGCACTACTCATCTCTCCCACAGTACCAGCTTCTGCACAGCTTCCATACATCACATTTCAAATGCAGTAACTATCAGAAACAAAATCTCACTGTTTGTCACCAGTAGCTTCTCCATCAATGCCCAAACCCTGTAGTTCTTGGACAGACGAGACTCCCACTGAAGTGGGTGGACACATCTGTGAGACAGGTTGAAAATCTGAGGTGTATATGTGAGGCGGCTCAGAGGAGGAACAAATTGGATGGATATTCATGGGGTGATGGGAGGGTCGATAGATGGTTGGCAAGTGGGGTGAGCAGGACAGATGTAGAGGGTGGAGAGTTGAGGCACTTTGGAAGTGGGACAAGATGGATTTATCTGTGTGTTAGGTTATCAGGTTCTAGGACATTGTATGGAGATGTAGGGTTATTCTGTTGACTCACCCTGACAGGAGGACCAGGTGAGTCTCACTAAGTCCAAGTCAAAGAAAAAAGACAAGAGGAGTCTCTAAGGCTAAAGGGGAGGTAAGAGGAATAAAGCAGCCCAGAAACGTGCATGTTTGTTCCTTTAAATGCTCAAAGGAAACCATGAGATGGGGCCTGAGCTTCTCATACTGACGGCGCATGTGTGCGGTGCTGAGAACCGGTGGAGACTCTGCCCTTTCATGAGCTGTCTGGGGAGCAATGGGAGGCGGAGATCACGACGCAGGTGGGTGTGAGAAGGCAAACGTAGCAGGTGATGATACCGCAGATGAGATGTCTGGGTGGGAGCTAGTGAGTTGAGGCAGGATGGTAGGGATGGATAGCACTGGGGTCAGGCAGACAGAGCAGGAAGGAGTGAGCCCCATGTAGGAAGGCTCCCACTGCTCTCGCACAAGGGGACTGACTGGAAGAGGGGCAGGACTGTGGCCAATAGATCCTCAGCTATAGACTCCATTATGATTATGATGGCATCACCCACAGGCCTTAATCAGGCCTGGGGCTTCGCACATGCGTAAGTGCTTTGCTGAAACGGGGCCCAAAGCAGGACTTCACTGAACACCAAAAACTACATTTGAGCTGTCCTGGGCATAGGAAAAGACACACAGCTCTGCTCGAGCGTTCTGGTGTGTGGATCAGGTTACTGAGGGATCCTGGGCACAGAACTTGTTCAAGGTCCCATAGCTGGCCATTAAGTGGCTCTACAAAGACAACAGCACTGGGGCACTCCTGCCGCTTGGTCCTATTAGACTGCACAGCCTCCATCACATCTTAATTGAAAATATCCTAACTTTAATTTCTTATATGATTATAACTGAAACTCAGTGATGGGCACCTCGGTGCTGCAAAGTACTTTTTAGTGCGTTGATTGTGCACCCACAATCAATCACCATGCATGATACAATTCTGCAATATGGACCAGTAAATTAGAGATTTTTCTTTTCATAACATTAAAGACTAGCCCGGAACTGAATTACCGGCTGTGAAACTTGAGCACAGAAACTATAGAGAAGGATCCAGAAAGTCACTTGGATGCCAGCAAAAAGCAGCATCCATGAAGTTGTGAGAACCGCAAGTATCTTAGTATACAGACGCTGTAGAATTTTGACATGCTAAATTGGTGGCTAGCAGCAATCATGGAAAAGGGATTAAGTAACAATATGTACTGAATATATTATCATGACTGATATGCTGGTTTCAAATACAATTTCCCTCCACGCTCCAAAGTTGCATTTTGAAAGTTGAGCCCTGCAAAAGGGAAGTTTCGGAATATATTTGTTTTAGGAGCTTTCACATGGCCTAATCTCATAGGCCCGGTAGCAGCTTGTTTATGTTTTACTGTCCTTGGGGGAAATGAAAATGGTTTGCAAATATAACTCATGCAGTTGCACCCTCTGCTGACTGCCAGTGAGTTATGAATACTACTGCCCTCATTCGAAAATGTAGTAAACAGAAAGTTAAATAAATAAATAAATAGGTAGAACCTCTAGTATCAATACCCAAATGACCAGCTAACATTCTCAAAACCTTAGACGGTGACAATGCTTCATGCAGAATTTCTTTTAAAGAAACAAGAGAAGGTTCAATATTTTCCTTAAAATAATAGGCCACTCTGATTTAAAAGAGGGGAAGGAGAGTCAGTTTTGATTATCTATCTGCCACTAACTTGCCATATGGCTCTCAGACAGCTCATTTTCTCCATTTGTAAAATACGGATCATACCAGCTACCCTCCCAAGGATGCAGTGATGAAAATTAACTGGTTACCGTTTGTACAATGCTTTGAAAAATGCAAAGCAAATCTGTAAGGATGTGATTTACCCACAAGTGCTGCTGCTAATTAATTAATAATAGACTACAAATACATACTTTACTACCAATGATCTCAAAATACTTTACTTAGAAGCAGCTTCAAGATTGCATTCCTTGTAGAAGACTTCAAAATTCTGATATAATAACCACATTTATACTTCAGGGAATTACAGTTTACCATGGAGGGACTCATAGTGTGACTTTTCTTCTCTAGAATAAACCAGAGGGGTCAGAATTGGCAATTCATTTTGTGGCATTTTGTTAATCAAATCTGTCTTGTAAAGTCCATTCAGGATTATTTTATTATCTGGCTCTGTCAGGAAAGTATGGAGTCTTATTTGTTCAGTGATATGGGAGGGCTTTGACAGATACATAAAGAGACTGACTTTTCTGTGTTTGCAAAGAGGAGAGTGCATGGGTGTTTATCCTCAGGAATGAGGAACCCACTGACGGGGCTGGAGATATGCTGGCAGTCTGCATTTGGGGGATTTTTTTTATTCATGGAGGGAAAGGGCAAAATCAGCTGTTTCACAACACGGGCTGCTGGTGGAAGGCAGGGAATTCTGATTTGTTATTTGCATCCTGAATTGAAGTGGATTTAGTTTGCTGATTAGATGTCTACTAGTTTTTTTTGTTTTTCTCTCTTCTTCTAATGGGTTATGCTGTCCTGACTATTGACTGCAACATTTCAGTTAGATCACAGAGGCACTGAACATGGTGCTGCAGAGCAAACATGCGACGCCGCTCACATTAGGAGTTGGATATAAGACTCAGGAGATTTGGCCAAATCAGAGGTGAAATCCTGGCCCCAGTGAACTCAATGGCAAAGCTCCCAAAGCTATTGTCCTCTTTAGGTCACCTGAAACTGTGTGAGAGTTACCCTGATACCAAACAGAGAAATGACTTGCTTCAGGAAGCTGTGGTGTGGTGACAGTCTGCCCTGGCAGAGTGGTGTGGTTCCAGATGCTTTGTTGCCGAGGATAGTTTGAGGGAATGGCTCAGAGGCCTGCTGCACTGGATAGATATCAAAGGCAATTCAACTGTAACATGCGAGGAGGGTGTTGTCCCAGACTGGAGTATGAGACTAGACCAGGAGAGTGCTAGCCCACCCGTGCACAGCACTGATATTTGGCCAATTGTGGTTCTGTGTGCACTTGCAAGTCTGGAGTCATTGAGGGAAGGTTACCTACCGGCAGGGAAAGAAACAGAGGAACCAACCCCAGCTCCTAACAAAACAGCTGCTTCTAGGAAAGAAACCCAAATACCTCAGCCATTTCCAACAGCACCTCCCCAGAACCCACACTTATCCCCCAACAGGAATTTTGAGCCTGACACTAAGGCTTGGTTTACACTACCCCCCTAATTCGAACTAAGGTACGCAACTTCAGCTACGTGAATAACGTAGCTGAAGTCGAAGTACCTTAGTTCGAACTTACCTTGGTCCACACTCGGCAGGCAGGCTCCCCCGTCGACTCCGCGGTACTCCTCTCGCCGAGCTGGAGTACCGCAGTCGACGGCGAGCACTTCCGGGTTCGACTTATCGCGTCCAGACTAGACGCGATAAGTCGAACCCAGAAGTTCGATTTCCAGCCGTCGAACTAGCGGGTAAGTGTAGCCAAGGCCTAAGAAACACAGAGAGTGTCCGTAGATCCCACTAATTTCACTAGGAGCTGTGGGGGCTCAGAATCCCTGAGGCGCAAGCGCTGAGAAGAGGGGTGTATGGTGGCTCCACGGAGCTACGTATGTGCTAGTTACTACTTAGAGTTTTCTTACCTTGGCAATTTGATCTGCCATTTGAAGGCGTCCGTCTAACTCTCGTCTGATCTGCGCAGCTTGCTCGTCTGGATTATCCAGCTGTGTGGCAAAACAGAAAAAAAGGTAAACAGGATTGTTAGGATGAAAAAAGGCCACCATAGCACCACCCGGGGAGAAGCTTGTTCAGCTTCTCAGAGTGTACGACTTCATTACATCATTATTTAATATTTGTATTGCGCTAGCTCTGACAGGCACCAGTCAAGGCCCCATTCTGCAAGGCATGGTACACGCGCATATGGAGTCATTTTTCCAAAAAAAATTTAAACAAACATGCTCAGTTGAATGCATTTTGTCAGACTGCATTAGATGCCCATGTCGCTACCTCTGTGAGTAGAAATTCCGTCATGGACAGACATATGAATCCCCCTGGGCTACTGGGCCAGTTCTACATTCACGGATGTGGGAAAACCAGTATCATTGCCACTTAAAATAGCACTACTGCAGAGGGCAGCAGAAAGGAGCAAATGGGGAACATAGAGTTGGTCTCACACAGGCACATGAGTAAGGCTGAGTTGGTCAGATTATGTGATTTTATGTGACCTCTGCAACTTCAGACCCGCATGGCAGGGCTTGGGCTGTCAGCCCTGGGCAGTGGGGCTCCGGCTTCCGTGATTTATTGTTTACTGACCGCATCTTGTCCGTGACTTTTACTAAAAATACCCATGCCCAAATCTTAGCCTTACACATGAGGCATGGTGGGAATTTACTGAAGATAAACTCAGTGTATGCACTA
This sequence comes from Chrysemys picta bellii, assembly GCF_011386835.1. Classification (NCBI taxonomy): domain Eukaryota; kingdom Metazoa; phylum Chordata; order Testudines; family Emydidae; genus Chrysemys; species Chrysemys picta. The sequence goes on from NC_088797.1 coordinate 4,545,927, forward strand.
AGCCCAAACTTCCTTACTTCTAGGGCAAAGTCTACCCTCCCTGTTCACATTATACTTTCTCCATTAGCAGTGTTACCTATAGGTCAACATTTTAGGCTTCATTCAGGCTCCTGGGGAACCCAAAGGCACAATTCTGGGATGCACTAGCCTTCTGTACAGATTCTTGACAGTAATGGCGGCATGCCTTATAGTAGCACATGTCAACCTGTAACATCAGAAGATACCTGTACCTATATAAAGAGGAAAGGAAGATGCTTTGCTGAGGAGGACAATAACGCCAAAACACACTTCACCATCCCTTTTATTTTTCAGGCTTTCACTACATTTGCTAACCCCACTCCTTTCTAGGACATAACATCCTATTCCTGTAGCATCTTCTCCTCCTATTTTTCATTTTCAGCTTCAGGTTCTGGAATACAAGCTAGGGATTCATGCTCTGGACTCTCATCAGTACTGCCATCGCAACTATTACGCACAGCAAGTGCTCCAGGTTCGTGTTTGGTCTAAAAATACTAGGAAAAGCTGTTGTGACCAGGTTTCCAGTTTGCTCAGCAGAGGACGTGACAGGCTGCTCTCGAAGTTTCAATTGCATTTTATTTTTGCTTTAAGTGCCTTGCAGTGTCCCTTGTGTCAGATCAATTTGGTCTGCTGGAGATTTTAATTAACCAATTGTGACCGATGAGGAGGGCATTTAATGGCAGCTAATAACTAATGGCTGGAGGTGAAGCCAAGGGCCTAGAATCTGGCTGGTTAGCAGATGCCTGAAAGCGCTCTACCCAGAGGTCATCAGTACTGTTATAAACCACTAAGATATGCAGGGGTAGGTAAAAGAGTAGCTACCTTTTCCATTTTTTTTTATTTACACATTTGTTGAAGTTAAAAGTCCCATCACACATTTCCAGGGACACAACATTCTGTTCTCAGCACTGCTCTTTCCCTAGCACTTAAAAGCAGAGGCCCAGTCCTGAAGTCTTTAATGAGGCAAATGTCCCAATTTGGTCTCAAGGTGTGTTGAAGATATTCTGAGAGAGGGCCACATTGGGCACCAGTTTCATTTTAGATTCAAAAAGAGTCTTAAATTAAATGAGAGAGAAATAAAAGAGGCTACTCTGATGTGTTATTCTTTGAAGGTTTAGATCAATACCTTTGTGATTCATGCATAATAATTCCTAGGGAATTTTACATTTCTGGGTAATAGTCACATTTACATAAACACTAGGCTAGCCCCCTCAGCTGTTGTGCATCCACTGAAGTTAATGGAGCAATGCTGGTTTATATCAGTTGAGGATTTGGCCCATTATATTAACAGTTCTTGAATCTACTGACTTCCATAGCAATTTGGACTGAATAAAGATTGGCACGGGCTTCACTATCGTGCCGTATAGGAAATAACTTCCTAGTGTGCAGGGATCATAACAGAGAAAGTATAGCTGTGCTTTTCTATTTGTTGTGCGCTATAGGCAGGTGTACACAATATTCACCTCGGACACACACTGGCTTGACCAGCCCTTGAGAATGCTTACGGCCATTAGTTTGCATTGCAATTAGGGTGACCAGACAGCAAATGTGAAATATCGAGACAGGGGGTGGGGGTGGGGGGTAACAGGGCCCATATAAGAAAAAAACCCAAAATCGGGACTGTCCCTATAAAAATCGGGACATCTGGTCACCCTAATTGCAATGCTGTTGTGCGTCTTCTCTCTCTCTTTTTCCTTAAGATCTCAACCCTCACGACAGCCAATCCACACCACCCGTTAGCTGAAGCGTTCAGGGGCGAGATCCTTTCACGGTCGACTGCGTGGAATCCTGCAGTGTTGCACTGACTCTGAAAGCTCTAACAGGAAGGAGTTGCTTGTGATAGTTAAGCACGCAGTTCCAGCATGGTTCTATGACACTCAGGCGCTAATTCTCTCTTGCATCAGTGTAACTCCGGGGTAAGTCCATTATCTTCAGCGTTGGTACAAGTGTACGTGAAATCAGAATCAGACCCAAAAGGCGCATATAGGAGGCGGGGCCGGATTTCCAGTGTGCTTAGGGGCGCCGGCGTTCTAGGGGTGCCTAAAAGCTAAAAGTGGGTTAAAAGTTTCATTTCTACAGAAAACACGAAGGTCAGCTGTAGGGGGGCACTGAAGATGCTGTGCTTGGGGGCACTAAGGTGTAAATCCAGCCCCGATAAGAGGAATAAGAAGGTGCCAACTAAGGCTTGGCAAGCCAGTTAATTGGCCAGTCAGCTCCCTGCCTATTTCACCACAGTCAAATATAATCAAATATTTCAGCAAGAATGCCCTTGTGTAGGCGGTGGCCTACCTTTTTGATTGTTAGCAAGCTTACTTAAATGTCTCGATCACTCACTTTACTATGTGCTAAGGTCACCTGATGGGGAAAAGACAAATAACTGAAAGTTGAGCCTCTTGATTCGCTAGAATCTTCTAGAACAGAACATTGCAGGTGGTGGTGTGTGTGTGGGGGGTGTCTTTATTTGTATACAAGGCCACCAATGTACATATCAGTTTACAAAGCACATTAAAATGATGATGACAAAGATATAGATGAAGCAACTGAAGCTTTAAAGAAAGAGATCATGAAAAGCAAGGTACTTGAAGAGTTAGCCTGCTGCCTACCTAGCATAAGTGCACTTAAAGAGGACTTTATTTTTTTTTTATAATTGCAATGTTTTTGTTTTATTGCATTTTAACTTTGTTTTTTCAGTTGTAAATGTTCAGTCTTAATGTTTGTATTTAAATGTTAACCAACCATTGCTAAAAAGGTAATAATTATTCTTTCATTTTTAAGAACTTAATTTCATTGTATTTTGCCTTATTCTGAGCTCAAACAACTCAGTTAAGTCACTTTTTTTTTTTTAATAATTAGGCAAATATTTATCCAAGGCTAAACCTACAGGAGACCATAGAGTCTTACTCTTTATTATTGTTCTAATAAATTACTGCTTTAAAGTGTTTGACCATTTTTGACATTATTTGACACTATTTGACCAATGTTTGACTGGTCAAGTGACCAAGTATTTTTCGAGCATTCAAATGCCCAACTTTATGCTGACTTTACAGACACTTTCCCAACTATAACTACAGTTTAAACTCCTTTGGGTAAGTTGAGACACAGCAGGAATCTAAAAACTTCAAATTGACAATGGTAAGTAGGAGTGCTAGTAGCAACACTTCTTTTCACAAGATACAGGAGTGTCATCAAGTTCAGCAGCATTAAACATTTCGATATTGTTCTGGTTCATCTTTCTTTTGTAAATATCCCTTAATGCAAGTGGAAACTGATTCTCCTGTCACGGTTTCCTAGTAGTATCTGTTTAGGAGACTGGGGAATCAAAAACTAAAATCTAGGACCACAATATTAGTTCTATGACAGTACCAATGCCACTTCTTGTCTCTTGTAAGAAATAACTTATCAATGCCTCCCCCCCAACTTTTACTGAAGTCAACCACATTGAAAAAAGGGTTTCCTTTCCCCTAGCAGTTATCTTGTCTTGCTATTTGGCTCTTCTAACGATGATGGTCAGTAGGGTGACCAGACAACAAGTGTGAAAAATCGGGACGGGGGTGGGGAGTAATAGGTGCCTATATAAGACAAAACCCCAAATATCAGGACTGTCCCTATAAAATCGGGACATCTGATCACCCTAATGGTCACAGTGACCTGTTCTGCCTGTTGGAAAGCAACATCACCATAAGCCATTGTACCACTAGTGCTCTCAGTCACAGCTTCCCATAAAGCAATTTTATAACCTGGCTTAGAGTTGCTGTAACTATCTCCCTATGTATTATCCTTCTCCAGAGACAAATTGCTCCACAGAGCAACCACTTGCCTGGTGCAGTGCAGTCTGGAAAGTTACAGCTACAGCAACCATTAGAGTTTCAATTCCCAATATGACTAGATAGCAGCGCTTAGGTTTGAATGTATTTGCAATATGCCATCAAAACACTCGTGTGCCACAGTTTCCTTCCTATTGTCTCCTTGCATAACTTAAATGTTTCTTTTCCCCTCATATATGTACGCATGTGTCTGTGTGCATCAGTAGGTCTGATTTCCCAGAGAGTTCAGAGGCATTACAGCTGGCATTGAGAGAATGTACATTTCTGATTCAATTTAAAGGCCTCAGTCACTGATTTAACGTAAGCAACAAACCTGCTAAGCATTCTGGACCTGATCAAAAGCTCACTGAGGTCAATGAGAGTATTTCGATTCCTGTCCATGACCTTTGGCTTAGGCTTATTTGTACTCCGTTCCCTGTGGCTGCGCCACAAACATTTCATAGTTTGACCTTTTAACGTCAGAACTTGACACGGGGTTGCTCTGGATTCTATGTGGCCATGGTCCTGAAACCAATAGGAGCTCAACTCCTCTCAGGAGCAGGCCCTTTGGGACAGTTTGTTAAACCCCCTTCCCCATGCCACGTTCCCCAGATACCTTCCCCATTAACAAATGCATTCTGCAGACTTGCTTCCACTGGACTGAACAGACTCTCAGAGCAGCTCCGTTAAATGAGGGAAATGTACCATTCCAAGTCCCCATTTCCTTTAGAACTCTGAAACAGACGTCGTTATTCCAAGTTCGATTTGAGCGACAGTAATTGAGGTTAATCACATTACCCCAAATAACCTGAATTCTAAAGGTAGAAACCCAGGATGCCACCTTCTTGGAGAGCTGTCCTTCTAATATGCTAATAAGCCAGTGCAATGTCTTACAGCAGCACTTTCTACACTATCAGGATTTTGCAGGCATTTTCCAGTAACGCTGCAGCTGGAGGAAATTGTGTGAACCTCTCTTGTGAAGGGAAGGATATGACTAGGGAGATTATTTGTGTTATGAGGTTACATCCACAGCAGCATTCTCAGTCCTGATCTGGAGGATAAAGCATTCCTTTTTAAAAGGAAGCGTTGCCATGACCAGTTGAACAAAGCGATATGAAGAGCCACATATCCCTACAATTTTAAAACATTACGCAAGCTTTTAAGTACTTAACTCCAATAATCGTACATGGCAGCTCCATGGCTACCACTCATTCTTTGAAAAACGGACCCAGAACTAGTCTGTAGCATATATTAGTGAAACTTATGCCTGGTCTAACATTGCTAAGTTAACTGTAGCTATGCCAATCTATCCCTGAGTGTAGAGATGGTTAGATCAGTGGAAGAACTTTTCCATCAACCTAGCTACTGCCGCTCGGAGAGGTGGATTACAGCTACAGAAAAACCCCTTCCATCACTGTAGCAAGCATCTACACTACAGTGCCATGGCCACATAGCTACAGCTCCACCGATGTGCTGCTGTAGCACTCAGAGTGTAGACATGGCCTTAGTTTACCAAATACATTCGAATTCTTTCTCCATATAGAATAAGGATGCGTGCCAAGGAGGGCACTGATCTTAGATCGAGAATGGTGAAATATAATTTGCTTGTGAAACACAGTTAAACAGTTAATGTAAAATAAGTTATCCAAGCAATATTAACAATCTGGTGACAGGAAACTATCCCTGAATAGCAATCAAAGCCCAATTTCTTAGCTAGAGAGTCAGCAATTTATTTTCTGCAGTATATATGCATACTTCATATTCAAAAACTGACAGCCAAATATATAAATGATTTACAAGGTCAAAGAGAAATTGAATTAGTCTGGTTCTGCATTATGACTTTTTTATGGGTGTGCTATGAATAAAGCAAAGATATAAATCATAAGGTTGCCCCAGTCAATTAAGTCTCAAAAAGTATTATAAATCTCAGTGTACATGAGATATGTTACATGTGCCAATTTTTCTTCAGCAACATGTCAGAAATACAGGACATGCTCAATTTCCAATTCTAATCTGCTCATTACACAATTGCCTAGTTGCATATTGGGTGTTTTCTTACGTCTATGCACACATGCCATTATTTCTTTCCCTTTGCCTCGACAAGAGATTTACCTTGGTGCTACAGTTGTTAAAAGTTTAAAAATATGTAGATTTGACCCAAATTAGGAACAAATATGTATCAGAACCAGAGTTAATCTGCCCCTAAATGTACAACAGAGTACTGGTACATTCATTTGTAGTTACCAAATGTTGACTGTTCCATTACAGTAAAAGAATCTGGCAAAAAGATTGGCTTATATACAAACTGTTTATGAAATATTCTTTGACTGGCTAAATTTTTTTTAAAGCAGGTTATTGACATAAGGAGGACTTTAGTAACAATCCATCCTATGATTGTGTACAATTGATACACCCTCGACAATTTATAAACCCCACTCAAGAACTGTTTCAGGTTATTAATAGAGCCTCTTCATTATGACAACCTTGCCAATTAGTGTTCAAAGTTGTAGTCTACGGCACTGAGTCACACTCACCACGAGAACGTGGCAAACTCAACTTCTGTACTTTAGGGACATCATGAATAAAAGACACTGCCCTTTAGGAGCAGGAAGAAAAGTCAGAGGAAAAGGAAAACAACCACTAGTAATTTAACCTGCCCTATTTTAAACAATATGAATTGCAACACTAAGATGAAGCAGTAAAGAAATCTGGATCAAACCAGTTTCAAGTCTTACATTGTTCAGTTTGCTACTAAGACACCTGCATGCCCTGAACCATGCTTTATGTTTTAAGGTTATCAGCCAAGATTCTGATCTCAGTTACATCAGTGAAAACCAGAAGGAACTTCAGTGGAGTTAATCTGGGTTTTCATCAGTTAAAAATAACAGGCCACCATTGATCCCAGTTTAAATGCTCTAGTAAGGGCTTTGTTGTTACAGATTGAAAACAAACCCATCCAAGTGCAGTTGTAGTCAAAAAGGTGACTAGACATGACATCAGAATGTCATATTTATTCCCTCTCCATTATATACATCTCAGGTTGTTTAAAACAAGAGAGTTAAGAAACCTCTTCAAGCCCAACCTACTTCTGAAAAACAAAATCAAGCTGTGCATGTTCTTTCTGCTTTTTTTAATCATCAGTTGTAATGCTGATTTGGCAGTCAGACCTTAATTGCCAGGGTTGAAGATGAGGCTGGATACAAACCAGCTGACAATCCCATAGCTACACGGTCTCCGTTAGCTGTTAACATTAGATGTTGTCAATAACATAAGCAAGTTGTGATTCAGAACACATAAGGAGTTCATAGAATATCAGGATTGGAAGAGACCTCAGGAGGTCACCTAGTCCAATCCCCTGCTCAAAGCAGGACCAATTCCCAACTAAATCATCCCAGCCAGGGCTTTGTCAAGCCTGATCTTAAAAACCTCCAAGGAAGGAGATTCCACCACCTCCCTAGGTAACCCATTCCAGTCCTTCACCACCCTCCTAGTGAAACAGTGTTTCCTAATATCCAACCTAGACCTCCCACACTGCAACTTGAGACCATTGCTCCTTGTCATCTGTCACCATTGAGAACAGCCGAGCTCCATCCTCTTTGGAGACCCCTTCAGTTAGTTGAAAGCTGCTATCAACCCCCCCCTCATTCTTCTCTTCTGCAGACTAAATAACCCCAGTTCCCTCAGCTTCTCCTCATAAGTCATGTGCTCCAGCCCCCTAATCATTTTCATTGCCCTCCACTGGACTCTCTCCAATTTGTCCACATCCTTTCTGTAGTGGGGGCCCCCAAAACTGGGCGCAATACTCCAGATGTGGCCTCACTAGTGCCAAATGTTGTTTAAATAGATTATGCTCTTATGTAAATACTAGGAAAGTAAGACTACAATACCACACCTCAAGTGAAGTGTTGTGCATCCTTAAATATTTAGGCCTGAAATTAGCATAATGAGCAACACAATTAGAAATATCTTCATGGTGAACTAGAAGGATTTTTAATAAAAAGATGAAACATACAGATATATCCTTCAATTATTAGCCGGGCATTTAAAATATACAACTTGGATGTGACAAACACTGTCTACACTATTGTCTCCAACCATACAAGACAGCAGCAAGAAGGCCAAAAAGTGTTGGGATCATTTTCTAATTTTAACCCCTTCCTGCCAGTCACTCCTAATGCTGAGTGCTGCTACAAAATAAACATCAGGAAGTCCTGATTCATGCTGCCTCAGGGTTAACAAGGACCCATTTGTCTGAACCTTTTCCCTGTTGGGAAAGGTTTCCACATCATTCATAGGGTGCAAACTAGTCTCAGCCTGTGCCTTGCACTGCTTTTGAATATGGCGATGCCGTACCTCCGCTTTATCGTAGCAGCTTGTGGATCATTGCAAACAGCAATTTGCTTCGTCAGAACAACATGCTTGATGCTGTACAAGACACAAAGATAAAAACAGCCCTTGAACCTGGAGCGCGCACAGTCTCAGGGTTCACTCTGTGCTCATTGATATCAATGGCAAACATTCCCATGCACTTCAGTGGTGCAGGATCAGACATTAAAAACCAGCCTTTCAGGAACACAGAGTGTGCTGGGAAATCCAAGAGAGGTGATAACTAAATGTTCTATTCCCTCTCTGCCTCTGAAGACTGGGCATGTACACGACCATATCACAGATTCGCCTGAGCCAGGCAGAGCAACCTCACCTTCCCATTACAGGAAATAAATTAACACTTGACTCAAAATGGCCACCTGAACACTAAAGTCCATAACATAAAACAGTCCATCACTGATCCATCACCAGGCCAGGTTTGTTAGGTTAAGACAGGGAGAACCTTCCTTCGCTGTCGCAGCCTCACCCAGAACTGCCTTTAAAAGAAACAGCAGTACCTTTTTATCTGGCCTGCTGGGCCCTGATTGGCTTCTTCCTGCTCCTGGCCATTTCCGCCACTGGAGGACCAACAAACAGCCAATCCTAGGAGATTTCTATAGGCAATCCCTGAGGTCCAAACTCACTGCTCTTTTCCACAAGGACAGCATCATAGGGTGGGTTGTGCCAAGGCAGTGGGACCTCCAGCAAATGCCTGGTATATCCTGTCACAACCCCCTATATATCCTAAGCATGGCAGTCTTGTAGGCTGTCAAATACAACAGCAATAACATCAAGGAATACAAGATTTAAAAGGCAGGCAAGGAACATCATTATTATTGTTGTTCTTTTTATTACAGCAGCACCTAGGGATCCCAATGAAGAGCAAGGCCTGACTGAGCCAAGCGCTGTACAAAGAGAATGAAAAAGACAATCCATGCTCTGAACAGTTTGTCATCTAGTTAAATACCGGATCCAGTCGAGCTGGTATAGAAGATGAGAGGGAGGCCGGTGAAAGGAAGACAAGGTTAGTAGCAAGAGTAACACATACTCTCACACACACACACCAGCTACAAGCAGAACTGGCAGGTTTCAAGTCCGGTTCTTTTTCTTAGTTTGCTTTTTTAATAAAGGGATTATAGTGAATGTGTGAATTTAGTCAAAGTTAGACATATACAGAAGAAAATGATCAATTTTTTTAGTTGTGTGCGAACAATAATACACCCACCATTATAGAATGAGGCCCACTTATCCAAGTCCCTTTGGGTGAAATTCACCCCCTGTGCATAGGGGCAGCATAAAGCCTATGACCGTCTTAAGATGTATTTCCCTCTAGTAACCCCTGTTTCAGGGAGGCACTGGCTGACTCATGGCAGAGAGCTGCATTTCACCTATTTAAGCTAAAGGTCTTATCATCGTAGTAGCTTAACATACGACCATTTTAAGACGATATTAATCAATTATGGCTGTGCTGTTAAGTACAGGGTTGTGTGCATTTAATAACCACCTAAAGACTGCAGATTGGGTTGTGCTTTTTGGAACATTAATATTCTCTGAAACACCACCATACAAACAGCAAATCATGCAACCACAATACCCAAAGGCTTCAAAGAAAAAGTTTTATGGCTCTTACCACTCAACCATGACATGTGCCATCTAACTCAGCAAATGGTTGATTAAACATTTCAAAGTAAACATAGTGTAAGTCTGTGCTGAACAAGATAACAATACGGGTGACAATTTGCAGCTTTGATGTAGGGCTTTTAGAGGGATCCTTTTGCTAGTAAAAGGTGGTTTGACTTGGTAATGTACAATGAGAAAAATACTGAAAAATTCATAAGCTTCTTTTAATTAATAATTAATCTGTAAGTCAACGTATTCTAGTAATTTATAGTAGCTGACACCATAGAGTGCTGAAGGCTAAAAAAAAATAGAATAAAAATCAAATGCATGCCTTCTGAATTGATACGTTTCCTGGCAGCCCTTAGTTTCTTATCAGAAAGCCGCTGCTCCCAGAGATAAAGCAGGCTGTTTTTGGCATAAGCCGGGAGGACACGCTGTAATATATTCTGCATTGTGAACTGTACATGACGTCCTGGAATACTTTTGATGCTGTACTCATAAAAACTGGGGGATCTACATTTTTAATTTTTGATGACCCCCCAGTCAGGTAGGATGTTGAATTTTCTCTTAAAATTGGAAATGTGAATGATGTTAAGCTGTCTTGGTAGCTTAAAGTCACTAATACTTTCCTAATGTGTTAATCCTCTGCACAGTAAATTCCAATCCTAGTAGTGCCAGCTGTTTTGGGATTTGAAATGACGAGGAGGAAAAAGGAGAAAGAATGGAAGTTTTGATGTGTCATAGACCTCTGTGTCAGCAAGCTTATGTAAGGGGCCTGGCACTGTTATCAGCTCATCTGGATGTACACTCTAAGTTACCACTTGAAATATTCAAGGGACGTTTTCTGAACAATATGCAGAGAATTAGAAGTGCAAGTGCTATTCTCTGGACACCATGCTGACAAGCTATCTATTAGAGAAGGCAGATAATAATAGCTGGTAAAGAAACGTAAAAAAATTTTTTTGCAGGGCGGTGGGGTTTTTTTTGGTCAAAGAAATGCCTACTGCAATTCACAGAAATCTAGGACACAAATGAGCCTCAGAGGAAAAATAGCTTCTTGATTTAAGAGCTTAGGATCCGGTGTGCAACACAGCCGGAATGAGATCTGGGGGTAGCTAGTTTTGTCATCTTTTATCTTCATTATGCTTTAACGAGGCCATAACAGCAGTGTTTATACCAGCCCACCACTGAATTTTATTTTAAAGAACTTTACTGACAGATGATACTCATTTGCCAGCATTCGTACACCAGACAGGAAGTATTTTCCTTTGCTCCCCAAGGCCCAGACTCAGGCTTTTGACTCAGCCCTGAGAATGGCATGGTGCGCGGATGGAGCAACACGATGAGCCTCCAGAAAGCACTGTGCAGCAGGGCCCCCTCCCCAGTTCCAATTTTCCACAGGGACAGCAAATATAGCTTATTATCTCCACTAGCTGCTGCACGTGGTGGTGGGGAGAGCCAGGACTGCCTGCTCCCTACCCCTCACTCACAGGCACATAGCCACTGCACGGTCACCTCCCTCAGTCCCAAGAGTCCTAAGATCTGCGTAGGTCCCATGCAGCAGGGTCAGAGGGGTGTGCCTGTGTGTGTAGAGCTAGGAACTGGTTGTTGGGTTGCATGCTGAGAAAGAACTACTTCAACTTAATGTGGTCATGCTGATGTCTCCTCTCTTGAGATATCATCATCCCATGGAAAGAAGGACAGGATGCATTTGGGATTGTTACACGCCAACATCGGGAAAGAAAATGAATTTCCATCCCAAAATAAGAAAATACTAGTTCAGAGAAAAACCAAATGCTACCCACTGCTCCACAGCTCTAGAATCTTGAAAGGGAATCCTCCAAAACCTTACCTGCATGCATCAATAGCCTGTACTAAATCCATGGCCAGGCAACAGAGACAGAATACATGTAGGGAGTAGGATTTTTTTCAAATTGACCACAATAATCATAGTATAAAAAAAGAGGCAGAGAAAGAAGTCAACCTTTTCTGGGGTCAAGAGAAATAAGTTTTAACCAATGCACGTCTTTTTATGAACCTTTCAAGAAGACCTTGATTCAGCATAACTTCAGTTATACTACCCACTACTGTCACTAGTAATTTTGCCAAAGATTTTTCTGCTCTTCAAATACAAGTGGCATAATTAAAAGCTGCCTAAGGGTACCTTTAACTTGGCCATTTAGATTCCCTGGAAACAGTCTCAGGTTTAGAGTAATCAAAATATTGATGATGAAATGCAAAACTTCTCTAAATTCACACAATTTGGAAATGTGCCCAGTTTATTTTAGACTTTCGCTAAGGTACACAACATTTTCAAGCAACAGCAGGTCCACCTGCAGAGGAAATGACTGGTTTTGAACAGAAGAGACCAGTTTTCAAATCAAAATGAACAAAACTGGGTCCCTCCTCTGAGCAAAGGCAGCAGTCACCCTGAATACTTGCAAACCTCATGTTGACTAGACAATAATTGTCATTGCACACAACTTTGGGAAAGGGTCAAATTCAGGCAAATCAGGGAAACATTTTCCAGCAAAATCCCATGAAATGAAGTTTGTGCCTGGAGAAGATTATTCATTGGTTATTTCATTTCAATTTTTTTTAAAAACTGTCAAATAGATAATTCGGGAAACATAATGGCCATGTATCCAATTGGTTTCATAAGCTGGGCAAAAGCCACTCAGTATAATTTATTTTAAAATTAATGGAATACGTTATTCATTGACTAGCTCTGCTTGGGAATTACACACAGCCCCGTTAGATGTGCCAGTTAGTAAATCGCTGTGCTGTCTCATTCACTTTCCTTGCAATTCACCACCTCCTCTCTGGACTGCACAACTCCTTCCGCAATCTGACCAAGCATTTCATCATGCACTGAACTGACAAACACTGACTGCACGTGGGTTTTGCTGGAGAAGAGCCCTGTGCAATTTTCCATTTAGCTATGCAAAATCTGACTGTCTGCGACGTGTAAATCATTCACAAATAAGGCCACACGCTATTGGCTCTTAGTTAAGTAGCTGCAGATCATTGGTTATTTTTGGTATACCAGCAAGCATCCATATTACCCAATGAACTAACCCTGCAGTAAGAAAATAATCAGAAGGTACTAGCGTGAGCTATTTAAGGCAGCACAGGGGACTTGCACAATGTTGTAGAGGCTGATGGTTCTTTCTTTAATAATTGAAATCTTATTTCACAGTTCACAAGCTTTAGGGCTGGGCCCGGATCCGACAATAAAAATATTCCCAAGGCTGAGGCAATTGGTCCACCCTTCCCGAATGCTAATGATAAAAAGTTCAGCAGCTATATTTCCAGATTTTACGTAGAGCTTTGGCTGCCCAAGCCCTCTAGAAGAGGTAAGTTAATAAGTGCCAGAACATAGGTCTTCTTAGCAGGCTTGAACATTTGAAACCTAAATTAACTCAATTCCAAATGCTACCTATTATAGAAAGAGGGTCTAGAAATGCTGGTTTAATCACACCAGTAAGCAGGTTTCCATGATGTTGCTGAAAACAGTAAAGTCAGTCCTGCTTCTTTGGGGTAAAATTCAATTAGCAGTTAAATTAGCTTTTCCTCAAATCGTTAGTTCTGAATATACCAAGTAGCTCTGTTAGTAGACTGTAGGTGGGGAAACAGTCACCATTCATGCTGTGCATGTAGCATCCTAGGGAGCAATTCAGCTACCCAAAGAAGTCCCATCTCTACAGTGCACTAGTGAATCTGTCTGTTTTTCAGTGGCACTGTGCCACCACAGCCAGATGGTGTCACTTCCAGGAGTTACATTACCTTTCAGTTATGTGCAAAGGGAAATGGCACTGGCAGAGAGATGGCAGCTGTACGGAGAGCCAAGTACTGATGCAACTGCTTACCTGTAAACTGACAGGCATCTCTCTGCTCACGGAACTTTGTCATCTCCTGCCCAGGATGACATTGTGGTAAAAAAACACACTATTGTGCTCTACACCATGGGCAGACACCCCAGCGTAGTTTTTACCTGCTAGGCAGGTCCTAACCTGGTTGAAGCCCACCAGTGGCACTGCGTTTTTGCATATGCCAAATGCTTCACCTTCCACTGGGCGCGGGGAGAAGGTGCTTTCCCAAAGCAGTGCAACCAGGGTACTGGGGAAGAGAGCCGCAGGTGCTGTTGGTGGCATGTATGCTGTCTATTGGGGAAGCTGACAAAGCCTGAGCAGGAAGAAAGTTTTGGACCAGTCCCTCTTGCCAAGATCAGGGGCTCATAGACGACTCATTAGTCTGGTGGGCGATAGGCCTGGGGCTCATGCCACCACATGGGTCATGCTTTCTGGCAAGTTCTTCCTTCTTTGGTTCACTCCTACCTGCTGTTGCAAGAAGCTGTAGCCAATCTGAACCCACATGACTGGTCTGTGTTTATGGGCCACCACTGTGCCAGGCCACCTGCAAGACTGGGAGAGTTCCTCACACCCTTGCAACATCACACCTGGCTACCCACCGCCAAGCCCCAGATATTCCATTCAGCAATCAGCATCCGCATGTGGCACTGGAGGAAGATCGGGGAACAAAGCCCTGTGTATGGCATTGTATATGAAATCTAGGGGAATTCTTCATTCTGATCTAAATCATTAATCTAATTGGGAGCATTCCATGTTGGTCCCTTTGCAAGGACAGATTGTTCTCCGCTGCTGGTGGGGGGCGGGAAGCAATTCTAGCAGAAAATTTTCAAGTGAATTACGTGAAGGTTACATATTTATGAGCAACAATAAATCAAGATAAATATTACATTAAACAAAACAGAAAGAGAGAGTGGAGAAAGTAGATGTTGCCTGCTCTTCTGTACATTTTCAAAGGCATTTAAAAAGTAGTTGGGGTTTGACTGGGAAAGCAAGATACCACTCTCTTAAAGATACCACACCCTTTGAAGCTATATTTAAAGCACTTCTGGAGCCCCAGAATTCCAATTTAAAATCATTGCACGGATGTACAGGTCACCAATCATATAGTTGCAGACACTGAAGTGTGGAATAAAAAGAAGGGACTGATTATTCAGGTATTATGGCATTGTACAAAGGTGAAAGGCACTCCTATGCAGAGGGCCAGTGCCTCACATATGTCCCCTGTAAGCCCCACTCCAAGGACATATAGCCCAAGGTGCAAGGGGCCTGCAGCGTTCAGTTGATTCGGTCAGATTTTTTCTCTATAGTTCATCTGTTACACTAAATATTCCAAGATGAAATTCAAATCAATATCTGAAAAACATTTCATGTGTTTTACTGCACAATAAACTATGATTTCGAACAGCTAATCTTGCAGTTTAAATATTAATTCTAACTGACATGGGGGAAAAAAAAACCCTGTGCATACCCAACATAAGTCATTTGATTAAAAACTTAATGTTAAATACAAAGAAGTTACATCGGGAAGCTAAACAAATTCACACACAATGATGCTGGTAAACCAAGTACCAGCTCTGGCCAAGGCCATAGGCATTAGCTAAGAACTGAAACTCTTGGCTGGAAATCAAACCAGCTCACCCGTACGTTAGTTTTGTTAAAAATAGGTATTAGTCTTCTAAGAATGTATTTAGTGTTTAGACTGTGAAATGCTTGTAAATTGCTGCCTGCATTAATCTCACTGGTAATATCTGCATTCCATGCTAGAAGGGAAAACATAAGTTTGTCTGATAACTGTAAAAATGCTTGTTCTGAACTTGTGAACTCAGATTGAAAGAGTGTCCCCGCCCACACCGATCCAGGAGAACTATCTAAAATTAAGTGGGTCATTTTAGGACAAAAGCTATGTTGATCTCCCCATCCATCAATGGAGTGGTATGTGCAGAAGGCTTCGCCCTGCTTTTGACAGTCTGCCCTGAGATTGGCACTCTCAGTTGTGAGCCACTCCAGACAGCATGACACGCATAATGAAAAGATATGGCTTGAAGTCAGCGGATCTATGCTGCTTTTCACCAGAACTTAAGAATGGCCATACTGGGTCAGACCAAAGGTCCATCTAGCCCAGTATCCTGTCTTCCAACAGTGGCCAATGCCAAGTGTTTCAGAGGGAATGAACAGAACAGGCAAGCATCAAGTGATCTATCTCCTGTCGCCCATTCCCAGGTTCTGGCAAACAGAGGCTAGGGACACCATCCCTGCCCATCCTAGCTAATAGCCATTGATGGACCTATCCTTCAGGAATTTATCTAGTTCTTTTTTGAATCCTGTTATAGTCATGGCCTTCACAACATCCTCTGGCAAGGAGTTCCACAGGTTGACTGTGAGTGGTGGGAAGAAATACTTCCTTTTGTTTGTTTTAAATCTGCTGCCTATTAATTTCATTTGGTGACCCCTAGTTCTTGTGTTATGGGAAGGAGTAAATAACACTTCCCTATTCACTGTCTACAAACCATTCATGATTTTATAGACCTTTATCATATCCCCCCTCCCTAGTCGTCTCTTTTCCAGCTGAAAAGACCCAGTCTTATTATCTCGCCTCATATGGAAGCTGTTCCATACCCCTGCTGAGGATCTGATCCAATGAAGCTACTTGCAGAGTCTCTAAGGAGAAGGTCTGGGATACATGCCTTAATGCACTTAAAACTGCCTTAACCAAACAGGACACTCCACCAGAGAAGTAGATTGTACATGGACCAGGCCACGCAAATACCCAGAGAGAACCTGCTTCAATACAGAGAACTGAAGCATAAGCAGCTGAAGGAAGTGGTGCGACTGGATGCAGCCTTAATCTGGGGGCTGAGGGGTGAGGAGGGTCAGGGTTCACAGTGGAGGGTGGCTATTATGCATATTCTCCTGGCTCAACTATAACCTTGTACTAGAATGGCTTTGTGGCTTGACTACATGATGGCTGAATGTATCATTCTTATGGTGGACAGGCCTTTTTGAAGGAGGTGGTTTGGCAGCATATCCTAAAGACAATTGGACTCTGGACTAGCTTGCTCTCTGGAAGACCGTGCAATAGCTGGATCCCCTCACCTGAGGATGCTTTATCTCTAGCTCTAATGGACTCAATGGCTATTAACCAATATGGTGAGGCCAGGGCTGGCTCCAGGCACCAGCTGAACAAGCAGGTGCTTGGGGCGGCCAAGGGAGAGGGGCGGCACCTGTGCCAATTCGGGGGCGGCAGGTCCCTCACTCCCTCTAGGAGCGAAGGACCTGCCACTGAACTGCCGCCGCCAATCGCAGCTTTTTTTTTTTTTGCTTGGGGCAGCAGAAATGCTGGAGCCGGCCCTGGGTGAGGCACCCAATCCCATGTTCTAAGTATCCTTAAGCCTCTGACTGTCAGAAGCTGGGATTGGATGGGTCACTTGAAAATTGCCCTGTTCTGTTCATTCCCTCTGAAGCATCTGGCACCAGCCGCTGTGAGCAGACAGGACACTGGGCTATATGGACCACTGGTCTGACCCAGTAGGGCTGTTCTTATATCCCTTTAGAAAGCACGTTCCATACTCAAACGGTCTGCTGTCTTCTAATCCATCTTTCTGTCATTGATTAACAAAATGCAATACGCATTGTTTTGTTTTAAATGCGCACAGAAGTGATGTGCAAGCAACATCAGTTAACAAGTGCTATTTGTCAACTATTTGTATACAAATTATTTGTATATATTTCAATAGGGCCGATAGAAAGAGATGGAAGCCAAAGCAGCTGGGTTGGCTCCAGTTGCACTAGAAACACTGCAAAATATGTTTATCAGATGGATAAGGACTGAGGGCCTGCTCCTGCTCCCAGACAAGTCAGTGGCAAAATTTCCATCCACTGCAGTAAGTGAGAACTGAAGCCATGAATACAGAAGAAAGTTGCACTGGTTTTACTTGAATTAGATTTTTAAATGGTTTCATTAAAGTGGCGCAGAAGATGGGGTGGATATTCTTGTTCCCAGCCAATGGGAACTGTGGGAAGAAGCGTGGGGCGGGTCACCACTTCCCACAGCTCCCTTTGGCCGGGAACGGTGAACCGCAGCCACTGAGAGCTGCGATCAGCCATACTTGCGGACACCGCAGGTAAACAAAGCATCTCCGGTCCACCAGCAGCTAACCCTGCGGAGCCGCAACCCAGAGTTTGAAAACCCCTGGGCTAGATGGACCATTAGTCTGACCCAATATAGCTGTTATGTTCTTACAAATAGCAAATATCATTTATCTAATTCCAGAGCAGAGACACTGAATTTGTAAGCGCCTTTCATCAAGATATAATAATCAGAACAAAACTTTCATAATGCCAATTAAAAATGATTACTTTATCTTCCTCCGAGTTCTCTTGTGAGGGCTTGCTGAGATTTCACAGCATTCCAAGGTTTTAGTTAAATTTAGGTCTGACGTAATTTCCCAGTTCTAACAGAAGCAATATTATTAACCACGACAATAGAATTTGATTACTTGCTGCACAAGTTTCATATTGGGGTTTTCACAAAAGCCCTTATTTTTTCCAGACATTATCTGACAATGAAAGAAATGGCACTGGTTGCGTTGTTATCCTTCCCTTTGCCTACTCTGAACACACCCCTGAACTCAGAAATTTAAGTGAAAAAAGACTACACGCTTAACGTTGAAAAATATATTTATTGTTGAGACACAACATCAAGGGATAGAACATTTCCCTGGGATAAAGGTCTCCTGCTGTTACGCAAATGCTGAAGCAAAGCCAAAGCACTTAAAAAATAAATGTTGAGGGACAGCCAAGACATTTATATTAAAATAGGAGAGAGTGGTCCTGTGACAGTGTAGGGTTATAATTTTTTTTTAAACAGTTTGTATATTAGTCTAAAATTAGGAACAATCTGATAAACACTGGAATAAATTGCCTAGGGAGGTTGTGGAATCTCCATCTCTTGAGATATTTAAGAGTAGGTTAGATAAATGTCTATCAGGGATGGTCTAGATGGTATTTGGTCCTGCCATGCGGGCAGGGGACTGGACTCGATGACCTCTCGAGGTCCCTTCCAGTCCTAGAATCTATGAATCTATGAAGGTTCCAACCTCCAGAAACAGAGGGCTCTGATCAGGGCTAAAACAAAAAAGTAATCCACGCCTTCTGTCCTATCAGAATCAAAACTAGAAATGCTACATTCTCTGGAAGACTAACACAATATGAATGCATCCCACCTGATGTGGGGCTGGATTGAAAAGAGGTGGTCACATGTAGTTTAATGCTATGTGATAATGTTCCAAGGTGGTCTGGCATTAGCATTAAGATTAAGGATATGAGGAGAGTTGAATTGGACACAGAGGTAACAAGGGGGGGGCAGCTATAACAGGAGAACATAGGACAGAAAAACATAGCATGTTTAGAAGAAGCCAGTCTTAAACAGAGTAGGGTATGTTGGAGGTATTGGAAATGGAAAAGTCCCTCCAGCTGATGAGACAAGTTCTCCAGTGAGTGTGCTGCACTTTCTGAGACATGACTGGCTGAATAATGAACTTTTCCCAGCAAAGAGGGACAGCCAACAAGCAGTCTGACCATCTTGCACATGTTCTTACATATATACAAAATCACATGCTTCATCAGTGAAGCAAAATGCTTTGACATGAAGATGGAGGCCTCTGCGGAGCGGAAGCACGTACTGACAATAAAATGGAAGCAAAGTAAGTGTAGCCCACGGTTCATTGCATCCCCCTATGTGCCTGACCCACAGAGGACACGACTGCTCAGCTCTCATCCAGGTGACTAGGCCTCTACCACAAGGTGTGGAGGATGGAGGCCTGGGGTTCAATCCCCAGTGACGACCAACGTGATGATCGTTCCACAAACCCATTTGTGAAGCTGGAAATGCTGCCCCCGTGCTAACGTTTCACCACTATCACTTGACTGCTGTTACGTCAAAGGAGTAGTGTGGATGGTTCCATGTCTGATGGATACCTCGGCGACTGGCTGACAGTTAGCCACTGTCCCATTTTTGAAATTCTGATTCCTCACGATTTGAGGGTAACACACAGGGTCAGCTTCTCAAACTAACATGCATGGAAATCCCCGGAAGTGACTCGGGCCTTTCCCTCAGACCAAACCCAGATGGTTGTTATGGGCAAATATTCTTCCACTACCGAAACTCCTCTGACTGGGATGCTGGGTCAGTACGTTATTAAGTGCCTAGCTTTAAGCACGCCAGTAGCCCCGCTGACTTGAGTGGGTTACTCACTTGCTTAAGGTCACGAGATTCTCTCCCCCTCAGCAGGACACCATTAGGAAAGCTGGTGGAATTTCCAGCAGGGTACAGATGACACGCAGCCGGCCATTCCTGCAGACGGTCAATGTAAACAAAGTGTCTCGCAGCCCGCCTGCAGATTCCTAAATGAATGACAAACTGCTGCACCCAACTGCCAGCATCCAAAGAGAAAATATGAGCATGGGTCAGCTTGGTTGGAGTGAGGGAAGGAAAAATGGGTGTGTGCGTGTGTGTGTGTGTTACGTTTTTCTGTCTGGGGAACCTACTGTGTCTTACTAGGATACTGGAGTGGAAGGGGATTGCCTGTTCCTCTTTTGGCCTGCAAGGCCTCTAAGCGAGAGGTGCGCAAATGACGGCCTGCAGACCACATCTGTCCTGTGGGACTGTGCTGCAAGGTCCCTGAGCTCCCGCCAGGGAGGCTAGCCCCCCGGCCCCTCCCGTGCTGTCCCCCCTCCCTTGCAACCTCAGCGCGTCACGCTGCCAGCGCTCTGGCCCATCGCTCCTGCCGGGCAGCACGGGCAGCATGGCGGGCTCCGGCCGGGTGGCAGGGCTGTGAGCTCCTGCTGCTCTCAGCAGCATGGTAAGCGGCGGGGGGGGGGGGGGGGGGGGGGGGGGGGAAGGAAGTAGGGGTTGGATAAGGGGCAGGGGGTCCTGGGAGCAGTCAGGGGACAGGGAGCGGTTGGATGGGGCAGAGGTTCTGGGGGGTGGTCAGGGAATGGAGAATGGGCGGTTGGATAGGCATGGGAATCCTGGGGGGACTGTCAGGGGACGGGGGTGTGGATAGGGTTGGGGCAGTCAGGGGACAGGGAGCGGGGGAGGGGGTTGGATAGGAGGTGGGGTCCCGGGGGGCGGTTAGGGGCAGGGGTGTGGATAGGGGTCGGGGCAGCCATGGGACAGGGGTCGGGGCAGTCAGGGGACAGGGAGCAGGGGGGGTTGGATAGGGAGTAGGGTCCCCAGGGGCGGTTAGGAGTGGGGGTCCCGGGAGAGGGCTGTCAGGGGACAAGGAGCGGCGGGGTTGGAGGGGGGGAGTCTGGGGGCGGGCAGTGGGCGGGGGCAGATAGGGGGCGGGGACCAGGCTGTTTGGAGAGGCACAGCCTTCCCTACCCGGCCCTCCATACAGTTTTGCAACGCCGATGTGGCCCTCGGGCCAAAAAGTTTGCCCACCCCTGCTCTAAGCATAATCCAGTACACTTCAGCCAACAATTTAATTACAGCTGTGCTCAAGGTCTTGGTTTTGTGCACCCTGGCCAGACAGCCATTGAATTCAATCTGCACAATGGATTCTAGGTTCAGTGTGTTTGGTCTGTGATATATGTAATATCAAGTTATTTAGAGATGGCTTTATTTAAAGGACTCTGCTGCACAAAGACACTTTGTTGTCCTTGACCTCTGATGTATCAGCTCTATAAGGCAAAGGTTTTTTAGCTAAGAGAACATTCAGGCTTCTCCATCTCATACCACACCAAGAAAATAACGGCAACAACATTCTGATTTCCAAGATTACTTTAGCTCTTGTCTGATGGAA
Organism: Chrysemys picta bellii; assembly: GCF_011386835.1. NCBI lineage: Eukaryota > Metazoa > Chordata > Testudines > Emydidae > Chrysemys > Chrysemys picta. The sequence goes on from NC_088797.1 coordinate 4,567,410, forward strand.
GATATTAAGCAACATTACAAATATTTATTCAAAAATAATTACAAATATCATGGAGTGATTTGCAGTTGCGAACTAATTAACTCAAAATTCAGGATTGCAGAGTTAAATATGTTTGCTGTTAACATAAGCCAATTTAAATAGAGATACAGTAGGTAATGGCAATAGAAAATGTAGTCAGTCAATCTCACGGTCATTAATAGCCTGCTGTATGAAGAACAATGTTACATTAAAGCATTTCAAATTTATCTAATTGTTTTCTGCATGTGTGTATGGAAATAACGTCCTCACAGCACTTTTTCCTTTTGCAAAGAATGCTTGTTAAGGAAACAATCACTGCCATTATCTTGAAATCCTGGAGGCCTAGTGCTTTATGGTGCTAGGAAATAGCTAAGGTATCTGAGGTAGATTGAAACACTTGATTAAGAATTGCCTCAAGATGGCAGATTGAGCCAACATACCGTTGAATGCTTATGCCTCTTTAAAACAAAATTAATACCTCTGTATGCAGCACTTGTACAGTGCCCTTTAAAGCCCTTTACAAACATTAATCAATCCTCGCAACAGCACTGTGAAGTAGGTAAGTGTTATACCCATTTTACAAAGGAGGATATTGAGGCACAGAGGCCTAGACCCTCAAAGGTATTTAGAAGCCTAACTCCTACTGATTTCAATGGGAATTAGGTGCCTAAATACATGAGAGGATCTGGGCCAGAGAGGTTAAGTGGCTCATCCAAGCACTGTTAGAACCTGACAGGGTGGAAGGTGGGACCGGGGAGGTCTGAGCCACTGACACCTCTGCATTGCCATAGGAAGCTTAGGCTGGGCTCCCATGGGAGGACCCTGCGAGACTGGGCTCAGCAGGAAATACCTCAATGCAGGACCTGAGTGGCAGCCCCTCATGGGCCCCTGACTAGCCCAGTAGTTAGACCAGGAAGCCATGACAGAAATCTGTCTGAGCAACAACACAGATTGCCCGCCTGTCTCTGCTCCAGACCCCTGCTTGTAATGGACCCTAGACTCTGGCTTCCAATCCTGGTTTTCCTCAAGTCTGCTCTTTGATTGCTGTCTGTAACCTAGTGCCTGACCTTGATTTCCTTGTAACCTGACCCGGCCGCCTGACACCTGACTTTCAGTTCGTCCTCTGGCCTGCCTCGGATTCTGACCTCCCGGTATCTGACTTAACCTGCTTCAATCACAAGCACTGACTGCCCTCGTCTCTGTCATGACAAGGAATTTGTGACAGAAATGGAAACAGAACCCAGGTGTCCTGACTCTCAGTTTCTTGCGCACAAGTCAATTCTTCCTCCACTGGCTTTTAACTCTCTTTCCCTGGAGCTTAGTATAGGCCAGGCCTCCAGGCAAAGCCTTAGTTTCCTTTCGGGATGGAGTCCTGGTTCTCAAAATGTTTGGTTAGCTTAGCATTGAGGTTAGTGAGTGAGTTTTACACAGGGACAGGATATGCAAGAGTGCAGAATTTGCAACGGAGATCTGCACTATGGACAGAAGAGCATAATTTTCCTACAGTGTACAGATTTGCCTTGCATACATGTAGTGTATTCATCAATCCCTTGCATTTTTGGTTGTATTTTTAAGTCACTCATTTTAAAAGAGAATCACAAGATTAAAAAGAAAACTATGAAAACATTTCCACAGGGGTTTAGCTTTCTTCTTTTCTGGCGTGTAATCCTGTGCAGATAGTGCCGCCGTGGTATTTTGCTGTAGCCAATCAGCTAGTTAAAACACCTGTGGCACTACATGTACCTTTGAATGTTGCTGCTTGCTGGGAGAGTGTGGTGGCACACTAATAGGAAATGCCAACCTGAAATCATTTTCCTTTTGCGGGTCACTAGGTCTCAAGTAGTTTATTTATTTAGATTTATGGAAGCCAAACAGGTGCCCATACAATGGTCTGGGAATTATAAAAATCAAATTGTGTGTCTATGACCTTATTGGTAGTGTTCCACATTTTCAGTTTTTACCGATTTTCATTGATAAATTACCAGGGTTTTTTTTTTAATGAAATGAGTTCAGTTTTTACTGATTTACACCCATTTTATCAAGCCACTCATTTTTTTTCCAGGTACTTATTTTTGTTAAACACTAATGCTTTACACGATTGTTGTGTCCTGCAGCTCTGAGATTGAAGCAGAGTTTCTCAGTGTAAAACACAGAACACACACAAGGTGGAGGTCGGGTAAAAAAAAAAAAAATCAAACCATGTTAATATTGCGCTATGATTGGCTCACAAGGAGATGCTGACCGCCTATTTCTTTGCGTCCGTTTAGTGCAGCGCTGAATTGAATCAATCAATCCTCCACAGATAAAGATAAGGTAAAAAGGTAAACATGGGGTGAAAATGCAAATCTAGGCCTGAATAGCAACAAGTAAATCGGTGCTTAGAAGTTTTCAAGAGGAGTAAAGATGGGAGTGAAGAGGATGCATTCCGCTGCAAGTGCTGCAGCACTGAGGTCAGTGCTGGAGCTGACAGAACAAAGGAGCATGTCAAAAGCAAGCAACATTAAAGGCTTAAGGAAGAAAGTGAGCTTTGGGATAACCAGTCAATATCAGGAGCTTTCACCAGGGCTTTAATGAAAGAGAGGACGCAGCACGATTGCGTGAATGAATTTGTGCGTGATCTTTGTTTCGCAGGACAACCACTGTTAACTGCAGAGGGGCCTATTGGTGACTTTGTCCCGCAATACTGTCCAACAGCAAAACCCCTTCCTAATGCAGACAACCTCACTCGTAAGTATCTGAAAGAAAATGACGATGATTTAGTATCTAAACTGATGGAACGAATTGATGGAAATGTGGTGTCTAGTCTGATTTTTGACAAGTCTCCGGATGCTTTAGACTGTCTGATTCTTGGCCTTTTGTTTTCATTTTTTTATTTCAAAGTGAATAAAATTGCACTGTTTTGTGCTGACGTGACAGTCATTGCCTCTGCTGACACCCGTTTTGTTGACGCATCAATAACTGACAATAACTAACTTGGGGAAAATGTGGCCACAACTAACACAGATTCTGCTTCCTTCATAGCTAAATTTTCCTGGGAGATTATAAACTCAATCAGAAACCAGAGCTGCTACATATTATCTATCCTGCTCGTCTGATTAACATTGCTCTGTCAGCAGCTCCTGCTACAGAAGAAATGAAAGACGTGAAATCTTGCATCATTGGATTAAGAGCCATTTTCAAGCATGCAAACAAGTCGCAGGCTTTGTTTTACACAGTGTGAGACGAGTGCAGAGCGGACTGCTGATTACCCACCCCTGTTGGGCCACACGGGTGGATGAGCTTGTACTTTGCTACCTGCCACGTAAATAAACCGTGGACTGCTAATGAGTCTCCTAGATCATCTTGAGTTTGCTGGTTCTAAAGCAGAAACTCTGAAGAGACCGGCAAATAACCAGAATGACTCTCAGATTCTGCGCACCAAGGTAATGTTCATTGTTAAAAACTTGGAATCACTGTATGACACACAGAAAACACTGCAAAAAGAACAGGAGTACTTGTGGCACCTTAGAGACTAAGCTTTCGTGGACTACAGCCCACTTCTTCAGATGCATATGCATATGGGGTGTAGTCCACGAAAGCTTATGCATATGCATCTGAAGAAGTGGGCTGTAGTCCACGAAAGCTTATGCTCTAATACATTTGTTAGTCTCTAAGGTGCCACAAGTACTCCTGTTCTTCTTTTTGCGGATACAGACTAACACGGCTGCTACTCTGAAACAGAAAACACTGGAGTTTTCGCAGACCACTGCCGATACGTTTGCCAATACAGACTTTACTGGATCCTGACAACCAAAATCTCAGCTGAATTGAGAACAAAAGCTGCAGGAGAAACATATTCGAAAACCCAACTGTTTCTGGAATTCCTTCTCACCCCAGAACATGAGAAAACGAAAAAAGCATTCTAAATCTTCCACACAATGCTCAGCGAGAAATGGGAGACAACCGTAACCCATAATCTGAACCCCAAAGTGTTTGGTGCCAAAGATTCTTTTTGGAATGTCATCCAGGTGTTTCGCCCGTGCCTTAAGGTGAATTTTGCAGTAGACTTTGACTGTTATTCCAGAGCATTTCAACCATTTGCCACTAGAGATGAAATTTCAGATCTGAAAGGGGCATTTACTACTTACACGAACTTGCCTAACCCTGACAATGCAAAACTGGATGTGCTGGCTTTTGGAGCAGTCATCAAGACACCCTTTCCAACTTCAGCAAAGTGGCACAGTGAGCTTGGAGTGTATGCCCTGGATGTACTGATGCAGAGTGCGTATTTTCAAAGTTGGACTACCTCCAAGAGCGCAAGAGGCTCAACAGACTTTAAAGAAAATTAGGCCACTGTACGTCAAACCAGGATTTCTGGAAAAACTACTAGCTTTGAGAGAGACGCAATACACCTTTGTACATTAAAAAAAAGTTTCAAATGTGTATATGACAAAGTGTTTTATTTCCCCCCCCCCCCCAATTTTTTCTGATTTTTGGAATGTTTGGAAAATAAACACTGAAAAATTCCTGGATTTAAAAAATAAAAACTGCAGACACGGAACACTAATTATGGGCCAGATTGTGAGCCTTGCTCACACCCAGGCAGAGGAGTAGCAGGGTTTGAAGTGTTCCCTTACGTACCAATTCTCACTACTTATATCATCAGAAACAGCGGGAGAGAGCAGCCTCCATGAGGACTGACACTCCCCTCTTGCCATGGGCAGGGAGCAGGTAGTGCCTTGGCTGCCCCTGCCCCCACATCCAGCTGGGGAAGTAATCTGCAGCAGGTACAAACCGGCACAGATTACCTACCTCCACAGCATACTTACTGCTGGGGATCAGCCTGGGGCTCTAAACCAGAATCTGGTTCCTGGTATGCTCCCTCAGGGCTTACAGAAAAGCCGTCGTTTAAACCAGAAATGAAGACTGCAGCTTTTCTTCGGGCTGGACACCAGTCTGGGATCTTCCTTCAGCAAGAGGTAGCGCATCACTGTGCGAGCAGTCACAATTTCCCGGCTACTCCGAGGAGGGAGTAAGTTGTGACAGGCATATACCCAGTGCCGGGCAGGCTCACACATGCAACAGTAACTGCACCACAGGGCATGGGACGGAGCCTTGACTCAGCCCCACCAAATCCCCTCCCACCTTCATAAAGGGGGGGCATACTAGGTCCATGCAGCCTGCTTCCCCAGGAAGCTGTGGTGTCACCCCTGCACAAGAGAATAAGGGGGTGCCATACTCTACCCACTTGTGCCAGCACCCCCCGTGAGTAGTGAAGACAGCTACTGTGAATAAACCCAGCAGTCTCTTCCTGTAAGCAGCATGAGCACAGTCCAGGGTCGGAGTCATGTAATCTAACAGATTTTACCTCCACTGCCTTCAGCACTGTGCTTTTTAGCAACAGAGTCTAACCATTCGGTAGCTGCATGAAACTCCAGAGAGAAAGAGGTACCTACCTTATTAGGGAGCCATTTGAGGGATGTGCTCCATGAGTAACGACATACTCACACAGACATGCACGCTAGTCAAACCCAAACGGCATTTGGCCAGCGGTCACTAATGAAGCACACCAGCATCCGATGACTTAGGTGGCGCACTCTGACAAACAGGTTGTGGGAATGTTTTAAAACTACAAGAGTGTGCTAAGAAACTGAATATTTATATGTTGAAAGTTGTCTGCATTGTACAGACATGCTGCCAGCATGATACTCTTTGAGATCTCAGAGACAGATTCTGGTGCCCTCTACACTGCTGTAAATTCATAGTATGTCGATTGATTTAAATGGATTTACTCCAGATTTCCATGGGGATAACTGTGGTTAGACTCTGTCCCTGAAATCTGAAATGTCCTTAATTTGGTTGCAGTGGGAAGTGATTTTTCTCTAATGGCTTCATGAGAAGTTTTGCTCAATAACCCAAGGACAGTGGAAAGAAAACCTCAGCCTGATGCAATTTTTCCTTCAAGATGCTCATACATACCTGGATTGTGTGAAAAATGCAAAACTATGATACTTTTGGGGATGAATTAAGCCTAATCAGGGCACAGAACCACCAAAATCTCAGGATCACTACAGACAGACCCTACCTCCCGCAGGGCCTCCCTCCCTGGCGGACCCTTCCTTTCCCATTGCCACCTCCACTTCATCCCCCATCACATTGATAGCACTGGAAAAGTCAAGGTCCCCTGTTTGTCTGCAGGACAGGTACAGCATGAGAAACCTTCTCCATACAGTTCCATCAACGGGGTGAGGTGGCCTTTGCTCTGAGACTCTCTCCGGCAGCCTCTTTGGTTGGTGGTTTTTCCAAAGCGCGCAACTGTCTGCTGAACGGAGACCCGCTAGCTTATTCCACAGCTACAAGGTGGCATTGAGTACATTTTGATGTTCATTGTGTCGACATATGGTTTCATCAAATGCGAATAAGTGAAATTCACTCCTTCCAGCACAGAAGCCAAACACAGTAAATGGGCCTGGCGCAGTGGATCAAATAGGGTTAGATGGGGGACATGCAGTTTATCCACAATTTACGGGCAGGCTGCAGAGTGAGAACATTCCTTGGACGTTAGTCCAGTCGAAGGGTTGGAGAAGCGGCAACTGCCTCTCACTCCTCTCCTGGAGGGGGTTCCCCAACACTGGTTCTACATAAGGACAGATGCTCACTGTCGTACCTGAGCACCTCACAATCTTTAATGGATTTATCCTCAACACCCTGTGGGGCAGGACACTGCCAATATCCCTGCTATACAGATGCAGAACTGAGGCACAGAGAGGCTAAGGGATTTCGCCAAGGTCACACAGGAAGTCTGTGGCAAAGCACGAAACTGAACTTGGGTCGCCCAAGTCCCAGGCCAGCACCCTAGCTACTGGGCAATCTTTTTGTCTCTCATCCAGCCTTTAGCCCAGGCCTTGGCTTGCTTGCCATCAGAACTGAGGCAGAGCTCCCCATCCCAACAGCTTCAGAGGCATTTGTGCAGCCACCCCATAAACTCTGACCCATGGTCTGTAAAAGATTGCCCCATGACTGGCCCAGAACAGAAGGCCACGTGCATTATAAATGTCACACACGCATGCTCTGCATAGTATGCTCCTAAAATATAACAAAGATTCATTTAAAATGATTTTCCATATTCCACTTGAAAAACAACACACACACACACACACACACACACACACACACCACAACTCCAACCCTCCTGGGTCTGTCTGTAGCACTGTTACACCAAACCATAGTTTTCACATCTGTGCCAAATGTGCTCTTTACAGGTAGAATGAACAGAATGGCGTGAGAAAACAGCAGGGCTCACTGAGAGGTTTCCTGGTGTGTATGATAAATGAGCTGAGAAGAAGAGGAGAAATGGAGAGTGGGGGAAAATGGGCACAGCTGAAAACCTAAGTGTTCATCGTGGTAAGATAACAGAGTCAGGAAATGGGCATGGTGGAGGTGCAGCTGGTTAGTATTCCAGTCTAAAAGGAGATCTTTGCACTTGTGTTCACACAGCCATCTGTGACTGTTTAGAAACACTTCATGGTGCCCTTTCCTAAAGTGAAAAGAGCAGTGCCATCAACACAAACAAAAAAATCTAACAGAAATGCCCAATGACTTCTCCTTCAGAATGACTTCTCTCGCAGGATCTCTCTGAAATCAACACAAGGGTGGCATTAAGCAACAGTCAATTTGCTAGGTTGGGAACATAGTGGGCTTAATTCAAATATCCCCCACAAGAACATTTTGTGATGCCTAGTTCTGTAACATTTACAGATTAATGGTATTCCTGTATATCAGTGTCTTGTTTGGTAGGTCTCCTCCTCAGGGCCAGCTCCAGGCACCAGCTTCTCAAGCAGGTGCTTGGGGCGGCCGCTCCGGAGAGGGGCGGCAGGTCCAGGTATTCGGCGGCAATTCAGCGGACGGTCCCTCACTCCGCCTGGGAGTGAAGGGCCTCCTGCCGAATTGCCACTGCAGATCGCGATCGCGGCTTTTTTGTTTGGTTGGTTGGTTTTTTTTGTTTTGGCTGCTTGGGGCGGCCAAAACCCTGGAGCTGGTCCTGTTCCTCCTCCCCTTTCTCTCTCGCTGAGTGGGGATACCTCCATTATTGGCCCTCTCCTCTTCTCCTTTGCCTCTGGCTGCTAGATCAAAGAACCATTTACTATCAGAAATCTCTTCCCTATGTAGGTACTCATAGACCGGGGCGGGCAAACTTTCTGGCCTGAGGGCTGCATCGGGTTTTGGAAATTGTATGGAGGGCCGGTTAGGGGAGGAGGTCATGGCCCGGCCCCCACCTCCTATTTGCCCCCCCAGGGACTCCTGCCCCATCCAACCCCCCTGTTGCCTGATGCCCCCCCCCCCGGACCCCTGCCTCATCCACACCCCCCCGCTCCCAGTCCCGACTGCCCCCGGACCCCCGCTGCCTCATCCAACTCCTCCTCTCATTCCTGACAGCCCTCCCCACCTGGATCCCTGCCCCATTCACCCCTCCCCCCACTCCCTGTCCCCTGACCGCCCCCAGACCCCTGCCGCCCCATCCAACTCCTCCTCTTATTCCTGACAATCCCCCCCACTCCCAGGACCCCTGGCCGATGCAACCACCCCCTCTCCCTGTCCCCTGACTGCCCCCTGCCACCCCATCCAACCCCCCCCCTCCTTCCTGACTGCCCTCCCGGGACCCCTGCCCCTATTCAACCTCCTATTTCCCCCCCCCCCCGACTGCCCCAACCCCTTATCCACACCCTCACCCCCTGACCACCACCCCAAACTCCCCTGCCCTCTATCCAACCCCCCCTGCTCCCTGCCCCCTTACCGCACTGCCTGGAGCACCGGTGGCTGGCGGTGCTACAGCTAGACCACGCCGCCGCCGCCACCACCGCGCAGCACAGAGACCAGGTCAGGGCGAGCTCTGGAGCTGCGCTGCCCCAGGAGCTCACAGCTCCGCCACCCAGAGCACTGCGCGGCGGCGGAGCGAGCTGAGGCTGCGAGGGAGAGGGAACAGCACGGGAGGGGCCGGGGGTAGCCTCCCAGGCCAGGAGCTCAGGGGCCGGGCAGGATGGTCCCATGGGCCAAATGTGGCCTGCGGGCCGTAGTTTGCTCACCCCTGTCATAGACCATGATCATCATGTAACCATCTCTTGGACAAACTAAATAGCATATGCTTCTTTAGTCTCTCAATAGATGGCAGGTTTTCCAGACCTCAAATCAGTCTTAAAACTCTTTTCTGAACCTGTTCTTAAGGTGTTGACACCACAACTGGCTGCAGTAACCAGTAATGGTCTCGCCACTGCCATGTACAGAGGTAACACCACCTCCCTATCCCTACCTCGTGTTCCCCTGCTTATACAGCCAAGGATCAAGTTTGCCCTCTTCGCCAAAGCATCCCCCTCATGCTGAGTTGATATTTGCCATTCCCCGCAAGCCCTTCTTTTCAAAATCACTATTCAGGATCTGTCTCCCTCCTTCCAAACTAAAATCTCAACCGGTCTTGACATTTCTGCATCAATGTCTAGCTGGCACTTGACACTTAACCTGGTCAAAACTGAGCTCCTGATCTATCTCCCCAAGCCCTCCTCCCCACCACACCTTCCTCTATCCTGGTGGAAAGTACCCTCCTCCTCTCTGTTGCTCACTTCTATAGTCTCCGCTTCTTTTTTGACTCTGTCCTCGTTTCTGAGTCACATGTCGAAACACAGTCTAAATCTTGGCACTTTTCCCTGCACATCTCGAAGACCCAAAACTCTCACCCGTGGCTGGATTGTTTGGCACCCTAGCTACTGCAGTTTCCTGCTCTCTGGCCTCGATGCCTGGTTCCTCAACACCCTCAAGTTCCATGCTGCTGCTAATATCTCCCCGGCACGTCACTTTGCCATTCTGTTCTAAGTTTCTCCCCTGGCTCCTCCTCCGCCACTGCATTCATCACAAACGTCTTGCCCTAACCTCTGAAGTCCTCTACAAGCTAGCCCCACCCTTTCTATCCAACTTATTATCTTACTGCACGGTCCACTCCCACCTTTAGTCCACCATGACAGCCTAGATCATCCACGCGTCCACTTCCCCCACAAGGACCTTTAAGCTTTCTCCTATGATGCCTTTCAAGTGGAAAAAGCTCTCAAAAACCATAAAGCCACCTCCTAATCCTCCTCCAAGACCCTGCTCAAAACTTCCCTCTACTGTAGCCTATACAGAGAGAGGGAAGTGCTGGTTGCTCAGAGACCATGTGAGATTTTACCCAGTTTACTGTACAGAGCGGGATTGTTCAGCTGGCCAAAACAAGTATAATGTAGGGAATGTCTATAATGCAAGTGAAGGTGGGACTCCTAGCATGCTGGAGCCCAGAGCCCTGACCCCTGAATGGCTCCTATTCACGTTTATGTAATAATAATAATAGTACCGGGTGAATATATTTATCTTGTCCAGCAGAATGCATCAGTTCGGAGGATGATTTCATTTTACTGCGATCACTATTTAAAATGCTGCAGCTTTAATGTAGGCCAACCATCTCGCATTGGATTAAAATGCACTAGATGGTATACTCAGGATGAAAATCTCTCTCTTCAGCTGGCCTTTTTAGACATACAATGGATAGGGCAGTGACTGTCATTATAATGGCAAGGTTTAATGATCCCAATTATCCCTTTTTATGTATTTTAGCTTCTTTGGCTATTTTCATCTGGTGAAATAAACCTTCTCCTACTGACTTTAGGACATTCTCAGCTGTTTTTTTTTAATCATCAACACATAAAGAAGGAACAGATTGACCAAGCCATGGCCCTGAATGATTGCCTATAGTTTAATGATAAGAAGAAAGACCAGGAGTCACACTGCTGGCCGTAGGGAAGCAAGGGGAGGAACAAATTCATGGTGGTTAAGTCCATTAATGGCTATTAGCCAGGACGGGTAAGGAATGGTGTCCCTAGCCTCATAGACTCATAGACTTTAAGGTCAGAAGGGACCATTATGATCATCTGGTCTGACCCCCTGCATGCTGCAGGCCACAAAACCGTCCCTACCCTTTCCTTGACTCTGCTGATGAAGTCCCCAAATCCTGTGTCTTAGTGACTTCAATTGGCAGAGAACCCTCCTGCTAGAGATTCCTGCCCCATGCCTCTGTTTGTCAGAGGGTGGAGATGGATGGCAGGAGAGAGATCACTTGATCATTGCCTGTTAGGTTCACTCCCTCTGGGGCACCTGGCACTGGCCACTGTCGGTAGACAGGATACTGAGCTAGATGGACCTTTGGTCTGACCCGGTACGGCCTTTCTTATGTTCTTAACAATACATGGGATCTGCAGGTTCCCTTCTGGGTACAGTTTGTTAAGGCCTCGCTTGTCAAGAGGGGCTCCCCAAAGGAAGTCACTGTACATGTCTTGAAGCACCGGCTCTTGTCTCTTTAAAAACAATGCAAGGATGTTCCAAGATACTCTGTTTCCAGCCTTTCTAGAGGACGGCAAATAGTTCCTTTCCCAAAATCCTATTGCTCATCACTCCCTTTGCTTACCACCAAGTCAATTCTTAATACATATCTTTGATGCGGTCTAACATTTTTTTACTTCTCATATAATATTTCAAATTAAATCTCTTTCCCCGGCTGAAAAGAGGGTGCATCTTCTGACCAGATATTTGCTACCTTCCACAAGACTATTTTTGAATAATTTAGACAATGGCAAACACAGCTTTTCCAACTCATTTACATTAAATTGCTATTTAGCCATCTGGATTTTTGGCTGGGAATAATTATGCACAATGTGGGGGAGCAGAAGCCCAAATCAGAGGGGGAAAGGTAAGATTTAATCCAAACAGGCAAATTCACATTTTTTTTTAAGTAGAATTGTTCAAAAACTCAGTGGCACAGCTGGCATGCTGCTATTTGAGGAACTGGCACTTCTGCTACTCTTAGTTCAAAATAAAATAAAAAAATTTACACAGAAGAAGAAAAAAAATCAGACTGAGCAATTAGAAGACAATGATCAATAGTGGTTAAAAAAATACTACAGTAAGGAATGTTTGAGATATTTGCAAATTTTACACTGCACATCTTTCCATTTATGAGAGCTGCATGTTTCAGGAACGACAGAAAAATACTGGAAATTTAAAACGATGTCAAAAATTCTATGCATGCATAGTGACATTTCCACCACATGTAGCTGGCATCAGCTGATTCAGTAAAACTGTTCTGCCATTGAAGCATTTCTAATAAAACTCAGTAGTACAAATATTTCCTAAACCAGGACCTGATTCTGAATAAAGGTGTGCCAGGTATTTGCCTCTTTCCACGTGCTCTCTTCAATTGCGTTAGACAGATTGCCAGCAAACCTGCTCAAATACCAGCGAGATAAAGGTATAGAGGGAAGAAACAAATGACGGAACATTCTTCCCTCCTGTATTATTATTTTAAACCAATCATCACCATCCACAAGACTTCTCCATCTTCTCTGAAAATAACAAGACTAAAAACTAGCTTGCTATGTTACAAACTCAGTAGAAGTTGAGCAGTCAAAGTTATGCACTCAACCCATGAGCAGGGAAACTCTCAGCCCCTCCCAACCCATGCAGATGAAAAGCTCCAATTGGTGCTCATTTTCTTTATGTGGGTCAAAGGGATAAAACTGTAAGTCTACAGATCTCTGTAGAATATCCCTCCTTTTCCCAATACAGAAACAAAGGAAGCCATTGTCAGGCAATGGATAGAAGCCGAACACATGGTTTGCCATGATAATTCAGGGCAAGTGCATGCCTAGTAGCTGAATACAGAAAACCTATGTGTTAACCTTTAACCATTGATAGCTTTAGTGGCCTCGTCAGTTTCCCCTAAGAGAGCACTCTCTATTATTGATGTCACTAACCTTGGCACATGCTCATGAAAGGACAGCAAAACTCTATCACCGCTTCATAATACATTTTGTAGGAATGCCGAGTCTGTTTCCCTGCCCTTCCTCCTGCAATTCTGGAACACTTACACCTAAAAGAAATGTCACTAGCATGAGGATCTACCTTCTGATTTCAAGACTCTCCAGTAGGATACATGCTCCGTTCCATCTGTTCACCCAACCCATACCGGTCATCTGCCAGCAGCTGCTGTGTATTGACACTTCCACCATCCTTCCCTACCCCACCTTAACTGTAACCCTAACTTATATAAAGGTCTTCATTTCGCACCACCACCAAACTCTGCATAGTATAAACTAAGGGCCAAAAATCGAAATCCCAGCTGGATGTATAGCACCCCTTATATACCTCATCTGCACAGTAGGTCAGAAACACACTTTTCCTGCACCCCATGAAATTCTTTTCACTTTTGTCATTAATCTTATAAATGCCAGGCTCTTTTCCAGCAATTGTTGTTTCGACATTGCCGTCATGAAGCAGTGGAATGCATGAGTTTTCTCTCTTCGTTGCATGGCCAAGGTCGATCGATTGCAGTCATTTTATGAAAAGACTTTGCAGTCCCATGGAAATGATGAAAAACCACATAGCAAACAAAGCTCTCTCTCAGCTGGCAACTTATCTCTTAGACCCTTGGCCAAACATTTCTAATATTGGGACAATGGCAAACAACGTGTGAAAAATGTCCCAGGGAGTTCTCACCACCACTCTCCTGCAGAGAACACACTTGAACTTGCGTGCTGGAGACTGGTCTATTCGCTGTATGATTTTTAACAACTGCAGTGTTGTGGTAAGGGATTCTTTAGGTCACTACATCTGATATTTGCTTACATCAAAGCGCACATTTAACTCACATTCCAATCTCTCACTGAGCGACTCAGAAGCACAAGTAGAATAAGGTTGTTCAACCACCAATGCATAATATTTTGAGTATGAAAGTTTCATATTGAAAAAGCTATAAGAGGTGGCTTGCATGCTCTATGGATACTAAAACAGAGCATTTGAAATGTTTGCTGGTTGCTTCCTGAGTTATAGTCATTTTGGAGAGATGCAAAGGCAGCCCTGCAGGGATATCTTTTAGGAGAAACAATTGCTGAGATTTTCCATTCCTCTTAGCAAATATGCTTACTCTCAGCTTTTATTTTAGCATTGTTTTAGATGCAAGATTGATGGGTTCACCTAATTTTATTTTAAATTTATTCTGCTCTGTCCTCACCATAAGCCATCCAATTTTTAACTTGTATGAATTAAAATGACATTATATTGTGTACTGCATTCAAAACAACAGGATGAAGAGTTATAAACTCAACTCTTCCCTGCCCCCTTCCTGTACAGTTCATTCTTCTAGGTTGTCCATATTTCTGTATTATTTGACAGATATTCAATAGTTCTATTTTCTGGAAGAGTGAACACGATATGAACAGTGGGAAATAAGCAACTATCACCCCAAAAACACCTTTATCACTTTGCTGGAGAAACAAAGATTAGAGAACACTTTGTAAAATATTTGATAGGGAAAGCAGAAAGAGTGATCTGAGATGTAATCTGAGGCCAGTGCAGACCAACAGAAAACACTCCTGTTTCTTAGGCCAGGTCTACACTACAAAGTGTTGTTAGCATAGTTACGTTGGTCAGGGGTGGGAAGAAAGTCTCATTTTGCCATTATAGTTTATATCGTCTAGGGAGGTGGATTATCTATGCCAACAGAAGATCTCCTTATATCAGTATAAGACATGGCTCCACTTGGGAGCTCCGCCAGTAGAGCTATGCCAATACAGGTGTATCAGCAAAGCCTTTCTAGTATAGACTAACCATTTCTGGCTGCAATGAAGACCCTGGACATGCTGGGGTGAATATTCAACATAGTTCCCATAGGGAGCTATGCATACGACTATTGATGTTTTTAGACAAAAATCCTGGCCCATCACTGACAATTCACCCAGTAAAACTACAATACGATAGCATGAAACGGGGAGGAGGAGGAGCAAAGTGCTGCCAAAGGTCAACAGTCTCACACAGAATGCAAAACTAAATTAAAAGACCTGAACACACAATTTAATTCTTCAACTGCTTCATCACATTCCATGTTAAAAGAAAAGAAGCTAATACAGGGCAGGGACATGCACCAGTTATGCCTTATTGAATAGTCTAGCCTTCCTTAGCACTGTTACCACCACCACTGCATATGGATTCTGGTCAGTGCTCAATTGCTAAAAAGGAGATGAGTCTGGGTAACATCCCTTCTGTCGCTGAGTGCTTCCCAGCTTGATTGGCAGGACCACGTGGGGGGGGGGGGAGACACAGAATGCTACTAAAAATAATTCTGCATCTTTCCATGCTTTCAGGGAGTAAAGGGTAAAAGTCATTTCTTCGTTTGGCCTCCTGCTGGCCATGCTGGGTCAGGGAGAACGCAAAGAGAGAGGAATGAAAATCGGCTTTGCTAAAATATTGCTAACTGAACACACAGTTCACACCTTGTGACATTCATTGGCTTTCTCACCCTGCAACTTGTATTGCAGATACAGGGCAGATACAGGACTTGAACTCTTCCTCACAAGGAAATGAGGCATCGTTTGAAATAAATTCAATTCTACGGCCAAATTCTCCCTCAGGAATGATACCACCACTGACACCAATGGAATGCAAGGGAATCCTTGTTCTAAATACAAGATCTGTCCCATTATCTCCTGTTGGTGTCAGTTGTTTGCTTGACTCTGTGGACTATTATTAAATTACCGTGGATCTTTCCTAAAGCACTTGACGCTGCTTTTTTGTGATTTAGTCCCCTAGTGTCCAATGATGAACAATGTCCAGCTTGGGTTTATGGAATGGCAACATCCCAGATGTGTAACTTGGCCTGGTAGTTGGCTTGTGAGGAGGCTATAACAACATACCTGAGGCAAGAGTCCCCACTCCAAGCCTGTGTATCTCTGCTGGGAATGAGGGATCCTTTCCCCAACAGGTGGAACGACCCACGTAGCCCCACGGTGTTCCCACCACATACGAAAGCCCAGAGAAGGAGAGAAATAATGAACCACATGTGAGAAATGTTAGTCACACAGCTCAGTGCATGACTGGAAGATGCTTAAATATTATGACGATGAAGGTGGAATAAGAACCTATATTGAATATTATAAAGCTACAGCCTTTGGCCCCTCCAAATCCTGCCTCATCCTTGCACAGTAGAGCTACAACAGCTGCACTGTCTGAGGGGACTGCCTTTGCTCCATGAAGCCTAGATACATGAGGATATATTTGAAGGTTCTCTTTCTTCTCCTCCCTCCCACTGACTTGACATGGAGGAACTCCGTGACTGATCCGGCAACTTTGTCGTGAAAGGTAAATGACAATTTGGCGCCCAGAATTTTTCACACAGCACCAGACAAGAAGTCTACCACAGTAACAGTGGGGACTCCGCTGAGTCGCAGCCTGCCTGTCTCGTGTTTTGAACCTGGAAATTGTTTTTCCTTTTAAAACCTATTTCAGCGTATTTATTGTTGCAAATCTAAGAGCCCATTCTGCACATCAATTATCCTTCAATAAGCATAAAGAAGCTTAGAGGAAACGTCTCTCTTTTCCATCTGCTCCCTCTCATTTTTAATTGTGACTCTTCTTGCTAGTAATTTTGGGGCATATACCTATTATTTCCTATTCTGGGCCTCAGTTATAACCTCCTCAAATCTCCTCTTTAAGTAGTGAATTTAAAGCTAAGTTTTCCTAACCTGGCATACTTAATGCCCCTGAAGAATCTTTATTCTTTCTCCAGCTCTTGTCAGTATTTCCCCACTTCTTCAGCATTCGTCCTGCACAGCAACGTCAGGTGTGGTCCTGTCATCCCTTTCATTCTGGATTATGGTCTATTTCCACATCTCTACATTCCACTGAACTGATACGTGTGATCAGAGGCATTCAAACACTTCCAAAGCAGTTCTCTCATCTCATAATTCAAGTTTTAAAACTTTTCCCCTCCTCAAGTTCTTTGATCCTCTGCATACGGTAGTTTCAGCAGGCAAATTCCCTACGCTGGACTGGGCACTTGCAAAATGATCATTATTTCTTTCCCCTGAAAGCTATTATCTAGTGTCAGGAATTCATAGCACAGCTTCTCTTTCCTGAAATGGAAGAACCTTGTTCATAAATATCCATTTGAAATGGTGCTTCTGATTTGATTAAAAATAAATCTGGTGATGAAATAGGGAAATCCTACCAATAGATTGGGAAAAAAGCATTACAAGTCCCTGACTAGAGAGATTAAAAGAGACTGAAAACGTCAAGGCATTTATATTTTACAGTGTCTGTCTTCATTTGTTTTTATGTCCCCTTTTCAGCTTGAAAACCCGATGATGAAGAACAAATATGGGAACATTTAGAAAAAAATAAAATTGAGGAGCCATCTTGATGGTAATTTAAACTTTGAACTGTGGATAGTATAGAAAGCCTGTACTGTTAAGAGAGCATCACTCCAGCAATAAATAAATAAATAAATAAATAATTTAAAATAACAAAAACAACAACAACTGCCTTGAGAATTAATGTTAAAAAAAATCACCCTGAATTTGGATCTTAAAGTCTCTGCTACCATCAGCATTGCTGGTGCCGAGTAGGTCGGGTTTTACTTGTGAAGCTGAAGCCTAACGGTTTTCAATTTAATTTGAATTTGCTGCTTGAAATGCACCAGGACAGCGGTTACTGGTGCACTCCCTGCCCCCCAGTGCTGCCCAGTGATAACTTCTACTGGTTAGCTGAGCAGCTCTATTGTTGTTATACTTCAGAGCCTTTTTAAGTCGATCTCTTCTGAAATTACTGCAGTGGGTGCTCAGAACTCACTCTTTTCATTAGGCTGGTAGAAAACATGTAATACAACTCCATTGGTCGCATTCTCCTCATAGGCTAGCAATGGGTTACATATAGGGGATAGGTACCATGGTGACAGTGCAGTGGGAAAACCTGAATGGAACAGAGGGAAAAAAGCAAGGTAGATAAGATGTGAACAATTACCACTGAGCACTCTTATTAAGCAAAAAATAATAATAAAAAAAACAAAGCTCTGCATTTCAGCTGGGGAGACCTAGTGAACTTCTGCTGCAGTTTAGGAATGAAATCTATCTCCAAACTAGTGCCATGGCATATGGGACACTGAGCATTCAAGCCATTTGCCAGAAAAGTAGAGAGCACGAATCAAGGCTCCCCTTCATATCCACATACCGTATGGATGTTGACCCACATGCCACAGTGGAATACAGAGATGTGGAAACAGACCACAAACCGGAAGAGAGAATTACAGCACCATGCACAAGGTCACCTATGGCTCAGGCTCCACTGGGAGAAGAGTGACATTTCACTATGCCGTGGGGATGCATCCACTCTCTCTCTCTGAAGGAGGTAGCCTGGGAAAGATGCAGCATAGAAGCTCTGTTGCTTTCCTCTTTCCAATAAATATCCCTGTTTGGTGCTAGGAGCAAGCAACTTTTTCTGGGAGTCTTTATTACTGGAACATATGGGCCATGATCGTTTTTTCCCTTAGTGTCTCCGATTTATTTCATGTGCTCTAATTCAGTTTCTAGAACAAATCCAAACCCCAGAAGATTGAGTCCACAGCAGAAACCGAGCCCAGCTTCCCACTGAACAAAAGCCACACATCCCCAGCAGGTAAAGAAAGGAGTTAAAAAACCCTCTGATGAAAGGAAAGGATCTAAAACAAATTTAATTGACCATGTCTCAGCCATGACCATCTGCTCACAGGAATTATTGATCAACCATCACCGGAGAACTTCATATTATGTTACGTCAGATTTATTTTGGTTAATGGTAGAGCTAATTTGCTTCAAATATAATTAGAGGAGCCGAAATTACTCTCTCTGTCCATTATGGTGCAGAACATAATAGATTATCCAGCAGCCAGTGACTGCATGCATACATACATGCTTTATATGTCATACACAGCAGAAGGAGAGAGCCCTTAAATTACTGAAGTGTGGTCCTGCTCTGAAAAGTGTCTATGTACAAATGGCACCTTCTGACCCTACAGCTCCAGTTGTATACTTCGTGATCCCTGCTGAGAAAGGCAAGAGATTACTGCCATCTATGCCTCCCTGCTCTCAAACTAGCCTAGGTAAGATTCTGTGAGCTGAGTCCATCATCAGTACAACTGTTCACCAAGGTCCAGCCAGTCACGTGTGCAAACCCGCTGAAAACAAGGGGGATGCACAGGTGTCACTAAGGATAGGTCTACACAGTAGCTGGGAGTGTAAATCCCAGCTCAGGCAGACACACGTGCACTGGCTCTGCTTGAACTAGCGTGCGACAATAGGGGCCTGGCTGCGGCTAGACTGCTCCAGTGCTAGCACCTCTACGACTACCCAAACGGGGAATGACACGACCCAGCTGCAGTGTCCCCATAGCCTCAGGGTCCAATCTGACCTGCTGTACTCTATTACTGGTGGGAGTTGTTTCATTAGCTGTAAGTAAAATGGGAGATCTATAATCCACAAAGCTTTATTAAACACACGGAGGCTCTGCTGTTTATCTCCCACCACTGGTCCCTCCCTCACAAACCTAGGTCCCTCCTTAAACTTGACCCGCTTTCTCTAGGTCTATTCATGATATTCTAATGCTGGGAAGGCAGGAAAGAACCAAGGCTTGGCTCTCAGAGCCCAGACTGCATCTGCGTAACTGCCAGCGGGAACCCCTTTCTCCCTTTTTTTTATAAGTCTTGGGAAGCTGAACATATTTGACAGGGAAAGAATTGACACACAAACATTTTACACAGTCACTGATCAGAGAGGAATCACACTTTAAGGGCCACACTGCTATTGGACAGAGGACCACTTTGCACGCACAAATGACCTTCAAGGCACCCAAATGACTGATCAACACTGGTAATTGCTCTACTTCCGCGTGCACATTTTTACATACAAACCTTGGGCCTCCTTTTCCAAAACTGGGCAGCTACAACTGGAAAAGCTAACTAGAGTGATAAAATAAAGCCGGTAAACGTGGACTCTCTGCTCTCCACCTTTCAGACACCTCTCAGGTGTGTATCTGCAATACTAACAAACCCCTAACCGCCAAAGAACCCTAATCCCCCATTTTCCCCAGATAATTTTACACAAAAAGATGATCATAAAAGGCAATTTCATGCCATTCACCCAGTACTTTCCTTTTTCAATTTAACATCCCAAACTGCGTTCGAAGCTACCCCGGCGCTGACAAGCACGCTGAGCCTCAGTCATTGAAAGCAGCAAGAGTAATTGCAACCCTGAGGAAGGTTTCAGTCTGCCATTCCCGTTTCCATGGAAATCAACACTGAATTACCGCCAACAGAGTATGGGGCTGAAAGGACTGGAACTAGTGATTATTTTAAAAGCACGTCGGCCAAGGTGTGGGGGATTTTTTTTTTCCACAATAGACTCAGCAATAGTAAGGACTCATGTGACTTTAAGCAACAGAGACAGAGAGAGGGAATCAAGCTCATGGTTGTGAAGGTGCTAGTTGGACAGCTGTGCAGACTGAAGTCCTCCGTTTATCCTGTTCTCTGCCTGTGACGCACAGTAGTTTAGTCTCCTGAGCATAGGTGCCGACTCTGTGGGTGCTCCAGGGCTGGAGCACTCACAGAAAAAAAATTAGTGGGTACTTAGCACCCACTGGGAGCCAGCTCCCTTCCCCTTCCTCTCCAGCAACTCCCATCCACTGGTGACCCAGAGATCAACTCCTCCCTCTCCCTACCAGCGTCTCCCGCCCGCCATGACCAGCTGTTTCACGACATGCAGGAGGCACTGGGGGGGGAGGGGGAACAGGACGCCCTCGGAGAAAGGGGCAGAACTGGGCAGGAACAGGCAAGGTGGGGCAGGGGCAGGAAGCGGTGGGGCAGGGGTGGGGGTTTAGGGGAAGGAGGTGGGGCCAGGGGTGGAGCGGGGTGTTGAGCAACCTCAGGGCCCAGAGGAAGCCGGCGTCTGTGCTCCTGAGGGTTGTAATAGTTTGGTCTAATTCTGGTTGTTGGCTTGGTGAGTGGATGCTGGGCGGTGGTTAGTAGCCTGTGACCCCTAAACAACCCTAACCCTCCATTTTCCCAGATAGCTTTACAAAAAAAGACGGGGTCAGTCTGGATGATCTGGTGGTCCCTTCTGACCTGAAACTCTATCCACAGATCAAGTTTTCCTGTCTTGCCTCCTGAATATTCTGGATGGAACAGATCTAGGATTTTTCATAGTAATTTCAAAACCTGGCCTCCCTGAGTAGAGTGGGCCAATAGGCCAGTCTCTGTCAGTGCCAACGATGGTGCTGGTTTTTGTGAGTTGGATATTTTTCCACGGGGTACTGGACTGAGACAAATCTCGTTTCAGAGGGGTCATTAAACAGGCCATTAATGTTCAAAACGATTTCACCTGCAGAGTTAAAGTTTGTAATGTGTAAACTTAAAAATCATTCCTTTTATGTAAAAAAATGTATTTTTGATATGTTAATTTTAGAGCATTCTTCAAAAAATGTTAATTCTTTCTTCTACAATGCAATAAAGCTCTTCAGTGTATACGGTTAGGCCAAAAAGTCATCTGAAAATGCAGGTGAGCAGCCACCAAGATATGTAAAAAATAACAAATGCAGATGTTGTCTGTTATTGCCTATCTGCATCTCCATAATAAAGATACACAGAGATATGCATAAAGATGGATAGATCTGAAGTAGGACTCCTGCCTCAGTCAGTAGCACTTCAGCTGGTTGAAAATTTTCCACCAAAGAGTTTTTTCCAATGGAAAAGGTAGTTGCTGCAAAATTGAAATTTTCCACTAGAAAACTCTGATTTTGCTGAAATTTGATTTTCTCTTGGGAAAAATCTAACCTATATTAATTTCAATGAAAATGGTTTTTTGGGGGTGGGGTATCAGATTCACTTTAATCTGTGTCAGATGATGCAGTGTCTCACGGGGTTCATGTCCCTGTTCTCCTTTATCGGCTGACCACCCTGACTGGACTACATCTCCCATGATGCACCACAGCCCCCCTTGCTGAACTGCTGTGGTGCATCATGGGAGATGTAGTCCAGCCAAGCCACCTGGCTCAGAGGAGAAAGGGGGCACAAAACAACCAAACTACAACTCCCCTGTGCCATACAGTTGCTCAGGGGGACAAAAATTAATCCTGAATCAAGCCAAAATAAAATATTTTAATTGGAAGAGGCTACTTAAGTATTTATTTTGAGATTTCTGAATTGAAATTTTTGGGACTTTTTGTTCCAGGAATTTTTATATATATATATATATATATATATATATATATATATATATATATATTGGGTTTTTATCCTGATTTGGGATGAAAACAAATGTCAGAAATACTTGAATTTGCCATGGGATGAAAAGCCATGGGATTTTAGGCCAGCTCTAGTCATCAGGACTCGAGCTCAAGACCTTCAGATCTAAAAAACACAGGCTCCTAGCACTTGAGCTAAAGGAATAACTCCATTAGCTGATAGCAGGAGTAAGCTTTTATCTTGCTATGTGGATTAGCCACTAGATAGGGATGCCCCTCATTGTGTTTGTGAGATATATATATATATATATATATATATATATATATACTGTATACACATACTTATATTCTACAGAGCTCTTTTACCTAACACTGAGGTTGAGAGGATAGAATGTGAAAGAGCACTACCTAGGGCATGTTCTAGTATGCAATACTCAGCAAGTAATGGATACAGGCTCTACCCTTTGTTTTAAATTTCATGTCTACTGGAATTATAACACTGGTATTTTAGAGAAATGTATATGCCATGCAAAGAAAAATATTTGATAAGCTTTTTAATCGTACATTTAGAAAATTAAGGCATGAAACCAATTTCAGCCACAGTCAGTAATGAGTGATAAGAACCATACCAACTTACTGCTTTTTCTGTAGAAGGAAAAACAGAAGACTACAGGTGATTACAGGTAACTGGAGTCGAGATTCAGAATAAAAAGTTTAATCTAAGAGAAGTAATTTGCAATAACCTGTCACTTCTCAGTCCGCTTCAAATTCATTGGTTTTCTTGGACCTTCAATACGTAAATGAGGTAGATAAATATATCCCCATTTTACAGATGGGGAAACTGAGGCAGAGGTTAACACAACCTGATGTTCAGAAACGCCAAGGACACAGCTATAATAGAAGTCAACGAGAACTGCGAGTTATCAGTACCTCTGAAAAAAATTAGACTGTCAGGGCCACATTTTCAAAACAGCTCAGCCTCCAACTGGAGCAGCACAATGGGGGTTAAACTCTGTTGAAAATCTGGCCCTAACTAACTTCTCCAAGGTTACAGAGGAATTTTAAGGTAGAACCAAGAATTCAGCCCAAGTCTCCTGGCTCTGAGCCTGACACACAAGAGCATCCCTTCCTCTCAAAACACTACAGATATCAACAACATCTGTCTCGCGTACACACACACACACACACACACAGAAAGAATTCTTCAATAGGAGCCCAGATGCTTTATTCTTAGACTGTCACAAGTGGAGTAAACCATCTCTGCAGGAAAGTATGTGAATATGCAAAACTATTAGACTCTGTGCACTATTTGAAAATTTCGTGTCAGAAAGTTGTTAGACAAATCCATCATGATTTCACTGTAATGTAATTTCATCTAATTGTTTCCTCAAAACCGTTCCAACCACATCAATCTCGTTTGTTTTGGTTATATGTGCAGACTCCATGGCATCGCTTCCATTACATTACGAATACTCCTAGAATACTGCTTAGGGATATAGTATTAAAAATAAAAAGTCTCTTTAGAAATAATCCTTCCTTTACATAAAAATATCCTCCAGAAGTGAATAAAAAATACACTCTCCATGACGTAATGAATAGCGGGTCACAGTAAGGCACCAGAGTCATCCACGGTGGAAACACACTTTGAGAGGCATATGTAAGCTGCTGGAGTTCCTACCGTGCTCTGAACAGAATCTACACTTGCTAGGTAAAATCCTGACCCTATTGAAGTCAGTGGGAATGTTGACATTGACTTCACTGGGGCCCGGATTCCACCCACCCTATTTGGCCCAGCCTTATTCCCTGCCTGGGATTTGCCTTTCTTGTTAAACAGTAACTAAAGTACAAACCCGCATCTACATTTCCTCCCAAAGCTTGGCTGTGTCTAAATGTTCTCTGCAGAGGCTTCCTTCCCCCAAATCCTAGTTCCTTCTGAGTAGGGTGACCAGATAGCAAGTGTGAAAAATCTGGACAGGGGATGGAGGGGTAATAGGAGCCCATATTAAAAAAAAGCCCCAAATATTGGGACTGTCCCTATAAAATTGGGACATCTGGTCACCCTACTTCTGAGTAAAGAGCCACATCCACTTCCCTTATATCCAGGTGGAGCTAAAAAGAGACACATTCAGCATGAATTAATCAGCGTCTCCTCCCAGAGGTCCAACCTGGAGTGGATCAACTCTGCCACACTGCCTCCATGTAGCTGAAAGTGCCCACTGGTGTTTACCTGTTTTAGGCCCAAATATTTAGGCCTCATTCACAGGATCCTCCCTCCAAGGGCTCTCGGCACTGTAGCAGGGTAGAGGTGGTGGTGGGAGGGGCGAGAGTTGGCATTTTGGGGGTATGACTAGTAGGTATGACTAGCGGGACTCCACAAGGGCAAAACTGGGTTGGAGAGGAACAACACACTGCATCTGCTACAGCCCCCTTCGTGCCCTGCAGGAATCAGCCACAGCCCAGCCGGCACAGCTGTGAAGCAAGTGACAGGGTTATCTCAGAGCAAAGACATTGGCTCCAACTTTCAGGCTCAGTTGGGTTCCCTCAACAGGCGTGTTGCCAGGGCCCCAGTCAACGTTTGCTTCAGAGAAAAACAACTAGGCGAGTCTTTTTAAATAACTCTTCACCGCCAACATGTTCTTCGGTTGCTGTAACATTAAGCTTTTTATGTACATGTGAAGCACAAAGGAAAAACAACATACAATATTGACAACTAAAAGGCACTCACTAGGGATAGTGCCTGAGATTTACTTTCCTTTTGTTTCAGGATTAAATAGGCTAAGCCTTCCGCCCTGACTGAGAGGCCAGTTTCTGACCGAGCACCCTTTAAATGGGATGGTCTGAAAATTGTATTTAAAAATTGTTCTAAAAAAATGGTTTATTCTGTGGATTTTCCTGCTCTCCCACTGATGCTTATAAGGGTCTTTCTACAAGGGGAAAAATGATAAAGGCCCCATGAATGCGGAGGGCATGTGGACATAGGGCCAGATCTGATTGCAGGACTGGGACGTACATGATTATAGAGGGGAGACACTGAAACGGACTATAAAAAGGGCTTTCAAACGCACAAAGGAAACACATCCAGGAGAAAAAGTGTGCTTACTTCCGTGCTACACTTCAGTTACAGCAACATTAGATCTGGAAACATCAGCAGGTACATTGTAATTGCCAGATTGGACCAGACCCATGGTCTATCTAATTCAGGATCCCATTTCTGAAAGTGGCCAGCACCAAATGCTGCAGAAGAAGGAACAAGAAATCTTGCAGAGGTGGAATAATATGCTCCCCACGTTGGATCTCTTCCCAATCCCTAGTAGTCAGAGATTGTCTTAAAACCTGAAGCATGAGGTTTAATATACCTTCCAAAATTTGTTAGCATTAAATTAGAACAATTCTATGGATTACCTCACTATCCAGAGATGTCCAATCCTTTCATGAATCTTGTGAAGTTTTTAGCCTCAATAGCATCTTGGGGGAATGAATTCCACAGTCCAATTACACATTGTGTGGAAAAAAGTATTTCCTTTTATGAGTTTTGAATTTGCCACCTTTCAATGTTACCAAATGTCCCTCCTGTTCTTGTGCTAGGAGTAGGCACGAGGTTTTCAGACAGGAATGCAATTTTCAAGGTGGGAATGTCCCTTAAGACTCCAGTGTTTGCATTGTATGGCCAAGTGGATTTATTCCTGCCTCAGGATTTTTTCTACAGCATGTATGTTGCAGTCTATACACCTAGATGCAACGGGAATCACAAAGGGATATACTCTGAGGGATGTAATGTCAGCTCGCTTAACTACCATTCATATCATTGCAAGCTCTGTGCATGAATCAAAGGGAGAATATATTTCTAAGTGCTCAAAAACCTGAACATTTCCATTGAAAACCATGTCATTTCGCTTAAGCAAAAAAAGGATCAATACTACAGACAGAAGCAAGAATTCATACAGCGCATTTCTTAGATTAGCATTAGTAGCTACCAGTTGACATACTTTAACAGCAAAAGAAAGCCTGAAATGGATTTCCAAACCCACCTGAAATGGGGTCAGGGAAGGCAGCATGATCTAGCACAGGGGTGGGCAAACTACAGCCCGTGGGCGGGATCCAGCCCCTCAGGGCTTTGGATCCAGCCCGTGGGATTGCCACCCCCATGGCAGCGCAGGCCCCGCATCGCTCCGGGAAGCGGCTGGCACCACGTCCCTGCGGCCCCTGGGGCAGTGGGGTCAGAGGGCTCCGTGCGCTGCCTTTGCCTGTGGGTACCTCCCCTGCAGCTCCCATTGGCCGGGAACAGGGAACTGCAGCCAATGGAAGCTTCGAGGGAGGTACCCACAGGCAAGGGCAGCGCGTGGCGCCCTCTGCCCCAGGGGCTGCAGGGACATGGTGCCGTCCGCTTCCCGGAGCGGCATGGGGCCAGGGCTGGCAGGCAGGCAGGGAGCCTGCCCTGGCCCCGGTGTGCACCACTGCCAATCTGGAGCCGCTCCAGGTAAACGGCGCCGGGCCGGAACCCACACCCCAAACCTCTCCTGCACCCCACCCCCAACTGCCTGCCCTGAGCCCCTGCTGCGCCCCAACCCCCTGCTGCACCTTGCACTCCCTCCTGCATCCCAACCTCCTGCCCTGAGCCCCCTCCTGTGCTCCGTACCCCTCCCTGCACCACTGCCCTGAACCCCCTCCCACACTGTGCACCCCCTCCTGTACCCCAACCCTCTCCCCGAGCCCCCTTGTACGCCCCACACCCCTCCTCTGCCCCAACCCCTTGCCCTGAGCCCCTTCCTGCACACCACACCCCCTGCCCCAGCCCTACATTCATGGTCCTGCATGCAATTTCCCCACCCCGATATGGTCCTTGGGCCAAAAAGTTTGCCCACCCCTGATCTAGCAGCTAATGTTGGACTAGAAACTCAGAGAACTGGGTTCTATCGCTGGACTTGCCTTTGTGTTTGCTGACCCTTAGGAAATCATTTAACCATCACGGGACTCAGTTTCTTTATCTTTAACATGGGGGCAGTTATACTTAACCACCCTTCTAGAGCACATCGAGATGGTCAGTTGAAAGGTTTGAGCAAAGTGCAAAATATGATCATAATTATTACATACCTCTAGCTAGGAAAGAAAGGAGAGCAGTAAAACAGGGCAGATTTGTCAACATGGAAATTATTTCCTTGGCTCTGTCCTGGATACATCTGGGGCAATATCTGTTTTTGTAATGAGGCTCTTGGCACCGATTTCCTGAGCCATTAGGACTCTGTTCCAAGAGCGTTGGACACACAGGCACCAACTTGTTAATGCTAAGATCTAATTCTAGAGGCTGCACTCCATAATGCATTTGGTCAGGGTGGATATGAAAAGATCTTACGGAGTAGTCTCTAAGTCTGCAGAATACAGTTCACGGGGATGCCACTATCCCAGCCACAAAAATCATCTAAAACAATATCATAAGCAGATCTGATCAGCTTTTCTAAACATGACGGATTGAATCATTCACTGCATTAGTTGTCTGCAGCGTTGTTGTCGTCAGGCTGGTCCCAGGATATTAGACACACAAAGTGGGGGAGGTACGAGAAAAGCTCTGTGTAAGCTCAAAAACTTCTCTCTCTCTCACCCACAGAAGTTGGTCTGATAAAAGATATTACCTCGCCCACCTTGTCTTACTAACTGCATTAGTGGCAGTATACTGAGAGTTCTGAAAAGAATAATGAAATTCAGAAAGCCAATCAGGGAAATAAATAGTTTTCTAACACCAGTACCTATGCATCAGATAAGTTCAGTCAAAATAGCTTCTGAGTATATTGCATGTTACTTAAAGTAAACCACACATGGAAAACTACCTTGTTACCTCTATTTTCAACAGTAAGATATAGCTTTATTTAGCTTGATCAGTTACAGAGCGAAGCCTGCAACTGTGGTGGCATTATAGCTACCAAACCTTTCTGCCACACTTTTTCAGAGCGAGAGAGAGAGAGTCAGATTCTGCTGTGGCATTTTAGAGTAAGAGCGGTCCATATTCAGTATCCACTATAGGCACATGCCTGATTAATTATGCACAAATGCTCAATGTGAGTTGTTAGTGCTCTCATGTGAAGGTTACAGTTTTTTCAGCACATCCAGAGAAATGCCAGTCAAATGTGGCAGGCATACACATTTTAAATTTTTTTATTTACCGCACATTCATATATCAACAATTAAAATATTTGTATACGGTTTTATTCATAGGAAACAGCCAATAGATACGTCAATCAGGTTACTTAGAGAAAGATTAAAGTTATACTTCCAGTTAACTTTGATGAGCCAAGAGAGTCTGACCATGCTAATCTAACTCATTAGTGTGTATCAGTTTCAATCACAGTCTGAGTTTGGTACATCTTTGCTAGGAAACAAATACGCAATGCTTAGACAGACTAGGATTGAAACAATACAGCCTGATGAAATCAAATTAGCAATTTATCTACAAATAGGTCAACTGCACTGAAGCCCATAAAAAGGTACTACATGGTGCAAATATCACTCCAAAGATAGGGCTGAGAGGTCTTCAGAAACCTACCTGCTCAGCGAGCTTGTCCTGTAAATTTTTAAGGGCAGGCTGATGGGGTGGCAGAACTGTATACAAAGATCACTTCTCAGACTGGCATACTTGTGAAAATGAAAAGAGCTGAACAAAAATTCATGGAAAATAAGCAGGGGTAGTAGGGAACGCATTTTAAAATGTGCTAATTGTCCGTATTGCAATGGGCCATTCCACCTGAAACAGATCTACAGCATAAATATTACCTCCGCACATACACCCTTTATTTAGATACGCAAAACATCGTTCGTTTTCCCTCACTCTGTCTCCAGAGACTCCCTGAACCCAAGGCATGTCAGTGGTGTTACATGATGTATCTCAGTTCTCTCTCTGAAGGGCTCTATTTATAGTTTTCAAATGTTGGCAGGTCTCTCTCTCTCTCTCTAATTGGGGTCAAACTTGAAAAAAACAACAACAACAACGAAACATCACACACAAACATGAGCTCAGCAGCATTCAGGAAGGCTGCATGGGGGAGACTTTCTGAGGCACCAGAAGCACTTGGGTGCATGGTTTCCAGCAACAGTCAATGGGAACTAAGCACTTAACCCCCACTTGTGCCTTTCCAAGTCTCCCATGGGCCACAAGAACACCCACACTTTTAGTAGGAAGCATTAACAAAGAAACAAGAGTTCAGGAAAGGAGAGAAACCCTCCTGCTTCAGGGCTTAAGCCAACCCTGAACCACTGTCAGAGACAGGATACTGGGCTAGATGGACTATGGGGCTGACCCAATCTGGCAATTCTGATCTTTCTATCCAAGCAAAAAGAATTCTAATATGCATGTGGTTTTATTTTTGTCCTGGGAGACTGTTTCTCCTCACTTGTGCTCAGGGCCAGCTCCAGGCACCAGCCCAGTAAGCAGGTGCTTGGGGCAGCCAAGGGGAAGGGGCGGCACGTCAGGCTCTTCGGCAGTGGGTCCCTCGGTCCCTTTCGGAGGAAAGGACCTGCCGCCAAATTGCCGCCAAAGAAGAAAGCGGCACGGTGGAGCTGCCGCCGATCGCGGCTTTTTTTTTTCTTCTTTTTTTTTTTCCTCGCCGCTTGGGGCGGCAAAAACCCTGGAGCCGGCCCTGCTTGTGCTGCTGTAACTTCACTGACTGCAAGGGACTGGTTCCAGGCGATCACCAGTACAAGATGTTGTCTGCATTGGGGATCCACCCCGATTACGAGGACCAGTGCTGCTTTCCCCAGTTTCAAGCACTGTTGCACTGTTCATCCTGGTGGCGATTGTGCACACTAGAAGTTTGCCCTCAGGCAGCTATTCTGATAGCTAGTTAAAATCCCTACCAAAGACAACGCTTGAATTTAGAGGATAATTTGGCTCCAAAAGCACGTCTACTTTTCTCCACAGTCTGGTCACAGAGACAGGGATCAAAAACTAAACCAAGCCTCCACGAAAAGTCTCCTTAGGCAAAAGGCCTATGCTACAAGCTTGGAGGTTTCCAAGTAGAGCTTTATATAAGGTGCCTTCCCTTGGTATAGTTCCGAGGGTTACCATACAGATATTACAAACAGCAAAGTAACTCATAGTAGCATTCGCATGTTCAATTTTAAAAATACACCTCTCTCAAAAGCCTAACTGCAGCTTTGCTTCTTCAGTGAGGATTCCAAAGGAGGGACGAAACAAACCGAGCATTAAAGTCTTTCCTGCTAGCCGTAAAACTAACAAGCTGACTGCAGGGAATATTGTATGCAAGACAGGAGCTCCGCTAGCCATTTGCAATTGGTACAGCACTGTTAGTATATCTTACTTACTACTAACACCCCCCTACCCCCGAAAGACTGTCACACATCATGGGCTTTCACTCACCTCGGGTAGCGCAGCAATGATGAGAGGTAGCCAACAGAGTCGCCTGGGGCCCGTGGGTGAGACGGCAGGGTAATTGACACTTCGGTGCATGTGACAGAAGCGCCTTGGGCAAGGGTGGGCTGGAGGATGAGGTGCAGGCAGGAACCGGGTGGCTAATGCAAACGGAGGTGCGTACACTCTCACTGGCTGTTGCTACGTAGGGCAAGCAGGAGTAAGGGTGACTAATGTCAGTGTCTCAGTTAAAGGTGCCTCCTGCCCAATTTAAGTCCGGTTTAGGACTGACTTCCAGACAGTCTGCAGTGTCCACACGTGTCAAAGGGCCAGACTGGCAGTTGGCTACAATGGAGCCCTGGTGTCTGACCCACAACAGGAACTGGCAAACCACTGGATGATCCTACGGCTAGTGCAGCAGTGACACCATTGGCAGTATCCGGTGTTCAGAGGTAAATCATGTGCCATTTGGGTTTATAACCCAACTCGCCCCCTTTTTTTTGGCCTGATCACTGGTGCACTAAATGACTCTGTTTGCATGGCTCTCTGATGGTCTCGCTCTATAGATTTTTAAGCCAATCTCACGGTTTTGGGGGTTGGGGGAGACATGACAAGATTTTTTGAGTGCGTGGGGTTGGCCATAATGATTTCAGATAGTTTAGCTGTGCAGTGGAAGCATATGAGTAAAGCTGTCCACACGGGATTCGGGCATGACCTTGGCAATTTCACTTGTCAATCCAGCTGGAGCAGGGACCTTTGTTCAGATGTCACTCTCAGGCTCTAGGAAATGCTACAGAGCACACTGCTTTTTGCATCTCCTAGCAGGTGGGTTCTGGGCAGAAATCCTGTTTTACAAGTAACTATCTGCTCCATCAATCCAGAGTGACTGCATTAAGTGGTGTTCCTAAACAACAACCAGGGATTATTCAGGGAGAGAAAGTAGGCTAGAATGAATGGAAATACAGGGTAATAAAAACAAATGCTAAACTTCCTACTTGGGCAAGCTAACTTTACGCTGAAGTCACTTGGAAAGTAACTCCCTTTCCAAGGTCGATGGATCAACACTGTGGGTCAAGGAAAAACCATTGTTCAGATGTATCTGAGAACACTGCTGCAAGAAAAAACAACAGTCTGGGTAATTCAGTTTGCCTCTCATCTACTGATCAATCTGAGAAACTATTTTCCTTGAGGAACGTGTCTTAACAATGCACGGAATAACTTTTGTATCACACCCACAGACAAACACACAGTTTAGGGATTGATGATACCCATAGAAATTTACAAAGAATCCAGGGCCCATCACTATGGGTCCTATCACGGTGAAAATAATCATTTTCTGCCATTTTCTGGAGCATTTCCTGCTCCTTGAGACAATCTCAAGACTAATCAGAAAACCACATATCATTTGTGCCATTTTTTAAACTGCTAAGGCAGACACCAACATGTCCTACAGTCTGGCTACAGCAGCATGGTGCAGTTTGTGGTCAGAAGAACTTCAGCACACAAAGGAAATCTGCCAAGTTTTATTGGGTTACATATTTACGGCCCTGTGGTCATGGGACTGCAGAGCACACCCTGAACCAGGATATGCTTGGGTTGCCCTGCCCATTTGCTACTTAAGTCCTTCTTCGGTAGAGTCTCTGCCAAGAAGCCATGTTATTAACCAGAGCTGTAATGCTGATTAGATCCTTTTTCATTGTCACACATTTCTCACTCTCTCTCTCTTTTTTTTTTTAAATGACAGAGATGAAAAAGGGGGGAAAAGGAGAGAATTAATTTAGTCAGGAGGGGAAAACACGGCACAGAAAATAACCCCCGTCTTGAAAATGGAAATGCCAAGATCATCTGAACTAGGAGAACAGAAAATGGTGCAAAATTCATCTTTACTGGGCACAAATTACCAAAACGAGGGGAGAAAGTGATAAAATCATTTCGTTCTCCATACAGCGGAGAGGCCAAGATCTCAGTCTTCCTTGGAAACAGCTTGGAGGGTATTTTTACTCTGTAGTGAATGTCCTATTGG
The DNA here is from genome assembly GCF_011386835.1 of Chrysemys picta bellii. NCBI lineage: Eukaryota > Metazoa > Chordata > Testudines > Emydidae > Chrysemys > Chrysemys picta. Next base: position 4,599,899 of record NC_088797.1, read on the forward strand.
TCCCTGTTGCAGAGTCTGCATTCAGAGGATCCCTAAATATTCCATCTAAGGTTAAGTCTCCGCTGCCAAAAAGACGGAGGAATCAGGAGATAAGTAATATGTGTTAGCTGTCCTGCTGTACAATCCTAGCGGAGACGAGGCAGTGTTTATCACGAGGTAGCTAGATGAGGACAGCACTGTTCCTTGCCCGTGGCTGACCTCACCTAGTTACCTCGTGATAAACACTACAGGTGCCTTGTCTCCACTAGCATTTTACAGAAGGATAGGGAACCTGAGTTAGTTATCCTGCAGTAAAAACTCACCTCTTAGCAGTGAAGACAAAGCCGTAGTTAATCAAACCAGGCTGGTTCAGACAAAGGAGATGCAATTACAAGTTGGATGGACCACAGCAAAGCTGCAAACTATGGTCACTGAACCTCAAAGGGTTCATAGATTCTAAAGGCAGAAGGGACCATTGTGATCACGTAGTCCGGCCTCCGGTAGAACAGAGGCTATAGAACTTCCCCAGAATCATTCCTAGAGCAAATTCTCACACAGAGGAACAAAGAGCAGCCTGAACTCGAATTTAAAGCCTACAAGCGTGATCTCCTTCCAATTCCATTTGTTTCTCCTCTTATCTCACCTCCCTCCATACCCCACCATGCATTCCCGCCCCCTCTTCACCACCCACTGTCCCTTTACAGGCAGGCAGAGGGGACTGAGAAAGGGGGAAGAATGGAGCGGAAGCCCAGAGACCCTTACCTGCCCAGCCAGTGATACCACAAGCAGCAAGGATTAGAATCATAGAATTTAAGGTCAGAAGGGACCATTATGATCACCTAGTCTGACCTCCTGCACAACGCAGGCCACAGAATCTCACCCACCCACTCCTGTATCAAACCTGTGTCTTAGCCATTGAAGTCCCCAAATCATGGTTTAAAGACTTCAAGGTGCAGAGAATCTTCCACCAAGTGACCCGCGCCCCACGCTGCAGAGGAAGGCGAAAAAACCCCATTATTAAGTAGTAAATCCTTTCTCCCTTAACTCATGGAGTGGTCCCGTTAGGGTCAGGCATGAGCGAGAGTAGTAGGATTTGGTTATTGCTTAGCCTTATTAGCTTCACACCAGTGCCCAGGTCACAGACAATCCAGCACAATCTCAACAAGCCGGTTTGCATAAAACGTTCACCCCTTGTGCATCTGAAAGTCAAATACGAATATGATTTCCCACAGGATGTGTGCTTCCCCTCTACACTGGCAAGCTGGCAGTATAAAGGCAAAGAGAATGACCGCAAAAAGGTGCATGAGGTACCGTCAAAGACTAGATCCCCCGAGATGGGGAGGGACCCTTACCTGACACGCATTGTACAGCAACTGATGCTCAAACTTCTTGATTCCCAAGATGTTCTGGAACATTTCGTACAGCTGTTCCTTGCTGAGGATCAGCTCCGAGGCAGCACTGGCAGTCATCCTGGCCTGCTGTTTGCGCGGATCCTCTTCGCCACGGTAAATAGCATCGAATTTTGCCATCCAAGAGCTGAGCACCGTTTCCTTGCTGAGGCCGTCGATCTCGGGCAGGCTGCGCACCCTCTTCTCAATGTGCTTCTTGAAAACTTCTCGGGAGTCATTTGCAGAGCAACCCCCGCTCTGCACCATCCGGGCCACACGATCACTTTTCAGAAACACCTGCAAGGAGAGAGAGAGAGGCCGGGGGAGGGGAAAAGTGACTCCATTTTGTAGTCGCCAATTACTGTAAAGCATCATTAAAACCCGGTTTGTCTATCTGAAGCGCTGCAGGCCCCGAAGCTAACTTATTTATACAATGCTTTCCAATTCCCCATGCAGCAGTCAAGCGCTGCTAGACTAGAACGGTCACGTTTGGACTTTGAGATGTAACGAAGCCAGACCACTAAGCAAAAGCATTTTGATGTAATCAGGACTTCGCCTAATGTCATCGTCACGTTGCACCAAATACATAAATACCGCTCAGGATGCAGGAGGGTATTTTAGTTCTAGCTACTGTTGTGACAACCAAATTCTAGCTACCGTTCTCCAACCAAATTCTCCTGTCAGTGTAAACCTGGACTAACTCCACTGAAAGTAGTGGAGTTAGGCTGTTTACACCAGTCTAATGAATTGCCACAAGGAGAGCAGCGGTTTAGCTGCTCGGGAGTTGGAATGTTAGAGCAATGCTGGGAGGCGGGGTAGATCAGTTGGCAGGTGAAGCAGTCAAAACGTGCAGGATAAAATTTCTCTGCTACATGGCTCTGACATTTATCACTTGGCTAGATCCTGGCCATACAGGGCCAGATCCCTCAGCTGGTGTAAAAAAAAAAAAATGGAGCAATGCTGATCTGCACTAGTTGGTCCACGTGGGGTTTGTGCGTGCATGTGCACTGCCACACCTTTGCTTTCTCCCTTGGCTTGTGTGTGGTTACTCTGGTATAACACTGATGGAAGAAGCTGCCTTAAAATCTTAATATGATCCTTGCTATTTGGCTCCTTTAACCAGTCAGTATTTAAATGTAATTTTAAACACATGGCAATAACCTGGCAACTAACAGAGAAGCATCATGGGGGCTGGAACACTGCTGGGATTCAACAGAGCTCCTGCACCCCGAGCCTTCCATCCATTAGTACAATCTCAGCATGCAAGCTGGGCACCAAACTCCCTTTCCTAGCCCTAGCCCCAGAACAGAAAGGCCTCCACAGACTGCATAGAGCAGGCAACCATGAACTGTCGTAACAATTTTTAAATTAAAATATAGGACTCCAGAGACAGGACACTACTTCAGAGCTGGCCACTTGGTTAAACCCATAGCACTAGGTAAGGGCTAGCAACCTATCTGTAACTGTTTCACATCTCTCATAGTTCACAGTGGGCTTTGTTTTATCTGTCTGTATGAGCATGCAGAGGGCAGGCAATCAAGATGAAAAGTGTTTGGTGTTGTGACAGCCACTACATTAAAAATATTTCGTCACGCTCTTCCATTCCTAGGCACCCCCCCTTCCCCATAGAGATGGGAGAGATTAAAGGATGAAGGAAAAGAATCCATCCCGGAGAGATAATTGCTCACACAGATCCCCCTCCCTTGGGGAAAAACAATACATCTCTATCTTCGAAGGTGTATGAGGTGATGGCATTTACCCTGGAGAGCGGTGGCTGGACTGAAAATTGCTGGAAGCTTTGAGATCTCACTAACAGATGACAGAGCTGGAATGGACAGCTCTGAAATCTCCATAGTGTTAGTCTGAGTTCCAGCCTCGGTCCCTGAAGTTGGCTGTAGTCCCATATCCGGCACGACAAAGTTCCGTTCAACACTTTTTCCAGGCTCTCACTGGTTCAGGTTTTTAAATGGCTGCCGATTGTAATGATGTACGTTTACTTGCGGTATGTTATTCAGCCACTCTCTTGTGCAGCCGACAAGTGAGTATTCCCCAATAAAAAGGGGAGACAAAACTGCAACTCAAGCTGGGTGGAAGTCTGTAGGTGTAGATTCTATAATAAACCCAACTTGGTTTAAGACAGACTTGGATTCCATACATCATGACATCCACTTATCCTTCTTCTGAAGGAAGTGGCAGATGCCCACACTAGGCTACTGAATTGAAGCAGACCTCAGCAGACCGTCCTGCTGAGATAGCAAGAGAGAGAGGATTCTGCATGTAGGAGCTGAACTATGTATGTAAAGGATGTTGTGCTTAAAGAATGCCTTCTCAAAAGAAATAATGCATTGGCAAAAGAGTCTCCAGAAGCTCTCATATGCTGAGATTTTATCCCTCCTACTTAGACCATAAGCAACATGGCAGTAGCGTGGTCAAACCTTCTAGACCAAGGGGGGAAACAGAGCAAAAGATGGGGGGAAAGCTTCTGATCTTTGTAAACCAATGGCTAACTCAGAGACATCTCATAGCCTAAAAATAAATTAAAATAAAAATGTAGCATATTCTACAGCCATAGTCAGAAAAGGGCAAATTCATTCCTGCTGTAACTCCATGGGCAGCATGTGACTCCTCCATTTGGGGAGATGGCGTGCACCTGGACCGGGGCCCTGCCCCGAAACCCGCCCCCACTCAGCCTCCTCCGCCAGAAGCCCTGCCCATGCTCTGCCCAACCCCTTTCCAACCCTCCCAGAGGCCCCCCATGACCATGCCTCTTCTCACCCTCCCCAAGGTCCCCCCAATCACGTGCACGTCTCATCACCCCCTACTTCCCCCCCACTCATGCCTCTTCACCCCCGTTCGCCCACCCGCAAGCCAGCTGATGTGCCCCTTTGCCCCCACCCCCCGGATCCCCTGCCCACCCACCTGCCCGCTCACACTTACCTCTTCACCCCCTCCCATGAGGCTCCCATGTGGAAGGAACATGGAGGGGAAGAGGGTGAGCCTCAGGAGAAGAGGATGAGGCTGGTGGGGAGGTTTGGCTTTCCCTGGCCTCTTATACCCACCGCCTACGTGTAACTCCATTGAACCAGAGGCTGTTACACCCAGGGTGCATTTTGATTCAGCCTCGTGAGTCTCATGTTATAAAGAGGTTATTGCCCAGCACAAGATATGTTGGGGTGGGGGCAGTAGATAAAAAGAGCAGACCAGATATTAGGTGAGAATATTCTCCCTGCTACAAGAAAGGGTCAAGACAACGCAGGCCCGTGGAGAGCAGGAAATGCTGTGAGAGCAGCAATGTAGGGGACAGGGGGAAAGAGTGACTCCTTTCCGCCTTCCCAAACGAGAACAGCGCTAGGGCTGCCTGGCGAGTACAAAGGGTTGTTTTATTCATGAAGCAGAGGTTGACAGGAGTACAGCACAGTGGAGGAAGCTGTGCAGGCAGTGGGGGGGGGGGGTAGCTATGAGCTCTCAATAATTAAAGACCTCAGGGATGACCTGAGGACATGGCAGGTTTTTACACCACTCCACAGTGTTTCAAGCGTGGCATTCAGAGCATCCCCAGCCGTTTGATGGGCTTATGTTCTCAGATGCATCTGTCAGGGAAGGGGGATGGGACTTTAATCCATAAAGACACGGTGCTTGTCATGGGTGTGCAAGTCCTGGAGAGAGAGAGAGAGAGAGAGTCAGAGTACCTGCTCTCTCCTTACACACTTGCTGAGACCAGGCCGGACTCTGATCCCAGAGTTACTCATGTCCAGGGCACACTCACAGACCCTTCTCCAGCTTTGCCTTTTTCAGCTGGGTAACATCAGCAGCAGAGTGAAAGGGGACTTGGAAATTCGTCCTCTGGTGTTCCTGAAATGGCACTGATTCTGCACTGGAAGTTCACCAGTAGCCACTGTGACTTGTACTTATACAGCCTATCTGTGAACAGTAAGAGTGTTTATCTTGTGGTGAGTCAGCAAGGGGCAGGGCCGGTGAAGGGAGTGTGACCTTCTCCTCGCTGGTGAAATGAGATTACATTTATTGCTCATTCCAATTAATACAGTGACAGTTTTTAGGCAACCCTCAGAGCCAGGGGAACTAAATGCCACTTAGAAAAAAGCAGCATTTCAAGAGCTTTGGCCAGCACAGATTTGTGATCAGCTGGTCCAGGCAGGAGGTAATCCATAGATGACATCGGGGTTGGAGGTGCTGGACATCAGAAAACGATGCATGCAGCAAGTGAGGCAGAGAAGGGAGCTGGGGAGAGACGAAGAGATGCTGACACAATTGCAATGGAAAACTGGTTCGTCACGAAGACTGTGCATCTTTCTTCGGAAAATAAGCCGTGCGCTCAGTGGGTTCTGGGATGTCCAGTAGGAATATGGCAGGCTGAGAAAGACTTACAAAGTTCTAATGGGTGTATGTGTGTCAGTGTTTATTCAAAGAAAACCAAACACCTCTTTCACTATGCAAGTCAGCTATTCCTGTTGGCATGTCCATCAACAAAGCCTAGGCCTTATACGGACCGTTCTAACTCTCGGTCTCTCTGTCAGCTACTGAGCAGATAACAGGGAAGTAGCAGAAATGAGATGAAGGTTTTCAGCTAGTTAATACATTAAACGTCATGAGGATGCGAACAGTGCTACAAAACACCCATTAAACCAATTCCTGTGTAAAATGGCCATTTATAGTATAGACTTACATCCAGGCTTTTTCAGTTTTATGATTAACAATGGAAAAAGGTAATGGGTGTAAGTGCAGATGTAATCAGGTACCTAGATGTCTAAATGGCAGCATTACCGGGTCAGAACTACATCGGTGTCCAGGTAACAGTCAGGCCAGAAGGGCTCACACCTGTTCATGGAGACGTGTTTTTATTGAGGGGATACAGAAGTGTGATGCATTTGAAGCAAGTCCCGTTTGCCAGTTGCACATGTGTAATCCTAGTGACTGCTGTGGGAGTGGCAGCATGAGCTAGGTGATTAGGCTTCGGCCCTTTGTTCCATTACAGGATCCTTGCAAGGAAAACTCACTTTCTAACAGACATTATATAACTCGCATCATTTTCTTCGACTGAAAACATTTTGAACAAAGAATCCCGTGAACAGGAGAAAGGCCGAGAAAGTCTTGCATCCTATGTTCAGAAAGTCTGATCTCTACTCTACCGAGTATCTATGCTATGGCTGGCTGAGCAGGGTGTGGCCAGGTTGTGGAAAGCCCGTCAGCTAAAAGGTATTGGCTCCCTGCACTGCTGTTTGTGGAAGTCTGCTTGTCCCAGTGGCGTTTGCAATATTTCTACAGCATTACAGATGTTTTGCAAACCCCCGGCACAGCCTGTGCAGTTCACTAGACTTTTCATCTGATGGCACTGATGTAGAGATGAGCATAACTCAAGCCGGTAATCTGGTATAGTAGAAAAAAAAACCCTCGTCCTTCATAAAATTATTGATCACACATGCCCAAGTCGAATGACGGAAGAGACTATGGCCACTTCCACACAACCAGAACAAGGAAGAGCAATGATATCAAACAGCCCGCGAGCTCCCCACATTTAATCTGTTCCCCTTTCATTCTCCCAGGACAGAATTTTGGTAAGGGGACAAAATGCAGAGAACAGAGTAAGCTGCATGTTAACACTGCATAGGAATGTTCAGAGGAATCTTTCAAACCTGGAATACTGATTATGTCCTGTGCTGGGATTGTCAGTGATAAAGTTTCCAGATTGACTAAAAAAAAGAAGTTTCCCCAACGCCCAAAGCAAATCCTGCGATTCTTCAGGCTATCCAACCACGGTGTTGGGTATATGGATTTCTAATGCATAAATGTAAACTGAAGGGACATTCAAGAGAAATGATTGTGGGAAATAGGCAGCAATACGGAATAGTCTCTAGATAAAAATATACAAAAAGAACAGTGGATTAGTCAGCTGGGCTGATTTATCCACCATCCCCCTCACTCTATTGAAAACCACCTTGTTTGTGTTTGTCATAAACAAGTTTCTCACAATGCTCCTTAATAAAGGACTAGAAAGAAAAAGTAGGACAACGGTTCACTGGTCCTGCAGTCTTGTTACTTTGCTGTGCCTCCCTGCCTTTATATTAAGGGTATGTCTGCACAGCCGTTGGGAGGAGTGACTGCACTTTTGATCTAGCTTGAGAACCAATAGCAGTGAAGCCATGGCGGCACGAGACGTGTACACACTCAGGATCGTGTGTGGCTAGGGCTAGATAGCTTCTGAATGATTACACAAGCTGCAATCACACCTCCCGGTTGCTGTGTAGACATACCCTACATTTCCAATGGACAGACACCTGCTTCCGCAAGGGAGCCAACCCCACATTGTTCATTTGGAGATGGCTTAGTCGGGGTGCAATGTTTAGCTGCAGTTCGTAGAGAGCTATAAAGACACCAAGAGACGATACAGTGGAGGAGCTCAAGAGGTAGAAAGAACCACATGGCAGAGGGCTTGTGCTTGGCACATGCTGCTATGGAAGAGGTGTTAACGGCCTGTCAATCAGCTGTTGCAGGCAAAGGTGAACACAGACCTCCTGGAAGGACATGCCTGTGTTACGCATTCAATTGATGCTCCTTGTGTAGTAACAACAGCTGCAGTCAAAGGAGAGCAAGCAGCACATAGTGCCATTGGTCCAGGCAATGCTGCTCAGAGAGGTGCATGGAGCTAACCAAAAGGGCAACACCTCTTCCTGGAGCACCCCACGGTGCAGGGAACCTGCCTGCTGCAGAGGATCCAACATATACCTGCCTCTGTGGCTACCTAGATCTGCTGGTATGTGCCAAAGCGGCAGACTGGGACCATTTCTTCATACCTCCCTTTGGGTGGCTTGCACCCTAAGGTGTGCGGGCAAGGGGCATGGCCCTAGTCCCTGGTCTGGAGGCACATAGTAGAGGGAGCAAAGAGCGTTCCTCCCAACTTCTTGGTACCTGGCCTTGCCCTGGGAGCACATTGGATATTAAAGCACCAACCCTTGAATCCAGGAGCTTAATGTTTTTTGGGGTCGATACTTTCCAACTCCTTGCTAAGAGCCAGGCACACGAGCCAGGAAACAAACACAATCAGGGAAGCAGTGTGGTCCAGTGGACTGAAACGCAGACATGGGCTCTATTCCCAGCTCTGAGACTGGATGACAACTCACTGCCCCTCTGTGCTTCAGTTTCCCCATTGGTAAAACAAGGAGGTAGTGCCATAGGAACTACTAGTTATTGTCCCTGGTGTAAACTCCAAACACGGATTTCCATTTAAAGGCTACAATAAAAAAAAAGTAAAAGGAACAGACACAGTGGGCATTCAGTGCGTTGAGAAAGGAGGTCTGTTGCAAGGTAGCTATGACATTGCTTTTGAGTTCAGTTTGGGTCAGAGGCAGAGTATCCTGACGATGTCATAGCCATGAGAAAAGCATACCCAGCCATTTTATAGTTTCTCTCTCTTTCATAAAAATTTCAGCCTTTTTTTCATTTGCTCAAAGTCTCCAGACTGCCCTTGAGCATAAACAGCAGTTACATTTTTAATTAATTTTCAGATTTTTAATGTGAGGCGGTGAGCATAGTTTGGCATTTGAAGTAACACAGAACTTGAGTGTGCTGTTTCATTGAGGAGTGTAAAAAAATCTGTTGCCTTTTTTTTTTTTTAAATTTAGGGCACTCTCACATTATATACAATAATCTTCCTATTGGACCTTGACAACAGTGAGTTTGGATACAAGCTGAATTGATGGGAATCTAGTCCCTTTGAGGTACAAATCACACTTGGAGTTGCAGTTAGCAAGAGATGTTAAGAGTAACAAGAAGGGTTTCTTCAGGTATGTTAGCAACAAGAAGAAAGTCAAGGAAAGTGTGGGCCCCTTACTGAATGAGGGAGGCAACCTAAGTGACACAGGATGTGGAAAAACCTAATGTCCTCAATGCTTTTTTTTGCCTCTGTCTTCACGAACAAAGTCAGCTCCCAGACTGCTGCACTGGGCAGCACAGTATGGGGAGGAGGTGACCAGCCCACCGTGGAGAAAGAAGTGGTTCGGGACTATTTAGAAAAGCAGGACGAGCACAAGTCCATGGGGCTGGATGCGCTGCATCCGAGGGTGCTAAAGGAGTTGGCGGATGTGATTGCAGAGCCATTGGCCATTATCTTTGAAAACTCATGGTGATCGGGGGAGGTCCCAGATGACTGGAAAAAGGCTAATGTAGTACCCATCTTTAAAAAAGGGAAGGAGGAGGATCCGGGGAACTACAGGCCAGTCAGCCTCACCTCAGTCCCTGGAAAAATCATGGAGCAGGTCCTCAAGGAATCAATTCTGAAGCACTTAGAGGAGAGGAAAGTGATTAGGAACAGTCAGCATGGATTCACCAAGGGCAAGTCGTGCCTGACTAACCTAATTGCCTTCTATGAGGAGATAACTGGCTCTGTGGATGAGGGGAAAGCAGTGGATGTGTTATTCCTTGACTTTAGCAAAGCTTTTGATACGGTCTCCCACAGTATTCTTGCCGGCAAGTTAAAGAAGTATGGGCTGGATGAATGGACTATAAGGTGGATAGAAAGCTGGCTAGATCGTTGGGCTCAATGGGTAGTGATCAATGACTCCATGTCTTGTTGGCAGCCTGTATCAAGCGGAGTGCCCCAAGGATCGGTCCTGGGGCCGGTTTTGTTCAATATCTTCATTAATGATCTGGAGGATGGCGTGGACTGCACTCTCAGCAAGTTTGCAGATGACACTAAACTGGGAGGAGTGGTAGATACACTGGAGGATAGGGATAGGATATAGAGGGACCTAGACAAATTAGAGGATTGGGCCAAAAGAAACCTGATGAGGTTCAACAAGGACAAGTGCAGAGTCCTGCACTTAGGACGGAAAAATCCCATGCACTGCTACAGACTAGGGACTGAATGGCTAGGCAGCAGTACTGCAGAAAAGGACCTAGGGGTCACAGTGGACGAGAAGCTGGATATGAGTCGACAGTGTGCCCTTGTTGCCAAGAAGGCTAACGGCATTTTGGGCTGTATAAGTAGGGACACTGCCAGCAGATCGAGGGATGTGATCATTCCCCTCTATTCGACATGGGTGAGGCCTCATCTGGAGTACTGTGTTCAGTTTTGGGCCCCACACTACCAGAAGGATGTGGAAAAATTGGAAGGAGTCCAGCGGAGGGCAACAAAAATGATTAGTGGGCTGGGGCACATGACTTATAAGGAGAGGCTGAAGGAATTGGGATTGTTTAGTCTGCAGAAGAGAAGAATGAGGGGGGATTTGATAGGTGCTTTCAACTACCTGAAAGGGGGTTCCAAAGAGGATGGAGCTAGACTGTTCTCAGTGGTACTAGATGACAGAACAAGGAGTAATGGTCTCAAGTTACAGTGGGTGAGGTTTAGGTTGGATATTAGGAAAAACTTTTTCACCAGGAGGGTTAAGCAGCACTGGAATGGGTTATCTAGGAAGGTGGTGGAATCTCCTTCCTTTTAGGTTTTTAAGGTCAGGCTTGATAAAGCCCTGGCTGGGATGATTTAGTTGGGGATTGGTCCTGCTTTGAGCAGGGGGTTGGACTAGATGACCTCCTGAGGTCCCTTCCAACCCTGATATTCTATGATTCTACTATGATCCAGATCTTCAAAGGATTGTGGCTCAATACCTCTGAAGATGTGGGTCTAGATGTCTTTTTCAGACATCATGAAACACAGGCTAGTTTTGTATATTAAGAAGGTGCCTGTCAACTTTCAAACAAAGACTATCCCAGCCATCCAGTTTATTTTAGGATCCAGTTCCAATGCAACCTGAATATTAAGAATGCATTTTGTACACTTCTGTCAAATTCCATTCTATTCCAATCAGAGGCTTACCAAGCCACATTACGATGCGGCAACTACATTCAAAGGTTTGAATCTTACTTTCTGCTGTACTCTCCAAGGCCCTGTTAACAAAAATATAGCAAGCAGATTTGACAATGAATTGAAAGTGACATGTATCATTCGATTAGAATTCTCTCTTACATGGTTCATAAGTTTTGAATGTAGCCTTCATAAATTCTTTACTATCAGTGAGTTCTGTGTTGTTCAATTAGCTATTTGATAAACACATCCTGCATTTAAAGGACTGACTTGTGTGCTGGATATCCCTGAACTAGTTTCCTCACTCCCAGTCAATGCTTCACAGCTCCTACTTGCCATGAGATTAGCCTTCTGCAAATCTTGACCAAACCATGAGTAAAGCGGAGTAAAAAAATTGGAATTTGTACCTCACAGGCAATTTTTCTATTTCAACCTTTGTTTTCACCCTAATTTGGGATGAAAACAAAAACTGAAGTATCGAAATTTTTTGCATAACAAAATTCTGAAAAACTGCAGCTTGGAGATGTTGAAACATTTTGTTTCAAGTCAGTTTGACATTCAACTGCATCTACCTTGGGCGTCAGAGAGGTGCTTGCCTGGCAGACTGGTATGCGGCAATAACCCAAGAGATCTGGGAATCATTGCATTAGCCCTATCTGAAAGGGTACCAGTGATAAGATTTTGGGGGGGGGGCGGAACCCATGTGGGTGCCTATCTGCAAAGGAACAAAGGGGTTTCAGTTCTGTAAGTTTTGTTCAAGTGTTTGCTGGAAGTTAAATTATTAGAAGCTAAAAAATACATTTTTATATAGGGCACAAGTACAGTAGATTCCACTTAATAGCAACCTCAATATTAACAATTTCCAGTTAATAGCAACATTTTGCCGGGAACCAATCCTGTCCCATTGACTTTAATGGGAAAGGGATTCAGATACTGGCAACTGCATGCCACTTACTGAAAAGTTGTTTTGGAAGAAAAGCCCCAGCTGCAGGCATGTTTGCGTGGATGCAGCCAGGGAAGGAAGTGTTGGAGGTGCCTTCCTTGGCTGCAGCCCTGCAAACCTGCCTGCAGCTAGTGCTCGGCTCGTCCCAGTGCTTCCTTCTAGGGCTGCAGCCCCACAAACCTGCCTGCACACAGGGACACAGGAGTTGCAGGCGGGGGAGGAAGCTGTGGAACGGGCAGTAGCGAGGACGGGGGATGATGCAGTCCGGATTCCAGAGCTGCATGGTATTTCTCCTGTGCTCTCCGGGGCTGCAGCCAGGGAAGTGCTGGGACGTGCTGAGCCCTGACCTCAGAGAGTGCAGGGAGAGGTACCATCCAGCTCCATTGGCCCCCGCTCTCTGCAGAAACCTCAAGCATCCGGACTGCAGTCCCCTCCCCGATGCTGCCCTGCCAGCAGGCAGGTTTGCAGGGCTGCAGCCAGGAGAGGCATATCGCAGGGCTTCTTCCCCCAGCTGCAGCCTCACAAACGTGCCTTCTCCTTATTAGCAACTGCAGGATAATGGCAACTTTTTGCTGGCAAACAAGGGGCTGCTAATAAGCAAAATCTACTGTATGGTGGAGCTGGTCAGATCAAGATTTCAACAAAGAAGTGGAGAGAAACTGCAAATAACTTCACAGCATCTTGCCCCCTTCATTTTCCCCCCAGCTGGGTTTAAATAGTCTGTTTTTTTCCTCTCACAGTCAGTCCCATCTAAGTAAATCAGTTAAGCGTGTCTTAAATCCCACTGCCATCTTGGAAACATTCTCTCCAAGAGCACGTGTTCAATGAAGCAGTGATAAACTGGCAATCCCCTGGCAATACCCTTTTGGATGAGGGATGAAAATTACTCTCTGCTTCCTACCTGCCTAGAGAAAAGAAACAGAGCTGGGACCATTAGACCAATTCAGTAAAGCTAAACCAGGGATGAATTATGTCTTTCCCTGCACAACGGCAGTTGCTGCCCTTTGCTATCATGCGTGAGAGTTTAAATTCTCTTCAAGGTTTTACCATTGAATTTTTCTCCACTCCCACAATTTATAAACCAGATCTTCACCTTTTATGGTGAATAGCTTGGAGAGAGAAAGATGATTGACAGGAAGGCTGACAAAAATAAATTACACTGCTCAGATAAATCAGTCCCCCTTCTGACAAGTCCTTCTTCCCTTCGGAGGAAGGGTATGAAAGTCTGCGTTAAGAGCTGCACAAAGAAAGCTATTTGCAGTGCACAAGACGTTTCAGTGGTCCTCCAAAAGCTATGACCAGAGCTGTATGTTCCAGCTAATCTAACTATTTACATATATAGAGACAGAAAACTCCTGTAACAGTACCCAGAGACCATTCAGGGTGAAAACGTGAAATTCTTGTCAATAATCCAAAATTCACCTGAATAATCACCCCAACTCCAGCAAGAGCAGACTGTGACTGCCCAGTCACAGTGATATTTCTCAGAGAGCACGACAGTCACTGTACATTGGGGCATCTGCACTTCCTTGCAATTCATTTCCAGCAGCAACTCAGGATGCTGATTTTGACCTCTCGAGTCTTCTAGGGTTACAGAGGGTCTCTCTCCGTGTGTTTACAGAGGGTCTCTCTCCATGTGTTTACCCTGACATATTTGATCTGCCTACACCCTTGAATTAACAGCCCTCAGATTTAAACACTGGTATGGAGGTTGGACGATACAAACTCCCAGCTTTGCATCATTATGTATTTTGACACAACCATTCATATAAATTCTGTATGTGGATGTAAATATGTGAAGCTAGAATCCTACGGAATTGTGCCTTGGTTTATTGCTAGACTGAAATGTACAAAGCGAGGTTATAAAGACATTCACTGTGCTAAATGACAACATGTCAACAACTAGAGATTTAATGGTGATTAGTCCTACAAAGTAATTAGTACAATGAAGACTATTCATTACCAAATCTAGTTAATTGCCAAAATATTACTTTTCTTTAAAAAGGAACATAATTAGAGAAGTATGTTTCCTAATTATGATTTATGGCCTTGGAATTGTGCAAATGATATGCATTAAATGTTTGAGTATTATTGGGTGAAGTCATCCCCAGTTTCACATTAATTCTTTTATTGCCTTCCAACTGCTTTCCATCATTAGAAAACTGGAAAAAAACAACCCCATTATCCAATACACATTTGCGGAAGGGATGCCTTATTCAAGTTACTATATGCGATATGGTCGCTCAGTTATAAGGCAATTTTCAACTCTCCATTTAATACAACAGAAGAGTCAAAATTGTATCTATCAGACTAAATCCAAGTCATTTTTGTAATCTACTCAAAATAACTGATGTCAACCCCATTGAGCGGTTTTTTGGTTTCTTAAGGACTGTATATAAAAGTGTTCTGAAATGCAACACAGTAACCAATTAGAAAGCTCATTGCAAGGAAAACACTTTGGATCAACCAGGCCAGCCACATCATACTGTTTACTATTACATTAATTGGACTCCTAATCAATAATTGTGCCACTAGATCATTTTGAGGCCACCGGGCAAAATAGAAACAACTGAACTATTAAACCCATGTAAGATCAAACTAACTGCCTTCGGAAGTATCTGTGGAATCTTGCATCCATCAAGGCAATTTCAAGCGCTCAGAGAAATATAAAAACACAGCAATCCCCGTTATAGAATCTTACATATTTTCCTGGAAAAGCGGGGATGGTTTCTGAAAAGGAAAAAAGGAAGAAGGATGCAAGTTACATCCATCTTCTGATCAGCCCACTTTACACTTTAAGTGTAACTGATAAAGCAGTGTAACGTAACCTGCATTGTTCTGATATTCCCCGAGGGTCTATTCCTATAGATGCCATTGAATTCTATGGGAATCTTGCCATTGATTTTCAGTAAAAGGCCATTAGTGTGTATAAGAAGTAACTTTCGCTCAGAGGAAGCAGGAAGGAGGGTGTGGCTGGGGAAAACAAGTAAGTGAACATTTTGTAGGCTATATGAGAAGACAGATTTAATAATAATAATGGAGATATCCCATCTCCTAGAACTGGAAGGGACCTTGAAAGGTCATCAAGTCCAGCCCCCTGCCTTCACTAGCAGGACCAAGTACTGATTTTGCCCCAGATCCCCAAGTGGCCCCCTCAAGGATTGAACTCATAACCCTGGGTTTAGCAGGCCAATGCTCAAACCACTGAGCTATCCCTCCCCCCAATATTTAGTGAGTATCCCTGCTACTCCCACACCTCATGTCCCCTCAGCATGTAAAGTACACTCCTTTAGGCAAAAGGAGAATCAGGCCTGATGGGAGCAGCAGGAGATGATGGATTTGCTTGATGGAAAATCAGTGCAAGATTCAGGCCCAGTCACCACACCTACAGGCTACCAAACTGAAGCCAGTTCCACGGCTCTGTCTCTTACTAAATTTCTGAGACCTGCTCTACATTTGAAAATTAGATCAGCCTGGCTACAGTGGTAAGGCTGTGAAAAATTTTATGTCCCGTACGATGTAGTTAGGTTGACCTAACCCCCATTGTAGATGAGCTTGGTCAACGGAAGAGTTCCTCCATGACCTAGCTGCTACCTCTTGGAGAGGTGGATTAACTACATTGATGGAAAAACCCCTTCCACTGACGTAGGAAGCATCTGCACTACAGTGGCACAGCTGCAGTTCTGGCCCTAATTTCTCCTATAGGCTGGGCTCCCTGGAGGACTACATTTCCCATAAGGCAATGGGCTTACGGGATTGAGCTCTGATTGAGCTGTGTGGTGAATCAAGGGAGTTGCATGGATCTATGTGCGTTATGGGAGACAGTCAGGCCAGGGAGCCTGGCTCCTAGAGGAGAATGGAGGCATCAGGCTCCCAAACCACATCTCCCAAAATGCACCTCCCATGATGCACTATGTATCTCAGTTGGCGAGATATCAGCAGATTGGTGTATGGGAAATGTAGTCTTCCAAGCACCGGACACAATGGGCAGGGCCGTCCTTAGGCATACGCAGCCAGGCACCACTAAATTGGGGGCACCACCACCGGGACGGGACAGCAAGCAGGTAAGAGCGGTCAGGTCGTAGTGCCAAATCAGCCGGCACAGTGGTGCACTCTGAGGGAGAGTACTTCTGTGGTCTCTGGGAAGGGGCGGGGGAACTCACCTGTGTGACTCTCTCCCCGCCGCCGTGAGGCGAGGGGGTCGGGTGGCACCGGCTCTGGCGGTATCCTTTTGCTGCCCCAGCGTAATGCACATTCTTCTTCTCCTCCCCCCTCCCAGCGCTGAGCACAGCCCCCCTGTGGAGTGGCCGACACCCCCTCAGCCCTCCCCCGGCAGAGCTGGGTGGGGTGCAGGTGCTCGGGCTGGCTGGCTGCGTGCCAAGGAAGTGACTCACTTCCTCGGCAGCCAGTCCGAGTGCTTCCGTTCCGACCACACGAGCTAGAATACGCAAAGCTGGCTGGGCTGGGGAGTGTGTCTCACGCAGCTGTGGTCCACCCCAAGGCCCCACATCCCTGAGATACTGCACTTCACCGTGGTGCCGGCTGCGGTGCCCGATGGCATGACCTGACCTGAAGATTTGCTGCTGCTGCCACTCTGCACCCCAAGAGATGGATTTTGGGGTCCCACGGCTTTCCACCTCTACTGCAGTTGTTGGACCAGCAGGCCGGGGGTGAGCCAACCATGAAAGCAGTACTGCGTTGCCATTGATCAGCTTTGAGCATTTTTTTTTTCAACCTTACGTTTTGCGCAGGATTCAAAATATACCGGTTTTTCCTTTTTTGCCAGAGTCTTGGTGGCATTTTAAATACCTTTATCAAAATCATGTTAGATTGTCATTTTACAGCTTTGTTTGCCAAAAATGCTTGCTAACAATCCTGAATCCAATTGCAATATATATATTTTAAATCAATATCTTAGCCAAAATCAGAAAATTAAGTTGCTAAACAATTATTTGTGACAAGTTTGGTTTGGGGGAGGGAGTGGGCTAGTTTTCAACAGAGAAACAAAGAATATTAGCAGGGAGTGGAAGGACAGATGTGATTTTACGGCCTTAAAATGCTCCCAACAAAACATTTTCTGAATTGCAGACAGCATTGTAAGTGCACTATTCAGTACTATTTGTCATTCACTATATTTGTTAATAAGTAAACATAGTACCATGCAATTAAAAGGTAACGTTAATATTAGCCAAGTGTCTGTGCTAGCCCCAACTTACCAGGTTTAAGTGTAATTAGTGGCCATCAAAATATTTATAATTTTACTTTTTGACTAATTTTACTGAAGCATTTGGGGTGCTGTCTCTAGTATAGAGGTGACACAGATTACTTGCTAATGACCAGCGCAGAGACTTTAATGATGCTCTCTATTGCAATATGTAAAGCTTTTCAAGGCCTTTGCTATTCTTGTTGGGTCACCACATACATTATGACAGTACCCTCAAAGAGCCAAATTTTCTCTTTTCTGCATTCCATGTCACCCCCATGGACTACCTTCATCCCTGATATTTCTCTACACATGCCACCAGGCTGAATGAACGGGAGAATTTGGCCCAACTGACCTCAACAGCAATGTGGAGGTATCCATTCGGACAGAATTTAACCCAAAAGTAAGAACATGAAGTATTAAGATACATTTAGCACGGCACTAAACTTAGCACAGATGATTTAACTGTTGAACCGTAATTTAATTTTCTTTAAAATATTTTGGGAGAATTGGGTTAAACAGCACTGAGTTTATTTGTTGGCTGTCAGGGCCCATCCAAAGAGATTTGGATGGGACTATTAATGCAGAAGAGGCCATGCAACACTTGTTCATAAGAAACCATTGTCCGCTGTGCTCATTTGTGTATTTCATGCCCAACAATTGCCTCACCTTACCTCGAAATAACTTTGGACTGCATTAATAAAAGCTTCATCAGCCACAATCTGCGTTTCTCCATTGAGAAATGCTTGGAATCGATCCTTGACTATCTGGAGCTGCTGCTTGCTTATCTGCAAAGACATTTCAAATGAAAAGAGATTAGTTAGCAAAATGGAAATTATGGAATTAAAATAACCAAATAAATAACCTATATAATATTCTATCTTGTAACAGCTGGGCACCCTTGCTCCATACCTGTGAAACCATGAGGCACACCTCTACCACATGGTCTTTTGCCTATTGCAATAATATAGGTTGAATGAGATACAAATACCTTCATCCTGGCAAGTATATTCATACTGTTGGCCACTCCTAAGAACATCTGAAATAATTCTGGGCAATAACCCACTACATCCACATCTTCTTTCCAACGCAAAATGCACACAAATTGCTACCTCTTCCAAACTGGGAATTTTCTGAACAGAACTACTAAGCCCTCCCCCCACCTCCAGGATACTGGCCAGGTTCAGTGGCGACACAAACCACAATATAATTTACACTTGGAGTTAGAAGGGTGCTCTTAGACCTGGACTAGAAAAGAAAGTGGGATTTTTTTGTTGTTGAAATATAGTTATACAATCTGGCCCACTTAGGCCTGAATTTGCACCACCACTTAGCACCTATTGTAGAAGCAGTTTTGCACCTTTAACCCAAGTTAAAGAATAGGCTTGACCATAAACTTCGTTTAGATGAGAATTTTCACTCGACTGATATCTGCTGAAAGAAAAAGCATTTAAATTACATTCATTTTGCACACCCTCCGAACACCAAATCAGCACAGATCAAGCCATTTTAACTGTCAGACCATTTTCTGATCCATCTACAGCTGACACAACTTGAACACCACAGTTCATGGCATAGTTCCACTGATTCTGGCCCAGAGACGTCAATAGGAAGCATACAGCAGACTTACTTTGGCCTCAAGGCAACGGCACACCGTTTTTGTACAGCTCTAACTATCAGTTTAGATACAGAGGTTAAAACTGATCCAACCCATAATGTTCACCAAATCCCAATTGGTACACTGAAACAAGCTATAAACATCTTTCTACCAGTATAACTGAATCCACACTAATGGGGTTGCACTGATTTAACTATAGTCATGTCTAAATGGAGTTAAATGGATACAAGAATCTGTTTATAGAGCAGCCCCAGGATCTGCCACCTATTGTGTAACTAACGCCATGTCTAAGCAATCAACTGTTGCCTTTACTTTCGGAATATCATCAAAAGCGGAATATGGCAATAATAAAAGAGCATTTCAAAATTGGGTTTATTCAAATGTGAGGCGTGTGCGAAATGAAAGATTAACTGGAAATAATGCTAAATATAAATACTGAAGTATAACTGGATTCAATGAATATATCTCGATTAAAAAAAGAACTAGATAAATTCATGGAGGACAGGTCCATCAATGGCTATTAGCCAAGGTGGTCAGGGACGCAACCCCATGCTCTGGGTGTCCCTAAACCTCTGTCAGAAGTTGGGACTAGATGACAGAGGATCACTCGATAATTGCCCTGTTCTGTTCATTTCTCTGAAGCACCTGGCACTGGCCACTGTTGGAAGACAGGATACTGGGCTAAATGGCCATTGGTCTGAGCCAGTGTGGCCATTCTTATGTTCTTAATGAATAATAAAAGCTAGTGAGGGAAAAACTAAAATCCAGAGAGATGATTCCTTAAGATGTCATGTGCACACTGATGAGTCCAATGATGATTACAAGAGCAACAGGAACATTATGAAGCAGAAGGTTGGTAGGCTGAGATCCCTGTGTGACTTCTCCAGAATTTGAGGATAAGAAAGAATCTAAATAAGGGAGAGCGAACTAAATAAAATATAGGTGACTAATTAAGTCTTGAAGAGAAAAGATAAGGACATTATGAAAAGCAGAATGAGTTACTGCCAACAAAAGGCACTGAGAAGAATCAGAAGAGTTTGTACAACTACACCGCTACCCCGATATAACGCTGTCCTTGGGAGCCAAAAAATCTTACCGCGTTATATCGAACTTGCTTTCATCCACTGGAGTGCGCAGCCCTGCCCTCCCCGGAGCACTGCTTTACAGCGTTATATCTGAATTCATGTTATATTGGGTAGCATTATATCGAGGTAGAGGTGTACATCAGTGGGAGAAGGAACTACAACTTAGAAAACAGACCGATTCAACATGTAAGAGGGAAATCAAAGTAATGATGGTTCTAAAATGGCCAAGTTACCAAACTGGATTTTAAAAATCTCTCTTCAAAATGACAATAAAGCAGAGAAATACAGACCATTAAGAAATAATGAAGGCCCATTAGATACAGCTGTTGATAAAATGTAGGTGCGGGAACACTTAGAAAATGTGGACATAAATATAACCAGGTCTAGATGACAACTCACAAGGTGCGAATGTGGTTAGCTAAGGAATATTGTGAATAAGTTTTGGAATGTCATGGTGAACAAGGTGAATGAGCGAAGGAAATGCAGTGTGGCTATCGGGTTTGGTTTATTTTGCTGCTATCGGAAAGTTCCCTTGCTTTGCTTTGCAAAAAAAGTATGTCATTGCTTATTTAAGAAAATGAGAAACAAATCTGCATTTCCCCCTTTGCGAGATGGGAAGCGGGAGCGATAAGCAGCTGGCCCACCCGGCTCCAAACACAGCAACATACATGGTGTCTAGTATTTCCTAGCCTTTGTCTTTAACAAACAAGAACGAAACATTAGGCTCCAACGAACCCCTTCATTCCTTGGGATTGGAGCACCTGACCTGAAATCAGCAAAAATAGCTCCATTTACTCAGGGTTCTAACGCCTGAAATTTGACCACGTCAGCAGGAGCCCTGTACTGTTAGGCAGCATCCTAGAACCTACCACACTGGTAATGGAGTGAAAAGGAGTTCAGTGGAGAGTTCTGCTGAAATGGGTAAACACAGTCCCTGGTTCGGTGACTAGTGACAATTCAGAGTTCACAGCTCTCAAGGAAACTCAATCAAACATGGGTAAGTTGATTGGTTATCCTATTTAAAAATAAATCAATCAAGTGCTCAAGCTGGCAACGAGTTCTGTCAGCAGCCCATTACATCATCAGGCCTGAGACGGTCTTTCCAAAGCTTGACAGATTTGTTTGGTTTGACTTGGATGGAAGTACTGAGAAATAGATTGAAAACTGGCCAAACGATCACCACAAAGATAGTGTACTGAGCAAGCGGGAGGCGAGACCAGCAAAGCGCCAGGGGAAACGCTGGTAGGTCTACTTCTACCAAGCACATTGGTGGGATCCATGACAGGACTTAGGTGCTATTATGTGCAGCGTTGCAAGGCCTATCTTCTAGGTGCCTAGAAAAGTCAGAGGAACACCCCTGCATCCCACAAAGCTGAGTTACACCCCCTACACCATGAATGGGGAGAGCACAAGAGCTGCCTAAGAACGGGACCCACAAAGCCAGCACGCTAGGTGGGGAGCCACCTAAGCTTGCTAATGGGAGATGCCGACACGAGGGGTGTGCGCTAAGACCCACCCCTCTCCCAGAGACAGGCACCTAAGACAAGGCTGCAGGGAGGTGGCGATCTCTGCTATGATTCATGACCAGGTGGGGGGAGAAGCCATTTGGCTGCTTAAGTTGTTCATAGGGCCTGAAACAAAATGGGGGGGACGGAAAAAACTCCCGTGTAACCTTCAGCCTAGTGCCAGGGTACTCACCCAGGATATGGGAGGCCCCTAGTTACAGAGTCATCCTAACTCCTTCTTTGGCCCAATTAATAGTTAATCAATTGTTTAATTACAGTGGAACAGCTTCAATAGGAGAGATTGAAGGAGACCCAGTGCTTAGGGCACTCACCTGAGAGGTGTCAGATCCCTGTTCAAGCCCCTTCTCCTCAGGAGGAGGGACTTGAACCAGGGCAAGGGGGTCTCTAAACCCAAGTGAGTACCCTAACCACTAGGTTACAGGTTATAAGGCTCTGCCTTCTTGTCCCCCCACCTCCTAGCTGTATAGTGTGAACTCACCTGCAGGACCCAATCTGGCAGGCAGCCTCTGAACATGCCTACTGGATCAGGCCCCTGTGACTTAGGGAGCCAAACACCTCTCTTCCCTGGTTTGTAATGGCTCCAGGGCATAGGTGGCAGCGGTCAATGGAACCGATGCTGCTCACAGAGTAGTTAGAAGGTGCATTTCTTTTATGGAACTATCCCTTCCCCACCCCCCAAATCTAAGGTATTAATATGGCCCGAACACCTACCAGGAGGCAGTACTGCACATGCTCAGGCAAGAGACAGATACCTGGGTGCCAGGATTGAGGTTGCAGTGTGCATGCTCAGAGCAAACCCTCCCCCATTGTCCCTCTGCCCTACACACAAACACCTTAGGTACCAAGTGAGGTTAGGCACTTACAGGCTTTGATGGCTGTTGAGCAGGAGCGCTGGGGAATTGCAGCAGTGCCTAAAATCACAACCTAGATGCCAATGTACCTTCAAGGGTCTCACTCTTTACCCCTCCTCCAGCTTAGTAATAAACAGCACATGGATTACAACTGTAGAGGATACTAAACTGGAAGCTTTTATTAACATCAGTGAGGGACAATGAAATTATTCCAGGAAATAGAGGTTAGGAACCAAGAAAAGCCATTAAAAAAAGAAAATTCAGCCGACAAATATACATCCTGATACACCAGAGGAAGATGTACCTGGTGTCCTGCATCTTCACTTTTCATGTTGCATTTTGTGGGGGCCAAGTGCCACATACTGGTTTGGTTTTTTTGTTTGTTTGTTTGTTTTAAGATAATTTTGTCAGAGAACTTTTTTATTAATTTTCAATTTGTAGCACATTACCTCTCACGGCAATTTCCAAAAGCCCGTTTGTTCAATTACTACAAAACAAAAGTCGTTTCTGCTCCACACTTATGCAGGAGATTGGTTGAACTGCCTTCAAAGTGAGTGATGTTGCCTGACATTTCTGGAGACTAACAGCATTCATCTCATGCATTGTTAATTACTCCAGGGGGCAGTGTAAAGGCATCATTGGAAATTTCCTTATTAGAGCTGTGGGTTTGGTTTTCTTTAAACCACACAGTTGGGAGGGGGGAGGCCCCCTTTTTTCCAATCCCATCACATGTGCAGTGTTGCTTAATAGCACCTTAATGTTCTCATTTCTCCCCCCCCCCCCCGGCTGCAAAATAGCGCTGGTTTATTGATCTTTTTCCTCTTTCTACAGCTATGAATATCATCAAGAAAAAGTCAATTTCTAACTGAAAATTAAATTGCTTTCATATTCTATTTAGCTTTTGCAGTGCCAAGGTAACAGATGACCGGTGAAGGAATTTCATCTGCCATAAGCCTAAGTAAAGAAGAGAATGTGTTTGAACACAATCCACACCAGGAAAGGAAACCCTGGGTTGACCACACTTTGGGTATTTGATTTTGTGCATGCGCCTTTTAAATTCTCCCAACCACGAGTTCCCTATGTTGGTTGTTAGACACAGTTCCTTGGTGCTTAATGTTAACTTGAGTTGTGGCATATTTATTATTTGTATTAAAGTAGCACCCCCTGCTGCTACAAACACACAGAAAAAGGCAGTACCTGTCCTGCCCTGAACAGCTCACAATCTAAAACAGGCAAAGAGCGGGCAGGAGGAAGGATTATTATCCCCATTTTATAGATGGAGAACTGAGGCATGGGGCAACTGAGGGCTTGCCTGCATGCAGAGTTGCACCAGTTTAGATAAAGATGTGACTTTAAACTGGATTTAAGATGGTGCAAAAGGCAGTGTGAACACTCATTTCAGCCTTACTTGGGTTTAGCTTAAATTGAACAAGTTTAAGCTCCACTGAAATAAAGCACACTCAAACCAAAATGTCCACACAGGAGTCTGTCCTAGTTAGACCAGGTGAAAAGTGAACTCTGACGGCCCTAAACAACTTGGCCACAGTCACATGGGGCAGGCGTGGCAGAGCCAGGAATCGAACCCATATCCCCCCAGTTCCCAATCCAGCACCGTAACATCAAGTTCACCCTTTTGTTGAATTCTTTCCAACATTATTCCCAGCTCACAGCTCTAGAGACTGAGCTCAGTGCCTAGATTTGGATCCTACAGACAGCAGAGTACTTTGCTGCATGAGGCCCTTCTGGAAGTCAAAATAATTGTTGTAAATGAAGGAAATCTCTGCCTGGCTGTTCCTGCTTGGTTCTAGCAACTTCTATAAGCAAAGAGCTAATTAACTGCCATTTGGACAGCTGCTGACCTCCCTCTGTCAATAGCCCTTTAACGCCATGCGTGGGGCAGGGCTGTGGGATTTTCTACCTTCTGAAAATTTTATGGATCGTATGTGGAAATTCCCCCTCCCCCTGCCCCAGCTCAGATGCTAAGGTCAGTATTAACTAATTTTAAAAAATTCAGAATTTGGTGACAGGAAGGAAACATTCTAACCAGTATTCCAGGCTTAATGCCAGATTCTCCAGGATCAGATCAGTCGAACCAACTAATGCATGGGATGTATGCCCTGATTCAGCAAAGCATGTATGCATGTGAGCAGCAGTCCTGTTGACTATAGTTCCCTAATCAGGTTGCCTAACATGCCTGAGCAGCAGAACCCCATTAAGTTTGAGAGGTTTAGCAGATTCTTTTGTCCTATCTGCTGACCTTGGTTTATTTCAACAGCAGCTCTATCTAAACCAACCTATAATGTGCCTCTTCAGAGATTTCCAACTTGAACACTAAGGTCCATATTCAGCTAAATACTTAAGCAGAGGCTTAACTTTAAGCACATGAGTAGTGCCACTGATTTCCATGGGGCCACTTGTGCTCAAAATAAGCACATTTAAATGCTTTGTGAAATCAGGGTCCAGATACATTATTTTGGCATATTTATTAGAGGCAATATGATCAGCTACACAAAAATAACCTCTTATCTCACTGAGCAGACCCAGTAAGGACTTAGAGGCCAATACAGAAAGAGCATTTTTCACTTAGTTGTCTTCCATAGTGTGCTTACAAGTGGCATGAAAACAGAATAACTGCTCCACTGAAACAACTCGGATTCAATCAATACTTCACATCAGCATTCTGCTCTCTTGGCAGGACTTTGCTCAAGTTTTGCTCTGTTGCACCTGTATATCCACACTGAACTGGTTGTAACTTCAATAGATTTAATGGGATCCAAATGTAGCTCTATGAATGTGTGCCAGAATTGTAAGAAGAGAAGCAAATAGATGGTTATATTTAGTAGTGACAAGTTGAGTTTTCTTATTACCATATTCATTAGTCTCCGTTACTTTTCCACCCCTCGTTACTCCTTTTTGGAGCATTCGCTACCACTACGAACATGCACAGCCATTAGATCATTCGCATTATTGGATGGCAATAGGGAAAGCACTAATAGTCACTGCTACACTTTACAGACATTGTAGATTGCTGGAGTTGCATAAATTGATTTTCGGATGCGAACGAGATGTCTCATTAATCTTATGGTGCATTTATAGTAATAAAATAAATAGCAGCTGTAAAATATTCTAAGTACAAAATGCCCAGTTTGGATCTTGGAACCATACATGCAGATCCAGGAAAAATGGAATTGACGATGGGTTTGAGAAGAGTGTGCTACCTGCTCTTCCACCACAAGCCTTCCTACCATCTTCTCTAACGTAAGTTAGCCCAGATATACACATTTAGTCCTACACACTTGCTTAGTGACCCCAGAAATGAGATGTGGCTGACCCAGTTGGAACAACTCAGCCCTGAGCACTTGCTATACATAGGTCTCTGTGTGCATTAAGCATATCAAGAATGAAATTTCATGAGTTCAACTTAAGCAGACCTTAGTGAAATATGCAGAATTCGCCACAGGATGACTAATCAGCTAGAAGCTCTGACTATATGTGATTTTATGCATCTTTTAGTTGACTCAGCAAGCCAAATGCAAAACCTGCTGCACAGAGCCATAACACTGATTTGGGGTCATCGGTTGAAGAGTTGTGGGTCACAAATCAATGAATGGTGGACACTCATCAATAGCAGAACCATCCTAAAGGGAAGTAATTTTTTTTCAAAAGATAGCTTCTCTGCAAGCAGAATTACATATTGCACATTGCAATCGGTTTAACCAATCCAGGGCTTCTCTTCCAAGATGCCTCACTATCAATCAATGGAGTTATTATATTTGAGTTCACTACAAGCCGGCTCTGCAGCAGAATGGGCAATGTTCATTTATCACTATGGGTAAGTCGGACAATGATAATTCAATATAAAATTACGGATATCAATTAAAAAGAAGCTATAATACAGATGGGGCACAAACCAAAAGCCTAGATCGAAACTGCCTCAAGTTCTGGGGAAGTTCAGTCCTAGAGCCAAGCTCTGAAGCTTTTTCCTTCTTAGTTTTAAAAACTAACAAACAGTTTCACATCTCCATGTGCGAGGGTAAGCAGAATGAAATTATTGCATACAAGAGGTCAGAGGAAGTAGCAGTATTTAGTGGCCTGTCCCCACATTGACACCAAAAGCACGCTGCTATTCAAATCTGGCATGCCACAACCTACAGCATGTGGCATGGTGCAATCGAAAAGCCAGATTACGACATACTCTTTATCTTCACGTATCCATGGGATGCTGCAATCCCTACAGAAAATACTGCAACAATAATTGGGTAAAATGCAGTACCGAGTTACAGGAGAGCATCATTATTTGTGGTGCTTGTCACAGAATCGCGGTGTGAGAGAAATTCAGGCAAAGGGGCTGATACAGTTTAGTACTGGATTTCCTAGTGACACACCGGGCCCGATTTTCAAGTCAGCATAGCACACTGGGGGGGGGGGTGTGTCACAATGGGAATGGCTGGGGGCTGAGCATCCTTCAAATCTGGCCTCAACTGCAGATGACCTGGCCCAGGTGGTTTGATTTTCACAGGTGTTGTGAACCTACAACTTCAGGTGCTCAGCACCTCCAGATGTCTGAGCCTTATTCACTAGCGCGTTGGCTGATGCGTGGCGTAAACAATCTCCAACTGAGAGCGGCTAATGTTCCGCTGGTTCAGATTATGTCCAACAGAGAAGTTAACAGAAAAGCCGTGCTGGACTGGACAGTCAGAACAGACATGGTCATGGAGCCAGGGATTAGCCATAATTTGCCATCAATGGGGATATAAGAAGTCCTTGCCATAACCACAGCTGTACGTACAGATCAGTCACAAAGTAAGGCAGTGGTCAATGGAACGGATGCCGCTCACAGAGTAGTTAGAAGGTGCATTTCTTTTATGGAACTATCCTTCCCCAAAATCTAAGGTACTAATTTGGTCCTTGTCGTCAGATGTTCGGCTGTGTGTGTTCTCCCTGTGTGCTGTCCCAGCTCTGCACAGATAGCTGGCACAGCGGATCTCGAGTGAACCGCCCATTGACCACAAAATCCATTAAGGTGCGAAGGCGCTTGGTCAGCAAACCATGGTCCTAGCTCCTCGGATCAATGTCTACAGTTACACTATCACATGTACGTCTGTGACAGTGGACACAGCTCAGTCAGTGGAGGGACTTTCCACTGCCCCCTCGGCTGGACAAAGACACTCTCTCTGAGATGCATCATTATAACCAATACAAACAAGTGACGTATCACCCTTGACATATCAGGGTGCCACCCATTGCCTTGTACCAGTAGGTTCGATCAAAACATCTCTATTCATCACACTGTCATCCTGACCTTCTCCTTAAGATGGGTCAGCATGTTCCTGTTGTCTTTGGGGAATGTGTCTGTCAGCGTGTTCTGGTACCACCCTTCTGGAATGTGCTTGCGTGAGTGCTCCGTGCCTCGCATCTCTTAGGAATATGTGTTTTTGCAATATCAGCCCTATGCTTGCCAAATTCTGTGAGCAGGGCCTGCTTCTTGCTCACAACCTGACTTTGCTTTATATCAGCAAAGTTTTGACCACTTTAGTTCAGGCCTCGTACCAGGCCTCTGATACAAGGGCTTATGTCTCAGACTCTCTTCCTACTACAGCCCTCACTCCCATAGTATCTGAGCACTCACAATCTTTAACATGGAGATCCTCACAACACCCCTGACTAAAGCCCCTCTCATCACTGAAGTAGCTGAACAAGGACACAAATTGTCACTTTGCTATTGGCCATTGCATAGATGAGATTCTATTCATTGGCAGGGTGTGAGAAGTAGACTAGATGGTTTAATCCATCCCTGACTGACCCAGAACACAAAATTACTTGATTTTGCCAAACAGGTTTTATGGAGCCAGTAATCTACCCAATGCAAATGAATTTACATAGACTGCTTGCTGTAGAATGAAAATCCCCTGAAGATATTTTGTAAATGTAAAGAATGCAAGAGTCATCCAGATCAAGAAAACATCCAAAATTAGTGAAGGGTCGGGGACACTGGGTTCTCATCACCTCCATCCTAATGGGAGGCACAGCAATCTTCACTATCCCCCCTTCTCAGTGGGGCAAGGGAAGGGGCTGAGCCAGTGGGTAATGTAATATTCTCCCGCTCCTTAGGGCAAGCAGAGGGGTGCCAAGCGGAGGGAACCATCTTTCTGCGCCATCTGGAGCCACTGTCCAGTTTTGGCTGAAGTCAGAGGCTGGATACTGGCTTAGATGGACCACAGATCTGACCCAGCCTGGCAATTTATGCCCGTCTCTGAGGTCAGGAGGAAAGGGAGTGTCCCGCTTGGGCCAGGAACCCATGCAGTTATCACTGGCAGACAGAAGCTGGCCTTTTGATACAGCCACACAGAGCGTGAACCTCAGGAAGGTGTGAGGTCTGTTCTTCAGGGTGTTCAAGTAGGTTTGAAATTAGGTAAAGAGCACTCACCTGTCCATCCCCAGTGCTGATGTATCAACATACGGTTCTGCATCCAAGTATTGGGCAGGACGGGGAGGGCAGAGGGACCCAATCCTACATTACAGAGAGCACTGCTGCACTACCACCAGTTGTAGGAAGGCCAATGAGGGCAGTAGAGCTAAAGCCACATTAGAATGATGGGGATTGTGCCTAGGTCTGCATCTAATCAGACATGTCCATTCCACTCACACAGTGCCCCCTCTTTGCATCCCGTGGGCCCTTCCATAAAGTAGCAGGCTGGCGGGAGGACTGAGATTTACGACTGCTCGGTGCATAGGACCATGCCTAGTGGTTGTCATGAACTGCATTCACAAAGAGCTACTGCTCGCACCTGTATTGTGTCACCACCACCCTGCATGCCTTGCAGCGGGCTGCAAAGGACCAAAATGAGGGAGTACAGAGAACTGAACTGTCTATTGCTGCAGACTCCGTGTGCACTGCTTGGTTATTTTCCCAGCAGCCAGATCGGTGCAATGACAACAGGAAGCAGGACTTCATTCCCAACGTGCAATTAGGTACACAATAGACTATGTTACTATTTATATGGGCTGCGGCATGCTCTTGCAGCCTCCTAATACCACCTGCCTTTGAGGATTGCCCTGTTTTCAAATATTTAAGAAGTACTGTTAACAGCATAGTCAGCATGCTGCCTTCACGCCTCAGCACCGTTGCTTCCAGGAACCACAAAGTCTTCTAAGCTGGTGGAGAATGAAGCCTCGGGCCCTATTTACACATCTCAAAACTAATCTGTAACATATTTCCAGCTTCTACTTCAATTCCCCGGGACTCAGAGAAGGATGAAAATCAAAGGCAGATCACCTGTTCTAACAAAGTGATAATCATCCATAACAAGGACAGTCAGTGCCTAGTTAGATCTTCACAAGCTGCACTAATGACAGTGAATCACAAGGATTTAGAACGCATGCTCATTTAGGAGATCAGAGAGGCTGGATACAGCCAACTACCTAATTATGTATAGGGTGTACGATAACCAGGATAATCACTGCTGATCAAAGGTCAAATCGATGCGTGATTTCCTCAGCCCATAATTGAGATAAGAGCATTCATTACCCTCTTACCTACTGCAACTGAACTAAAACTCACAAGAACAAATCATGCCGCTTGTTTTAGATGTACATGCACAGCCAAGTTCTCACTGAACACTTCCAGTAATCCATACGGTCATTTGCCAACTGCACATGTGCTTCTTTATACATCACTTTACCAATGGACACACATCTTAAATCGATTAAATTCGAATGAACCAGAAACACAGATGACAGGCTACTCAGTTAATACTGATACAGGACCATTTCCCCTCCTTAAAGTCCTGATCTGAAACTACTGTACTTTCACTATCATTTTTTATTATACTTTCAGTGTAAGACCCCAAATATGTGGCACCTATTCTCTTTAAAGGGCAGTTTCTTGCACAGAGATGTGTATGTTAACAGCAAACCATTGCATACATGCTACAGGTTTACTGACTGTGGATGCTTTAACTCAACAGCCATCGTGTGGACGTGCCCTCCAAAGCACTCTGTAAGAGTTATACCTCCCCCACAAAACTCTTAGACTCCCTCAGCCAAACCCAGCTCTGGTGTCCACCCCAGTGACTGCCAGGGAGTAAGGCCAGTTCAAACCAGAGCTTCCTATTACATTATTATTCAACTCTCTCCTAAAGACTTCTGCAAAGTCCACAATAAGACCGTTGATGCTGTTAACTAAATAAACTCTACCAATGTATCACTGGAAGATGCCCAGATACCCAAGTGACAGGCACACTATACAAATTCAAACAGAATAGAATAGACTTAGCTATTCTTCCTTTGGAATTTCCTGTGTGTTCTCTCTTCTATGGGCCCAACTCTCTTTTACGTGAAGGCCTCATTATAGCATTCCGGCAGAATAAAGAGGCTGTAGTGTAAATGACAATCAGGCCCTGTAGGTTTATCTTGGATATTTTAAGCTCTTCTGAGGTTTCCATTGTCCATGATGCCCAACATCTTGTCAGCATAAAGCCAACGAAAGCAAATAATACCACAACCCAGGAAGACAAGCATTCTGACACTTCGCTCCTCACTAGCAACTTCTCAGCACCTTCCAGTTTTAATTGTTCTTGGTAAGTCTAAGCGAGTCTTTTCTGGCTGCTTATCAACCTGATCCAATCTTCTTAACATCCTCATTTCAAACACATTTTGCACTTATTACCAAAGACGGCTCATTGTGTTTGCTAGGGGATGCACCCACCTCTCAGGGGCACCCCTTGGTCAAGTGTGTGCAGGCCTTCACTTTCTCTCCCTGTAATCCTTCTTGGGTTTAGGTCCTTAATTAGTCCTGTAGTCTAGCAATGGTCTCGGCCCTGGTATCGAGCCGTACTCCAGGGCTTCCCCCCAGAGGCAATGTCCTCACCCTCTCTAGGTGTTTCAGGCCCCAGCTCTCCTGCTGGGCCACTAAAGAGTTCAGTTTCCCTTCTGGGGTGCCTCAGAGGCCAGGCCACTTCCCCCAGTGGCTAATGGGGGCAGGGGGACCTGACCCATCCACTACTCCAGGTCCCAGCCCAGGGACCCTATAGATAGCAGCCATCCGCCACGCCACTGCTCTAATTCCCTGGGCCACTACCCCGTGGCCCCGCATTTTCTTCACCCTTACCTCAGGGCCTTGTCCTGATGGAGTCCCAGCAACCAGCCCAAAATACCTTCTCACTCTCCCCGGCTTCTACCAGCACTGCTGTCCAAGGTCCTGAAGCTCCTTCAGCCAGCCAGCACCTACACTCCTCCAGCTCCGAAGGAATGAATCTCACTCTGACCCTACAGCTCTTCTTATACTAGCCTGCTGGGCCCTGATTGGCTATGTTCCGCACAGCCGCTCTAGGCAACTTGGAGAATCCTCTCCACTGCCCTTTTCTGGGACAGGGTGCGGCAGGGCTATGAGGCCTCCAGCAGGAAGCCTCAGAGAGTCTGGTACATCCTGTCACAGTGCTGAAGAGCTTCCATTTCTGACAGACACTATATGTCTTTCTAGGGATACCAAGTTGGCCTGTCCATTTCTCTACAGAAAGTGTGTGGTAGAGCATATTTCAACAGCAGCACTATCTGCGTCTGTCTATGCTGACAAGGAGATTTGCTTCTTTTGTCTCTTTCTAGTTCTCACATTCTCTATTACATAGTCACAACCAATCCTCCTAAATCATCCTTGCTATTTAGCCTAACAAAGAGAAGGTTAAGGTACGACTTGATAGGTCTGTAAGCATATACGTGGGGGACAAATATTTGACAGCGGACACTTCAATTTAGCAGGCAAAAAGGTACAACAAGATCCAATGGTTGGAGGTTGAAGCGCTAGCTAAAGGCTGGCATTTCCATAGGGCCCAAGTTTTTCCTATAGGGTGATGTCACGGTCTCTCTCACATGCACTTCATGTTAAAACTCTCTGCATTCACAGCCCTGCTGGCTGATGTAGCAGGTTAGTAACCCTTTGGTATATGGTAATCTAGCAGCAGAATATTGCTGTTTCACACTGGTGCCAGAAGAGCCCTGATTTTACCACAGTTAAACACACAGTGCTGTCAGCTCGCCTTTTCAACGTCACTGCCAATGGCCCGAATCCTGCTGATAAATACTATCTTTATGTACGTTGTGTGTACAAATGGAGCTGCACTTTCTTCCTCTGGGCTTGGCCATCCAAGATGCTATGTGGCGCTGGGAATTCACAGTACCTGTCGAGCAGAACTCCTCTCACGCACACTGGCTGTACCCCGTAGTATCCAAAACTGACTTCAATAGAATTTCCCACGTGCAAGTGGAGAATTGGGCTCATTTGCAACCTACGAGTCCTGTTAAACTCAACAGCTCACAGGAGCTGCTCAGCATTTCAAAGGAGCTGCCTGCCCCCAACTGCAACTCAAAAGCGGTTCTGTTTTTGTTGGCTGTACGGAGGACAGTGGAATATACACAGGGACCAGCACTCAGAAGCTACACATGCCTATCACACCATGTGGTGTACCTCATCCAGTGCACTACAAACCCCCATAACAACTATGTGGGTGAAACCAGACATCACTATGCTCTTGAATGAACTCACATAGAAAAATGATAAAAGACAAAAACACCCTATCACCTGTGGGTGAACACTTTTCACAAAGCGATCACTCTAACACTGACCTCTCAGGCCTTGCCCTGAAAGGAAACCTTCAAATGACAACCCTGGGAGCTTAAATTCATAACTTCGCTAGGCACTAAAAATCATGGTCTTAATAAAGACACTGGATTTATGGCTTATTACAGTCTGTAAGCCACTAACTCCTCTTTTTTGTCTTCTGACTGCAGAAGTGTTAATGGTCTCTTCAAACGTGTGTTAACTATTATGCTTTACAATCTGTTACACCTTGCATTTAGTTGTGACGTACCTTTCCCAGACTGGGGAAGAGCTCTGTGCAGTTCAAAAGCTCGTCTCTCTCACCAACCGAAGTTGGTCCAATAGAAGATATTACCTCACCCACCTTGTCTCTAAGAAGTAGAAGTGTTATTTTTCTGAGCTCACAGCTCTTTATCTAATCTAATGACACATTTCACATCCTTGTTGCTCCAGAAACAACGCAGGAGCTTGCTTAAAACTTACAGTAGCAGTTCCATGCTCGGAACTGCCCTGCATCTCCAGAGCAAGCAGTGGTTTAACCCCCGCGTCAGCATTTCTCATTTTCACAGGACCCAGGGGACAGAGCAACAAGAGAGGAAAGCTCACCAGAGGCTCTGATTTGAACCCACAATCTCCCACTCCAAGCAGGGTTGTAGTGGATGGTGCTAAGTTAATCCACATTGACACCAAGCTGCCACAAGTCTTTACTACTTGGAAAAAATGCTACTAAACTTAAAAAAAAAAATACAGGTCGTGCAGGATACCTTTGAGGTTTCTCCAAACTACCTCATCCTCAATTCTTTTTAGCACAAGCCCTCATCTCTCTCTGAGGCAAACACCCTGCTTTTAAGGTGCTTAGCCTCAATTGGCCCAGCTATGCTTAACTAGCTCTCAGCTGGTAGTACTTCCCTGGGCTGCAGCTGAATCCTGGCTGGGAATTAGCCTGGGCTTTCAGGGCTTGTTGGGCAGGCCCGGTAAAGTATTGTCTTAGGGATGCCACAGTGGCAGAGCTGGGGTAGGAGCTGCCAAAGACCCATCAAACTCAAGCATTGGGTTGCACCTTTACAGCTGGGGGAGGGGGATAGCTCTAGGCAGGGGAGGGATAGCTCAGTGGTTTGAGCATTGGCCTGCTAAACCCAGGGTTGTGAGTTCAATCCTTGAGGGGGTCACTTAGGGATCTGGGGCAAAATCAGTACTTGGTCCTGCTAGTGAAGGCAGGGGGCTGGACTCTATGACCTTTTAAGGTCCCTTCCAGTTCTAGGAGATGGGATATCTCCATTTATAAAAAAAAAAAAAAAACCAACAAATGTACTTTCAAAACTTGTGCATCTCTCTTTTTTGCTAGTCAGAATTCTGGCTGTGTGGTTCCCCCCCCCCCCATGTTATACAGGCTACATACATTGTTATTGCTATTACCGCTTCTTGAATGCCATTAGCGTGCTCAGTGTTGCAAAAAGAAGAGGGCAATGTGGTCCTTGGCCCCAAGGAGGTTACAATATACAGGGAAGTTTTCCCTAGCTGCCCATTTTCTTTCTTCAAGGTTGTCCATGCCATAACTGTCACTTGGGGTCTCCCAAAGCAGCACATAAGTAGAGGAGGGACCAGCACCTGAGAGCAGCCGCTAGTTCTCTCTTGGCAGAGGCTGGATAAGTTCATGCCACACATCTATAGTGTTTGACAAAGGCTTGTGTTCAAACGGAGGTGACTGCCTGATGCATTTCCTCTGAAGCCTCTTCTTTTCTGCCCATGACGAACTCACCATTCAGTCCAAATGAGTCTGCTACAGCCTTAGCTAAAAGGCATGAGGCTTTTAGCTCATGCAGTATATAGAGGCTCAGGCATTTAGCTCCAAAAGTTCCAGGTTTGATCCTACCCGCTGATGACTGGGGTATGTCAGTGTTACACTAGGACACTCTACTAACAAGTGTTCAGTAAGTGTGAACTTCCCCCCCAGTTTTACATTTTTTAAATAAAAAGCTGGAACCTAAGTAAACCGTTATTAAAATGAGTTATGGACAAATACAGCAGAGAGCCAGTATTTTATTCTATTACATCAGCAAACAGAGGCTTTCAAGCTTTAATTGAATAATAAAAATATACCTTTGATCTTAGATGAAGGCAAAATATCACACTAAGTAAAGTTAATTTAGAAAGAAATGTGACATGCCCTGCTGTCAAACCAAGCTGTCCACTTCACTGAGCAGTGACACTTTCAAAACCAATAAAGAAGAAAAATAAATTCATATAATGAACTAAAGGTGAATACACATAAGGAAGTATAATTCTGGCATCAAACAATTTGGCTAAATGCTACCCTCAGCATTCTGAATCAGCTAATGGAACTGTTAAGACAATGAAAAGCACGTTGTTATGCCTAGCATTGCTTATTCCAGATATACTTGCTACATAACAATGCATGCCACTACAGAAATTATTTAATTTGGCATTTTTTTCATATGCAAATACTAAATAGCATGGCAGCATATCAGGATACAAAAAATAAGAGGAGTAGACCTGGGGAAATATGGATTTTTTAATTTGTTGGCGATTTCAAAAAGTGGACTAAAAATTTTTTTGGGTCAGACCAAAAAAGAAAATTTTCAAAAATTTTTGGTGAATAACCCCTCTTCAAATACCAAAAACAGATCCCCACCCAACCAAAAAACTACACACACACACACACACACACACACACACACACACACACCCCCACCCCCCATTTCAGGTGAAATAAAAATAAATATTTTGTTTTTTATTTTGGGTATTTAAAATATTTTTGCAGTTTAAAATAAAATTAAAAGGAAATTTTGAAACAAAAAGTAATTTCAAACTGTAAAATAAAATCATTTCATTTTAAAAATGTTTTGATTTTTTCAGATTCCCCCCTCCCCACAAAACAAGCAATTTGGTGAAATTGACATATATATGCTAAATGTTTCAGTGCCACCAAACCACCATTTTTTTTTTTGCTGAACTCTAATTAGGAGCACTATGTAGATTTGAACATAAAGCCAGTTAGACATTGGAAATTCTCCTTTTTAATCATAAAAGATCCACACACATTACATCGTAGAACTGGCTCACGACCATATTCTAAGACTGAAAATAGTTCATAACTCTAGATAAGCCAAAATAAATTGATATTCAGAAGAATGCGGCATCTTAAGTTACTGGCATCAGCCCAATCACATAATTAATCTAGGAGCAGCTTCAGTGTCGTCAGCACATCTCCCTATGGCACCAACCAAGGGCCTGATCCAAAGCCCATTGGAATCAATGGAAGTCTTCCAATTGTCTTCAATGGGCATTGAAGGCCCCAAGAACACAGATGCCACTTGATCTGCAAAGCCTAGTTATTCTTGTAAATAGCCACACCAACTGGCTGTGCAGCTGGAAGAGTCAAACTGAAAGAAGGAGCATGGTGTCATCTCATTTAACTATTCAAATCAGGAATTATTTTCAATGTAATAAAACCTGGCTCGTGATCTCAAATATTTCTGTTCTATATCTGGGGAAAAAAAACAGATGATGCAGACTCAGATGGCGATGACAACACTCTTTCTATTCCATTAATATCTCTGGAGGATGTTAAACAGAAGCTACTAAAAGTCAGACATTCTTAAATCAGCAGGTCCACATAACTTGTATCCAAGAGTTTTAAAAGAGCTGGTTGAGAAGTTCGCTGGACTGTTAATGTTGATTTTCAATAAGACTTGGAATACTGAGGAAGTTCCAGAAGATTGGAAAAAAGCCAATATTGTACCAGTTTTTATAAAGGGTAAATGGGATGACCCAATTAACTATAGGCCCGTCAGTCTGACATTGACTTCAGGCAAGATAATGGAGCAGGTGATACAGGTCTTAATTAACAAAAAAATAAAGGATGGTAACGTAATTAATGCAATTCAACATGGGTTTATGCAAAACAGATCCAGTCAAACTAACCAGATATCTTTCTGGGAAGAGAATACAAGTTTGGTTGATAAAAGTAATAGCGTTGACGTAATATACTTCTGTAAGGCATTTGACTTGATACCACACGACATTTTGATTAAAAACTAGAATGAAATAATATTAACATGGCACAAGTTAAATGGATTAAAAATTGGCTAACTATAAGTCTCAAAATGTAATTGTAAACAGGGAACCATCATCAGGTGGCTGTTTCCAGTGGGTCCCAAAGGAATCGGTTCTTGGACCTACACTATTTAATTTTTTTTTTAATCATCAGTGACATGGAAGAAAAGGTAAAGTTATCACTGATAAAGTTTGCAGATGACACAAATTGGGGGAGTGGTAAACAATGAAGAGGACAGGTCACTGATTCAGAGTGATCTGGATCCCTTGGTAAACTGGGCGTAAGCAAACATGTGTTTTAGTACAGCTAACTGTAAATGTAGACATCTGGGAACAAAGAATGTAGGCCCTACTTACACAATGGGAAACTATCCTGAGAAGCAGTGACTCTGAAAAAGATCTGGGAGTGATTGTGGATAATGAGCTGACCATGAGCTTGCAGTGTTAATGTGTGGCTCAAAGAGCTAATGCAATTCTGGGATGCATAAAGAGGGGACTCTCAAGGAGGAGTAGAGATTATTTTACCTCTATATTTGACACTGGTGAGACTGCTGCTGAAATACTCTATCCAGTTTTGGTGACCACAATTCAAGAAAGATGTTGATAAATTGAGGAGGGTTCACAGAACAGCCATGAGAATGATTAAAGGACTAGAAGACATGCCTTACAGTGACAGTCTCAAGAAGCTCAATCTATTTAGTGTAACGAAGAGAAGGTTATGGGGTGACTTGATTACAGTCTAAGTATCCACATGGGGAACAAATATTTAATAATGAGCTCTTCAATCTACTAGAGATAGGTATAACATGATCCAATGGTTGGAAGTAGAAGCTAGACACAGAGTGAAAATAAACCATATATTTTTAACAGTGAAAGTAATTAACCAATGGAACAATTTACCCAGGGTTGTGGTAGATTCCCTGTCACTGACAATGTTTAAATCAAGATTGGATGTTCTTCTAGAAGATCATCTCTAGGAATGATTTTGGGGCAGGTCTCTGGCCTGCGTTATAGAGGTGTCATAGATGATCACAGAGGTCCCTTCTGGCTTTAGAATCTATTAATCTATTGTCCTTAAGGAAAACAACAAACTTTAAAAAATGGATCTCAGTTGCATTATTAAATGCAAACCATCTAGGGCTAGATCCATCAGTAGAGTCTAATGTGTGCCACTGGAGCAGCGCAAAGAAGTCAGGGCATACCAGTGAATCTAGCCCTTATTTTTCATATGATGGAAAGGTACATTTTGGGTGACATGGACATGCATAAACCTTTGTGCCAGAAACCCAATATATTAAATGCAGAATGTGACAACTTATTTCAACATGGGGAAATGTTGCAGGTCACGTTTTAAAATACAACTGACACACATTTAAAATCTAGAAAACGTGATACTAGGTTGTCATGGTTACAGGGCTAGCTGCTCCTTTGACCCCTCCCCAGCATCCCTCATGTGTTGGGCCTCTTGCCTTCACCTCCTATGGGGGTGGAATCCCACCATTCGCCATGCTTCAAATGGGTCCCTGGGCTCCTGCCCCACCCAGGTTTTCTCAGCAAGCTGAGCTAGGTTCAGGCACCTGCAACTCTTCCCTTTGGGTGCTGTGACCCATAACCCAGACAGACTGAAGATAGTACTTTGTCTGGGTCAAGCCAAGTCCTTTGTTTTCTCCTGTGACTCTTGCACCTGGTTAAACCGTTTTGGGCAGCTCACTTGGGGGATGGGGATGGACTTCAAAGAGGTTGGTTTTCTGCATTGTCTCAGGTGCCTGCAGAGCAGCTGTGTCAGATCATTGTTTCCCTTCCTGCATCTGTGCAGTCAGCTTCCGCCTGGATTAACCCATTATATCCACACAGCAAACACCACAATAACTATCACGCAAAGCAATGGAACATATAATATTCCTAAATGATTACAGGCAGCCCCATGTCCATCACATGGGAGATGGTGGGTTGGATCAAGTCCAGGTGTCTTTTTTTTCTATTCTTCTCTTTCTCAGGAGTATTTCTGTGGGTATTTGTTTTCGTTGCATTTTTCCTCTGAAAAGTGATTTCCAACAATGGTAAATTTTACTCAGCATAGCTCCTTGGGCAAAATCCTGACCCCACTGAAGTCAATGGGAGTTCAGTTTTGCCACGGACTTCAATGGAAGGTGAATTTCACCCCTTGTGTACAGTCAGTCATATCTTTAGTGACTTGAAAGTTTTACTGCTTCCTATTAGTACTGCAGAGCCAACACAGTTAAAAAAGGGATTTGGATTCTATTCCTGCATGCACATCATTAACAGATCTGGGACATGAACTGGGGTGAGGGATAGCTCAGTGGTTTGAGCATTAGCCTGCTAAACCCAGGGTTGTGAGTTCAATCTTTGAGGGGGGCCATTGGCGGGGGAAATCTGTCTGGGGATTGGTCCTGATTTGAGCAGGGGCTTGGACTAGATGACCTCCTGAGGTCCCTTCCAACCCTGATATTCTATGATGATCCATCTCCCAGAAATCAATGGAAGCCTTACTACTGATTAACATGAGGGCAGGAGCAGACTCTTAGAGCTTACCTGCAGTGCCTCTATTACTGGTGTGAAAAGAACCCAACTTGTATTGCAAATTAAGCACATCTGATCTAGAATCAAAGGTGAACCCCTGGATGCTATTGTTCCACAATCATTTTTCAGAGCAGAATTGCACTAACAGGGATTTTTTTAAACAAGGATTTGCTTGCTTAATAAATACATAATGCTAATATTTACAGTCTGTTGAAAGGGGGATTAAAAGCACGGTCCTTGTTGGGAATTGATGTCGATGACAGCATATACTGCCTTTACACTGGACCTTGATCCTGCAATTAGCTTAGCATGAGAGAACCCATTGGGACAATATGTGGGAACATGGTTCCACTCACAAGGATCAAACTGCAGGACTGGGGTCTAAGTATGCTCCTGCTGATAGATATAAAATGTGTGTTATACATTGCTGTTTTATCGTATTTGCCTTTAACAACAGAATGGTTAAAATAAAAATAAAAACCCAGCCATTTTGGCGCCAGATCTCACTGTTCGGAAGATGTTAGAAATCTATTTTTCAATCTACAGTATTTGCTTTGTGGTTTTAACTAGGCATGGGTGCACCAATCTGGATAGAGTATGAATCAATTGGAAATGAATCCTCTAATGTTCCTTTCTTCTGACTCACAGGAAACAAGAGTTTTTGAACTGTTTAACAACCACTTTCAGTAGGAACCCACCGAGTCAACAGCTTTACTGCTTGCTAACAAAATGGCCTCTGCCCTCCCATGCTCTGTTAGATTGGCTAATTAAACTAGTTAGCTGGACCACAGTTCCATAAACTTGGGAATGGATTCACTTAAGTTACAAATTAGAAATAGGCTCAAGATGTCAGATCAGGGTCCAACTCCATATTTTAACATTGCAGAAAGTTTGGAGGCTTGAGTTTGGACCCATGTCTACTGCAAACTCCTAACATATTTTGAAGAGCAACACATTGCATCCATTTTTCTCCATTTGTCTCCACACTTCATGATTTCAGCCAAAATAACATGAGCGGGTCTATCCTACGCAACACATTAATGCAGACACTTATTTAACATGGCAGTCTCTCACACACACATACACACCTTTCAGTTTTTCTTTAAAGAACTATATAAAACAATAACAAGGAAATAAATGCCAAGATCACACTGATGCAATATTATGACTGACGTTTGACATGCACAAAGTCATGCAAAAAAGAAAAAGGCTATAAAGGGGCAGGGCGAAGGGGATAGCGATACAATGAAATTGAAGGGTGGGGACAAGAAGAAAAGGGTCAGAACAT
This sequence comes from Chrysemys picta bellii, assembly GCF_011386835.1. NCBI lineage: Eukaryota > Metazoa > Chordata > Testudines > Emydidae > Chrysemys > Chrysemys picta. The sequence goes on from NC_088797.1 coordinate 4,640,806, forward strand.
GGGGTCATAAATTTAAAAAAAAAAAAAAAAAGAGAGAGAGAGACAAGGAGGACTGGAAAAGGGACCAAGAGAAGATGCCTGCTACTAACTAGAATTCCTGTGCAAACCCTGGCAGTGTATCAGCCCCATGTGAAATATTTTGATAGGAAGAATGTTAAGTTTGCAACTGAACAGGTTAAGTAGCTATCTTCTGTATGCATTGTAAATGGTTTGCTGCTTAACCTACATGCATACCTCTATAATGTAGCTCATGTGATAGGTAAAACTGCCCATTATTTTGGGAGGTCTCAAAACATTTAGGACAAGAAAATGGGTCAAGGAAAGAGTTTCCATCTCAACTTAAGCTTCCCTTTTTTGTCTGCAGGTTAAGTCAGGCATATAACATTACCTTATATATTTTTCTCTGTTTTTCTTTGGGTGAAAAATAAAGCACAATCTCATGAAATTTACGAGTGCTGACATGACATGGCTTCCAAAACATTATGTTACATGCTTTCGTGCATGAAGAGCATGGTACATTGTACGTTAAAAGATTACTGTGTGGAGCTGAAGAAAGTTACAGGTCCTCTCTCATTCACACTGTGTAGTGCCCTTGGAAAAAGTCAATGGCAAACTGTTCTATGAATCCACTACAATGTATACGTCCTTCCCACTGAATATTTTCGGGGTAGAACCTCCAGTAACCATTATATTTTATGGATCTATGGGGAAGGGGGGAAGGCAGTGTGATCTAATGGAGGATACACAGGACTGGAAACCATGGAATCCTGAGCCCTTTTTCTATCAGTGTTTGCGGAGCAAGTCATTTAATCTCTCTGTTGAACCATTTGCAAAAATAGGGATATAACTGTATATTTAGATTTAAACAACAATGAAGAAAGCCTGTGCAAAAGGTCCTGGGAGTCCTAAAAATTAATTAGACTGACAATCGCAAATGATGACTGACCACCCAGCGGCAAAAAAACAATCATATAAAAATAATGGTTTTCACTAAGTCAACCAATAAATAAAAGCAGCAAACCTGCCCTGTTAGGTTACCCCAGGAATACACACACTGTTTGCTCCCCAACCTCCTGATCAACAATTAAAACGTAACAGTACTTTCCTACCATCCACAGGGATGCCATGTGGATTATTGTACAGCACTTTGAAGATTAATACCAATTAGTATTATTATAAAAGTAATTGCTATGCGCTGTAAGGATCAACGGAGGGAAAAAGAATGGTCCAATGGGTAAGGTGCTAGCCAGAGTCCCAGGAACTGATTTTTCAGTTCACTGGCAGTTTGGGGGGGGGGGGGGAGGGGAGAGGGGGGAAAATCAAAGAAAAAAAATCTGTTTGGATTAAACCTAAAATAAAAAATTTTGGGAAATCAAAAGTCAGAAAAAACAAAAACAAACAGTCATCAGACCAAAGAGAGAAACTCTAATTCGGTGGTTAGGGTACTCCCTGGTAGAGGGGACACCTGGGTTCCAGTCCCTGCTTCCACAGGAGAGACAGACATATTCCATAGCCCAGTGGCTAGGGGCCTCACCTGAGATGTGGGTTTAAGTCCCTGCTTCAGAGTGGAGATTTAACCCTGGGCTCCCATATACTAGGTGAGTGCCCTAATCATTGGACTATTGAGTACAAGGGAGCAGCAGCACCACCTCCTCCTTGGTTTTTGTGAATAGAGCTTAAGTCCCTTTGGCAAACATAGCCTGAAAAATCCAAACATTCTGTTTTGGAACCATCAAGGCAGTTCGCATTTCTGACATTTTTTCTTTTTTCCTTTCGACCGAAACAATCAGCTGAAATCAATATGGCTCTCTCAATGTTTTGTTTGACTCAAATTGCATTTTGGGGGGGGGGGGGGGGGCAAAAACAATATTTGTGGCCGACAAATTTCATCCTGGTCTACTCAGGAGCCCCAGGTGAAATTCTCTTCTCTGCCACATGCTTCCCATTTGTCTCTCCATGCCTCAGTTAAAGTGGGATGTGGTGAGGCTCAATACCCCAGACAAATACTATGGTGATGGGGCCATATATGTAGATAAGACAGAACTTTTGAACTCACCCGGTTTGAGCCATTTTTTTTAAACATAGGTTTTCCTATTAATTGACATTAAGCAGTCACCACATTCTCAAATTTTCCAGTCAAAACCAGTCTTTTAAACTGATACAGACACAGCTTGCATCAATAACGCTTCCACTTTTTCTTTTTTAAAACATGCTGCTGGAACTGAAAATCCAGCTATAAAAGGCAGAAATAAATGTGCTGCTTGGCAGAGACTTCAAATGCCAATTTGCAGGCTGGAATAGTCTCTCTCCAGTTGAGTTCTAAACCCCAAAAACAAAAGTTTGCCACAGAAATGCTGACATACCCTTAGCTACCTCACTGAGGCACCAGTCGGTGTAATTACAACACAGCCAGACTAATCACATCATTTTACATCAATGCTAGGAAATCTCTCCCTACTCGAGCAGTTACATTATTCAGCCCCAGTTTTTAATATTTTTTTCAGAGTGGTGCTTACATTTGATATAAATTAATCTCCCCCCTGATTAACGTGCAGTGTAGCATACTTGTCCCTCCAGACTCAGATGCTATCAGACATACAGAGCCACTACAGTCACTGCAATCTGCAAAACTAAAAACCAACAGCCTGGACCTTGAAAAGCAACTTCTTATCTGATTTGGTAACAAAGATTTAAGCTATCTTAGATGTAGGATTCTGCCATTAGTAGTTATTTTCCTTCCCTTTTTTATTACTATCCTGGATTCTCCTCTTCAGGTCACTTTAAAAATAAATAAATAAATAAATAAATAAATAAATAAAAGGGTTCCTACTGAGCAGCAGCAATGCACGAATGACTGGAGACTCAAGATGCAGAACTCCTGCATTGGAAGGGCAATGAAATCACTGGCCACAGAACAGATGAATGCCATCTGTAAAGTAGATAAGAATTGGGACTTGGGAGGGGAAAAAATGCACACCCAATTCCGGCCCGCATTTCTCTTCCTGATTAGGCCCATTTTGAAGGGCACTAATCTTTCCTCCCTGAGACTATGCCTATGTTCAAACTGTGCAGTCTGAAACCTCCCCTAGTTCTGTGAAAGTCAAATGAAAAAGAAACATCCATGGTTTTAAGGCAGACTGTGAAGGAGCAAAACACATCATTCCAAACTGGTAAAAGGATAAGCAATCTTCTTTGGATGGCATTTTGAAAAAGGTTGAATCAAGTAGTGAAGACAGAATGGAACTGATTTCTAGATTAACAAAAAAAAAGAGGAGAGAGGATCATATTGAACCTCTTCCTCCGCCACAACATTTCCTGCCAAAATGAGTAAGTCAGACGCTCCCAATGGTATCCTCCTTGCAGTTGGGAGAAAGTTTGCTAACAATTCATTTTCTTTGTGAAGCAGCAAAATGCTGCCGGCAAGTTTAAGCATCATAACTTCTGCTCTCTCTGTCATAGAGAGTTCGTAAATACTAGAATACACATTTTAACAGTAGTTTATATGAATTTATAATTAGAGCTGGTCAGGAAAAGATTTATCCACACCGAAAATTTAGTTTGTTAAAATTTTCAGGTTTTCATTGAAAAACTGAACACGCAAAAACCCAAATCAATTCATTTTTCAAACACCAAAAAAACACATTTTGTTTGGTTTAAATTTTTTGGTTACTGTTTGTGACAAAAATCCAGAAAAACTTAACTGAAAGTTTTTTTGTGCAAATTTCCATTCCCCCCCCTCCCCAAGAGCGATTCTCTGTTAAAAATAAACTAAACAAAACACGTCAATGGAAAATTTTCAACCTGCTTTAATTTATAATGTATCCTTGTTGAAGCCTTCAATCTTAAAACTCAAAACACTGATGGTGCCAATGGTGAGATAGTAATCAGGAATGGTTTTAGTAGTTTTGTAAATCAATATGCAGTTAATGTTCTCATAGAAAAGTCAATTCATAATTGCATGTGCAAAATGTGTATCTAATCTGTGTCCAACATTATGATGATGCCTACAAATGGGGCAACTGGCTATTTGTGTAGGTGGTTGTGCATACATATTAGGCACACCGTTATGGGCAATTTCTTTTTTAAAAATCAGGCCTGTGGTTTTTAAAACGCAATAAAGAGGCTATCTGACTTACGTCTGTGGACAATCAGTTTAACCCTTAAGAAACTGGCTAATTCCCAGGTGAACAACAACTGGGAATTGGCTGTTTCTAACACATTGAGTAGTACCTTAATGCAAAAATTATCTTGTTGGTTTCTATGAGACCTCTTGAGGTGTAAGGTACAATTCAGTGCGAGTACATGTTCCTGGCTCTGTTCCAATGTGATTTTAATACATATGCAGAGCTCAAATAATATGGTGAGAAATGTTGAGAGAGAAGTATTGGTAAGCCAAAAGTCATCTACATAAACTCTAGCATGCAGGCCCATGTTTCTGGCCAAAGGTTACACACCTGGTGTTGACTTGTGGTGCTTCTAATCACAGCAAAAGCAGAGTCCATATAGCATGATCACTGCCATAGCTGGTCTAAAATTTGGTAATTATAAACACCCAACGTGGTTGCTCTGTCTTTTGTAAATAATCTTATACAAGTCCCTTTGCTAATACACAGGTCACACGACTGATAGAAGAATTTTTCATTTAAATTAAGGAGTAATCTTACAGTATGTAAAAAGCAACAGAGGGTCCTGTGGCACCTTTAAGACTAACAGAAGTATTGGGAGCATAAGCTTTCGTGGGTAAGAACCTCACTTCTTCAGATGCAAGTGCCACAGGACCCTCTGTTGCTTTTTACAGATTCAGACCAACACGGCTACCCCTCTGATACTTACAGTATGTATGTATTAGCTTATACTCTGGTATACATAGTAAATATTTCATGACTGTATAGGCACTGTTAGAAAGAAGTCTTAGACTCAGCAGTACATTGGAGGCAGCTAGTCTCACACACACAAAAAAGGAGTTGTACTTTTCCTCCTCAAGTTTAAGGGGGGCAAAAACTTCATGTTTTTTATTCTCCCTTTAGCGTTGCCTGAAAGAACATGAAATCAACATATGTAAACAGGATGTGCATTGAGTACACAAAAGTACAATGCTAACTGAAGGGGCAAAAAAGATCTCCGTCTATTATACCAAATGTAATAGAGTTGTGACTGCAGTATCGGAAGCACAAAAAGAACCAGACCGTCTGTGGTGAATTTGGAGCATATCATTTTAGAGAAGCGTTCGCAGATCTAGGCATAAATAAGAGCTGAATACAAAACCAAATTATTCCTTTGAAAAAGGCAGCTGTGCTGGAATGTGCCTACAGCTTTCTTATTACTGCCACTGCCCTCCAGTCCCCAAATCCCACTGAACTAATAACTGAAATTATGAAAACCAAAAATACAAAAGGAGAGGTATCCCTAAAAGGGAATGTGGTGCCTCAGGCCATGGCTTGCACTGCCTCGTTTTCCCTCGCTCTCTCTTTGATGGATAAGCTATGTCTTGATACTGGATTTATAATTCAATAGTCTGAGCCTTGATGGAGTTTCCCCCGACTACAGTCCTGAAAAGATGGATTCTCGTGCTTAACTTAACGCACATGCATCATTCCATCGACTCCCACTCATTTCCATCTACAGTGCATTGGTTTGGCTGCATCCGAACGCCATAAAAACCTCAGCCAATCTGTGAAGAAAGACCTTTAACAGTATTTACAAGTCACATTCCAGACCTTCACATTTGCCTGAGTAAGGGCTGCAGGAGTGAGAACTTGGAAATGAAGTGATTTAACAGACATCTGTGTTTACCTGAAGGTGTCACTCAAATGTCTGATTGGCAGCTGTTCTGATTAGTCCCCCTACCAAACTTACGGGTACTGCACTTCTGTGAAAACTTGTGGCGAGTTGGCATGTTGCAGAAATGGCGCGCAAAGTCTGCTTCAGGAGGCAGCGTTGATTGATGGTAGTCTTGAAGACAAGTGCATTCTCTCCATCTTGGAAACAATCAGTGCGCGGCAGTAGCAGCTGCTTCAGGGAGGAGAGAGACACCAGTTGGTGGGAAAAGGGGCCTCTGCAATGCAGGGAGTGCTCGAGCAGCTAAGAGCCACTACATTTCGAAGGCTACCAGAGGGCCTTTTGTAACCCAGTATTAAAAGGCCTGCACGGACAGGAAATACCCTCACACTGCGTCCTGGGTCTCTGTCCTCAAGCATGGTGCCAGAGTCAGAACGCAGCAAGAGCAACAAAATAAAAGACCCCAGGGAGACCAAAGACTTCTCCAAAGACCCCAGGGAGACCGATGAGGGAAGGCGAGAAAAGAATCAAAAAGAGTCCAGCAGGAGCCCTGACAACGAACGGGACCCTAGAGACAGGGTTGTCCTGTGAGAAAGAGTTGCTCCATGCTGCTTGCAACAACTGAGGCGGGGGGGTGGGGGTGGGGAAAGGAGTAGGAGTCTCCCAAAAAGCAGAAACGCCCTGGGGGAAAACTTCCAGATAACAGAGATTTTAAAGGGTCGGTCTACACTGCGATTAGACACCAATTAGAGCTGAGGTGCGGCCTGAATTACCTCTACACTCCCGACCGTGTTAATCCTGCACGATCCCACTGTCAAACAGCGCGGAGCACCAGGTGTGGTCTGTTCTGCCGCTGATGTTAGCGTGTAATTTCCATTAGCGCGAATGGGAATTCATGCACCGACAGTGGTGGCAGTATAAAAAACCCTTGCCAATCACCTTTGATAGCTAAAGTACTGTAGTTAGCTAGTCACAGTATTTGCACTGTTCAAAGCACTTTCTCTAGCAGGTATAGGAAATTGCCAAGGGACGACATGGAGGCATAGCGCTGAACAGGATTCAGAGAAGGATCGGATGTTTATAGGGATGCGGAGTTAGAACAGAAAAGATTAACAAATCAATAGAAGCACTGTAAGGGATCTAAGCCACACTGCTTCTAACCTCTGGCATTCAAGAGGAAGTGATCCCCAGAGGCAGGCTGGGTGGAACCAGTTTCTTGCATCTGTTTCTGCATCAGCTGATTGTGGTTATCGTCAGAGATTGGACATAATGTTTATCTTTAAGTATTGGGGTGAGGCAGGGGGTACCTTTCTGCCCTCAGAATAAACAGGACAGATTCCGGCCCCCAAAGTGTTTTGTGGGGGATCGGTATACAGCACTGAAAATCAGGGGCTTGGAATAAAAGTGCTCTCCCCTGTAATGAGGAGGACTTGCCGTGCAGAATAACGATACAGCAACAAAGAGGCACTGACAGAAAGGCTCCCTAGCTCCCAGCTGAATGCATTTGAACTTCTCGGAAGGAGCCATATGTAAAAACATCATCCATTGAATAGCTGAACTAAAGAGGGATGTAGGATGCAAAGCTCAGATCTGGTCCTCAGACACCTCAAATGTTTCCTGATCAGGATTTTGATTGAGTCTATTATTAAAATACCTAGATCTAGATTCAGAGTTGAGGGGTTTTAGATCAGGGGTTGTTTTGCAGGTCTCTCTATTTTAAACTGAAAACACTTTAATGTTGTTTAATTTTCCCCCCCCTTTTCAGCACCCAAGGGTAAAGAACCTGCTTGTACTGTATTTATTTTTCAATAAGCAGCGACTTGGCTATCCTTGCTTTTTTATTTAAACGTGTCTTGCTTTAAAAAACTGAACATGGACTTCAGTCAGTCAGTCTCCACTCATGATCCAAAATTTCAATGCAGAACAAAAAGGCTTCGCTATTATGCTTGTAACTTACCAATATATTTAGTACTGTTAAAAAAAGTATGTTGGCAACTGCATTATATGGGAAGGCCGTGGTAGGAGTCTTAAAAAGGGGAAAGACGATGGAACAAATCCTGCAGCCCTTTACTCAAGCAAAGCTCCCAGTATGTCAGTAAGGAGTAAAGGGCTTAACTCTCTTCTAAATTATAGATCAGGCATGGCCAAAGAGCGGCTTGTGAGCCACAGTGCGGCTCGTGGACCCTGCCCCCCTCCAACGTCCACCATTCTCCACCTGCCAAACTGCGGGTGGGGAGAGTTTGGGGATTCAGCCCTGCAGGGAGGAGAGCCTCAGGACTTTAGCACCGCGGGGGCGCTGCGTGGGGAACAGGGCAGAAGACACAAGGCACCGCCGCAAGGCGTAGGTTGTGCGTGTCTTGCGGCTGTCGAACTTCTGAAGATTATTGTATGCGGCTCAGAGGGTCGGTAAGTTTGCCCATTCCTGTTATATATATACACACACAAATTCATATGTACATATACATACATATAATTTAATTCCTCTTGCCCCCAATATAAGGGGAGAACAGAAAAAAAATGAAGGGGCAGGAGAACAGAAAGGTAACGGGGAAGGCAGGGGCAGGGAGGGGAAAGGAGAGCGACACCTTGGTTTCCACCCGCTAGGAATAACAAAGGTTTCTAAAAAAATTAGACCAAATCTTTTAAAATGTGTCTGAGGTCCCTCTCCTCCACGACATTAGAGTTCGGCTCTTCGATTATTTTGTCTGCAGGAGAGAGCTGGAAGAGGAGACATTACAGAGAGCTGTTTAATTTCTTTTGGGGGTTTATTAATTAGCTGTTGTAGGTTGTTTGTTAAGATGCTACATGCTGGTTTGTGTGCTTTGTTCAGGGATGGCGTCTTGTTGACCCTTGACATTTTCTGGGGTTAGTTTATTTTAATGTACATTCAGAGGCCCTTTAAAAATTAAAAGATTATTATAAAAACTTGAGTGTTAGAGAAAAGGCCTGTTTGTTTTTACCTTGTCATAAAATATGAGAACCGGAGGACACACAAAATGAAGGGGCAGTGGATGAAAGGAAAAACTGCTTTACGCAAGTCATCATTGTAGAGTGCTGAAGCAAAATGACAGCAAGATTCGAAATCTGATTAGATAAATAGGACTGAGCAAAAATAACGATAGCGATTACTATTAATTCACCTGGTTCCGGGAATCAGTTGATCACTGGCTGTGGTCAGGAAGAAATCTCCATCCCCAATCGCACAGGACAATTTTTCAGGTGTACAATGACCATGTTCACCTTCCGCCACTATAGGCTACTGGAAGAAGCGGGCTAATACACTAAGTGTTCCATTTCAGCATCATTAAAGAAATCAATTTTATTTTCCTACAGCGCATACTAGTTAAATTGCTAGAATTTCAACAATCGTCATGCTATATTTTGAAGCACACTGAGAAATCAATTTCTGTTCCCGTATGGAAACGCCTTTGTTACTATTTCTGAAGTTTTCGCTTGCAAGGATTGAGGGTATAACTTTGGCGATGCAAACTAGTCCAAACAGTTACAATTTGGCTCAGAAACATAAATATGAATTTTGATCCCACTAGACAAAGAGCCACGTATGGAATGTCCATCCAGTGAAAGGGGATGGAGCCCGAGCACGCTAACTTCAGGGCCAAGATTGCTTTCTTTATGAAATTGTTTAATAAGAAGGTGTTTAAACTTGTTCTGCTGTTTATAATGTAAACCATCCAACCTGAGGGAAACCCTGAGAGGGGCTTAGCACTTCTAATTCCTATCAAAATAACTGGGTCTTGAGATCCAGCCCAATTTTTCCATCATCATTTTTCACTAATGCTCTGTTGGCAGCTACCCAGATCATTTTATCCTGGAACTTTGGCCTGATCATTTACTACAATTGTATCAGTAACAATGCAAAGATCATTTTCATCTACTAAATCAAAAACTATGTCTGAAGCATCAACCATTAAAGGCTAGAAATGGCCGAATTCTTCCTCTAATTAAGCTAACTATGAGCCAATAAAAATGGATTGGGGGGGGGGGGGAGGAGAAGGGTGTTTTATCATTATTTGGTCCCAACTGACATTCCGCATTATTAGGATCATTTTCATAATCCAGAGCATTATTAAAAGGAAGTGGTTGTGCCTTTCTAACAGTCTGTTCTACTCAAACCACTGCAGTTCTATCTAATTCACAGCCATGCAAGCACCGAGGGGCTCTTTGCCGTACACAATTTTATTATTAGTTTCCCTCACGCAGGTTATCAACAAGTCTAGTCAAACTAGATACTAAAGAGTACCCACTGGTGGAGGGTCTCATTTATTAACATACAAAAAATGTTCACCCTAAGGTCTCAGCTGGGTGACTGGGTCTTTCTTAGTCCATCTGTCCCCAACCGAGTCCTGTGCTTGCTTGCTATCCACACTCTTCCCCAGGCGTCCTCCCAGTTCCAGTCTCTGTCCTGGCATTAGGCCTCTTGCCCCTAGTAGAACAAGTTCTTTCACTGCATTTATGGGTCTGGGGATGTCCATCCACTGCAACTCTTCTGTAGGGACAGCAGGTGCTGGCCAAGTTTCCAGATGGTGTCTGGGAGATTCCTGTCTGAGACCAGGTCCGCTTGGATGCTTAAGTGCATCCTCGGTCTAAGAGGCTTCCCCTATAGAAGCACCTCTAAACAGGCTCCCCGGTCAGGTGGGTTCCCAGAGAGCTCCCCATCCAGACTCCCAGCTCAGGCCTCCCCTGTGAGCTCCTTTCCCTTTGGCGTTCCCCTCTCACTGAGCTTGGGTAACCTTTATTAGCTCCAGGTGCTAATCAGCCACCTGTGGCAGCTCATTCCCCCCAGGTGGGGCCTTCATAAGGCAGCCACGGGCAGACAGGACCCTAACTCCCCATAGAAGACAGCTGCCCCGTGACCCCTAGTCATCACCCAGGACCCCACTGTGCTAGGTGCTATACCAACTCAGAGCAAAAAGCTGGTGCCTGCCCCAAGGCGCTGACACGCTTACAATCGATCCAGTATATTCGGGGCCAGCTTGTGACAGGACCCAACAGGGATGCTGCCGTCAGAGGGACAAGCACACAAGGAGCTTCCTTGCGCGGCTATCACAGACAAAGGGTCAGTGTTTGGGTGGTGCAGGGCTTGCTCTCTGTGCTCCAGCCAGAGGGCAGCGAGGAGGAAGGGTTATGACCCTGCCTCTCTCCGCAGCAGTTTTCCAGGAACGTCGATGGGCTTTGGATCGGTGAGCGATCCTTAACGAGTGGAGCAGAGTGTGACAAAGTTCCTCCTCTATCTTGGTGGGTCCTGCGCTTATGGGCGGATTTTCTTGCCTTAGAGATTCACCATGTGGGTTGGGGAACAGCCCAGAGACCTTTCCCTCTGGAAGAACCCACAGTCCAGGTCAATTGAGAGGTTTGGGGGGAACCCGGGCCCACCCTCTACTCCGGGTTCCAGCCCAGGGCCCTGTGGACTGCAGCTGTCTATATAGTGCCTCCTGTAACAGCTGCATGACAGCTACAACTCCCTGGGCGACTTCCCCATGGCCTCCTCCAAACACCTTCCTTATTCTCACCACAGGACCTTGCTCCTGGTGTCTGATAATGCTTGTGCTCCTCAGTCCTCCAGCAGCACACCCTCTCAGCTCCTTGCGCCTCTTGCTCCCAGCTCCTCACACTCGCACCACAAACTGAAGTGAGCTCCTTTTTAAAACTTAGGTGCCCTGATTAGCCTGCCTTAATTGATTCTAGCAGCTTCTTCTTAATTGGCTCCAGGTGTCCTAATTAGCCTGCCTGCCTTAACTGGTTCTAGCAGGTTCCTGATTCCTCTAGTACAGCCCCTGCTCTGGTCACTCAGGGAACAGAAAACTACTCATCCAGTGACCAGTATATTGCCCTCTCCCAGACTCCTGTACCCCACTGGTCTGGGTCTGTCACAAGAGGTAAGATTTTGCTCTCCATATTGCCATGCCATACGATATTCAGAGAGGCACCTGCCCATTTACAAAGCTTTCTTTTACTACCTGCTCAGCTGGGCCTTCTTTTCTCCCCACATTTATCTTCTTGTCTCTGGAAAGGATCTAGTTAGAAATAAAACCCCTCCGTGGCTCTCCGACTTCTGACTCCCGTGTGTCAGGGATTTGTAATTTGCGTTGTGTGATTACCATGCACACACAGTGCGCACAGTTAGCTAGCACATAACCCAATCAAGCACTAACAATGCCAGGTAGTTAAATCATGCCGCGATAAGCAAAGAAAATGATTTCGTGCCTCCTGCACATCCAGGGCTGCCCCTCAGTCACACTGGCACAAAACACCTTCTCTTTTATTTTGGGAAGCAGTTTAATGTAACACTGTTTAAACCGCATGGCCCTGGTAAATGAAACCATTTTCAGAAAAGTGTTAGCACGCTGCCACTGTCCTCGAGCACCAGTTTCAATGCATTTTGCAGTGCTTGGGAGAGCCGAATACTATGTTTCTCTAGCCAGCACCCCGAAAAGCCCTGTTCCAGAAAACTCCCCCACCCTGCCATCCCAATCAGCTTCAAATATGTTATTGTGACCCAGCTGTAAAACGGTTTTTAAAAGCTGCAGCATGAATGAGATTATTAACCCACTTGACTAGCCTGGGCACTCTGTGTTCATGTAGCATATCCATCGGAGGATTTCGACATGCTTTAGGTTCCAGTTCGCCAATCCTTGCTCACATGACCACTGACCTCATTGCACGATGCCCCCCCCCCCCCATTCAAGCCGAGACAGAGGAACAGTCCAACACGCCTAATAAGGCCAGATATAGCTCCATGACAGAGGACTTTTTTTTCCAGCTCTACAAAATACTGCAGCGGTATGATGCAATTAGAATTAATTCTAACGCAGCCCCCTGCTCCCTATAAAGCTCTAATCACCCAGCTGGTAGACAGTCCATGTTCTGCAGTGGTCCCTGTGAGAAGTGCAGACTATATTTATTCTGGTACATTTCAGTGGGAAGCTTTAATCTGTATAATCGCCTCAGAGAAGATTTCATTCAGAGAGGGGAAAGCAATTACCATTTCATTTGCAACCGGTTGCCTTCCCAGGGTCTCCATCTATCAGCCTGTCAGCCTGTGGACCTGCATGGATTTTACTGGAGTGCAGGTTCATGTTCCTGACAGCAACATCAACAGATATTCGGTGCTTTCAGCCCCATACTCGGCCATTTTTCTCCCTCCAGCTACTGCTTTTATCAGACTCTACATAATGCATGAAGGAAACAACTGGATATAATCCTAGATTACAGGGATTGCAACACAGAGAACTAAATACAAACTCGTCGTACCGATAGCAATTGCTGTCGTCATTCAAATGTTCCCGACCTCAGAACATTTTGGGAGGTGTGCAGATGGTGGCATTGCATTTCTAATAATCTGTGCAGTAGCTGATTTTCCTAGACGGACATTAATGCAGCCCTCACTAGTTGAAAGGAAAAAATCAATCCTTAATTGTTTATAGAGCATGCTACATTATAAGCATTAGGGTGACCTGAAGAAGAGCTCTGTGTGGCTTGAAAGCTTGTCTCTTTCACCAACAGAAGTTGGTCCAATAAAAGACTTTACCTCACCTACCTTGTCTCCTGGGACCAACAACACTGCAAGCATTAGGGTATTTATTCTTAAAATCAAAAACTGTAAAAATTATGGCCTCAGTCCTTAGTACGGCCCTGTGCCCTCATGGAGCCATATTTAAATCAGTGGGACTCTGTACTAGGAGAGCTCACTGAATCACTTAACACACTAGCTTCTACGGAAATTTGCCATCTGATGAACTATAAAGCCAGGTTCTGAAATGGGGTCAATTTATCCTTGATCAAAGACCAAGGAAACCGAGGAATGTTCTGAGAAAAGCACATTCATTCTCTGTGGAAGAGAATGCAATAACCAAGCAATCCCAAAAATCATAAGTAAAACTCCCCTAGCTATGTTTTGTACCAGGAAAGCCAAGATGTTCTTGAAGAGGCACGGCTATTATTATAATAACTTAATCTTATGCTCTTTCCAGAATGCCAGCAAAGTAGCTACTTAATAAAGCAGCTTGATAGCTATGAAAACTAAATTTAAATAAAACACAGATTCTATGTGTCTCTGTTATAAGTTATTGCAGCAACAGGTCTCAAATGAAGCCATGCTACCATCAGCAGTGCAATCATCTGCATTACTGACATCATCTTTGTTAGGGGAAAAAGCAAGTAACCTAGGTACCGGGATAGGTAACTCTTTCCTATAATGGGTGGGAGGGGGTGTTAGATGAGGAAAAGTAAAAGCAATTATTTTAGGAGTACACCTCTACCCCGATATAACGCGACCCGATATAACACAAATTCGGATATAATACGGTAAAGCAGTGCTCCGGGGGGGAGGGAGGGGCTGCACACTCCAGTGGATTGAACCAAGTTCGATATAACGCAGTAAGATTTTTTGGCTCCTGAGGACAGCGTTCTAATCGAGGTAGAGGTGTAGTTATTTTCCATTCTTCCCAGTCTCTTTATTTTTTTGCCATATGCACACTGAAGAGTGGACACAGACTGACCCCAAATTTCAGGATAGATCACTCTAACGAGTCACAAATAGATAAGTGAGGAGAAAACACGTTCCATAAGGAAGTAGAAGGAAGATTTCTCATAAGGGCAGGGAATTGTAGGAAAATAACCGCAAAACTAAATGCTGAAGAACTTAAAATTTAGGCAGAGATTTTCAAAAATAGGAGCTGAACATTAAGCTCCTAAATTAACAGGAGTTGCTGGGTGCTCTTTTGAGTATCAGGCCACTTGACATCGGTTCCTAAACATGTTTCTAGGAACCTAAATTAAATCTTTTTTTTTGTTTGTTTTAAATCAAGGCTCAAGTCTCTGATTTGACCCCCACTGATCACGCCAGTGGCTGAATTTCAAAAGGCTGGAGCCTGATCCCATTCCCACTGAAGTCAATGGAAGTTTTGGCATGGATTTCTATGGGAGCAGATTCAGGCCCATGTGATTCGTGACACCTGCCTGTTTGTTGATACAATCTAATTAGGTTTGACAGAATTGAATTATGTTTTAATATGTAATTGTGATGGAGAATATCAACGTTTATTTTTATCTATTTAAATTTTCACAGTTGCAAAAAATTATGGGAGAGGGGCTCAAACAATTATTTAACAACAGTAGATGCTGAGATTCACAAAGGTAAAGCTTTATAACTTAATACACAAATGGTCAATATCGTGTGTCAGAATTCACAAAGCAAATATCCTTAAATCAACAAATCATACCTGGTTTTACCATTCATTCGCTAGCTGATTTGTAACAAGCCAGGAAAATACAACCTAGATGGAGCTACTATAAAGTGGGTGCATAAGTGGTTGGAAAATCGTTTCCAGAGAGTAATTATCAGTGGTTCACAGTCATGCTGGATGGGTATAATGAGTGGGGTCCTGCAGGGATCGATTCTGGGTCCAGTTCTGTTAAATATCTTCATCAATGATTTAGATAATGTCATAGACAGTACACTTATAACGTTTGCAGACGATACCAAGCTGGGAGCAGTTGCAAATGCTTTGGAGTATAGAATTAAAATTCAAAATGATCTGGACAAACTGGAGAAATGGTCTGAAGTAAATAGGATGAAATTCAATAAGGACAAATGCAAAGTACTCCCCTTACAGAGGAACAATCAGTTGCACACATACAAAATGAGAAATGACTGCCTAGGAAGGAGTACTGCGGAAAGTTATCTGGGGGTCATAGTGGATCTCAAGCTAAATACAGTCAACAGTGTAACACTGTTGCAAAAAACGCAAACATCATTCCGGGGTGTATTAGCAGGACTATTGTAAGACACGAGAAATAATTCTTTCGCTCTACTCTGCGCTGATTAGGCCTCAACTGTAGTATGGTGTCCAGTTCTGGGCGCCACATTTCAGGAAAGATGTGGACAAATTGGAGAAAGTCCAGAGAAGAGCAACAAAAAGGTCTAGAAAACATGACCTATGAGGGAAGATTGAAAAAATTGGGTTTGTTTAGTCTGGAAAAGAGAAGACTGAGAGGGGACATGATAACAGTTTTCAAGTACATAAAAGGTTGTTACAAGGAGGATAGGACAAGAAGCAATGGGCTTAAATTGCAGCAAGGGCGGTTTAGGTTGGACATTAGGAAAAACTTCCTGTCAGGGTGGTTAAGCACTGGAATAAATTGCCTAGGGAGATCATGGAATCTCCATCATTGGGGATTTTTAAGAGC
Organism: Chrysemys picta bellii; assembly: GCF_011386835.1. Lineage (NCBI taxonomy): Eukaryota > Metazoa > Chordata > Testudines > Emydidae > Chrysemys > Chrysemys picta. The sequence goes on from NC_088797.1 coordinate 4,656,793, forward strand.
AGGTTGGACAACACCTGTCAGGGAAGCTCGAGATAATACTTAGTCCTACCATGAGTGCAGGGGACTGAACTTGATGACCTCTCGAGGTCCCTTCCAGTTCTATGATAAGCCCCAGTCCGAAGTTTAAATCACAGGATTTTGACTCTAATATGATCTCCAGCAACATTTTTCTTGTTTTGCCTACCTGTAAATTTCTATGATCATCAATGGAAATATTTTTTTTCCACCTGTCTGTGTGTAGATGGTGAAATTCACAGACCCTTACCAACAAAAATCTAACCCTTCCAAGCCTAAACATGACCACTGTGCTACATTTGAACAGTCGGCCTTTTCACATGGAATCCTAGACATTCCCAGGGGGAAAATGGGACTTAGTTGAACTCTGACCTCTTGGCCCCTGTCCGGTTCTACTAAGTAGCTTGACACAGGTTTTTTTGTTTGTTTGTTTGTTTTTTAAAGTACACTTGGTAAAATGACTTCTGCCAAAGGATTATAAATCAAATGAATTTGACTTCTTATGATGCAGCATAAAAAGCTGATACAGTTTCTTTTCAGGAATGTGACCATAGTCAAATTTGAAGCCAAAAAAAAAAAAAAAAAAAAAAAAATCACAAAACTATTTTCAGTTTAATTTAAATACAGCACATGACATAAGGAACAAAATAATGAGCTTGCTCTGAAAAATACCTTTCTAAACATATCACTTAACAGGTTTGATGTCAAGATGTATTTTGACAGCAAGACAGAAAATAAACAGGATCCTTCACAAGTAATTTAATTAATATAAGTGTGTCAAACTAAGTTGAAAACACACGAAAATAGTATATTGCTCATTGAGAAGCGCTAGCCACAGGAGAAAGGATTTGTACAATAATTCCATCACACACACAAAAAACAAAATGGATCTCTGCCTTATTTTAAAGAATCCAAATAATAATGCACAGTATCTGAATGGGATAACAGGGTAGATTCTTGGCTTTAATAATAGACACAAGCAACGTATTTTAATGGGTGAAAGGAAAAGTTCATTACACATTAAAACAAGTTCCTTTTGTAAACTACCTAGTGCAGCAAGGATTGCTATTGAAAACACAAGCAGTTATCTGACTTACAGGCCAAATGGATTTTCATGAACTTTCACATTGTGTGTTTCTGCACACATATTAAACAATGGAAGCCAGGGGGAAGATCATAAGGTTTTGCTGCACAAACTCCTCTCTGCTTCTGGGCTTTCTAAAAGTTCCCCACCGTAACAATGCGACACATTTCCATAATTCCGAACCTCTTCCCCCTCCTCTGAAGTGTATGACATTTTTAAGACTATAAAAATAGAATAAAAGATATTACAAGCTTGTCCTCTATCACTGCTGAGCTGAGGGGCCATCATCACCTGCAAGCTGTGCCAATAAGACTCACAAAACCTCATTTTAATTTAAAGGCCTCTAACTTTAGTCTTATTGTATTAATTACCTATATAGGACCGTACCTCACACCGACCAACAATTAGCTGGCAGGCCTCAGTCCTTGTGGTTTTCTTGCCTTGTAAGCCGTAAAGGTCTCCCCCGGTTTACCCTATTGTGACCTCTGGCCCTTACCACCAATGGCCAGTTCCAACAACCTGGTGGATTTCCTCTCAAGGCTTCATTTTCTCCATCTGGAAAATGGAGATAATAGTTACCATACCTGCCTCATGAGCTGGCAGTGCTGCCTAGTGACTAGCGCTCCAAACTGGGACTCAGGAGACCTCGGTTCTAAGTCCTGGCTCTGCCACTGGCCTGCTGAGTGACCTTGGGCAAGCCACTTCCCCCATCTGTGCCTCAGTTTCCTCATCTGTGAACTGGGGAGCACTTTGCGATTTACGGATGAAAAGCCCAATGCAAGAGCTCTTGAATAATAATAATTAATAAAGTGCCAACGTCTAATAGCGCTTTGAGATGTTCTGAGAGTGTGTGCAATATAAATGCTAGGTATTATTATTACTACAACAGCCACACAGGGAAGGGCTATTTCTTGAACTTGACTCCAAACATATCCTGAGGAGAATTTTGCTTCTGATTCTTTGTCTGGCCCTGCTACTACCAAATACTCCTCCTATTGCTCTGCCCCCCCAGCCCTGAACATGCGTCACCTTCCCCGTATTCGAGTCATAAGGAGCAGCTGAAGCAGGATGGGGGCCTTTGATATTCATTTCATACCTGAGGCTATCCATTGATTTCAATGGCAGCTATGAGCAAACAACGTATGCAAGACTGGATCTCGGGTCATGATACCCCGTATCTGACCATTTCCCAAACTCTGGGACTGCCCCATTGCTAGCTTAATGCATTAGCATTCTGGTTTCCAACATGCCCCAGACACAAACAGCACTTGCCCGACATAGGCTTTGTTGCAGTTCAGTTATTCACCTCACTCTGGGCTGCTCAATAATGCCTGTTTCCACTCCCACTGGAGACAATGGCAAAACTCCCACTGAGGCACATGACAGCCGGATCAGGCCCCAAAATTCTTATCACAAGAAACCTACACACAGAACATTAATTTGAAGCAAATATAGTTGTAGAATTGTCATGATTTACCTCAAATAATGAATAGATGATTTTACCTGGCCTTTCTACTTGTTCTAGAGTGGAAAAGGTACGGACAGAGTCATTGAACCTGGTTCCCACACAAAGGAACTACACGAAAGGATCTTCAGTACTGAAACAACCCGCTTATCAAACTCCATCAAAGACAGTTTTGAAAACAAAATGGATTTTGGTTCTGGAATTTTGCAAGCACCGGACCACGCAAGGCAGTACAAACCCTGTTCCAGTTGCCTACACATTGTCTTTTCTTGTTCTAGATTGTGTAACTATTAGGCTGCACAGCACACACAAAGTTGAAAAGGGAGGGAAAAAAAAAGAAAAACTATCCACTACCATTCACCCTGCTGAGAAATAGCGTAAGTACATTTCTGAACCAGACAAGAGTACAGGGGGCTACTAGTTAATTCATGAACATAAATCAATAGTGGTAATTAGGTCTTCTTGGAAGCTTATTAGCTATGAAAATACATCAAGCTGGTAGTACTAGGGAATATACACAGCTAGCAAGTTGGGAGAGGAAAACAGACCTGTTGCTCAAGCACAGAACTGGCACCCAGAAGAACTCAGGATTTCCTACATAATCTTGGGCAAGTGACACACAACCTTTCTGCATCCCCATTCTTCCAACTCCAAAAGTGAGCCAGTAACACTTACCCTCACAGAAGGGGCTGGGAAAATTAGATTATTAATGTCTACACAGCACTCGGATATGCTTGGAGGGAAGGCAAAGTGACACTTCATATTTCTATAAAACAATGACTGTTAGCAGGACAGGCTACAATACAGCACTCATCCACACAGTAGTAATTAACCGTAATTAGAGGATTTGCACTGTGCATAGATAAGGATCAAGCTGCTAGTGAGAGAAATGGAAAGGGAGATGCAGTTTTACTAAAAATAGGTATTGGCCAGTTACCCTTCTGTACAGAAATGTGCAAAAACAGAAGCAGAGTTTTATAACTTTCTGTTAAGTAACTCCTTAAACATCAAATGGTGGATCACGCTCAACACAACTAGTGAAGGAAAGGGTGCAAATGTGGCTCTAAGGCACCTTTCTACCTTCCTTTATCATGGGGCTAACTGAAGGCAGAACCAGCCCCCAGCATATGTTAGAGCAGCCCTGTGGTTGCTCTAGCTTATGCCAGCTGGAATGACCCTGTAGGAAAAGCTAGCCCAGCGGAGGATCACCACAGCACATTGCACACTGGCTCCACTCTCATCTCTCCTGATCTCTTCTCTGCCTCCTAAACTAGAGGGTGGACTTAACCCAGGCTGAGAATCTAGGCTGCTGAGAGCACAAGTGATGATCATCATGCCCAAGCTCTGTAAGAAACGGGCACCTACAAAGCAACATTACGTACTGTGTAAGATTTCTCCCGTCACTCTCACAACTGGTGCAAGTCTCCTTCAGAGGCACTCATGAATTTCCAAGGCAGGCTGGGAGTGACACAGCTATGAAAGTATACCTGGGGTGTCTCACCCACACTTTAAATCCTGGAATGTTTTGCTTTAAGTGTCTTTACGATTCCACAGGAGATGAAAGATCTCCCTCTCAGCTTGGAGTCCAGAGTGCACTCAGGGCCATTAAATGCATGAGTGCCCGGAGTCCCTCCCCTCCAGTGGAAAGGTAGAGAGAATTAGCTTTGTAAGTGCTTAGAAAAACCCACCTGGTGACCAGGCCTTTTTGCAACCTTTTAATAGCTCCTTAAGTGTGCAAGCCCAAGGAGAGATTATCAAAATCAATGGATATTTCTCTAAGGGGGAGGGGTCGGCAATTAGAGATGCTATTTTTGCTGTGGGATTAAAATAATGCCTCTCTTCCTGGCTGTTTTCAGTCCCTGATCAAAAACAAAAAAACCACACAAACACACAGACTCTCCAAGTAGAAATACTGGCCGCTTTCAGGCTCGCTTTGCACCTTGAGCTTTACTGGTAAAACGGCAAGAAGTTGGTGAGCTTGTTCCAGGTGGAACTACATGGGCTTTGTCAGCGTTTCGATCGTAGGTGAAGGGCTCGCTGCAACTCCAGGGGAAAATAATTATCTCAGGAGACAGGTCTGCGGCACACTGAGAACTTTCAGTACCAAATAATCACTCGGTCCTTCGCATTAGCTGCATTTCTCAAATGTTCCAGCTCACTCAGCATAGATACCAATCCCATTCCACCGAATCTCTGGTGGCTGGGAAATAGGCTCCGTGAACCTTTGACCTCTGGCTTTATCCCTACTCACAGCTGCTGTGACGCAACTGGACTGGAGAACTGCACGGATTCAAACCATGTGTGAGCAATAGCAGATATTCCTTTATCTTTTGCCTGACGAGTGTTTCCCCATTCTTCCCCATTTCTATGCTAAACTGCCGGAGACAACTGGCAGCATACCTATATACTAGAGCTTCTAGCACAGAGGTTCTCAAACTGTAGTCCACGAGCTCCATTCAGGGGGTCCGCGGATAGTTTCCTATAAGGCTCGCGCCTGGGTAGCCACACACGAGAGAATGAAGGGCCACCCAGCTAATTAGTGGAGCCGCGCAGGCGTGGCTCCACTAATTAGGTGCCTGGACCCTGGAGAAGACGCACATGTAAGGTGAGGTGGTGGCTTTGGGGGAATAGAGGGTAGGTGGGAGTGGGCAGTGGGTTGAGAAGATGGGGTGGGGAGACTTTGGGACGTACAGGGCTGCGGCGGCCAGAGAAAGAGGTGAGTTTCCACAGCTCCAGGGCTGCCGGGGAGAGATGGCCCTCCTTCCCAGCCTCAGCTCTGTGGCTGCTGGGGCGGGGAGATACCCAGCTCAGGGGCTGCCGCAGCGAGGGAGAGAGGGCATATCCATCGAATTAGAAAGATAAGACTACTGATATTAAAATCTGAGTTGTGTGCTTTTATTTGTAGAACAAAAAATGTTCATTATTAATAGGTGTTTTTTTAATATAGCGCTTTTACCCAAAGCGCTTTACAATAGTTAGCTAACGGTACAAACAACATTTGGAAAGCTCATTAAGTGCTCTGCCGAGACCCTCAGCAATTTTCAAGTGGTCCACGAAAAAAAAAAAAGTTTGAGAACCACTGTTCTAGTAGATGCATAAATCACATGATTCATGTGAAGTTATGTTTACATCCACCCAGTCAAGATCCAGGCACTCAGGAGGCCTGGCAGACATGTTACAAGAAGTTCTGGCAAAAACGTTATATTAAGAGAAACCAAGCCCCTTCCTGCTGGGAAGTTTCAAAATAATTTTGCAAACTATATCTATATATGACGAGTCTAAAAAAAAGCCAGGCCTAGGGACCAGCATGGTCCCTAAGCACAGCCTCAACAGTGCATATCTTCAGAATACAGATTTGTAAACTATAATTTCTTTCGGGCCAATATCACAGGACGGGAAAGAGGAACTTGTCTACTGGTGACATAGTGCTCTCTTGGATCCAAGCTCCGGAGGATCACGTAATTTGAAAGAGACAGGTTAATATGGGTTACCAAGGAAGCAGAGATGATGCTCAGTTCAATGCTACAGAAGAAATACCTGGTTCTAGGTTCCTCTTCATGAGAGAGATGTATTGGGTTCTGCTATATCAGACCGCCTGGTCATGAAGAAGAATCGAAGTCTACAGCACCACAACTCACCATCTGGAAACAATATCAAACATCGGAGGGAAGTACTAGTCTGCTAAGGCTAACACGCCTGCCCTCACAAATGCACCAGTATCATGCACATGATGAGCTAAATTGCAGGGGTCCCTACTCCGGGTTCAATTAGGTGTGTCAGGCACACAGCTGTGTCATTCCCCAGTGGGAGCGTCGGGAGAATTTCTGACCGAGGGAGATCTCTTTCCCCTTTCCTCAGGAGGGAAGTGCCAGCTGTTAACACAGCTTTATGGGGATGAAGCATATATTCTCCTTTGTGCGCAGCCAGTTCTGGGAACCAGGGGCAAGCTGCAATGGAGACGATGCATTCTCTAGAAAGAAAGGGCTTCTGCTTTGCGCATAGCAGCTAACTCCAGAAGCACCTCTCCAGATCAGCCACAGCAAAGGTGGAGACTAGATGCTGTGCATTTTTTGCAGGAGAATTTCATCTACACAGTCTTAAAAGCCAGTAAAAGTAGATCGATTGACTGCTTGTGAATTTCACACAAGCCATCCCAACGGGGCAAAACGTCAGCCTCTAAGGAAAGCAAGGGAAGGAAGGGAGGTCAAAAGTTTAACTTGATCCTTTAGTCAGAATGGCATGAACTAAAGAGTCCTCTCCATAAGGGCCATGGGTCTCTGGACACACAGAAAACACCCTGTGACCACTGATGAGGAGTTAGTACATTTGAATAATATTTCACGAACACAAATAATCTAATCAGCTGTTTAGCGAATATAGCTGTGCCATTAAGCTGAATAAGTATGGCGCCATACACCTATTGGCATGCACATTTTAAAACCAATTTAAAAGCGGAGTCATTTTTTCTTCTTTTTTCAATAATGCAATTTTTTAATCCCAACATAGCATGGCAGAGAAAGATGTTTTTCTTCTACTGGAATATTCAGTATAGTATTTCCAGTACCTCTTCTCTTTAAAAATAAAATCTTAAAATGTAGGTGCAGGATTTTTTCCTCACATTCAACAGAAATGTCACGGTTTATAATCAATGACTCTCATTCACTGCTAGAGGTGTTGGAATCGCTCACCTTCCCAGTTACCTTACCGATACAGCACTCAGGAGTTGGCACTTACTTCATAAGACATAACCCCAGACCATACAGATGAATGCATTGCATGGGAGCCATCTCATTTTTGAAAGGAGCAGACTGCCTGGCCCCATTCTTTCCTTTAATAAATATCACAGAGCAATGAGGATTATCACAATCATAACTGAAACGTGAGATGAAGCCAGTGTTAGGTCAGCACTCCAGAGATTGCTCATTTTTCTCCACAATAGTTTAGGCTCCCTTATTGTGACCTTTCACACAATGAAGCCAGTAGTCACCAACTGCACTTTTACTCCCTGTCCTCTAGGAACACATAGCTCTTACACAGTAAATTGAAATCCTGGCCTCCCCACCATCAATGGGAACATTGCCATTGACTTCAACGGGGCCAGAATTTTCCCTTCTGTCTTCTACATTCCTATTTATAGGCAGAATTTACCACCGTGTTGACAATACAATTAGCTGCAGCAGATGGTAACAGCCAGAGCAGAGTATCACCAAACTCAATTTGCTGGTGTAATTTAAAATTTCAAGGCCAGATCCTTAGCTGGCGTCAACTGGCATTGCTCCAATGACATCAAGGAAGCGGTCTGCAATGCGGAGTTTACAGAAAGAGGAAAATAGAAGACAAGAAGGACCTGATCCTGCTGCTACACAAGTCAATGGGAGCAGGATCGGGCACCCAATCCAGTCTAAAGCAGAAGATACAAGTCACATGGGACACAAGGAGCACAACCTGGTGGCAGGTATTCTGGCATTGCAAAAGGCACTAGTCAAAACACCACTTCTGTGTTACTGAATGATACCAGCGGGAGCTTCAGTTGCTCAGCCCTTTGGAAACCAGGCCACAGTAAAAGAAAGGGGGGCGGGGGGCGCAGGGAGAGACAAACAACGAAAGCAAAACCAAAATAGGGCACTTTTATTCCAAAGTAAGAGCAGCCACATGCGGACTTGCACAGTAATGAGAAAAGGGATGAATTAAAACCAATTTAGTTATTTCAGCATCAGTTTGTGCATGGACCAGCCCTTAGAGACCTAACTATGGATTTCGCTGCCTAACTTTCTTTCTTTCTCTTTTCTTTTCTGTAGAACCCTTCAACGCAGTATCTAAGCACAGCTTAGTCATCCACGTTTCAAAACTTTGGCCTGCAAGTCAAAAAAAAAAAAAAAAAAAAAAGAGAGAGAGAGAACACAACCCTACAGTGTGTAGTTATGACACCTAACAACCTCTTACAGTACAAAAGCAGTACACTGCAAGTCTATAAACACCATTGACAAACCTTACAAGAGATCCACCCAGACATGCCATTTTTCAAATCAAGTCAGATTTGCTACATAAATGTCTGTGACCTTGTACACAGTATTTTAATAGGAGATGTTTTATGGGAGGGGTCATTAATCTGATTTCATTTAGGTTTGTTGAGAAGGCAGAAAGAATAGCAACATATACACTGTAGAGAAAGGCCCCGCGTTTTTGAAGCTTTATATACAGTATATAGAGTAGAATTCTGATCTCTCTCTTACCTGGCCTTTTCTAACATCTTTAACTGCCTTTATTTTTACCTCTTAAAACAGAAAACAACATAACTAAAAGGTTTTCAACCACCAAAATTCTTCCACTCACCCTTTAAAACCGAGAGAAGAAAAAATAACCTTTAAGTTTACAACATGTGAGTCACACGGCTCCACTGGGGCAGTTCATTTCTCCACTTCCTAAGTTTTTGGGGAGAACATATTGCATTACATTTCATACTGCTATGTAAGCCAGGTACTTTAACTGTCTTGGTTCCAAGCTCAGTTGCATAAGGAGGATAAGGGGGATATATTCAAAGACACAAGCGGCAGTTCGCCTTCTCCTCCCCCACTCCGACTTGATCTTGTTCATTCAACAATTTTTGAGAATTTGTCCATTCTGACACATTGCACTCATTGTATCCATTCTTCCTCTGATGGTGAGCAGCAGATTTTTAAATCTTTCCCATTTAAGGAAGACTGATTTAATCTGAATATATTGAAGTTACATCTAATCAGCCTATGCCACGTGTGCTCACGTTGGCCCTGATTCTGGACAGCATTTAAGCATGTGCTGAAGTCCCACTGATGTCAATACATTTGATAGGTATGCATTGTATATTTTTGTACGTGGGCACACCATAGTTTGTAAGTACGCATGTAACTGGCACACTCAAGAGCCTATCCTGCAATTTGATCCATGTGGAGAGATCCTTGCACTCACAGGCAAGATCACACATGCATGGATTCAACTGCAGAAACTTTTAATCCCCAGTTCTATCAGTCTGAAGTTTTTACTGGTATTCCCCATTACATGTCTTTTAAACTAGTGGAAACTTTAAAACTGGCAGAAACACTAAGTATGACACAAAAGGAAACAACACACACGCACACAAATACTGTATATTTCGTTCCCATCCAACCCAATTAACTTCAGTGGGCTAATACGGGGTATTAGTAAGGGTGGAGTTTTGCTCTATATGAACATTTAGGCCTATGTTATAGATAAATACATGTACTGTAATCTGGAAGACCGTGGATTTAAGCCTTGGAAGATATGTTTAGATGATCGCATTTAAGAGTTTTTGATTGGTCCCCAAACACTACGTTAATTGCATTTTTGGGGCTCATGCACTATTTACCTATTAATATCCCATACAAAAAAATAAATAAATAACTCAATCAGGGACATCAGAAGTTGGAGAATCGCCATCACATCTGCAGCTTTAAAAGTCATTTTTCCATCTACTGATGATTTCCATTACAGTTCTTTGAGTGAACAAATATTCTGTGTAGACTGCAAACCTTTTATTGCATGACAAAAATATCACTGGAGGATATTCTCATTCAATTTCAACTTTACAGTATACAGTACCTAGCAAGCATAACTGACTAAATATAATTAATGCACATAAGGATTTCAACTTCATCTCAAAGTGGATTAAATCCTTTTTACTCTCACCTTGAAATAAACTGAAGTCTAAATGATTTGTGTTCTGCTGTCTACTTGAAAGGGCAGCTGCAGTCTGACATGCCTTAATCTTCTTCAAAAGTGTCTCTTCCCCTCCCCCCCTCAAAACAAATATTTATAAGAAATTTCACCTTGGCTATAGGTCAAAGCTTTGTACTACAAGTAATTTTTTTTTTAAAGGAGTATTCTATCTGAATCAAAAGGCACATCTGTTCTTCCAAGTCACAGGTAGAAAAATATTATTACAGTTAGTGCAAGGAGAGAGATACAGAGTGAAACAATCAGTTTTTTTTTAAAGGTCGAAGTGTCATCTTTCAGCATTAGCTTCTGATGAAAAAATTCATGATTTGCTTAGTCTGAACATCTCTGAAATGTAAAACACTGCCTGACATCACAACACGAGACAGACTAAGCTGATTTGCCTAACTGCTGGAGCAGCTTTAAACGATCTCCCAGACCTGCAGTAATAAAACTAAAGGGCACGGACATAGTGAGCCATCTGCTTCTTGCTGGCCATCGAATCCTAGAAATCTGGCTGATCGAAAGAACGGGAATCTGATTCGCCTCTCAATTACAATGAAAACGATGGAGTTACACTAGTTTAAAGTGGATGTGAGAGAAGAGTCTGTCTGTCCACTAAATACTGCACTTTCTGCACTTCTAATATCAGCAGGCTCGATTGCCCTTGGTCCTGCACCTCATCTAGCCCTGAACAGCACTTCACATCCACTCAGCACTCAGGCCCTGATTTAGGAAAGCAGCCCCATTCGAGACAGCAAGTGCTGTCCTGAGGAAGGATGGACGTAAGCACCTGTTTATGTGCTTTCCTGAGTCACACTCTCATTCGGCATGGACATTTGAATGACCGCACAAGGTGCCAGGCAGCGGATAATTAGGCCCAAAGGTTCGTATGTAGTTAGTTTTGGGATCTTCCTTTTGTGAGTCAACAATTGTTCGGTAGCATTTAAGAAAACAAAGGAACAGCCATAAAAATCAGTATTTTACCTTCTTGGTATTGCACTACACTAAAAACCAAACAAACGTGTCATTCTCTAGGCTACTCTCTGGGGAAAAAAACGTGCTGAGTGTTGACTTGCTAGTGACAAACTCTTCCCTTGGAGGGACTTACAACTCCCAGGATTTAGCCCCAAAATGAAATGGGGTTGGCTATTCAGGAGCTGTTTCCTCCTCCGACAGTGGTGGCACATTATCTTCACAGCTGTCATGCAATTGGGCCTGCCAACTCATGTCAGGCAGCAGCAACTCTTTCGACAGGGAACAGTGATCCCTGCAAACGTTAACTCAGTGTGGCCTAGACGATAACAAGGCATTGGGTCTTGATCATACAAAAGCCAAACACCTGCACACCACTGTACAGCAGCTGCAGATATGGAGCAAAAGGATGTGGATGATGGAAGACGACAGAAGGACCATGGACAAAATGAAAGCCTTGCTTCATACCTGATATTTCAAACGCTTTAACCTGATTTTCCTTCTTTTTTGGTTTTATTTAAAATAAATAAATAAATAAAAGGGCTAAAAAGTACAGTTCCTCTATGGAATCCAACCTCACCCAGGAAATATGGCTCCCACAAGAACCACGTTGCCATGGCTTCCAGCCCACTTCTCATGGTAGAGGGAGAGAGGGCAGAGTGGGAAGGCCTCAAAACATGGAGGGTGACCCTGTGTGAGAGAAGGTTGACTGGCTTAGCATTGTTCCCCACCAGGAAATCACTGCTGGTTCATGCCACCATAGAGAGCAGATGTTCCCTGGCATGGCCCCAATCACAAATTGGGAGGGCTGACCTCATAGAATAGGAGAGACAGAGTGACTTCTGAGGATGAGAAGGAAGTGTGGGAGAATATCTTAAGACCACTGCCCCCACAGCAATTCCCCACCAGGCAAGCACGTAACCCTACAGTATGGTGAGTACTGTATGTACCTCACAATATACAGCCATTCTGGAAGGGAATCTGGGGATTTCTAGCGGTATCCACATACATTGCCAGCGGCAGAGTTACTGTTGAGAACAGTGTCAAAAAAGTGACTTTGAGGGATATATTGAAGGAGGGGGATATAGTTTCAGTTTAAAGCATGCATTTAAATGCAAAACAACACTTGATGCATCAGGATAATGGCATTTCACTGGTGCCCCTAGAATTAGCTTTCATCCAGATGATCCTGCAGTACCTCCTATCTGAGCTTAATAAGAACTGTATGTAAGTGGAGACCAGAGGCCCCTAATCTTCCACAGCTCACTGCAATTCTCTAGCACGGTGCCCCTTGGAACACACCTTTTCCTTTCACCTCCTTTTATCATGGCTATTGTTGGCATACATTTGAAGACCTACACAAGGCACCATGAGGTTGTGTGTAAATTAAACATCAGTTCTCTTTATCATCAAGCGTGTACAACTTGTAATAATGAATTATGCAAGGCTGTATTAGCGGTCTTACAATAAGAGGCAGCAGCTGCAGACACTGCTCAGAGGACACAGTAAGTCACAGAGGGGGCAATGCAGGGATGTTTAGTTCAGATACACACAGACTCTGCAACATATTCCTATTTATTGGGTCTGATTCTATCACTCCTGGGTACCTATGCAGCCCCATTGCTGTAACACCGGAGCCCCTCACAATCCTTACTAGATTTATCCTCACACCCCTCCCGTGAGGTAGAAGAATCTTATCATCCCATTTCACAGAGGGGAAAAAGAGGCACAGAGAAGCTCAGTGAATTGCCCTGGTCACACAGGCAGAACAGGGAACTGAACCGAAGTCTCAACCGAAACCCACACCAGCATCCCAGCTGCTGACCCCCCCTGTTCTCACATCACTGTAATTCACTGAGGGTCACAAAGTTACTCCTGATTTGCAGCATTAACTTTAAGGGTCTGATCCTTCCCCACCCATTCTGAGTTGGTCTTTGCATTCGCTTTGTGCTAGAGTAATACAATGCAGCAGTGAAATGGGCCCCACACACTTATGGAAAAGCAACCATTGGAACTAGCAAACATCACCTAGAAGAAGCCTACACAATGACTGTTCTGATTTAGCGATTTGCTTTCTAGTTAATCAACCCAGCCCTTGGCTTGAGTCTGCTCATAGGTAACTGAACGGGAGACACAACAGAAACAGTGTCCTGACTGGGTCACAGTTTACTGTTAGATAACGTTCAGCTGAGCCATGTCTGGATGAGGATGGGAATGTTGAATTCACTGTATACTCCACCTGCCTCTGAACTGGTGACCTTGAGAAAGCTGAAGGCTTGGATTTAACTAAGAACAGTCATCGTGGATTCACAGCAGTGAGATCATGCTTAATAAATGTGATAAGGCTGACAAGGCCACGTTATGGACATTAATGTTTTATGTGACACTGTATCAGAAACTCTCTAAAAAAACTGTGGATAATGTATCTATATAGTCAATAGGTATACTATTAAGGCTGAGTGCTTTGGACATGTAAGGTTAGGAAGCACTTCAAAACACAGCCAGGTGCCTAAGAGGGAGCCACATGGACCAGTATTAAGACTGGTTTGGTTTATTTTATGTATTGCTGACCTGGAAGAACAAACTTAAAACAACATGATTCAATTTGCCGATGATTCAGAGCTATGTGGGTTACTCAATGCAAAAGAGGAGGGCAGTAAAATTCCGAATGACACTGGAAGAGCGAGAACCTGGGGAGATAATTAACTTAAACAATTCATGCTACACAACTGCTGAACAACAAGGCTAAATTTTAAAGAAAAACCATTAAAAAAAAGGGACCATAAACTCTCAAAGGCCGTAGGCGTCCAAACCCAAGAGAGATTTATTATTTGCTTCCAATAGCACCCACAATGTGCTAGCTGATGTACAAACACAAAGCTGAGATGAGAGTTAGCCCACATCCTCAGTGGGATTTCAGTGCCTCTCATTCCTGCTCCGAAGAGGACTTACACTTTTAAATGACAAAAGAAACCAACAGCAAGGTGGAGGGCAGGGGAAAAGAGCACAACACACAAATCAAGTGGTCCGGGGGCAATTGGTCTTGTCCTGTTTATATGCAGTGGATTCCGCTTATTAGCAACCCCTCAGTTGCCAGCAAAAAGTTGCCATTATCCTGCAGCTGCTAATAAGGTGAAGGGAGGTTTGTGGGGCTGCAGCCTGGGACATGCCTTCCCTGGCTGCAGCCCTGCAAAGCTGCCTGCAGGCAGAGCAGCGGAGCAGATGCCAGGGCTTTCCATGGGGAGGGGAGGCTGTGGGCAGTAGAGTGGGGACACGGAGGGCCCATGGCACTGCATGGTAGCATGCCCAGGGACATCCTAGCCCCTTGTTACCTGTGTAGTCTCCAGGCACAGGGAGTTTGTGGAGCTGCAGCCAGGGGAGGCACATCCCACTGCTTCCTTCCCTGGCTGCATCCTCATAAGCCTTCCTGCAGCTGGGGCCTTTCTTCCAAAAGAAGTGTTCAACAAGCGGTGGCCAATGTTCAGAGCCCATTCACTTTAAAGTCAACAGGATGGGATTGTTCAGAGCAAAATGCTGCTATTCACCGGAAGTTGTTAATATCGAGATAGCTACTGTGCGGCATCCACAGGATGTACCTGTAAAGATATGCAGACCACCCTCAAATAACCCACAGCTTTACTGTCATCAGCTGGTTAGGTGCTTGTACCCATCGTGAGCGGGACTTCATGAGGAACTGGACGGTGAAGAGGTTAGTGGTTTTGCAGAGCAGTTATAGGAAGTGTGTTTCTTGTATAAGGGCTGGGCAAGGAAGGAAGTGCAGACATGCGTGCAGAAAGAAGGTACAAATGGCGTATCAAGGTGGCATCATTAATAGGGCACAGGGCACCCAAGCCAGAGATGTACAAGGGACATGGGTGAACGAGCAGCGACTGGCAGAGTTCTGCAGGGCCCTGAAGGCAAGGACAAAAAGCTTGAATTAGATGCAGTGGAGGAGGAAAGTCAGTGGAAACACATAAAAAACAAAGTTAATGAGAAAGCAAGGCAAGAGTGTTCAGATACCTTTGACACAGTGCTAAACAGCAATAAAAAGGCAATTAGAGGTCTGGGATGTGTTCACGGTAATTGCATGTGCTATAAATAGAGCAGTGTGAAAACTGTCTCACTGAACAGAACGATTCGATTCACTTTGGGGGTGATTCTGCATAAACATGGAAATATTTCCATCAGACAGCCAGAATCTTCATTGCCTATTTGTCTCTCTCTCTCTCTCACACACACACACACACACACACGCACACTGCATGTGAAAAATACAATAACCAAAGCCTCAGCATTGTAGGCCTCAGCCTAAACAACTTAAAAATGAAGGTCTGTCGGTTGAGGCGTAAAATCATTATTTCAAGGGATCATATTTTTCACAGGCCAACATACCAACATGTGCTTCACATGTACCATGTTTCACGGGACTGAGCAATGCTGAGATTATTATTTATTCATTCTAGTGCCCACTTCATAGTAGGGGCTTTTCAAACACCCGACAAAGTCCTGCTCCGAGGAGCTCACACCTGAATGATGGCTGGACAAGCAGACAGAGATTAGGGGAAGAGAAACAACAAAAGGCAAGTTTCAGAGTGGCAGCCGTGTTAATCTGTACCAGCAAAAACAATGAGGAGTCCTTGTGGCACCTTAGAGACTAACAAATTTATTTAGGCATAAGCTTCCGTGGGCTAAAACCCCTATGCAGCATTCACTACAGACAGCATGGCAGAAGTGGGTCTATACGTGCAATTTAAATGTAAAGAGGTAGGGGCCTCAGGGATGAGGTCAGTGAAGACCCACCATGTAGAGGGTGCTGCACGGAAGAAGGCAGAGAGGGGGTTGTACAAGAAGCTGGCAAAACAGGGGGACAAGGACAGATGCTGTTAAAAGGTACACAAAAGCTTTCAGCCTCTAATTGACCAGTTCCAATCTGGCCTATGTTGATAAAGCTGAAAATCACCATCTGGCTGTTGCTCGGTCCCCTGTGTGAAATGAACGGGTCGTTGGAAGATGAGGATTATCATCGGTTTCCAGTGGCATCCACCGTGTGATAGATGATGAACAAACGCAAAGGACAAAGGCCTAGATCCTCAAAAGATATGAACCGAATAAGACAGGAGTCCACTATCGCAGTTAGCAGCCTGGCTGGCAGCACTAGCAGAGAGGCCAAGGACTGAACGAGCACTGAACAAAAACAACCTTACTCCTAGAGGGGTGTCCCTTTAACACAGGGCTGGGACACGTGAGTGGGGCTGGGTGAAGAATGATGTTGCCCTGGCTGCAGCTGTCCGATGAATTACCAGCAGGACCGGATTTTCAATGGCGCTGAGCATTCCCCTCTGCCACTGACTCCAGTTAGAGTTGTGGCTTGTGGGTCCTCAGCAAAAGCCTCTGGCACAATGACTACGACCCCCTTTTATAGGCACAGTTCTCCAAAAACCATTTAGAACAAACAAAGTTTACAAATGAAGATAGAATGACACGCCGACTCGTCCAAGTCCAACCTTATCACACAGCACTTCCCTAGCAGGCTGTTTTCAGTCTGCTCTCTGACCAACTAAGCCAGTCTCCAAAATGGGCTCGGTAAGGTCCCTAATGGGACTCTGATTGCAAACCCTCACTGAAGGATGCTCTGCACTGGGGCAGGGGTCTGCATGCCCACAGCCAGCTCTTTTTGCAAGATCAGGACCTACATTTTTCAAAGACTAGGTTGCTCAGCCTTGCAGAAACTGCAGTTCATTGAAGCGATCGTTGGTCAGTGGACAGTGTATGGGCAGATGCTCAGCATCATGGCTCCATCTGCAAATTGTCATAGCTCAGTTGATTTAATTGTCTGGCTTTACCTTCTTCAGATTCATTCCGAGGTGGAGAAGACTGTAACCCCCTGAACTGAAAGGCAGGTTTCATTACAGTTATCACTGCTAGCAAGAGACCAGGTGAGATCGTCCAGAAGGAGGAAAAGAATTATTCTGTAATAAATAATAGAGGTGAGGGAAGTGGGGTAGGATGCAGCAAAGCCTGTGATTAGAGGCCATCTTATAAGCCTCGCTAAGTAACACAGTCATTTTTCACACTCCTGTTCGCTAAATGGGCTAAGACATTACAGAACTTCTCTGAACAGAACATCTGTTTAGACTGTAAGCTCCTCAGGGCAAGGTAGGCATGGTTCCTTGTGTCTCTTGGAAAGCGTCAAGCACACTGTCAGCACTGAATAACAACACTCTATAGGAGTCGCAGGACACTTGAAGCAGGAACTCACTCTTATAGTAAGACAAAGCAGAAATGTAAAAAATGTCCTGACTGTCTAAGTGGCAGACAAAAGTGCAACAGGGCCTCCCGTGACCAGTCAAAGCCACAGTAGAGTACACGGTAAAACTTGTTTAGTCAGGTAGGTACCAAACAGGGCAAAATTTCAGGAGAAGATAAAAATTCCCCTCATCCCAGCTCCACCTCTCTTCTGCAAACTCCTGACTCCATCATCCCTCTTACAACGCACTGGAATTCATTCATTCCCTATTGCTGGTCCAAATCACTGAATTCCAATCAGGTCACTGCAGTCCTTACACTAGCTAACAAAAAGTCCAGACAGCTCAGGCAACTCCACATTCCCAGATAATACCAGCAGATGGCTTCTGCTTGAGAGAGAGAGAGATCTTGCTGGTGCAGCCCAGGATGGCCCAGGGTACTGAGGGGTGCAATCTGCAACTGAGACCACAAAAGGGCCACTCACAACAGCCCGAGTTCTGGCTGCCTACATGAATTTGTTAGGGAGTTCAGCATGATAGCGGAAGAGAACACTGAACAATTTACCAAGGGACATGGTGGATTCTCCATCGCTGACAATTTTTAAATCATGATGGGATGTTTTTCTAGGTCTCCTCCAAGAATTATTTTGGGGCAGTCCTATGGCCAGTGTTATATAGGAGATCAGACTAAATGATGACAGTTCTGGCCTTGGAATCTATGAATTTAAGCCTCGCTGTTGAGGCAGGGACGATAACAGAGATATACTGACAGCTTCTTTTGTGTCCATCAAATCTCTCTCTAGTCTTAATACTGAGCCACTCTCGGGGCTGCAGTCCAATGGATGCACTACAAATGCCCGAGGACCACAGATGAGAAAAGACTTGAGGTAGGGGGATGTAGTTAAGGTGATGCCTCCAGCTTGTCACTGCATGAGCTCCCATTGTCCTTCTGATGTTCTTGAGTATTCAGGAGGACTTGGGAGTTGTTCAGCTGGCCTCCACTATCTGCAGAGAGCTGCCAAAGCAGAGATCAGAGCACCTGGTTCAGAGCCATCCAGGTTCTGCTGAGGCCTGGGACGAGAGATGGTATCTTAGCAGAGAGGCACCATCTGCAGTCCCTTCTGGTGACGCAGGAGAACAAGTGGGGTAGCAACTGGGGCAAGCAATCCTGCATATGGACTGGCTACCACCCACCTGATGGAGGTAGGGTGACCAGATCACAGGGATGAAATATCGGGATGTGGGAGGGACGGGGTAGGGGAGCAGAGCAAAATATATATATATATACATATATACATATATATAGCAATTTCGCAGGCCGGGGGCATTAGCAGGCCCCAGCCGCACCGCCGGATTGCACACAGCACCCCAGCTGCGCGCGCTGCCTTCCCCGTGGAGCCTCCTGTCCCCCCCGGCCCGCCCCGGGCACATGCGGCGCGTCCCGCCACCGGCAGAGAGCCCCGCGCCTCTCCCCCTCGGCTGTGCTACAGTGGCTCCTTCCCGGCAGGGCGAGCCGCTGGAGCGCAGCCGAGCGGGAGAGGCACGGGGCTCCCCGGCAGCGGCGGGGAAGTTTATTGGTTCGGGGGACCCCAACTGGCTCCTCGCCCCTGTCTGCCGGCCGCCCCACCTGGGACAAGTCTCGCCCTCGCAACCCCTCTCTGCCGTGTGTCTCCGGCGGGCGGCCCACGCCCCCGGGCCGCGCCGCCCACCTGGGCCCTGCCCGCTCCGCGCTGCCCCCGGACCCAATGCGCTGCCCCGTGGGCTGCAGGGCTGGAGCGGCTTCCACGCTGAACTGCAGCGCTCCTGGCCCCGACCAGCCATGGCCCGTGTGCCCAGGCTGTTGCACGGGGCATCTCCTCCCCAGGCCCAGCTAGGGATCCAATGGGAGTAGTGAGGGGGCGGGGATTTGGGGAGGGATCCAATGGGGGAAGGAGGGGAGGGGACAGAGTCGGGCTGGGGGGGGGGGGGCGAGATCCCCTCCGGGCTCCGCCTGTGCGCCGGAGCGGAGGGCAAAATTATTTGTTTGTCCAGTGTCCCGACCGAACAAGCAAATATCGGGATAGTCCCGATAAAATCGGGATGTCTGGTCACCCTAGATGGAGGGGTAAAAAGGATTTACCCACTGGTCCAAACTGGTAGTATCCAAACTGGTAGTACCCACACTGTGGAACATCCTTTCTCCAACCATTTGTAAGTAAGTTGTATCCATATTATGCAATCTTAATTTTGAAAAATATAATAACATCTCACTACTAGACAGTGTTTTGTGAGCAAAATCCTGGCTCCACTGAAGTCAATGGCAAGATTCCCATTGACATCAATGGGTCCAGGATTTCACCTTTCATCTTTATTGATTAGATTTATTATATCAACCGGGATTATGTAATTAAGCAATTATAGGATGTTTACTACGTACTTCTGTGAACTAAGTTATTGCCAGCTGTGACAATCTGTATCCGTATGTTCACCTCTTTCACAAGACTATGATAAATTTGTACAAAGTATACCTAGTGAGGTATCATTCGAAAACTCATAATTTGCTGATCATTATTGTCCTAGTAAAATGTGTAGCATAATTGTATGTAAAGTTATAAAATTCTACTGTATGACATTACTGAGACATGTTCCAAGTTTAGAAAA
Source organism: Chrysemys picta bellii (assembly GCF_011386835.1). Taxonomy (NCBI): domain Eukaryota; kingdom Metazoa; phylum Chordata; order Testudines; family Emydidae; genus Chrysemys; species Chrysemys picta. Next base: position 4,676,927 of record NC_088797.1, read on the forward strand.
GCAGGCATAGACCAGTTCCTCGGAGGCAAAAGGCAAACTGATGCCTCAGCCAGATGTAAACAAAATCAAATGGACCATCCCCTGGTTAAGTGGTCATTCTTTGACAGGAAAAAGATTGTGAGCGAGAAGTGTAGATCTTGGCAAAGAAACAGCTGGAGGTTCCTGTCCCCACAGACTGTCTCCTGAATCCCAGCTAGAGATCACTCTCAAAGAAAAAGGAAAAAAGTATAAGAATGGGGAACAGATGCCCCAAGTTTTTCCTCCTTTTCTCTCTACCCACCGTAGCCACAACATCTGTGGAACAAAGAAACAGTTTTGGAGTGAGGGAGGAATCCTGTCTGAAAGGAATTCAGCCAGAAAATCTGCTGAAGCATGTGGTGAGAAAGACTTCTGCTTTGAATTCACTTAGATTATTAAATTAGATATTACAGTAAAAGCTTTTTTATCCAGCATATGGGGGAAATGATGGGGGTGCCGGTAAGTGAAAAATTCCAGTTAACTAAGAGGGAGGGAGTTTAGGTGCAGGAGGGGGCTCAGGGCTGGGATGTGGAAGGGGGTGCAGGATGTGGACTCAGGGCAGGGGTTGGGCTGTGGGAGGGGCCTCAGGGTGCTGGATCTGGGAGGCACTCACCTTGGGCGGCTCCCGCAAGTGGCAACCTGTCCCTGCTGCTCCTACACGGCTAGGCGGCTCTGTGCACTGCCCCCACCCATAGGCGCCATCCCTGCAGTTCCCATTGGCTGCGGTTCCCAGCCAATGGGAGCTGCGGAGGTGGTGCCTGTGGGCAGAGGCAGCGTGCAGGGCTGCCTAGCCACGCCTCTGCCTAGGAGCAGCGGACACAGGTCACGGCTTCTGGGGAGCCACGCGGAGCCAGGTAGGGAGCCTGCCAGCCCCGCACCAACCGGACTACAAATCAGACTTTCTATGAAGATTAGAAGATTGTTTATAGAGCTTTCCGGTTGGTATAGGGCCAGATAAAGCTTTTACTGTAGTTGTGTTTTACTTTTATTTTCTTGTTACCAATTCTATCTCTGTAGTTAATAAACTTGTTTTATTGTTTTATCGAAACCAGGGTTCTTGGACTGAAGTGTTTGGGAAACATCATTTGAGATAACAGGATTTGTGCATATCATTTTCTATTAATAAAATGACTGACTTTATATGAGGTTGTGTTGTCCAGGAGAGGGCTGGGCAGTACAAGATGCACAAGAGTTACTGGGTGACTGGGCAACAAAATGGCAGATGAAATTCAATGCTGACAAATGCAAAGTAATGCACATTGGAAAACATAATCCCAGCTATACATACAAAATGATGGGGTCTAAATTAGCTATTATCACTCAAAAAAGATCTTGGATTCATTGTGAATAGTTCTCTGAAAACATCCACTCAACGTGCAGCAGCCATCAAAAAAGCTAACAGGATGTTGGGAATCATTAGGAACAGGACAGGTAATAAGACAAAAAATATCATATTGTCTCTATATAAATCCATGGTTCGCCCATACCTTGAATACTGCATGCAGCTCTGGTCACCCCATCTCAAAGATATATTGGAATTGGAAAAGGTACCAAAAATGGCAACAAAAATGATGAGGGGTATGGAACAGCTGCCATGTGAGGAGAGATTCATAAGACTGGGACTTTTCAGCTTGGAAAAGAGATGACTAAGGGGGGATATGATAGAGGTCTATAAAATCATGACTGCTGTGGAGAAAATAAATAAGGAGATATTATTTACTCCTTGTCATAACACAAGAAGTAGGGGTCATCAAATAAAATTAATAGGCAGCAAGTTTCAAACAAACAAAAGAAAGTATTTCTTCACACAATGCACAGTCAACCTGTGAAACTCCTTGCCAGAAGATGTTGTGAAGGCCAAGACTATATACAGAGTTAAAAAAAAAACTAGATGAGTGCATGGAAGTCCATCAATGGCTATTAGCCAAGATGGGCAGGGAAGGTGTCCCTAGCCCCTATTTGCCAGAAGCTGGGAATGGGCAACAAGGGATGGATCACTTGATGATTACCTGTTCTGTTCATTCCCTCTGGGGCACCTGGCATGGGCCACTGTCGGCAGACAGGATACTGGGCTAGATGGACCTTTGGTCTGACCTACCATGGCCGTTCTTATTTCTGGGGGAAGTCTGGGACTGGGAATTCGTTGGTGTTGCTCTGCAGCGTAACTCGAGAGTGGCTGGCAATAGCACTCCTACAGCAGAGCTGGGAGTGAGTTACATGCTAGAGGCTGTGTGTGAACAGACCAGGAGTGGTTGCTCTCACATAGAAGCAGTGTAAAAGGCACTCCCAGTTGCAGAATTGAGGGGACAAAGCTGTTCAACAGTCCAGATTGTACCCTGGGTCACAGGCGCCGGCTTCCTCCAGGTGCCAGGGGTGCTCAACCGCCTGCTCTGCCCCTGGTCCCGCCCCCTTCCCCCAAGCCTCCACCCCACCTCTTTCCGCCACTGTCCTGCCTCTTCCCACCTAGCTCCACCCTCTCCCTTGAGTGTGCCCAGCCCCGCTCCTCCCCCACGCCCAGCGCCTCCTGCACGCCACAAAATAACGGGAGGCGCTGAGAGGGAGGGGGAGGAGTTGATCTGCGGGGCCACTGGCAGATGCTGGGGGCGGGGGGAGCTGCCTGCCGATTGGTGCTGATCACTCACTTATTTTTTTTCTGTGGAGCACCCATGGAGTCAGCGTCTATGCCCTGGGTAATGGCACAGTGGCATTTTCAGAAAACGAAAAATGGAGGGTGCTTTAGCAAGCATTTTGTAGCATCTCTTGCAAATGAAAGGTTTCAGTGACAGTATCCTAATACCATGATTCTGATGGCTGATGTTTCTGCTACTAAATGCTTTTAATGCTAACACAGTCATTATATTTTCCTTTGACATAACCTATAAAAGAGTAAGGCTGCATCACATATAACACAAATACTATACAGGTAAATTACTGCAGACCACTGTCTGCTGGAATGAAATTGTCATTCATAGTTCAGCAGAAGAAATTACAAGTTATGCAAAAGGCAAACTGCTTTAGGGAGAGTGTCTAGACTATGCATAGCAAGTCTATAAATAGTATTTTTAAAGGTAGACTTAACCGCCGAACTAAACTGAACCATCCAGAGAGTCCCCACAACTGTTAGTTAAGTCAGGTCTCTGGGCTGAGAGATTCCACACATTGTGAATTAATTAATTCACAGAGATGCTGGCAATAGTCTTGGCCCACTGATCAGCAACCCACAAATCTCAAACAGTCAAACGAATAACAGGTTTACAAGGTATTTAATCTCTTCTTAATAATTTAATAATCTATAAAGTGTAAAAAAAAGCCTAAGCATGACAAATATTTAATATACCCTCCAATTAAATTAAGACAAGGTGCCAGCAAAATAAATTACAGACGTTTTTAAGTGAAACTATTGATTCTTTGTGTGTTCCAGGTACTACTTTGCATTCAGCATTCATATTCTTTTTTTCACTCTGCACAAATTCCAGATTGCAAACATGCTGTATTTCCTCTCCCATGTAAACGTATTCCAAGCAGTGATCCTTCGTCGAACTGACAGCTTGTCTTCACTGCAGAGTTAGTCTGACTCAGATGCCACCTCTAACCCAGGGATTTACAATCAGGTTGGCCTGGGGTATAAGTTAAAGCTCCCATGCTGCTTTCACTCGGGCTGGTCATCTGCCCATTCTGCAGTGAGGACACAGGCTAAATCACTTCAGTGCTACTAGTTCTCCGATGTCTTCCCACAATTCCCTTTGTGAGCCTAGAAGGATAGGCAACTCCTCCCACAATTCACTGGGAAAGACACAGAGCGCGTCTCAGTTTACTGCAGTGCTAAGAACCACAGGATATGACCCCAGAAGTCCTAGTACCACACGAGGCGAGTACAGCGCAAGGGTAGATGCAGTAACTCAAGAGCAGCTTTGCAGTGTGGACGCTCACAACCAGGCTAGGCTAATCTGGTTGCTCAGACCCTAGTGCTGACCACCTGAGTGAACTCTGCAGCAAAGACATACCCTGAGACTAGTCATCCAAGGTTTTCTTCAGCAGAATACTAGACACCAATCTAAAGACTAGTCCTGCAGCCTTAATCGTGTGAGCTAGACTGTGAATACCTCTAACGCAGCTGCACCGAGGCATAAGGGCTCCCTCTCATCCCCCTGCTTGGCCGTGTCAGGGTCACCTGGATCTTGGACACACTTCCTTGCAGAACACCGGAGCTATGGTGTAGATGCTCCTCCCAGGGAACAAAGAGGTCAAAGACCAGGCAGGAAGTGGACGGAACACTGGCTTCACCTCCCACATGCTGGCCAGCATCAAAGATACCCTCAAAGCCAACATAAAGAAGTGCAATATTGATGTTAACTCATGGGAAACCTAAGCCCTCAACCGACCAAAATGGAAAAGGACCTTGTGGCAGGGATCCCAGTATTTTAAGATCCAACAAAGACAACAGGAAAAAAGAGAAATTGGAAAGGAGGAAAAAACATGCTGCAGCCCAACTCAACCATTCACCTCTGCTCCTTCCACCGGGAAATGTCTGCCCCAACTGTGACAAGATCTGTGGATCCCGGATCAGTCTCGTTCGCCACCTGTGGATCCACCAGCAATAACTGGCTCTCATTCTATGGAAAACAATCATCTTCAAACTCCGAGGGATTGCTGACGGCAGAGGGCCAGCGGAGCTGACTGGGGTATGAAGGAAAGTAGGCAGCTGCTTTCGAGAGCTGCAGTACACTACTTCCATCCCCGGAGCAAGAGTGGAGAGATGGGAGGAATCCGACACCAAGTCACAATTCCACCCAAAGGCTGCTGCTGGTGCAGGGCAGCGTCACAGCATCCCTTGCTCGCGGCTCAGTCCAAGAAGCACAATATATCAGTGTCTTCAGCAAGTCTACTCATGGTGGAAGGCTTTTCTCGCAGGATCTACAATGCTGTCTGGGAGATCCATGAAAGATTTAGTTACTCCAGACATTGCACTAGCTTTGTGATTTTCTGTTATTATAGCAGTCTGAATTTATGCATGAAAAACAGAAGTTGATATTTAAAATGTATTTTAACTGGCCTTTCAGGCCCTGATTCACCTTCCCCACATACTTAACTTTAAGCATGGGCATAAACCCATCCTTAGTCAACAAATCAGTAAGTGCTGCTTCTTAAGCTGATGCTTAGGTGCTGTGTTGAACAGGGGCCAGAACAATAATGAAATACCTTACAGCATCACATAACTACACCGATACCAATCCAGAGTAGCTCTACTGAAGTGAGTAATTCACAGTAATCTGAATCAAGCCCTCTGTTTTTTCACTACAGTATTATACTGTTATGAAATGACAACATCGCTAGATATTTCCCTTTTGCCTGTTCACCTACACTGCATAAAAACACAGGCGTCTGTTTAATACCACTGTTAACATATTCATTAATTTTAATGTCTCGCCTAATGGATTCATTACATTTTAGAAAAAACTAAAGAGTCCTTCACGTTGCTGCTTTCTAAATAAAATACAGAACATGTGGCATTGATAACCCTAACATCCATCCATCTTTCACTCGCCTTATGCTTGTTCAAATGAATGAACTGAGCTATATGGCGTCTCCCGTTTAACCTCACGTATTTGGGGTTTGGGTTTCAAGGAGTCATGGAGGTGGTGCTCTCAGTCTCGGAGGAAAGTGTTAGCTAGCGTCTTATCAAAAGTGTCCCCAGCTGGCTACAAACGTGTGCCAGGGAACACAGCTATGCTGAAAGAAGGGGGCAAAAGGTCAGGGGTTGCATAGGAAAAAAGCAACAGCTTGGACCGAAGCCTCGAACAAATCCCTCCTAAATTGATATATGCCATCTGACTCCCCTACCCTTCATGAGCCTCGACAAGGGATTTATATGATTCATGCTCAACTGGGTGCAGGGAAATCCCATGCTTAACTCTTCTCCCAACAATCAAATGAGGCAAAAAAAGTCTGAGGCAAGCTGCTAAGAAATTTAAACACCCTCTAGAACATTAAAATAAAATGTGAATAAGATTGACAGTTAAACCACAGATATCTGCATCGACTAACGTGAAGGTCATATGTAGCAAATAAATGAAAGGATAAAGAAGTTAATCTATGTCTGAATATACTGATAAACACACCTTTCTGTGTCCCTGAAACGGATCAAGAATCAGTGATTTGAAAATAGTATCCTAGGGGAGCAGCAATAGATAAATACACTCGATTTCAAACTCCAAGAGGAATTCTGACTATAGCATAAACAGGGAATACTTGCTCTACTGTCTGTGCATTGCACCGTCATCTAAGGCTGTGCAGTCATACATTCCCACGAGATTCTTTGTTTTGCTATACGTTATAATTTATCATAACTGCATATAATTATCTTGCCAATATGACAGTATCTTAAATTTATATAGTTCCTTTCACCTCGAAGGACCTCAAAACAATTCACAACTTACATTTTCTATTTATAGATCACTATGCATATCCATGGTGCTACATAAATAGCAACTACAGTGTACAGATACCACACTACTGTAATGCGGCCACCTCTGGGGTGGAGGATGGCAGCCAGGCATTATATAAGTATAACACATACCTGCACTTTGGTGATGGGGGCGGGGTGGAATCCCAACTCTTCAGAAAAGTATCTGGGATCTTTAATGTCTACACAGCATACACAAGACCTTGAGTTTGCAACTTGTCTGAATGTCATTGAAATCAATTTACCTCTTTTTTTTTATTTATTTCTAAGGTAGCAGTAAACAAATAACTGAAGGAGGTGGCAAGCAGCCCAGGCAGTCTGAATAGACCCCATATAACATGGCACATCCTGAGTTTTACGTTGCTCCCATTTAAATGGCCTGTACTCTGGAAACAGTGGGGGAGAGCAGGGGTTCTGTGCCTGACACCCACCAAAAGCAAGTTGTGGCCCCCGCAGAGCCGAGTGGGTGGAAGGAGAGGAGCGTGTTGTGTCTTGAACAGGGCTGTGGCAAAGTACTTCTCCCACCCCCATGCACAGTTCCTCCTGGCCTATCCTGGGGAACATGCAGCAGCGTGCACTGTCCCTTACTCTGGGCTGAGCCTAATGGCTCCATCCACCCCACCAGAAATATGTTCTAAGCCGCTGTTTTCACTGGCAATGAAGGGCCCGACCCAGGGAGGTTACACAGCACCTTCGATAATCCTGCCACTTCAGGACTGCATCCTAAGGGCCTAAATATTTCCAACTTCGTAGTTCCCTGCTGCCATAACACTGTTCAACCATCACAGCTGCAGCTGGTAAATATCATGCCTGACCTAGCAGAATGCAGTCCAGTGGAACTGCCATGGAAATCAAGGGGGCTTTTGCCTGAGCGAGGACTGCGGGATCAGACTCATTAGGGTTTCTATAGATATATATAGTTCTATAAGATGTACGGAATTTACCACAGAGTATCGAAAGTGGAAGGCAGTCCCTTAGTAACGCAGCACTTTCCCGTCTGCATTCATCAAGCCAAGGGCCGACGAAGTTCTTGTGGGATGAAATATTTAATTTCCTTTGTTCTCTAACCCACTCCAATAAAATCACCAGGGCCCCCTGTGCGTGTAATGAAGCAAACCCTTCCCTTATTACCCTTTCAGCAAACCTAACACTCCTGCTCATCCTAGTGTGACACAGTTCCTGCCTGCCCTGCTGCATGATTCTGAGAAAAGGTGGAGAGGGTTAGACTAATTCCATTTACTCTAAACTCTGATCGATACTGGAGGAGAGGAGAGGAGTCTTGCTGTTTAAAAACTATGGTTTTGTAAAATCTGGTCAACTCCTTTCCAGATGTCAAACTTTTTAAGGGGTAAAATGCAAATTACGCGTAAAAAAGAAAGTGGTGGATCAATCTCTTGTAAAATAGGGAAACCGATCCAACAAGAATTTGAAAAAAAATGAATCCTTTTTCTTCTAGGAAAGAAAATGTATTTGGGTATATCCCAGTTTGTCTCGAGGTGCATGTTTTTGAGTCAGGACCTCAAAAGTCCTTCTAAATAAACACATGAATGAATATAAAGTTTCCAGAAAGACTTAAATCCAGCAACACTATCGTGACAAACATCCAACCCCGACTGGCCAGACAGGGAATGAGTCTAACTTGCTCCACATTTTGTTCTCTCGCTAATGATGCACCATAGCCAAGTGAGACAGAAAAACACCAAAAACGCCACTTCCCTTTTCTACAACAATCTGTCAGGATAACAACAGTTCGCATGCAGGGGGTGCTGGAATAATTTTTATAGTGGGGGTGCCGAGAGGATTGAACCAAACTGTAAACCCTGTCTATGATGGAAACCACTTCAAGCCAGGGGTACAGCAGCACCCCTAGATCCAGCACCTATGTTCACCTGTGGTCCAGTCATTAACGCCTTGCTCAGGCAATCCTTGCATTGACGTCAATGGGAGTTTTTTTGCCTGAGCCAAGAGTCTAGCCTCCATCCCATGGAATCTCTGGGACAACACAGTTGAGGAATATACAGTAGAAAAACAGAATGTAACTATTCTTGAAAGTGAACTCATACAGTCAAGGAAAACCATAGAGATTCTTCAGTTTCCCAAACTCTTATTATGGGATAGGAGATTATTTTTAAATGCACTGCAACTCATTTATTTTGACAGTTGTTTTACTACTTACATAAATAGGCCAAATATGTTTTCTCATATTATTCTTCTTGACAGAAAGTGATTCACTTTCTTCTGTAGTCCTGTTTTAACTTCACGATCCCCTTTTCTGTTTTCCACTTTATCATTTCCCCCCCCCCACTACTTCCACTTATTTGTTTCACCTGTATTGCCTTTATAGGCTTTTTTCCCCTTTTGGTTTTTTCCTATCTTCCTTTCTCTTCTTGTTAGTGCTGTATTTTTTTCATGTGATAGGATTTATTCCCTGCTCTACATTAATTTTCAGATCCTCAAAATATTTTAGGTTCCTGTGGAAAGCTAATTTCTATTAGCAATTCACTTTTAACGGAAATCTAGTTTTTCCTTTTGCAGCTACACAAAAACTAGTGATTAGGTTACATTCCCCACCCTTTTTTTTTTCTAATGTGGAGAAGTTCTAAAGGAAACAGGGTGGCAAAACTAAATATATGTCCACAGCCTACTAGAAGAGTTGCAATAAAAAAAAAACATAATATAAAAATCTAGCTATATCATCATCACTGTATTTCACTCAACCAACAAAGCATGGGGCCATTCAATGTTGCATCAACATCAGATTGCTATCTATATTGCCTTCAGATGATTTGTGATACAGATATTCATTTCTACCTCCTCATGCACCAATGACTAATAGAAGCTTTGTGGTGTGACCGGACTGAATGAATGTTGTTTACTCAATATGTCCTGAAATCTTGCTGGTTTATACTGATGCTTTGTAAATGCAAAACAGAATCAGGTCCAAAACTACAGAGCCAATAAACTTAATTAAATTACGGGGGGGGGGGGGGGAAAGCAGGGAGACATTCCATATAGTCATGTCCCATTATCTCTCTACTCAGACTGCTTCAGGAAGAAAGTCAGCTGCATTTGACTGAAATGCGTTCTGTGCCTGTGGGAATTAACTGCCCTCCAAAACCCAAATTGCTGTATTGGTCTGTAATCTGACAGACGGAGAACTAGCAGATAAATCCACCATAACTGTAAGAGTCAATAACACTTCTTTTAATTCACTGCAGTATTGTACCTCCTGATTTAGACTCCACATGAGGTGTTCTTTCCTATTCTTTTGTCTGGAAGTGCTATATACTGCTGTATTGTAGTGACGCATTCACAAAGGTATAGTTATGTTGTGTCAGCACTTCCATTGTAAAACCTCTATTTTCATATATTCTTCAGTTGGTAATTAGTAACATATTTGTAACTTGTCCATGAACATTTACTACAGGCTGAAACTTAGAATATAAGTTTCTAGTTTGATTCTGAAGTGCTTTACAACAGAGAAGTAAAGAGCGAGAGCATGTGTGTGTATATATAAAAATACGACAGTGCAAACACATACGCTTATGTTAATTTTTTTGACATACATGTAACTCAAACACCACTTTGAATTAGGTAAAATATAAATTTAACAAGCACATATTTAACAGTACAGTCAAATCTCCTGTATTTTTTAGGGTGTGTGTGGGGGGGAAAACAAAAATCTTTAAATGGCCAAGATTCCAAACTTTACAATCTGGACACTGCATAAACAGAATATCTAATCTTCAGATGCATCTTTGCAAAGATTCGTATGTATCTGAATGTACATTGGAGTGCAATGCATCTGAAGAAAACATCTTTATTAGGAGTGGATAAATTAAACCTGTGTTTAAAAAACATAAGTTTATACTCCCCCAACAACTTGACCGGCCACAGGGTAAATATTTCCTTTGCAATGTAACATACGTATATACGCAACCAATGCATTTCAATTGCTCTTAAATTTATCAGAACTGTTTGTGGGCCTTAATGTTATTTAAATACAGGCATTTTTATGCATTTGATCATTTCCATCAGGGGTCTGGCCAGTGACGTTTTTCAAAACCCAACTCCGCAGGTGCAATAATTGGTCAAGGAATTATGCAAAAATCATCAGCGGTGCAGTTTTTAATGACTGTTTTGAAAGAAAACAAGTGAGCCGAATTGATGCGGAGCATGGTTTGTTATTGTTAGGCATCAAAGCTGCACTGAGATGGCTGGGACTCCTCCAGCAGGGACACAAAAGCTTTGATGCAATAATTGGAGCTCACAGCGGTACAAGCACTGTAAGCAACTGGGGCAAAGTAACCCTTGCTTAGATCTCTCTTAGATCAATGGTTGGACTGCTTCCCTGAGACGGGCCCAGCTGAATCCCTTGGAAAAGGAAGGCTAGGGAGAAAGACAGAGGAGTGAAAGGGAATGGGATCATTGCCTGGGCCCCTCTCTCTCATTATTATTAGCAATATTATGACTGTGTTTAAAAGCTGAAGGGGCCCTGGCCATATCTGCGGTTACATATGGCAAAGGGAAAAGGCAGACAGATGGGGACAGGGGCCATCTGACTGGAAGCAGGGCTGGTCCATTTCCAATGTCACCACCACTGGGGCAGCAGGGGCAGGTGCAGCGAGGAGGGAGCGAAGATGGGCTCTTGGTACCCAAGGCTCCCTTACTTTCCTGTCTCCATTCCTATATTCCCCGCTGCCCCTTTTCCACCCTCCCTCTCTGCCTTGGCCTGGCTTGCTGCATGCTGGGGTTGCCTCCGGAGCAGGGGGAAGCAGTGTGAGCCCAGCCGCCTCCCACTCCCTTACCCCTGGGCAAGGCGGCCTCTGGCTGGGCCCCTCCCGAGCCCCTGCAGAAACAGCAGCTGCAAGATGCTCCCAGCACTGGCACAGCCACCCACCCTCAGCCCCTGGTCGCCACCTCCTTGCCCTGCTAGCCCCCCACTCAGCCTTTGCCCAGTGGGCGCCGGGCACACGGGGTGCCCGCCAGACACTGCCCGAGGCAATGGCAGTGCCCCCGTCTCCCTGGCACTGCTGCCCCCCCCAGCCCGTACCTTCTGCTGCCGGCGGGCCATGTCGGTGGGCTGCTTGGCGTTGAAGGGGTAGGCGATGCAGCGCATCACGAAGACGTAGAGCTGCAGCCGCCGCTTCCTCTCCTCCTCCTCCTTCTGCAGCCGCTCGAGCTCTTCCTTCTCCTTCTCGCTCACCACCGACGGGCTGGGGCTGGAAGGCCGGACGCTGCCGCCGCCCGCCCCGCCGCCGCCGGCCCGGCCGCCGGGCTGCAGCCCCGGCCCCCGGCCCGGAGCTCTCGCTGGGTGCGGCTGGGCGAGAGGCGAGCCCGGCGGGGGCCGGGCCAGCACCTCCTTGCTGCTCTCCTCCTCCACCATCTCCTCCGACTCCTCCTCGCTGGACGACGGGTCCAACATGCCGGCGGCGGGGCTCGGCCCGGCCGGGCTGCGGGGGGAGCGACTGGGCGGCGGGGGCTCAGGGAGCGGCCGGGGGCATGGAGCGCCCGCAGCCCCGGGGCTCGCACGCGCCGCTCGCCTCCCCGCCCGGGGCTCGCACGCGCCGCTCTCGGGTTCGGGGCTCGCACGCGCCGCTCCCGGGTTCGGGGCTCGCACGCGCCGCTCTCGGGTTCGGGGCTCGCACGCGCCGCTCCGGGTTCGGGGCTCGCACGCGCCGCTCCCGGGTTCGGGGCTCGCACGCGCCGCTCCCCGCTTGCAGCGCCCGAGCCGGGGGGGGGGGCTTTGCAATGCAATGCAATGCAGCCCCCTGGCACTGCAAACCCGGAGCGCGCCGGGGCTCAGCGGCAGGACGATGCCCGGCTGCTGCCAGCTGTCACCGCAGCGAAGAGCGAAAGCAGCATCTTCCCCGGCGGGGCGGGGCGGAGAGGGGGGGGCGCTGACGTAGGCCGCGCCGGGTTAACCCTGCCCTGCCCGGCGCTGCTCAGCCGCTGCCTCAGCGCCGCCGCGCGCTGGCCCGGGCCGCTGACCGTGGTGCGGGGACGCAGGGGGCGGGGCAGCCACCGCCGCGCGCTCCCTCCACCCCCTTCCCCGGCCCCTCCCGCGCATGCCCAGCTCGCTTCCCCCGCGCGCCCGCCCCTTCCCCCTGTGCACGTGCCCGTGAGCCAAGGGGAGCTGCTGCCCACGGCCCCCGTGCCCTCCGCGTGCCCCGATCCGGGGGGGGGGGGGGGGGGAGGAGCCGGGCGTGCCCGGGGGGAGGCGCAGATGGGGTGGGGCTGGAGGGGCAGATGGGGGTTGGCAGAGGAGGGGGGCGGATAGGGGCTGGAGGGGCAGATGCGGGTTGGCAGAGGAGGGGGGCGGATAGGGGCTGGAGGGGCAGATGGAAGTTGGCAGAGGAGGGGGGCGGATAGGGGCTGGAGGGGCAGATGGGAGTTGGCAGAGGGAGGGGGGCGGATAGGGGCTGGAGGGGCAGATAGGGGTTGGCAGAGGAGGGAGGGGCGGATAGGGGCTGGAGGGGCAGATGGGAGGTTGGCAGAGGAGGGGGGCGGATAGGGGCTGGAGGGGCAGAGGAGGGGGGCGGATAGGAGCTGGAGGGGCAGATGGGGGTTGGCAGAGGAGGGGGCGGATAGGGGCTGGAGGGGCAGATGGGGGTTGGCAGAGGAGGGGGCGGGATAGGGGCTGGAGGGGCAGATGGGGTTGCAGGAGATGGCACAGAAGCGGGTTGGCAGAGGAGGGAGGGGCGGATAGCGGGCTGGAGGGATAGCTGGGTGTTGCAGGGAGATGGAGGAGCAGATAGGGGTTGGCAGAGGAGGGAGGGGGTGGATGGGGGCTGGAGGGGCATAGGGGGGTTGCAGGGAGATGGAGGGGCAGATGGGGGGGTGGCAGAGGAGGGGGCGGATAGGGGCTGTAGGGGCAGATAGGAGTTGGCAGAGGAGGGGGGCGGATAGGGGCTGGAGGGGCAGATGGGGGTTGCAGGGAGATGGGGGCGCAGATATGGACTGGAGGGGGCAGATGGGGATTGTAGGGAGATGGGGGCGCAGATAGGGGCTGGAGGGCAGATAGGGGTTGGCAGAGGAGGGAGGGGCAGATAGGAGCTGGAGGGGCAGATGGGAGTTGGCAGAGGAGGGGGCGGATAGGGGCTGGAGGGGCAGATGGGGGTTGGCAGAGGAGGGGGCGGATGGGGGCTGGAGGGGCAGATGGGGGTTGGCAGAGGAGGGGGGCAGATAGGGGCTGGAGGGGCAGATGGGGTTGCAGGAGATGGCACAGAAGCGGGTTGGCAGAGGAGGGGGGGCGGGATAGCGGGCTGGAGGGATAGCTGGGTGTTGCAGGGAGATGGAGGAGCAGATAGGGGTTGGCAGAGGAGGGAGGGGTGGATGGGGGCTGGAGGGGCATAGGGGGGTTGCAGGGAGATGGAGGGGCAGATGGGGAACTACAGGCCAGTCAGCCTCACCTCAGTCCCTGGAAAAATTATGGAGCAGGTCCTCAAGGAATCAATTATGAAACATTTAGAGGAAAGGAAAGTGATCAGGAACAGTCAGCATGGATTCACGAAGGGGAAGTCGTGCCTGACTAACCTAATTGCCTTCTATGATGAGATAACTGGCTCTGTGGATGAGGGGAAAGCAGTGGATGTGTTATTTCTTGACTTTAGCAAAGCTTTTGATACTGTCTCCCACAGTATTCTTGCCACCAAGTTAAAGAAGTATGGGCTGGATGAATGGACTGTAAGGTGGATAGAAAGCTGGCTAGATCGTCGGGCTCAACGGGTAGTGATCAATGGCTCCATGTCTAGTTGGCAGCCGGTTTCAAGTGGAGTGCCCCAAGGGTCGGTCCTGGGGCCGGTTTTGTTTAATATCTTTATTAATGATCTGGAGGATGGTGTGGACTGCACTCTCAGCAAGTTTGCAGATGACACTAAACTAGGAGGCGTGGTAGATACACTAGAGGGTAGGGATCGGATACAGAGGGACCTAGACAAAATTAGAGGATTGGGCAGAAAAAAACCTGATGAGGTTCAACAAGGGACAAGTGCAGAGTCCTGCACATAGGACGGAAGAATCCCATGCACTGCTACAGACTAGGGACCGAATGGCTAGGTAGCAGTTCTGCTGAAAAGGACCTAGGGGTCACAGTGGACGAGAAGCTGGATATGAGTCAACAGTGTGCTCTTGTTGCCAAGAAGGCTAACGGCATTTTGGGCTGTATAAGTAGGGGCATTGTCAGCAGATCGAGGAACGTGATCGTTCCCCTTTATTCGACATTGGTGAGCGCCTCATCTGGAATACTGTGTCCAGTTTTGGGCCCCACACTACAAGAAGGATGTGGAAAAATTGGAAAGAGTCCAGCGGAGGGCAACAAAAATGATTAGGGGTCTGGAGCATATGACTTATGAGGAGAGGCTGAGAGAACTGGGATTGTTTAGTCTCCAGAAGAGAAGAATGAGGGGGGATTTGATAGCAGCCTTCAACTACCTGAAGAGGGGTTCCAAAGAGGATGGAGCTCGGCTGTTCTCAGTGGTGGCAGATGACAGAACAAGGAGCAATGGTCTCAAGTTGCGGTGGGGGGAAGTCCAGGTTGGATATCAGGAAAAACTATTTCACTAGGAGGGTGGTGAAACACCTGGAATGCGTTACCTAGGGAGGTGGTGGAGTCTCCTTCCTTGGAGGTTTTTAAGGCCCGGCTTGACAAAGCCCTGGCTGGGATGATTTAGCTGGGAATTGGTCCTGCTTTGAGCAGGGGGTTGGACTAGATGACCTCTTGAGGTCCCTTCCAACTCTGATATTCTATGATTCTATGATTCTATGATTCTATGGGGGGGGTGGCAGAGGAGGGGGGCGGATAGGGGCTGTAGGGGCAGATAGGAGTTGGCAGAGGAGGGGGGCGGATAGGGGCTGGAGGGGCAGATGGGGGTTGCAGGGAGATGGGGGCGCAGATATGGACTGGAGGGGCAGATGGGGATTGTAGGGAGATGGGGGCGCAGATAGGGGCTGGAGGGCCAGATAGGGGTTGGCAGAGGAGGGAGGGGCAGATAGGAGCTGGAGGGGCAGATGGGAGTTGGCAGAGGAGGGGGGGCGGATAGGGGCTGGAGGGGCAGATGGGGGTTGGCAGAGGAGGGGGGCGGATAGGGGCTGGAGGGGCAGATGGGGGTTGGCAGAGGAGGGGGCGGATAGGGGCTGGAGGGGCAGATGGGGGTTGGCAGAGGAGGGGGCGGATGGGGGCTGGAGGGGCAGATGGGGATTGGCAGAGGAGGGGGGGGCAGATAGGGGCTGGAGGGGCAGATGGGGTTGCAGGAGATGGCACAGAAGGGGGTGGCAGAGGAGGGAGGGGCGGATAGCGGGCTGGAGGGGTAGCTGGGTGTTGCAGGGAGATGGAGGAGCAGATAGGGGCTGGAGGGGCAGATGGGGATTGTAGGGAGATGGAGGGCCAGATAGGGGTTGGCAGAGGAGGGAGGGGCAGATAGGAGCTGGAGGGGCAGATGGGAGTTGGCAGAGGAGGGGGGCGGATAGGGGCTGGAGGGGCAGATGGGGGTTGGCAGAGGAGGGGGGCAGATAGGGGCTGGAGGGGCAGATGGGGGTTGGCAGAGGAGGGGGCGGATAGGGGCTGGAGGGGCAGATGGGGGTTGGCAGAGGAGGGGCAGATGGGGGTTGGCAGAGGAGGGGGCGGATAGGGGCTGGAGGGGCAGATGGGGGTTGGCAGAGGAGGGGGCGGATAGGGGCTGGAGGGGCAGATGGGGGTTGCAGGAGATGGCACAGAAGGGGGTTGGCAGAGGAGGGAGGGGTGGATAGCGGCGCTGGAGGGGTAGCTGGGTGTTGCAGGGAGATGGAGGAGCAGATAGGGGTTGGCAGAGGAGGGGGGGGTAGATAGGGGCTGGAGGGGCAGATGGGGGTTGGCAGAGGAGGGGGGCGGATAGGGGCTGGAGGGGCAGATGGGGGTTGGCAGAGGAGGGGGCGGATAGGGGCTGGAGGGGCAGATGCGGGTTGGCAGAGGAGGGGGGCGGATAGGGGCTGGAGGGGCAGATGCGGGTTGGCAGAGGAGGGGGCGGATAGGGGCTGGAGGGGCAGATGGGGGTTGGCAGAGGAGGGAGGGGCAGATAGGAGCTGGAGGGGCAGATGGGGGTTGGCAGAGGAGGGGGGGTAGATAGGGGCTGGAGGGGCAGATGGGGGTTGGCAGAGGAGGGGGGGCAGATAGGGGCTGGAGGGGCAGATGGGGTTGCAGGAGATGGCACAGAAGCGGGTTGGCAGAGGAGGGGGGGCGGATAGCGGGCTGGAGGGGTAGCTGGGTGTTGCAGGGAGATGGAGGAGCAGATAGGGGTTGGCAGAGGAGGGAGGGGTGGATGGGGGCTGGAGGGGCAGAGGGGGGTTGCAGGGAGATGGAGGGGCAGATGGGGGGGTGGCAGAGGAGGGGGGCGGATAGGGGCTGTAGGGGCAGATAGGAGTTGGCAGAGGAGGGGGGCGGATAGGGGCTGGAGGGGGCAGATGGGGGTTGCAGGGAGATGGGGGCGCAGATAGGGGCTGGAGGGGCAGATGGGGATTGTAGGGAGATGGAGGGCCAGATAGGGGTTGGCAGAGGAGGGAGGGCAGATAGGAGCTGGAGGGGCAGATGGGAGTTGGCAGAGGAGGGGGGCGGATAGGGGCTGGAGGGGCAGATGGGGGTTGGCAGAGGAGGGGGGCGGATAGGGGCTGGAGGGGCAGATGGGGGTTGGCAGAGGAGGGGGCAGATAGGGGTTGGAGGGGCAGATGGGGGTTGGCAGAGGAGGGGGGCAGATAGGGGCTGGAGGGGCAGATGGGGGTTGGCAGAGGAGGGGGCGGATAGGGGCTGGAGGGGCAGATGGGGGTTGGCAGAGGAGGGGGCGGATAGGGGCTGGAGAGGCAGATGGGGTTGCAGGAGATGGCACAGAAGGGGGTTGGCAGAGGAGGGAGGGGTGGATAGCGGGCTGGAGGGGTAGCTGGGTGTTGCTGGGAGATGGAGGAGCAGATAGGGGTTGGCAGAGGAGGGAGGGGTGGATGGGGGCTGGAGGGACAGATGGGGGTTGCAGGGAGATGGAGGGGCAGATGGGGGGTTGGCAGAGGAGGGAGGGGCAGATAGGGGTTAGAGGGAGATAGAGGGACAGAAAGGGGTTGGCAGAGGAGGGAGGGGCAGATAGGCAGCTGGAGGGGCAGAAGGGGACTTGCAGGGAGATGGATGGAGGCGCAGATTAGGGGGTTGCAGGGGCAGATAGGGAGGATGGAGGGACAGATAGGGGGCCTGGGAGGATGGAGGGGTAGATTGGGGTTCTGCATAGGCCATTAGGGGCAAATCTGGAGAGTGGGAAGGAGCAGCGGATGGGGGAGGTGGAGGACCAGCGTTGGGGGACAGGGAGAATAGAGGAGCAGAGCAGGAGTGCGGGTATGGAGCAGTAAATCTGGGGAGCAGATGAAGAGAAATGTGCAGGCCGAACAGGCTTTGCATTCCTGGTGCAATGTATTTACTTTGCCCTGCCTCCTAAACCGGCCCTAAAACCAGCTTGGGTGGCCAGGCAGGGTCACTCAGCAGCCTGATGGCTAGTGACAGGGCTGCAGGTAGCCAAGCCTTCACTTCCTTCCAGAGCCTCCTAACCCCACCCCATCACCTTCTATTGCAGCTTGGCCAGATCTCCCAAGTGAAAAACTACTGGTGGGTGGGGGTGGAGGGGTGTCCTGGGGAAGGGTGTTTTGCGGGGGGACTTGGGAAGTGGATAGGAAAGAGGGATTCCTCTGTTTCCTCTTCCACCACCCTCCTCCATTCAAGGTGAAAAACAGACACATCACAGTAAAAGACGGTAGAGGAAGCAGCATTCTGCTCTGAGACTTTATTGGTCTCTCCCAGTTCCAGCCTCTTCTCTCTCCCACTCCAATCTGGTTCTTAACCATCTCTCTCTACACACACACACACTCTCTCTCTCTCTCTCTCTCGCTCCATCCATCCATCTACACACAATCACCCGCTCATTTCTCCCATACACTCAATTCAACCAACCCAACCCAGCCTAAATCAACTCATCTCCCTCCAGCCCAACCCCAAAACCTCCTCCCACTGGGGTTGTCAACTTATCCCCACTTCATCTAGACAGGCCCCATGTTCAAGGAAATACCCTGTGCCCTCCCGCTCATTCTGAGTAGAGAAGGTCAGTTGGGGAGCCTCTTTCATTCCGGGAGGGGCGGGGTGGAAGCAGATGGGGGGTGCAAATGGGTTTGCAACTCCCACATAACAAACTCACCACCATACTTTGCACTCTCTGGCAAACTCAGCTGTGAAGCCAAGAACTTCCTGAGCTGGGAAGTCTGAGCTTCCCTTTCACCCCCTCCCCGTATCAGTGTTGAGACATGCTGGGGCAGGGCAGTGCATGGGGGCAGCTTGCATGTAGATAAACAGCAGGCTTCCTTCACCGTAGCCTTTCACCACCACTAAATCCATGAATAACAGTTGTAAAATCAGAAGTTTCTGGTTATATGCTTATCAACCACAAAGATGCAAATTAGCTAATTTAAGTAGCATGTTTACACAACAACAAATGTCCCTAATGATTTGGTGTTTTCTAAGGTGGAAATTTCTACATTCTATCCTTCCTCCAATGCTCAACACTCCTTCCTTTCCCATGACCTCACCAGGCCCAGAATATCCCACTTCCTACCCAAGTCTCAGAACCACTCCCCCAACTCTGAAACCTCTTTTTCTCCCGCCAGCTAGTCTTCCATATGGCTCAGGACCTCTCCTGATCCCACTCAAAACCCTTCCATCTCCCCAACCCAGCTCAGAAACTACCCTGCCCACTGCTGGACCAGGAGGTAACCGGTACTGAACTATACTTGAAGGCAGCAGAGAGCCCCGTACTTTGCTCTGGATTAGTCCTTCTTCATTTGTATAACAACTTGAATACCAACAATAAAGGTCAACATCCAAATTTGTCCTCCACTCTATAGCTTGCAGTGACATGGAATGTACCAAGGCTGTCCCCCTGGAGAAGGAGCTTAGAGTGCCACAGTTCACTAGGTGTGCCATAGTTTGGATATCTTCTCCACAATCACCTGTCTCTCATAACAATAACAATTAATGGAAGAGGAAGCTTTCACTCACAACCCTCTCTTATACACATTGCTGTGCCCAAGCACGAGACTTGTCCTGCAACTGGATGTGCTGGAGTGACTGCTTGCTGCTACGGGGCTCTAGACAGGCTCAGGGCTCCTTGCTAGTGGAGTCGATTACGGGATCGGGACCTAACGTTTCATTCAGAGCAATAGAGAACAACTTAAATTGATGACATTTGCAGGTGAGCAGTTCACGCAAGAAATCCCCGCACCATTCTCTTCTCTCACTCAAAGCCAGCCCAGAGAACATGAGTACAGAGCTGGTGGTTAAAGCCAGGGAAATAATGAGACCTTGGGGTAGATTAATTGCAGGCAAAGTTTCAGCCAACTGAAATAATTCACTGTGATTCCAGTTATTTTTCCTTGGCTGTATTGGACTCCTAGATTTTAAGGCTGGAAGGGAGCATTACGACCAACTAATCTGATTTTCTTAAATTGCATTAAATGCAATGTTCTGAGACTTCACCTCCAATTTCAGCATAATGTTGTACATGTTGTTACACCCTGTGATGTGGTGGTAAATGAGGTGCACTATATAACTGGGTTGTATATGCAAGTTTACAATTAGCACGCCACTTTCTGTCATCACCCCTGAAGTAGGATGATTGCAATTTCAACCATCTTCGAAATGTCACATAAGAAAGCTCAGTTAAGGATACTTTTGTGTCGAACTGATCCGAGCAGGTCTTCATGACCCCAAGGTACAATTATCAGCAGTCTCTCTCCCACTTCACCTGCCTCAGCATGCCCATAGGAACTGCAATGGGTGGAAATGCTTTCAGATAAAAGACTGCTATAGACAATGGTTTGAGACAGCATTAGTTATTATGATCAGGATAGGAACAGCTAGTCGGCGTGAAAACAGCGGGCACTGGCTGACTGAGATTCCACATTAGATGTCTCAGTGTATTGATTTTCACAATTAAGCCACAGTCTATTCTCATTATCTGTCATTTCAAGATGCATCTCTATCTTCATAAATGTGCTGGGATTAGGATGAAGAGACAGGGTGAAGGTAGGCGGTGATGCAAATCAAGGGCCTTGTGCCATCAGTGGAACTGCATATGGGAGCAAGGGGTTGGTCGGCGAGCTAGATTTGGACTTCAAGCACAGCCCTGATCAAGGGATAATGCGTAAGTTGCTCCAACCCAAGAGCAGCCTCAGGAGGTGACTCACAGCAAGACCTCCAGAGGCACAGTTCCTGCCTTGCTTCATCTTTGTTCTAGCACGGGGGTGGGGGGGTAGAGTCATTTGCTGAAGTCTGATGCCATCAACAAATGACAGCATATCCTGCATCAACTCAGCTTGCACCAGCCTGTAAGTGGGGTTGGAGCCAAAGCTCTTCCTACTCTCCATCTCTCTGCACCCACCTGCTCTGCAGAGGGAGGAAGTCGGTGCATGCCTCGAGTCAAAACCCAGGTAGCCCATTCAGGGGCACACAGAGATTCTTACTCTCCGGTGCAGGCATGTAGTCCAAGTCATTCTTTAGCCTTGCTGTGAATGAGGGTGGCACAGCCAGGCCCCGAGGGACTCCGTTGCTATATTTTTCCTCTTTAGATCATTAACTGGCAACTCACTGACAGCCAATCTAGTGTGTCCCACTATTGCACATTCTGTAAATTTCAATAAATATTGTAAGCTGTACTTAAACACCAGCGACTTGACATTGCTGCAAGTAAAGCTGTTAACAACCATATGGCTCCTCCTAACCATCTAACGCTTTCATCTGGGAACGCCTCCGAAATTTGCCCTTGTTGGCCAGTTCCTCAAGTCCTGCTGCCAGCCCAAGTAGCTTCAAGACAGTTAATCCAACTCCGAGGCTGTTGTAGCCACTGTGACTGTAACATGCTCTCTGAAAGGAGGTGGGGGATAGGAAGGGGCCATCCATCCACATTCCAACAGCTGGCACCTTACTGCTCTCTGTCCTG
Source organism: Chrysemys picta bellii (assembly GCF_011386835.1). NCBI lineage: Eukaryota > Metazoa > Chordata > Testudines > Emydidae > Chrysemys > Chrysemys picta. The sequence goes on from NC_088797.1 coordinate 4,698,401, forward strand.
CCTTGCCACTGCTCTGTCTACCTCTACTCTCTGCATACTGACCACAGAGATTTGCTGTAGAGAGGACAGATAGTCCAGTGGTCAGAGCACTAGCTTAGTGCCCTCCTCTATCACAGACTTCCGTTTTGCTCTGGAGCAAGTCACTTAGCCTCTCTATGCCATGGTTCCCCATCTGCAAAAGGGGGATGATAGCCGGGCCCTGTCTCACAGGAGATAAATCTGTTGATCAGATTCTACAGTAATGGGGGGGGGGTCTTATAAGTACCACAGAAAGAAGGAGCAAAGCTCAGTTAATGCAGGTGATGTGCCCCGTGCTTAATTTGTAATGAAAGATGGGCCAGAGCGTATGCAATTTTTTTACATTCATAACTGATGCAGCAAGCCCACAGGTACCGGGGCTATGAGTTACCATGCCTAGAGGTGCCCAAGCCATGGCACAAATTAAGTACTGGATGTGCTTCCTCCAATGCAACCCCTTCAAACTCTGCCTTCCCCTTGCATAGTGTAATAGGGGGCCTGCATATGGCTGATGCACGGTTTTGTATTTTGAAAACTGTTCATGTGCAAACACAACTCAGCCATGTTTGCTGTAACTAGGTCAGATGAGATGGTCACAGACTATACGGCAAAATACACATGAGGGTGAACCACAGCGCTCAGGGTGTGCCCACCTATATAGCAAAGATGCAAACTTTGAAGGCTGGTCCCCCCTCCCCAAATTTAAAGCCATACATTGAACGTTTAGGGCATTTCTTCAAGAGTGCCCCATACCCTTCAGAATTTGGCGAGATACAGATCTAGGTATGTGTGTATCTAGCTATAGAGGGAGGGAATATATGATGGGGTGGGGTGTTATAAGGGTTTGATCAGGATGATGTATTATTAGCTAGGTGAGTAACCCTCTTACCCTTTATCCTTCCCCACACACACACCTCCTTCCTTCCCGTGTCTTCTCTCACTTCATTTTCCTTTCCATTTAGCTTATTCTCCTCCTAACTCAGGGCCGGCTCCAGGCACCAGCCGAGCAACCTTGTGCTTGGGGCGGCAGATTCCAAGGGGCGGCATTCCGGTCACCCTTTTTTTTTCTTTTTCTTTTTCTTTTTGGTTTGCCACTCCGGCCGCCCTGTAGGGGGTGGCGGCGCGGAGGAGAGGAGCGCCCTGCAGCAAACTCGGCAGGGAGCCCCCGTCCTTCCCTCCCAGCCGACCGGAGCGGCGCAGAGCCCTCCCGGCAGGCGGCACAGCAGTTGGGGCCGCGTGGCGAGCGCCCCGTTGAAGCCCTGGCTACCCCCCTTCTCTATCTCCCCCCGCTCCCTTCCCCTCTCCCTGCTAGACCGGGCGCACACTCCGCTGCATGTCTGCAGCACAGGGAGTCCCCCTGCACCCTGGCTCCAGCCACCCTGCAGGGTCTTTTTTGTTGTTGTTTTGCCGCTCCGGCCACCCTGCAGGTTTTTTTTTTTTCCTTCTGCTTTGCTGCTCCGGCCACCACTCAGGTGTTTTGTGTGTGTGTGTGTGTGTGTGTGTGTGCTTTGCCGCTCCGGCCGCCCCGCAGGTGTTGTTTTTTTTTGCTTCACCGCTCCGGCCCTCCCACAGTTTTTAAATTTTTTAATTTTTATTTTTTTGCTTGGGGCGGCAAAAAACCCAGAGCCGGCCCTGTCCTAACTAAACCCACTCCGCAAAAACTCATGCAACTAACGTGATGTCTGCCACCATCACATTGTTCACTCTGCTTGTGTGTTCTACCCCTTCCCCAAAACTGTATCTGTCTGGTCTATTCAGACTGTAAGCTCTATAGGGTATGGGCAGTCTACTACTCTGTATTTGTACCGTGCCTAGCACAATGGGGTGCCGACCTTGGCTGGTTGTTAGGCAATACCGTAATAAACATGATTACAACTACTGATAATTCCAAATGAATGTCAATCAAATCCTTTCTCTACGCCCCCCACCATCATGGAGTTAGTATCTGTTACTTACTTTACAGAAAACTATTTTATACATGTTTCTAGAGAATTTCCGTTTTTCAAATTGGTGTTATTTTTTACATCCTCCACCTACAAAACCTCATTGCCACGAGGTCCGTTGTCCAGGACTTGGAAGGAGAGAAAAAATAAAATGAATAACATTTAGAAACGTTTCAAAGTCATTGAAAGTAGCTTTTCTATGCATAGTAATATCACCGTGTATAATCTGCCAGGTGTGGAATCTCCAGGGCTGGATAAAAGTGCTGTTTGTCCCATTAGAAAGCAGAGAGCTTTCTTTTTTCTATGGCATAAGACTCCTGAATCATGATGGATCATGAGATAGACCTGTTCCAGCACTGAATCTTGCCCATTAGCCACTGGGGCAGTGTACATTTTAACGGGCAATGGGAAAAGATGGAAAGTTTGTTCTGGCCATTTTTATTTTAATAGCAACTGTTTGAAACTGCTGAGTGGTTGGACTGTTGAAAGTTGTCCTAGCAGAGACCGATTAGTGGGTAGAATACAGATGAGATGGGCAAAAGTGCATGAGAGATTTAACTTATCCTGTGGATAGTGCCACCATCTATGCACTGTATCTGTCTATAGCTATGGATTGAGTTATTACCCGGAGGGATTTCTTGTAATTAATTGATGCAAAACAGAAACACAACATGGTGAAGAAGTTTGTACTTCTCTAGGAGTCTTCAGAATTATATTTATCCTTTAGCGGATGCAACTTTGCTGACCATATTTGAATATGGAGATGCTTGAAGGAGATTGATCAGGCATCCAAGGAAGGATTAAAGCAGGTTCATTTTGAAGAACATTAGGTCCAGAAAAACAAAAATAACTCCACTTCCAAGCACAGGGACTGGTTTTCCTTTCATTAGCTTTCACAGTCTAGTTTTCCTCATTGTATTGTTATTATGTCTAGACCTAAAGTTACTAAATTACTGCTCTTTCATGAATGAAAAAGAGCAAAGCCCAGAGAGTGTATACCTGGTGTGGAGTTTCTATTATTAACTGACCATTCCTGTCTCGATAAGTGTATCTAAACCCATATGCTTGAAAACACCCCGCCAGTTATGTGCATGGATCACCTTTCAGCATAGAGATCCTCCATCTATGAAAACAATATGGGCAGGATTTTCAGAAGCTGTAAGCAATGGCCAACCTCTGCTCCCTCTGAAATCAATAGGCGTTTTACCACTGACTTCAGCGGGAGCAGAGGCCAGTGCTGAATGCTTTTGAAAATCCCACTACTCACAGTCTTTTTTTCCTCAGCTTCCTTGATGCCCCAAGATTTATTGGTTCCTCTTCACAGCCATGTTATGTACAGTTTAGCTCCCTGGGATAGCCTCGGGGAATACACCTCTCCTTTGAGTAACCACAGGGCCAAATGCCCCATCATAAATCACAGTGAGGACCCGGTTTTCAAATGGGTGCCAGTAACGGGGTGGCCTGCCCCTTTAAGGGGGGCAGAGGCCTGGAGCCACAGCTAAGAGGGGGTGCGGGACTTAATTAGCTGGATGAAGAGGGGCTGATGCCTTAGAAAAGAGCAGCAGGACGCTGCAAGGTGAGAGTGTGTGTGACTACCACTAGCTGACCCTGAACGTGCAGTGTGGGAGGCTTCAGGTCTGGGTCTTCCAGCAGAAGGTCCTGCTGCTTGAGAAAGTGGAAACTAACTGATAAGAAGCTGCACACCTGCCAAGGGAGATGATCCGAGGCCAGCTCTCCAAAGATTGGTCTGATCAGACCTGAAGACAAGTGTTTGGGGACTCAAAGTGCCGAGTAGCCCGGATGGGGGCTCTGAGATGAGAGCCTTTACAGTAGTGTTTAAATGCCCTTTTAAGAAGGCTCCATTAACGAGCCACTGATGTTACTTAGCATGTTTGGCTTTTTTTTGTGGAGTGCTGACGCGTACCAACGGTTATCTCACTGAAAGGGGAACTAAGGCCGGTGATAGCAGAGCCACACTCTGGCCTGAAGGGAGCGCTACCGGAGAGCTGTGCCCATTTCCAGTGCCCTAATGGAATGTCCCACTCCCACGTGCAGATGGCCAGATGAGCACAGGACTTCAAGGACCTGGTATTTAGCTGTGCACCAATTTCAGCAATGAAAAAGGAGGATTTAAGCCACTCCTATGAGAAAACAGGGCTTCTTTATTGCATGTCATAAAGCTCGAGCCTGGTCCCCCTCTCTGTTCAGAACAAGACAGAAAGGAACAATTTGTCCATGCCTTTGGAGTAGCTAGTCAAATGGTTACACCCACCTTTCCACAGAAATGAATGCTGGCAATGGAAGACTGTTACTCTCCTAGCAGAGAGTGCCTTTCTTTGTACCTGGTGTACCAAGATGACCCCTTCTGCTGGCTAGACGTAACTGAGGATTTGCTAATTCCTGCCTGCCTCGCTACCTAGATATCTGCTCACGTAATCCAGCAGCTACCACGACCAGAGCAGTAGAAAGATGAAGATTAACACCTCAGAACGTAGCCCCAGGCCTATACCCGCATGGGACTTTGCAGGGGAGAACTTTTCATGGACTAGATCCCCGGCGAAAGCCTGCACATGTGATTTTTGCACAAAGAAATCGATCTAAAATATGTCATTAAAGGGAGCCAATATGTCCCGATATATAGGCATGCCTAGTCTCGCATTGCTCAGAAAAGGGAGCCGTGTGAGTGGTGCTATGATTATAATTATGCCCATGTAGCTTTCAATGGTGATTTTTCATGATGGGCAATTGTATAATTACCCAGTGGGACTGGTCAAATGCACACAAATGAAAGCATTAACTGAGTAACGTTTGAGAGTGTATATATTCTCTTCACTCACTGAGGTTGCTCAAACAATAACTGTTGATCCATAGCATTGTGGTAACCCAGTTTGTCGGATTTAATGTAAATTGCATAACAGGGGATCTTGAATCTGGTTGGAGCTACTGCCCTTTTGAGTATATTCAGTTCTAAGCAGAAAGGTTTCAGAAATTTGACCCTATATATTTGTTCCTAGCATCACAAACCAATCACCACTTCTAAATAGCTTTCTAGGACAATTACTAGTTATAAAAAGTCTACATTTCTAGGTCTTTTGGTTGTTAAAGTAACATGAAATGTACACTGTGTTAGAATACATGATTCCAAGCTCCTGGTTATATTTGCTCGACAAACAATGAGCAATTGATTAAATATACACACGGGATTGCATGACCTATCCCCAAGGAGATAACAATGGCAATTTTTCCTCTTCCATGCTGTAAGAGTGGCAGCTGCATAAATGAGGCCACAACTGATCCCAAATAACTTGGTGCAGTGGGTCAAAAACAGAAAACTATTTTGTGAAAAATTTCAAAGTTATTTCCATTTTGCAGGGTTTGAAATAGAGGGTTTTTAAAAAGGGTTGTTGGGTTTTTTTGCAATGTTTAGGAAAGTTGTTGAAGTTTCAAATGTTATTTTTTCCCCTCTTTCTACTGAATGCAAAAAACAACCAACCAAACAAACAAAATAACTACCAGGGTTTATTTCCCCCCTCCCTCCACTTATTTCATTTTTCCACTCTCACTTTTCAAAACTGAAACTATGGAAAAGTTCCAGAGGAGCAGACTTGCAGAACTTCCTTTTTCTTTTTTACTGCTCTGTAACTTTCCCGGAGTGAGGAAGTTTTGAGAAGTTGCAGAGTGGAAATAGGAAAAATAAAGAAATTAAACGGAAAAAGCGAAGCACCCCTTCCTCCCACCCACCCACAACCTAGCAAACAAGAAATAGGGGGAGAACTTGGGGGGGGGGGGGACATAAATCCAAATTTTGAAAAAAAGTAGTTTTTGAAAACAGAAATAAAAAGCTCAGTTTGATGTAAAACCAAATGAAGTTTATGTCTTTTGTTTTAGAATTTTCCATTGAAAAATGAGCACGTTTAATAGAACATAAAGCCTAATTTTCAGCAGGAAAATTTTTCAGTCAACAAATCTTGATCAGCTCGAATCCTTCGTATATACTGTTGTATCCAATAGGCAGACAGCCACATTCAGCGGTGTTGTAAATACCGGTACGCACTGTGCATCACGGGTAGGATTGTCCCCCATGGAAATGCTCACAGAGGACAGGCTGTGTCAGGATCTCCTCTGTTCTCCGTGCAAAGGGGATTCAGCTTCCTTCTGTGGCATCATCCCTCCCTCCTCTAGATCCCAGGGAGCTTGCTCTGCAGTTCTAGGGTCCATTTACATCATTGACCCTCCGATCCCCACGGACATTTGCAGAAAAAGATCATGCAGCCCAGGGGTACCATAGAATCATAGATTATTAGGGTTGGAAGAGACCTCAGGAGGTATCTAGTCCAACCCCCTGCTCAAAGCAGGACCAACTCCAACTAAATCATCCCAGCTTTGGGCTTTGTCAAGCCCGACCTTAAAAACCTCTAAGGAAGGAGATTCCACCACCTCCCTAGGTAATCCATTCCAGTGCTTCACCACCTTCCTAGTGAAATAGTGTTTCCTAATATCAACCTAAACCTCTCCCACGGCAACTTATAGTGGTTTGGGGAGACTCGGAACTCAAAGGGCCATTGGGGTCACCCTGCCAAGATTAACTGGGCTGGTGGAAGCCAGGGTGAGCCCTTGTGCTTGTGGGAAGGCTGCTGGTGTCAGGGCTCTGAGCCGTAGTAGCCCAGAATAAAGGCACCCAAGGTTACAGGGCAGGCAATGAGAGAACCCCTTACTCCTCTGGGTGATCCCAATCCATCACTCATGCCTTTAAGGTGCAGCCAGTGATGGGGATGATGTGGACCCAGCCATCCAAAGGAGCACAAGGAGACAATGCAGCCAGGAGGTCCCTGGGGGAACCTGATCACCACTACACCCCTACAGGGGGGAGACTGCTCCTGCCATGCTCCAGTGCGGAGGGTGGGTGGGGCCATGGCCCTGCCTCCTTGCCACTCTCACTGGGAGCTGTGCACAGCTGGGGAACAGGGCCTGAGACAACCGAGGATGCATGCCCTGAGGTTCTGCCTCCTCCTCATGCAGACTACACAAGGTGGGGGAGAACGTTCCATGTACCTGCTCCACCGCTGTGATCCTATGTAAGAGCAAAGCAGAATCTTGCCCTGAATATGTGCATTTAACTGCGTGCATATATGTTCTATACTGCAGTATGGGGGCCCTATTCTCTCATGTATACTGGTGTAAATCAGAAGTAATTCCATTGCAATCAAGCCCTGCCAATTTTACATTCCAAACCCTTAGCTTGTTTAGAAATAGATCACATTCAATACAGCATGCCCCTGTTACACCATTGGAAATTAATGGATTTAAATGGACGTAAAACCAATCTAAACGAAAGCAGGATCTGGCCCTTAGTTTATAGGTGTGACTACATGGGCAGGAGACCCCACCTGCTATATCCCGATGGCTTAGATGTCTTTATAACCAGGTTTGTAACTCTGTAGGTGTGAATGGTTTAGAAGAAGCCCCCATAAGGGGGAACACCATTAAGAGGATCCATTTTGACCATTTAACTGAATAGCTCCCAGGGGAAGGTTCACATTTACATAAAAAAGAACCCTCTTCCCTTTTATTAATCCTGGGTAAAGGCCTAGAACACACTATTTATTAAAGTCTGGACACAATTCACACCTTTGTAAAATTTGTGTGCATGTATGAAGGGCGGTGAGAAAGTAAAACGGACTCTAAAGTATCCAAAGCATATGAGAAAGTATTTCTCTTATCATATTTAGCTCTATCAAAGAGCTGTCTGAGGTCACATGGTACTTAGTGTAGCAGTGAATTTTGGAGGATGACAGATTTATAAACAAGGTTAGTATTGAATGGATTCTTCACTAATCCCAGACTCTTTGTTTAATGCACATCTTAATTCAATTAATTTATGCCTTATTTCTGCCATTTTTCCTGCTAAAGACTGGTGCAGAAATAGCCTGGTGCTTAAGAAATCTGTTGGGAGTCCACTGAAAATATACTGCCTTGATAGACAGGGAACTGTTGTGAGATTTATTATAGCAATACATTTTGTGTTATTAATGGTGAACTAAATGGACCACAAGATAAAAGACTCACTTTTTCATTAGCATTGTTCAGGGATTGTCCAACTAGCCAGTGATAACAAATCTAATGGAAGGAGGTACAAACGGCCAAAGGGGCAATGTGAAATCGTTAAAGCCTTATTTTACTTAGCAGTAACGCAAGGAACCTTCAGCCCTGCCTTCTGGAAGACTTAAGCAAGTTAACGTAAGTGAAGCATAGACCTATGACCTTTAGCATAGATAAAGTGACCCAATGGTCATTCTAGATTTTGGGGAACTGGGAATAGCTTGCTTAAGAGAAAAGTTGGCATAAAATGAGACAAGGCAACGGCAGGAATATTGAACTGATACTAAGCTTGGATATTTTAGGATAGGATCTTTGGCAGATGTCTAACCACAAATTTGCTTTAGCAATATGGTAATGAATCAATAGGGATTAATATGCAAGCCTATCAAGGAAAGGCACCTTAATATTATGCGGGTGAGGAAGTTGGATACGGACAGAGGAAGCTGGGTGTTTGTATGAATATTTGTGGTGATTCCCAGGTCCTCTATAAGCAGGAACCTGCATGAAGAAGCTAGTTAAGGATCCCCAATGCTTGAAGGTTGGTTGATGTAGGAGAGGAACTGAGTTAACAATATAATCACCTATCAGAAGCCAAACATTTATATGTAATCATCTTTTCCATTTATCCTCCCAGCCATCCCATACAGGAATTTCAGAAGAAAATTAATAGCATGCAATCTCATCTGAATGAGAAATGTTTACTCATCTGTATTTTTAAAATAAAACTCTTGGGCATAACTGAGATTTTTCAAACAACAATGTTAAAAATGAGAAACGAAAGAATGAAAGAAAACGATGAAAATATTACTTAAAGAAGACTTTTAATGTAACAAAACAAGCAACAGACACCAAGGTTTGACAGCATCTGAAAGACAAAGAGCAAAGCGTTGATTCGGCGTGAACCTTGAGTAGACTGAACGAGGAACGGGAACTAAATGGTGCATACGCTAGACGACTTGCTGTCTTTTAACTGTACACTGATTATGCGGTGCAGGGCAATTTATGCCATGCCATCTAGCAGCTGTGTGGACAAAAAGAAAAGCAACTAAGAAAATTAACACTCAGGGCATGGAGTAAGCAGGTTCAAGCAACGCATGCTTTGTTTTATGCATAAATAAAGTCCAGTGGGTTGCAGAATGGCAGTGTGAAATATCGCCTGTTGGTAATAATACTGATTTATAGTAAGGAAATTGAATTCTAGTGTGCACCAGGATTTATTTATTTCACGAGCTCCTAAAATAGAATGGAGACAATCCCAGTTTCTTGGGAACTGCATTATACAGATTGCTGTATCTTTCAAACAACATAATATGTTAAAACAACGCTGTTCTCACGTATTCTCTCATATTCTGCCAGCTATTTTATCCGAGTCTTGGGATCCTAGTGTTAGTGACTGGGGAATCCTGGCAGCATCCTGCCCATGGAATCAACTACCTGCTATCACTGTCAAAGTTGGTGCCCCAATGACTCCCCTAAGATTTAACCTAGCACTTGGATCCTCTGATATCCCTGTGCGAGGAAGGAGGAAGCGGATTCTGGTATGGCGTTAAAGGCGTGTTGAAAGCAAAGGCATATTTAGGCCTGAGAGAAGCCTGCTGTGTATTTTAAGAGTCTGTTCTGATAACATTTGACAGTGTAAGCAGAAATAGAACTGCGCATGTGTAAGAAATTGCAGAGCGACGTTTGTGAGAAAAAAGGAAAGAGAAAGTAACTAAAAAGCTAGAAAAGGCCGGCTGGAATTAACACTAAACCTGTACTGACGGGGCAGGAGAGTTAACAAGGAAATGAGAGATTAATACAGTACAAGAAAAGATAACAAAAAGTTATAAATAAGTTTGTGTAACAAAGGGAGGTTGAAGCAGGGCCGCCCAGGGGGGTGGGCAAGTGGGGCAATTTGCCTCAGGCCCCGGGCCCCGCAGGGACCCCCACGAGAATATAGTATTCTATAGTATTGCAACTTTTTTTTTATGGAAGGGGCCCCGAAATTGCTTTGCCCCAGACCCCCTGAATCCTCTGGGCGGCCCTGGGGTGAAGCTGTATTGTCTGGCGATGGAGGTGACTGTGAAGAGATTGTCCTGATGAGCTTCCCACTTGGAAGTAACTGATCACTGAGTGTTTTGCCTTAATAAAGATTTGTTAGACCCATCTGCTGAGTAAATCAATCTCAATCCAGCAATGAATACCAGATCTGGCCTCCACTGATGATCTGGTCCTGTTCAGTAACTTGTGAGAAGGTGTGAACAAAAACATCAGCACTGTGGAGTCCTCCTGCAGGCTGCCTGGCCCAGGAAGCGTCCTGTGATCTTCTTCAGCCCCACTCATAACTCTCCTGTCATGAACAACTCTGAGATTTGGAAAGTAGGTACAGATGGGCTCAACACAATAATTCCAGGAGGTTCTGAGCGAGACTCCATGGTGAAGGTCGATCCATGGATCGGGCTCTCCAATCTGGCACTGTACAATAAACTTGATACCTGGTTAGAGAGGATCAACCCTAACTAAGAGGATTAGCCCTCTCAAAACATGGCAGAAACTGGACATACTGAATGTGCTCACCATACCCTGGGTTATCTACCTGGCTGACCATACTCATTTCAAGAGAACTCCTCTTTCTTCCCTTGATGATACTATCAGGAGGGCAATGAAGGGGTCACTTCATCAGACAGCCAACACCTGCAATACCCTATGTAGATTGAGGGATGGAGGCTTGGAGGTGGGGAGATTCACCGCTCTCACTATCTCTTCACATGAGGCAGTTCCAGAGAATCATCCACTCCAAGGATGACACAGCCTGATGGCAAATGTCACTGAGGAGGCATTCAAGAAACTGTGGCTGATGGGAGGGAGAGCAGGGCGTCCGTCATAACTGCCCCAGTAATGATCTCTGATAAGCTGGACATGTCAGGGAGCTCTCGGGGCCCTTAAAAAGTGAGAAAGGCCAGCTGCCAGGGTGAAATACCTAGTCCCTTGCAAATGGAGAGATGCAGAATTCCTTCAGTGGAAAGAGCTTCCTTGCCAAAGCATGGGGTCCAGCACTTTCACAATGGTACAGTAAGCAATGATAGATAAAGATGTCACAAGAGCTTCAAAGATCACCGGTTCATCACAGCTGTCAAGCTCAGTGTGAATGTATATTTTACCAAGGAATACCTAGGGTGAGACAAAGTCAGAGCTGTGATGTTTGATACAGAAGCTGTTCTGCTAAGTATGAACATAAGAACATAAGAATGGCCGTACTGGGTCAGACCCAAGGTCCATCTAGCCCAGTATCCTGTCTACCGACAGTGGCCAAAGCCAGGTGCTTCAGAGGGAGTGAACCTAACAGGTAATGATCAAGTTATCTCTCTCCTGACATCCATCTCCATCCTCTGACAAACAGAGGCTAGGGACACCAGTCCTTACCCATCCTGGCTAAGAGCCATTAATGGACTTAACCTCCATGAATTTATCCAGTTCTCTTTTAAACCCTGTTATAGTCCAGCCGTCACAACCTCCTCAGGTAAGGAGTTCTACAGGTTGACTGTGCACTGTGTGAAGAAGAACTTCCTTTTATTTGTTTTAAACCTGCTGCCAATTAATTTCATTTGGTGGCCCCTAGTTCTTATATTATGGGAACAAGTAAATAACTTTTCCTTATTCACTTTCTTCACACCACTCATGATTTTGTATACCTTGATCATATCCCCGTTTAGTCTCCTCTTTTCCAAGCTGAAAAGTCCTAACCTCTTCAATCTCTCCTCATATGGGACCCGTTCCAAACCCCTAATCATTTTAGTTGCCCTTCTCTGAACCTTTTCTAATGCCAGTATATCTTTTTTGAGACCTGCTCCCACACCTTGGGACAATGCCTCGTGGTTCAGGAATCCTGCTAGCAGCACAACAAGCTTGGTGAAATCCCGGCCAGGCAGGCCAGACAGCAAGAGTGGGAAATCTATCAGGAGCCCCTGCTTTGAACTGATAAGAGCTGAGAAAGCCTGATCTATAATATTGGCAAGGATGGCAAACCCTGGTAGTCAATATCACAATTCACAATGAGTGCAAGGTCAAAGGCCTTACAGATGCAGTAACAGAGAAGGTCCAGCACTACCTATCTCTGAATGATCAATCTAACATCTGCCTAAAAGGCCCACTTCTTTGGCTTCCCAATAGGTGCCCCAGGGAAATGGCCAGCTTCGGGCTACTTCAAGCAATCACAGTCCCAGAGGCACGGATGAGCTGCCAGACTGCTCAGAGTGATGTGCTCCACCAACCCCATTGGTACCTTTCCCAGGAGTGGAAAGGGGAGCAGTAACCATTGCATGGCCGTGATGTGCCTGGCACACTTCGGGAACTATGTAAGTGATGCGATATAACTGTCATGACCCATGGGCCTTGAACCCAGGTCCACAGCAGCAGCCATGCTTCAATCTTCCACTGCTGACAACTGCTGACCCAGGATTTATGAAGCCCAGCCCCAGTTTGAGGTTTCACCCCTGATGTCCTACTGGTGAAGTTCCAGAGCAGCGGATGCGCTGGCCCTATTTAAGTCAGGAACAGGAAGTTGTCTGAACACTTGGGATCCACCCTGCTCCTGACTGTGTACCTCATGCCTCCTGCTCCCACTCCCTGGCTTGACTACCTGGCATCCTGACCTGGCTTGGCTCCTGACCGCTCTCTCACTTGCAGTTCTGATCTCTGGTTTGTCTCCTGCCTCAGACCCCATGTTGGCATTTGTCAGGGAACAGGGTTTCTGTTCTTTAGCAAAGACTCCTATCAAAGGCCAACCAGGAGGATGCTAAGTGCCGCCATCTTTTATTGTATCAAAAATAAGAAAAGTCACCAAACCTCCATTCCACATCTGCATTGCCATGTGACTGGCTAACTCCATCTCTTTGTTGAACTCTCAAAGCTAATGGCAGTTTGTAATTTCTATGAGACAATTGATCTCTGGTCTTATCAAGGCTGAGTGGCTTCAATAAGCAGGAATATGCCCATGAACCAAAGCTATTTCCACAATGTTATAAATTATTGCAGCAGGATCTTCTGTCACAGATACTGTAGAGTAGGCCAGAGTGAACTTTTGGCAACATTATTTCCTTTTGGATAATGAATAGGAAAGTTTATCTGCTCTCTCCAATACTCTAGTTATACACTAAAGATTAGTAGAATGCTAAGATAATTGTAAATACCTTTCACTGAAAATGTTGCCAGCAACACACTGAAGCTCGAAATGAGGTCACCTCTTAATTTATTTGTGAGTAACATGTTTGTAGATGCTGGAAAGTTCCGTTACTCAAATCCATTCACCAGATTTCTGGGTTTTTCCCAATCAGCTTCATCCTACTTGTCAATGCTCTATGCTGTTCTCTACTCCTGATTTTCACCTTCAAGGACAACCAGAGTCTTGATGTCAGCTGGAACCCAATTTTATAAATAAGATTCTGAACTGTCAATTAACCAACAAGTTAAGCTTTCTTGTTACATCATGGAATTGCATTTATATTTGTTGTAGCTGCTGCATTTACTGGTGTTGTTGATTGTGTTTTTAATTGAACAATTGGCAATGACACTCAAAAACAGCACAACTGTAATGGGGATCTTGGTAATGCCAGAGGTGGACTGAAAAGAGTCAACCAGAGCATTAGGTTATCTTCTGCACTGCTCTCCACCCCACAACTGGCCTTCAGAGTCAGAAGGCAACAGACACCTCACGCCCAAAAACATTGCGTATAAATCTTTGTTTTTGCTGACAGAAATTGTATATATTAAAGATAATCTCCAAACTATCGGTTATGTTTTCCAGAATTTGTCACCAGTTTTTCTCCTACTCTTTTTCCAATGTAATTTTTTCAGGCTATTGGTCATCATCTCAATAGGACCCAGGGCAGCAGTGGTATTGCTGGATGATGACTGCAGGCAGCTGCAGAAGTAAGATAGTCCATTCTGCAGAACCCCCAAATCAAAATATTGATCCCCAAATCTGGCCCTTCTGTAGGACACGCTAAATCATCTTCAGGAGATTCAATAAGCCTCAATATAAAAAAAAAATTCTCAAACCCTTTAAGAAAACAGTCTGACTATTTGCAGTCACCCCACAAAATCCAGCACTGCAGAGTTGATTTCAGCTTTACTGCTAGACTCACAGTGCCACATCCAGGTCATCTGTAAAACCCTCTCCAGTGTTTTCTCTAATGGCATCAACAGGGTTGAAGGGTTATTTTGCTGTTTGATCGGTGTTAGCTCCCGGGTTATTGTGAACCAATAATTAAAAAGGACTGAGACTTATTGTCAAGGAGAGGAACCAGGAACTTGATTAAATGCACCTGCTCTGCCAGCAGTCTGGCTGGAGATAACCACAAGCGATCTGTGTGCTGGGTCGTGTGTAAATCCTGAGATTGATTATTTCTTGAATTCAGATATTGCAAAACCCTGACTAGGATCCTTCTAGGTCCTTGCCATAAAAGTACTTGTGGTAGTTCCTCTCTCAGCCATCCAGTTTCCAGGAACTAACCTGCAGTGGGTAGTAATTGATTCAGTAGTAATTGTGCTGTTGCTGAGCAATTGCTTCTATGAATATACTGTCCTCCTACTGCTCAGAAAGTAACCAGTGATTTCTTAGAGGCTGTGAAATGACTGTATTTGTACGGCCTCAGTTTCTTGGCCTTCACTAGATCACTGGAGCTTCCAGCTTGTGCTTGCCTCTGTCATTATCAGCCCCGAATTCTGCTGTCCACAGGTCACTTTTCTCTTTCCAGGTTTTAGAGGGATTCGCTCTAGCATGTTCCTCCGCAAAGCTGAATCCGAAAGATTTTTTTCACACGCGTAATAAATGCTTCAGAGCCAGCTTTTAAATAAATGCATGATTAATACTGCAAAATCTATGTAAATTAATAGGTAATATCAGTAAGTAGGACACTTGAGCAGTGTGTTAAGCATGCAATAAATATTTAATGATTCTCATTCCAAATTTAGCGTGAAAGTGATTTAAATGCACAGCATGCACTCTGCTTAAATATAAACAATTCTACCCAAATACCAGCCGGCTGAGAGAGCGTTTTACAGCAGTGCTATAACAGGTGCCACATGCTCCAACGTGCCATTGCAATCGCTTGCAGTGTTTTGATTTTTAATCCTCTCTGTCGGAATTGTGGCAAAGGGCCTTCTCCTCAATGGGGTCACAATCCTTCCTGCTCCCTTTTAAGTCAATGGGAAAGTTGCTGTTGACGTCCAGTGGACTGCAGGAATGAAATCAGACCTGTGTATCCTGCCTCCAACAGGGGCCAGCCCCAGGTGCAACAGAAACAGGCGCAAAAAAACTCTACAAAGGAACCCTACAGAGGACAAGCCAGCCCCATCAAAGTCTCATCCTAACAGACTCAGGTCTGTAAAGCATAGATGGCTTCTCCCTCCCCCACCCAATCATATTGGAAATATAATGAATGTCTTAAAATACTAGGCAGGAAAGTGTATTTGTTTCACTTCTGAATAACTCAAGACCAGCTGAATGTATTTTAGAAGAAATTTCTCTGTGGGCATCCCCAAAGGATAAGATTTCAGACAGATATAAGCCGATGAACATAGGGGATTATAAAAATAAAAATATCTGCTCTCAAAAAAAGACTATCTTTTTAATGTAATTTATTTGAGACTTCAAAGAGCCTAATTGAAGTTAACCCTGTATTCTAGGCAGCCATTTAGTGAACATACAGAACATACCTTTGAAATACCTCAAAGATATTTTAGGCGCCTCGGCCAGAGACCCTAATCTGAATGAACCAAAGAAACTGCTTAGCTGCTTGAACTGTCTTAATATTTTGATGGTGTCATGACCTGGTTGTATGTTATTGGTTCGTTGTGGTATGTGATACCCAAACTGTGCCTTTAATCACTGGGTCTGTGATTTTTCTTTTCTCTACCCTTATTGCTGTCCTTTCTTATTTTTGGTGTGTATGCACTGAAAGACTATTAACAAAAGAAAGGTTTCTTTAAAGCTACAGCAGTGTAAAGATATTTGAAACCACCAAACTTCTATTTTCGTTGTTCCTCTTGTAACTTACACAAGAGTCACTCAACCCGAAGACGGTAAATTTCCATGCCAAGCTTCAGCGGGGAGCATATTTTGTTTTTAAACTTGACAACGGGGAATTAAAATGCATATGCTGGCGGACTCTTAACTACACTTTCATTTGTGGGTGCTGCTAGAACCAAAGGCTCTGAGGCTAATTTGGAATGTCAGTGACGAAAAATGGGGGAGGGGAGGGTCTTTTCTTTTTAAGGTATCACAGTTAGTTGGTTGTAATTTAGAAACCCCCTACCCCATCTCCTACCCCCCGCTTGTCTCAGCTGGCCAGCATATTGAGAAGGTGGGGTAAAGGCTCTCTTCCAACATTTCTTATCCATCTTCATGCACTTGCTGTGGCAAGCATGCCCCCCCCACTCCTGTGTCCCCAGCCCTAAGATGTGGGTTGCCTGTGCAGGGGGCTTTTACTTCCCCATGTGAGCATAGAGTCCAAGGCACAATCTAGCCCCATGTTAAAAAGAAATTATTCCTTCTAACAGATGGCCCCAAAGCCTACTTGAAGGCTTTAGTACATCTTGGGGAATGGGGGAAGAAGCACAGAATCAAAGGTAATAATGAGAAATACCGCCTTAAAATAGAGTTTATAAACTCTCTATTCTGTTGAAACCATTCAGCCTGAATTTGGAAGGGTCTTACCTGGATCAGATGAATCTAATATATGCTGGCTGGCAAATAACACCAAAGCCATTGTCAGTACAAAGTGATCTAAGTAACATTATCTATTCATACAGCTCTCCATATTCTGATAGAGAAAGAGATTTGAACGTGCAACGTGATGTATGGTACAGCATTTATCGTAGCTGGGCAATGGCCACTAATCACATTCATTAGCTGGTAAAGAAACAGCCAGATGAATTTCTCTCTTTTAGACATGTTAATGTATGGCAGTATTTTTCATCCCTCTGCCCCATGGCAACATCCTTTGATAGTTTGATTCCACTTTGATTTTCCAATTTATGAACAACAAAAATGCTGAGCTGCAGAGTTTTCCGCCTTCTAAGTGACCTGCCATCTTTGTACATGATATCACATAACAGCGGCAACAGAAATGGGAGTTTGATGTAGGCTTTAAAAGCATTGGCTTGGATCCCTTCCAAGTCATTCTTGTGCTGCTTGAGTACTTACTATCACCTCTCAGGTAGTCTTTGTTCTAAGCTGTAGCCTTCCTTTTAGCTGCAGAACTTTTTCCGTTGCAAAACCCTCTTGATTCTGTGATGGTATGAAGCACTCTAATTTTCTAACATTGGAATTGCTGAATTCGGCATTGATGAGGGTTATTTTAATGGATAATTGGAGGGTAAGAGAATAATAATAGCAAGTAAATAGCTACCCTGTGAACCTATTATTAAAAAAAATGACACTGTGCATTGAACGTGGGATACTATTAATTTTCAGTCTTCTTTAAATGATCGAAATGGTCAGATCATTTGGCAGTAAATAAATTGCTCCCATATGCACCATTTTAGATGATTCATAGGAACACTGCAATGACTTTAGTTTTACTGGGGGGAGATAGAAATTCAACAGCAATTGCCTAAATATTATAAAGAAGCAAAATGGCTTGTGGTTCATTAGCATTATGTGGTGCAGCAGGTAGGCAGACCCGTAGGAAAGAGATCTACATTAAACATTGCCGGATGGCCAGTGTTACACGCTGAGGCTCTAGGGTTTTATGTGCAAGCGTTTGGGGCACAGCTTGTGTTGCTGAGCCGTCTGGTGCAGCACTGAAGTAAACCCCTCCTGAAACCTGACCCTCTTTCTCCAGTTCTGCTCATCATACTACCGATTGTGCCAGTAATTATTACACCGTAGTTTCTTGTGACACAATCTTTTTACCAAAATCATTCTGTTCATGTCCGAGCCAATTGGCCTGCTTCTCTTCACACCTGCCCTAGTCTAAATCAAGCTTAATTCTGCTGTGAGCAATGGAGTTACACTAGATAAAACTGGTGTGATGGGAGAATCCGGCACGGGGTGGACTTTACAGTTGCTAAAGCTAAGCTGGCCATAGATTTCTGAATTTCAAGTATGACAAAAAAATTCAAGTTTCACTGAAAATTTTTTGTTGAACATTTTCAGGTTTTTCAACCAACTATAGATCAAGCCACATTCCCCACCCCCCCTGCCCCGTTTGTATAATGAATATTAAGGGCCATTGACTTTAATCAGCGGTGGTTCAGGTCCTAATAATTGGATTGTTGTGTTCTTGAATATTATTCAATTAAAATTAGGGCTGGCTATTTATCATTCACAATCAAAGTGATGTTGCTTAGTTGTGCATGGCGAGATAAATCACACAGCAATTTTTGTCCCCAGATACAATCCACGCAACTGTTGCAGTCAGCCTGCCGGCGGCAATGCTCACAGAAAGGGAACTTCAAATTCACTTTCCACAAATATTTGAGCAGGCAAGCTCGAAATTGGCTGTGGATAAATATTCAAGGGTGCAAGCTTGAAGACTGCTTTCCACAAACGTTCAGGCCAGCAAAATTCAAACGCGGGAGTGTCTGTGGAAAGTGAACAACTCCACTGAATATTTGTGGCAAAATTTCGACAGTGTTCCCCCAGCTCTGTCAAATACATTCTGCCTGCCTAAATCTCTCGGCCTTCCACAAAAGCGTGGCCACCAGTTAGCTGAAATGCAGCAGCTGCTTAATATATCCCAGCAACACTAAACAACACAGATACCTCTTCTGATGGAAACTGCTGGGAGAGCGTAACTAACCAAACTGCCATGGGATCTTTAGTAAGCGGAAGTGGTCAAGACCTCTGCTTATGTCTCATGCAAATGAAAGGCCTACTCTAAACACCACGCTGAGTCATTGTTTGGTACCCACTCAAAGGGAAGAATGCCATTTAATCACCAATCCTGCTGTACTGGGGTTTTCTTTTAAGGCATTCTGTACAAAGACCCCATCTTGACCTTGAATAGCTGATCAGATCCAATGAGAGCATAGTGTGAACTGTTGGGGCTGTAGTCCATCCTCCATTCCCTGGCTGGGATGATTTAGTTGGGGTTGGTCCTGCTTTGAGGAGGGGGTTGGACTAGATGACCTCCTGAGGTCCCTTCCAACCCTGATATTCTATGATTCTATGATTCCATCTTCACACTATAATGCATCTAGGACAGTTCACTGATTAAAGTGCTTTGTGGCATGCTTCTGATCTGATGTCACATAGGAATCTGGTGTGACTTCTGTAACATTTTTACATGTCTAGCTAATCTGTCTTTTGTTGTATTTGTATTGATGTAGCCAACACTATATATTTTGTCATGTTGCCACTGGGGGTGTGTCCTCCAGATGGGAAATATCCCCCCCCCCCCGCTTAAATATCACCACTCTTTGGCAGATAATCCAGAAAGTAGCCCCTGCTATTTATGATGAGTGTTTTTTCACAGGGTTTGCGGCCGTGCGGGTGTAAAGCTAGCTAAGTGTGATGTGCTATTCACCCCACACAAGGCCTGGAAGGGTTAAGATGGCTAAGTGGACCAATTAACTGCCAGGGCTGCACATGAAGAAGGAGACAGGGAGCAGGGATATAAGTAGGACAGGCTCAGCTGGGCAGGAACAGGTGGCGCCTATATAAACCAGGCACTGGAGGGAAGAAGTCTTCAGTTACTTCCTGGGAGAAGAAAGGGGTGTCCAGGGCTAGAGGCAAGTAGCCTCCAGTTACTTCCTGGGAGGAAGGAGTGTGGCTTGGCACGCCCAGAGAAGGAGGAGAGCCAGAGAGATAGGCAGGGCTCAGGGAAAAACCAGCGAGGTCTGAGCCAGGACCCAGAGTAAAGGACCCAGGTCTCCCTACTAGCTGGTGATGAAGTAGCACCAGTGGGGCAGTGAGCAGGCCGACTGCCTGAGCCCATCTGTCAAGAGGGACTTTGATACCCTGGGAGGGGGGAACATGTACGATGACCCGGCCAGAGGAGGGTGTGGTTCCTGGAGCAAGAGGGATCCGCAGGACGAGAGGACAACAGGAGAGACAGGGGAGACAGGGGAGGGTGCAGGATGGCCAGCCAGAGGCGCCACCAGCAGTGAATAAATCCCATGACAGAAAGCAAGACATGGCCAATTCCCAATCATCACTGACGCTGCACAAATAAAGTGAGATGTCAACTTCAGGTTCTTTTAGGGAAATGGGAAAATATGAACCGTTTCCAAATGTCTGAGGATGAAGGGGTCAGGGAAGAAATATTATCCCATTTTAGAGATGGATAAATCGAGGTGCAGAAAGCCCACGATCCTGCACCGTTCCGGTCAGCAGGAGTTTTTCCACTGACGTGAATGGGGACAGGCGTGAACCCAGCGCATTTAAGCAACTTCCTACAAAGAGTGTGGCAGCGCTGGGGAAAGGATCCAGAGGTGATTTCCCATCCTGCACTTTAACCAACAGGCTGTGCTCTTTTTATTCTCAAAACACCGAGTATTTTCTCTTTAACGTATCGAGCAGTTCACCCAGGGCCCTTGGTGGCGTTGAAGGTACAGAGGATATCTCCACGTCTGCTTTCGATTCCTAACTCTTTGCTTTCCATATTCATAAAAGGCTCCGAGCCCTCATATGCCAGGGCAACAGCCTCAAACTGCTTAGTGCAGTGCCTGCCATTTTGTTGCATATCGCCTGCAGTCCTGCCTCAGGCGAAACTTTTACTGCTTTCATTTGGCAGCATCTGGCCCACTCTCCATACCACATCAAAGTACTCGGTGTAATCATCTTCTACGAGATTTTGGCTGCAGCTGCATTTGTTGCTTGTTTAACTGAACGCTCCGTTTGAAGAGACTTGGCATCACCTGTTACTACTTGAGGCATCTTATAATGAAACTGTGGATCAATAATGCATGACTTGGGAGGTTTGGATCTGATCCCAGCGTGCTTGGTGCTGCTGACCAGCATGCAGAATCCCCTCTTTGGGTTAGCCCAAGGGTGGGCAAACTACTGCCCACAGGCTGGATCCAGCCCCGTGGGCCCCGCTCCATTCCGGGAAGTGGCTGGCACCACGTCCCTCCGGCCTCTGGGGGAGTGGGGTCAGAGGGCTGAGTGCGCTGCTCTTGCCTGTGGGTACCTCCCCCAAAACTCCCATTGGCCGGGAACGGGGAGCTGCAGCCAATGGGAGCTTTGTGGGAGGTACCCGTAGACAAGGGCAGCACATGGTGCCCTCTGCCCCCCTCCCCCCAGGGGCCGGAGGGACGTGGTGCCGGCTGCTTCCCGGAGCGGCATGGGGCCGGGGCAGGCAGGCAGGGAGCCTGCCCTGGCCCCGGTAGACACCCCTGCCACCCTGGAGCCGCTCCAGGTAAGTGGCGCCGGGCCGGAACCCACACCCCAAACCCCTCCTGCACCCCACCCCCAACTTCCTGCCCTGAGCCTCCTGCTGCACCCCAACTCCCTGCCGTGAACCCCTGCCTACACCCCAAACCCCTCCTGCACCCCACACCCCTCCTGCACCCCAACCCCCTTCCCTGAGCCCCCTTGTACATCCCACACCCCTCCTCTGCCCCCCTTCCCGCACCCCGCACTCCTTCCCGCACCCCAACCCCCTGCCCCAGCCCTACATTCATGGCCCTGCATGCAATTTCCCCACCCAGATGTGGCCCTCGGGCCAAAAAGTTTGCCCACCCCGGGTTAGACTGTCCCTAGCTCCAGCATAGGAGCACAGGCTCTCCCATCCAGCCTGTGTAATGTGTTAGGGTCACCCAGACTGCAGCTGTGGGCCTGGAGTGGAGAACAGGGGAGGCTTGTGGGCAGGATAGCATGATCATCCAGCGTGCAAAGAGGTGGGGGATGAGTGGAACCAAGGGTCTGTCCTCCCCCACTTCCCTTTGAACAAGTCATGCATGAAAGGAACAGGAAACTGCATCCTAAATAGGGGTGGTGTAATGTACTCCCCCATCATGACTGGGGCACAGGCAATCTGACCTAGTGGTCAGGGCCAGAATCAGAGGCCAGGAACCAAGCCAGGGGTCAGAGCCAGTGCAGCATCCAATCAGGAAGTCTCAGTTGCCCTGATTTCTTGTGCTTCCTTCTGGTTTAAATAAGCTGGTCTGGCCAATCTGTGGGGCCAGGCATTGTTCCCCAGTCAGGATCTTCGTGGGCGGTGCCTCTGGGAGGGGTCAGAGTTCTGCTAGCGCCTCACTGCTTGGGTGAGCTGCCTAGTGGTGGCCAGGTTGTGAGGGCTGCACGGGAACCTGTAGGCCCTTCTATTCTCCCACCCCAGAGCAAGAGGGAAACAAGGCAGGAACTGTGACACTCTGAACCCCAGTTTCTTGCTGGAGCGTCGCCTGGGTCAATGCAGCCACATCTGCCCCCTAACTCCTGGCTCCGCCTGAAGCCCTATATGCTTAGGGTGACAAGTCCTTCTGGGTGTATGCAACAGTGCACCCTAGGGTTTGCCATTCAATGTTGGAGCAGTTCTGTGTTGGTGTCTTGGGTGGCGTGAAAAGGTTTTCCTGGCTGCTTAGTGCACATGTTGGAATTACACGCAGAAAGTAAAAAAGTGCACATTCCTTCTGACCCTCTTGATCATGGTTTACATCTACTTACTTGATTTGACATCACACATCTTTCTTTAGATGCATTTCTTTGGATCTGTGCCCACTTAAACATGGGCACCAAACATTATAACATGGGGAAAAAGAGAAGTGAGCCCCAAAATGTTTGCATGCAGAGCTGAACTTCCCCAGAGCACCAGTGTGTCCGGGGACAGCCTTTTGGTACCAACTCATCCCCGTGCTAATGACAAGGCAACAGAATTGTGTATACAAAGTGCTATGGATATTTTATCTTCTTCAAAACCCTGAGGAACAAGGTAATATATATTTTCTGTGCGCTAGTTTATCAGGAACCTTAAAGCTGCTGGTTATAAAGGGAATACAGTCAGTGCAGTCGTTTACAGGGAATTATTTGTCCTCCATAAAAACCTGTGTCTGCACTTGATTTGTAGTGAACATTTAGCAGTGAACAAATTGCAGCTCAGAGGAACAGTCTCCCCATAACGTGGTAAGAGAGGGGTCAATTGTCCGGAGGACTATGGCACTGCCTCCATAGTTGTGGCTCCCTCAGGACGTGTACATTTTTTGTGCTCAAAAGGGGTGATGTGTACCCTGGGCTGAGGGCCCTAAGTCATGAGAACACCTGTCGGCCCTCAGCCCAGCATGAATGCCACCCCAAAATAACTACAGGTGGGCTTCTGACTCTGATTTGTCTATGTCTGGGCCATCCTTTGCAAATTTGGCTTTTTATGTGAATAATTTCTCCGACTGATCGGGGGGCGGGGGTGGGGGGAGAGCTCCCTACAAAGTACAAAGCTTCATTTCTTCTGCAGAAGCACTTGATTGGCGGTGCTATTTACTAATGGTAGTGCCCAGCAAGTGCCATGCCCTTTCCAAAGAGCATGTGGCATTTACTGGGGACTGTGCCCTTAAACACTGAGCTTCCCAAGCGGAGAGTCTGGGTGGGGCACTGAATTTCTGGTTCTGCCCAGCGGGTTGGGACACACACGGAATACAGCAGATCTCTTACCAGGACTGT
This sequence comes from Chrysemys picta bellii, assembly GCF_011386835.1. Taxonomy (NCBI): domain Eukaryota; kingdom Metazoa; phylum Chordata; order Testudines; family Emydidae; genus Chrysemys; species Chrysemys picta. The sequence continues at coordinate 4,722,038 of NC_088797.1, forward strand.
AAGCACTGAGTGATCACTGGTACCACACAGTGGTAGAAATGGGGCTCTAACAAGTGGAACGAAAGTTGGGTTATTGGCCTAGCTGGCGTGATCACTAAAAGTGACTGTTTTACAGCATCTGTTGTATTTCTGCTGTCTAAAACAGAGGCACAGTCGTCAAAAGGCAACTGCCGGCTAGCAGCACGGCCAGGTCCAAATGCTCCTGAAAGATGCGGAGAGTGCTACACTAGCTAGTTAGAATGGCTTGCTATGCTGGACTGGCTGCATTTTTCTCATGGGATGCCTGAAGGAGGGACTCATGGAACAGTGTGTGACACTTCACCGCTGTGTTGCTGGCGGGGTGGAGAAGGCAAAGAGTGAAGTTGTGGGGGGGAAATAAAATGTAACCGGTGCTACTGTAGAGGAAGAGGAAAGCCAGCCCGCAGAAATCTACTCTCGCAAAGATCTCAGAAATGGAAAGCCTCAGAAGGCTGAAAGAGGCTATCCCCCCTTGTCCAGCAGGTGGTAAGGGTCAACAAACACCTGTGCTAGACAGGTCGGAGATGCACAAGCATTGTCATCCACATTTTCAAGAGTAGGCCCTGAACTTCTCCCCACAAAATTGAATATGCACAACCCAACTCCCTGTCTGCAAATCTGGGCACTAGATTCTAACTTGTAGTGCAGTAGTGGCGCAACCAGGCTCGGGACCCCTCTGTGCTAGTTAGTGTGCCTACAGTTAGTAAGATAGATGTGCAATTCCTTGATTCGGGCATGCAAATGTCGGGTCTGTGTTCCCTAATGAAGCACATGCAATTTTTCCAGGGGAGCAAGGTAGTGGCCCTTTCTGCAAACGTGACCTTTAGTGACCACCTAAATCCACCCTCCAACCTCTCAAGCCAGTGTGGCATCCACCTGTCTTGGGGAGGTGAGAGACTCAAAGGCAAGACCTGATGGTAATCTAGAAAAAGCCCACCCTTGGATTTCTACACAGGAATTAAGAGTCAGCTTTCTGGTCTGCATAAAATGAAGGGCAAAGCCTCTGGAGAGTCAATAATGTGCTAGTTAAAGAGTTTTCTAATTGACTTTAACACGATGCCATTACCATCTAGTTTGTCAGTTTCACCCATCTTTACCCCATGGGCTGCTGTGTAGCAAAGGGAATGGTTCCGAGGAGGCTGATTGGTCCACAGAATCATAGAATCATAGAATATCAGGGTTGGAAGGGACCTCAGGAGGTCATCTAGTCCAACCCCCTGCTCAAAGCAGGACCAATCCCCAACTCAATCATCCCAGCCAGGGCTTTGTCAAGCTGGGCCTTAAAAACCTCTAAGGAAGGAGATTCCACCACCTCCCTAGGTAACCCATTCCAGTGCTTCACCACCCTCCTAGTGAAAATGTTTTTCCTAATATCCAACCTAAACCTCCCCCACTGCAACTTGAGACCATTACTCCTTGTTCTGTCATCTGCTACCACTGAGAACAGCCTAGATCCATCCATCCTTTCAGGTAGTTGAAAGCAGCTATCAAATCCCCCTTCATTCTTCTCATTCACAGGCTATTATATATAATGAGCCTTTGCAAACCTAGCTCCGGGCTAATTATCCTGGAGTTATTCTATAAACAATTACAGAGAAGTATCCATTTATCACGTGATCATCCACCGCCCCAGGCAGCACTCTGGGTTATTTAGTTATTTGTTACTTTTATTAACATGTAGCTAGCTTGTCCAGTGCTGTTGCCCATTTATTTTTATTTTATGTCTATAGATCATTTTCTCCCTAACTATCCCCACCTTCATTACAAGGCTGGATTGAGCAAACCAGCACCTGGATCCAGCCACATTGCGGAGGGGGGACCTCACAAAATGATGTAGACAGAGCCATCCTCCAGTCCACGCCTCGACAGATTTTTCCTCCTCCTTCTTCTCGCCCATGGATGGTATCTTTCTCCAAGCCCTCATGGCCCATATAGACTCCCTGACTTTCCCACTCAGTCCTTCTTGCCCTGCACAGACTGGTCTTTTTTTTTTTTCTGTGTTCTGCCTCCCTAGCTCCTCTCACTGGCACCCACGTAGCGTTTATACTGCTTCCTTGCCACCAGGCGGCTGGCCTGTCTGTCAGCGAGAGATGCTGTGCCCTTCTCAGTCTGATCAGCTGGTCCACACCTCCCCCGTCCTCCCCAGGGCAGAGTCTGGCAGCATGTTCAGCCCTGCTGAGCCAGGCATGCCACCCAAGGGCTGCCCTTTCTCCCTTGCCCCTGGGCCTTGGCTCACTCATGGGTCACCCTAGTGCCTCTCCTGTCTCTGTTACTGAGGCTCCTGCCAGCCCCCGCTGGAGCAGGCAGCCAGATGGCAGCAATCCCCAGGGAGGTGCTTTGTCTGCCTCTCCCCACTCCTAATCCCTTCCCATAGGTCACAACATCACCTCCCACAAGCAGCCAGGATTGGGGAGAACAGATGCTACTCCCTTCCTCCCAGCCGTTCTCTCCAAACTCCCAGTGCTGGTGTGCTAAGGTCACCGGGAAGGTGCGCTCTCGCTGCTCTCCTGTTCTGACTTACAAGCAGCTGCTGCATCTGGCTACAATGGGGGCCCCGGTGAACGCAAAGACTGGAACTCAGGTATCCAGTATTAATGCCTCCCTGAGGCACCTGCCAATGAAGCCAGGGAGTCCAAAAGCATTTCCTTGCCCTTGGCTGAAGCACTGCCTGCCAGCGTAGTCAGGCGCGTGATGTCAGGTGGCATTTGGCAATTAAAATAAATACACCTTCTGCAAAGTGTTACAGCCAGAGAAAGGGCCAGGTGGAGCCACCGTCCCACTCGCTCGCTCGAGTTCTGCGCTTGTCACACTCCATGGCTCGGTTCTGGTTTGGCTGCAATTTGGGCCGGAGCATGACTAATGTTACTGACGGGTTTAGTGACTGGACACACGCCAGGAGCAGAGCTACTGCAGATAGTAGTGAAGAATCCTAGGCCATCAGGTGTTTGCTGGGAATCACTTTGGGAAGAGCGACCAGATTGGGAATTACGGTGCCACGTCTCATCAGTCGTTATCACAGGAAACACTGGAACAGCACAGATGCTACGCCAGTGCACCCATCCAGTGCATCTTCCTGTCTCCAGTGCCAGCCTGTGAGGAGAACCAGCATGCTACATTCGGCACTGGTTTCCACCCATCGCCTTCACTGGAGATGCACAGGGTGTAAGTCAGTGGAGAATTTGCCCTACCGAGCTCCGGGCCAATGATACAGTACCACACTACGGGAGCCAGGAGCTCTCTAGGCCCAGTTCGAGGTGCAGTGTTTCAGCAGGAATAGCTCCTTCAGGTTTCATCATCGCCAGGTGTCTCTGAGCAAGGTCACAGAGCTCAGAACCGGGCCCTCATTCACCCCAAAGTCTGTGCTGCTGGAAGATGGCGTGAGCCCTGGAGAAGCCTCCAGCACTCAGCACCAACCCACCAGTGGGGAGAAGCAGCTGACATCTCTGCTCCTGGGGAGGGACCACAGTGGCCTATCACAGTCCAGAATTGGTTGGCATATCCCAGGGGAGCACATCCTAGCTAGGAGATGCCCTGATTCAGCGCATACCCCATGCAGGCTCTGTCTGCAGGGCTGCTACCGGGCCTCTGCAAACTGTAAAGATGGGCTCCCTGTGGCAGCAGAAACATTACCTGTCTGGTTGTGGTGATTTCCTCAACTGGTGCAAGGCTCCAAGCTGTGGTAGCTGTCATCTAGGGAGAGTCTGCCTCATGGTGTTTGATTATAGGAGTGCCAGCTTATAAGAAGAGAACGCCTCACTTTTTGGAGACCATGACAAAGGGTTTGTAATATCATTATTGAACATTTTTATGATGGAAGCACCTAGAGGCCAGATAGATCAGGGTCCCATTGGGGTGGGTGCTGTACAAACAATGGGAAAGGACAGACCCTGCCCCAAAACTTGCTGTCTGAAAAGGCAAGAACTGGTTGGGAATCTTTCGATGGTCCTTTTTCAGCAAAAAAAAGTTTCATTCATTGAAACTGAAACTGTTGGCAACAATATTGAGTTTTATGAGACGCCCGACTCACAATGTTGTTGGTAAAAGAAGATCTGAGGTTGTCAAACCAGAACGTTCTGGATTTTCAAGTCAAAATGACTTTTTGTTTAGGAATTGTTGCAAATTTACATGACAATATGTAAGGTTAAGTAAAGGAAAATGCTCAAAATTGAAACAAAACAGTTTGAAGTGACCTAAACAAAATGTTTGGATTGACCTGAACTGAAAATTTTATTGGATTTTTGCTTCATGAAAATTTGAGACTGACTATTGGGACAGAACGTTTTTTGAAATGCGGAAAATTTTAACAGGAAAACCATTTCCCAATCAATCCTAAAGGAAATCAACCATAACTGGTGGATGAGACAGACCAGTAGGTTGGGGTGGGGGTGGGGAGGAACTGAGTAACAAAAATAATAGGGTGTGCATTGTTCTTATCCAATCAGGAGTGGAAATCACAGCTGGCTACCTGCCTTGCTGTTATCAGGTTGCAATTTCCTCTATATAGTATGGAAGAGGTGAATTTGGGGGAGAGATTTGATGGAGGATATCACTGCATTTTGACTGGCTCTCCACACAGACTCAGTAAAGTTTCATGAGACACTCAATGCTGTGCATTTCCAGAGAGCAGAGGGTCAACTATTATCCTCACGGCGTCTTTTGCAACCTTGATCCAGCTGAAATGGAAACATCGCACGGCTGGAGGCAGCACACAAAGGATCAAGACCTGGCTGGCAGGTTTGAAAGGCTGATTTTATGACATGGAAATGACAAACGCCAACCCAGTGAAGGGTTTTTTAAAAAACACAAGCCAGTTCAGAACAGTGATTTGCAGAGAGCTCTTTGTTGTACTGTGGAATAGCATAAGAGGCAGAGCACCTCTAGGACCTCTGGCATTGCCTTGTGGATGTGTGTGAATGGAGGACGTAGAACTACCAGTGTTCAGGTCTTATAAGGTTCCATGTGGGGATTCCATGCATGGGGCTAATAGCAGCTAAGGCAAGGCTTGTTTCACCAGTGGAGCAACACTAGCACAATCCTGGAATTACACAGTGGCAAAATAGCTCCTATGCTTATATCAAATACAAGGATTATGTCTTGAGTCTATCCTGTTTCCCTTGTTGAATAAATGATCTTGACTAGAGGATTCTCTTACTTGCTTGGCATTTGCAGAGAGATATTTAATGTGTTACCTGTTTCCCCACATTCTAACATAGCCTGGCTGACTGTGCCGTCTCTAATCTGCCAAGAGTAAAATGGTTGGATTTCTGACCATACCATGATCCACAGAAACAAATCTTGGAGGAATGTTCAAATTTGCATTTTTTTGCCAGCGAATCCAAAGACGACTGTCCATTCTTCTCTGGAAGCACAACCTTATTTTGGTCGGCGCCTTTGTGTCCATTCTCTCTCGTCCCCCTTCCCCAACCAAATGGACAGGACAGTTTTGCTGTTTGTCTTCAGTCTTAGAGTAAAACAATTCCCTTTTAGACTGCACATCTGTTCTGAAGCGGGGGTGCAAGGAAAATCAAATCAAGATAGCTTTTTCAGTTCCACAGCTCTGGTCCCGGCTGTCTCAGACTGACACTTCCCAGCTGCTCTGAGCGATGATTTGGCCGATTTTGCTGGAGATAAGATAGGAAGCTGTCAATTAAAAGCTGCACCGCAGAAAATGAAATGTCTATGGAAAGGTTTTCTTGGAGCATGTCTCAAAGCACAATTCTTCATTGCTACCGCAGAGATCTACAGAAATTAGATGCTGAGGATAACATAGATGAAGAATAAACAAACATCCACCTTGGTCTGAGATGATGATTTCTAGGGTACTGAAATAAATATCAAGTATAGCACAGAACATAATAGCAACTTTCTCTTTTAGCACCTATGCTTTGAATATATCCATTGGGGTAACACAGTGCCATCAGTAGGACAATCTGCTATATACCGACGATTCGTGTTATAAGTAAATTTTCATGCAAATCACCTTTTTTTTGTTGTTGCTAAAAATACTATTGTGAGTATTTTGGGAAAGAGTCACCACTAGGGTACTCCAGCTTCATGCTGTTCTAGCGCTATTGGATTTTAGATAAGAGTGTGCTTATCAGGTGGCTTTGGGGAGCTGGGAATGTGGTGAAGAGAGAGATGGTATCGGTTCAGTGGTACAAGTACAGGCCCAACACTATCACTGGTTTGTTATATGACTTTGGGCAAGGAATTTAACCTCTCCACGCCACCGTTTTCCAATTTCCACCGTAGACAAATACCTGCTTCATGGGAGATTATGGATGCTTAATTAGTAAACTATTACATGTAAAGTGCTTTGAGTTCCCTAGACGCAAGGTGCTATAAACATGCAAAGAACTACACATGTCTTTCTGCACTCTTGCAGCAGTGGCTTTCTGAACCTTGAGTCAGAGCGGCCAGGGAAGGGGGACATGAAACCTTTCAGCTGTACAAGGCAGATTAGCATCTTTGGAAAGGTACCTACATTATTCAGCGTCCGCTCCCAATAACAGCTGAACACAAATGAATTGGCCTCATCTCAAGTGGGTTCGGGACAAAAACTCACAGGAAAAGGCCACACACCCAGTTCAGCTGAAGCAGACACTGGCAAGAGTGTTTGCACCAATGGGTGATGATTCAGTAGGACTTTACACCCAGTTTGTGCAGATGTAAATACCGTTACAAGGTGCAATGCAGCTGAGAATCATGCTCATTAACGCTAATGGAAGCTACCCATGTGAATGAAGGGAAGAATATTCTCTTCAGATTCTCTTATCTTGTCCATCTTATCATTCCTTAATATTTGACCCCAAATCTCATACTCAATGCTTGATACCCTAATACAGGTGGTGTGGAAGCTGGGAACGGATCACTTGAAGATTCCCTGTTCTGTTCATCCCCTCTGAAGCACCTGGCATTGGCCCCTGTTGGAAGACAGGATACTGGGCTGGGTGGACCTTTCATCTGACCCAGTGTGGCCGTTCTTATGTATGAACATTCAGAGACAGAAAATACTCTGACATTGGGAAGCATGAGTAAACATCAGCACTATGGATAGCTCCACAGTAGGGGACATCTTGGATCCTATTCATCCCAGGTCTAACATCACTGAAATCAATAGTTTTACGCTAGGGATGGATTTAACTCCTTCTCTACAGCGTTGTGTAACATAGGATCCAGGAGTCTAGAATACCACAAAATCTTTCTAGCAAAGTTACACTGCTGATGAAACTAATGATGCAGAGAAACAGCAGTAATTAATTCTGTGCATTGCCACTGACTAATTTGTATGTTTTATTGGAAGCAACAGAGCGTTGAAGTAGGCATTTTCTTGCCAAGTTTCCTTTGCTGTTCTTTAAAAAAAGCTCTTGTCCACCTGCATTTAGAACAGGTCCTTCCACTTCAGACAGGACAGTGGGGTAGCGGCAGCAGCTACCAGCTAACATCACACATAGAGTAACAATAAATAGCTACCTCTTATCTACCAGTTTTCTTGTGTTGTGTCTCAGAGCACTTTTTAAAGGGGAGTCCGTATCACTATCCCTATTTTACAGATGAAGAAACTGAGGCACAGGAAGTAACTTGCCCAATATCGCCCATTATCCAAGCGGCAGAGCTGAGGCCTTGCTCTGTTGTCTCTTAGTCTAGGGCTCTAAGGCACTAGACCACATTGGTTAGCTAATACAGCTCCTACAACAATGAGACTCCAGGTATGTTTGGGCTGATTTTTAATGCAGTCCCTGCTGAATCCTGTCCAAGGACGATCATGACGCTATTTTAGCTCTACATTTTATTTAAATAAGATAACTAAACAACCTACAGATTTCTGCTTTTTCCATTTCAGCAGCCAAAGCATCACTGAAGGAAGCCAGCAATGGCAGAGAGGAAAAGGAGTGCACGCTTATGCCCAGTGAAGAGTTAATGCTTGCTGGATTTACAGTGGCTGGAAAAAGACTGTAGCATCAGCTAAACTCCTATGGCTCAAAGCGCAGGGAGAAAGTAAGCAACACTTCATTGTGAATTACTGTAGCCACAAAAATATGTCAACAGACTACACAATCTCTGAACGAGTCAGCACTTTGTATTACTGGAGACTGCTGTCTAGGAATAGGCTTGTACTGGGTTTCCCCTTCAGAAATCTATAGACACTTCAGCACTGTCGTGAGAGTGCATTAAAATGTCAATCACCGCAGACACTAAAGGTGAATTAACAACCGCTCAGTGGGTTCTTGGAGAGGAACTGCATTTTTATAGATTTCTGTGTGACCAGAAGGGCAAAACTTCATAAACTGTGGTTTTCAACCTGTGGTCCACAGACCCCTGAGGGTCTGCAGACTATGTTTAAGATTTACATAGGGGTCCACACCTCTGTTTGAATATTTTAGGGGTTTGCAATGAAAAAAGGTTGAAAACGACTGTGGTAGGACATATCTTTCAGAAAAGTCTTGCATCTGGTGATGGAGAACCTATCACATCCCTAGGTAATTTGTTCCGATGGTTAATTGCCCTCTGTCAAGAAGTGGATTCGCCGTTAAAATTCCTCCTCATGGCTGGACATGGTGTGACGTAGAAGGCATTCCTCTCTAGTTCCCCCTGCTGATGGTTGCTCCAGCCAGTGGTGGTCTCTCCTCCCAGAACTTGGCAGGATCATGGTTGAGTCCCCCCCTTTCAGGGTAACAGAAGTCTAACAAATAACAGTCCAGATGTCTTTACAAAAAGGTCTTCGGCTCCAACTCTGGTCCCAGTGGTCCTCACACCCTTTTCTTGGGGCTCTCCGCCACTCTTGTCCCTTCCCTGGCCTCCCACCACCTCACTAGTGGCTGGTAGGGAAACCCAGACCTCCCCATTCCTCTAGGTTCCAGCCCAGGGATTCTGTAGTGAGCAGGCAAGGTCTGTCTACTCAGACCCACCCCTTCTACCTCCCTGGGCTTCTTTCTGCCATAGCCTTGTACAGGTCTTCTCTCCACAGTCTCTCTAGTTTATACCCTGCTTTCAAGGCCAGGACTTGCCCCTGGAAACCTCCTGATTAAGAACCAACATTACAACTTAACCCAACTTCTGCCCTCCTCAGACTTGACTTGTTATCCTCAGTTTACCTTACACAATTCTCCCAGGGCTCGCTTTCTCTGGAAGTCCAAATCCTGCCCTTTGATCAGGGCTCACCCTCAGCACTTGGTCCACCCTGGTAGCTGCTCCATGACTCTCCTGGCCTCTCACCAGACTTCGGTACTCAGGAGAGGAGCCCAGGGCCAACTCTCCCTCTGGGATTCCTACTTGACCCAGTCTCTCTACTCTCCAGTCCCAGAGAGTGACTGCAGAGTTCCTCCCTGCAACCTCTTTCTAATCTGGGCTTCCTCTTATGACAGTTGCCATCCAGTTCCTCCCCCAGTAGGGCTTCATCTTTAGTTAAACTTGGCCCACCCTCCAGGAGCAGCTAGAGAGCATGATCAGCCTCTCGGGCCTGCATCAACCCATTCCTCCTCTGTGTGGGGTGCACACCCCCTTCTCACCCTCCCTGTTAAAAAAAATGCACCTTATTTCTAGTCTCTTTGTCTAGCTTCATCTTCCAGCCCTTGCATCTTGTTATGCTTTTGTCTACTAGACTAAGAGCCCTCTTCTAGCAGAGGTATTTTCCTTTGTAGACCATGACCAAGTTGCCTCTTAACCATCTCTTGGATAAACTAAATAGATTGAGCTTCATTAGTCTCTCACTCTCAGATCATTCATTTTGTTTGTTGTCTGGATTCCTTGATCTTTTCTCTGTATATCTACATGAGCTTAGACTTGTCCCTTTCTTCTATTATCAATTTCCATTCACACCTGGACAGTCATGTGTCTCTTTGTAGAAGTACACAAAGCAAATGGTAAACAGGAACTATGAAAGCAGCCGTCTCTATTCCCAGCCTACAGTCTCCTCCCCTGTCCAATCTGTTAAGATTCTTCCAATGATGATATCAAACAGGAGAAAGAAAGCCACTACTAAGCCACTTTCCTTTGATATTTTCTCTTCCCTTCACATTGTAACCTTATTGGGTCAGTGAGTAGGTGAGTAGGGAAAGATTGCTTTTATTTTACGGACATATGGATGTGACTAGGTCTCAGCATCCTGTAAATGAAATTATTCTCCTTCTCTGAAGTACCCTGCTAATTCATCTCAGACAAGTCACTACTCATTCTGTTATCAGTTTATGTATCATTCCTAATGCTGGGTGAATCATTGACAATGACAACAACAAAAATGTACCAGTGAATTTGGCCTCTTCTTCTGTTTTCATAATATCTTCGAGCAGATTGTGATTTCTCTGAATGTATTCGGTATTTTAAATGATCTGACAGTGGACTTCGTAAATCGCCTTAACTCTTGATCACAGATACATAGCTTGCAAATACTAGATACCAGCTCTTCCAGTCTGTTGGCTAGTTGTGTTAAAATCATGGAATTGTTTCCGTGCCCTGAGTGGATAAGTGCTCAGGACTTCCAGTGGGAACTCACTCACACAGGCAAATAGAACCGTCACTTTCCACGAGTCGCATACGCAACTTTGAAACTCACTATCTGCAAACATTCCCGCTAGTAACGCTCAGCCACCTGAAGGGCTCCGGATAGTAAACATCGGAGGGATGGGAGCAGAGCCAAAGCAAAATCCGTTGCAAATGTGACTACCGGGAAGAGGGAAATTTGCAGTTCCCACAGCTCTATCAAGTCTATTGCTTGGGGGGGGGGCAGTCTTTTAGCTCACACAGTAGATGCTTATGACATTCATTCTGTAGGTCCCTGATTCAGTCCCTGGAGCTGACCAGGATGGTGGTAATCGCATGGATTTCTGTGCAGTATCTTTAATATTTTTCCAGTCCCGGCTTTTCCTTTTAACAGCGTCATCATTATTGCCCAGGCATCTGCCTTCTTGGAATGCTTGTCGTACCCTCATTCCTTACTCCTCCCCATTTGCTTGCGCCCATTCATAAGCTGTCTGCAGCCTGTTTCTCTTAGCATTTGTCCTTTTTTTTTTTTTGGTTTATGTTTTTCATTTCTCCTTCTCCTGCCCATGAATCACAACTGCAACTAGCTGTTTCTTCTCTCCGCTTGCCTGAAAGAGCTAGCCAAACTGTATGTGCACCCATGCATGTGACTGGATAGCCAGGACATCTGAAGTGATGACTTGGCACTTAGCAAGTCATGGAAAATGGCTGAGTCATCAAACCTTTTAGTGAGCTGCTGGGGAAAATAAGCACTTGATGCTGACTGTGATTTACAGATATCTAGAGGGCCTTGAGAAAGGGCCCTCTTAACACACACATTAACCCAAATTAGAAGATGGCTGACAGTGATCCAATGATCCAATTTCTGCAAAATGCAAACACTGTATGTACACTCCGAAGGCCTGACACCTCTCTTCATTTTGTTCTTAAGCACATAAAGCCTGTACACTTATTTGTATTAAAGACAGGTTTCTTCTCCACGTTATTAATACATGTTTTAGAGGTTTTGTAAATGTACTTGGCATGGAAAAAACTTGTGGCTTAAGGGATAATCATATTAAAAGGGGAAATAATTTAATTATATACATAATAAACCTCTTCAATTAGGAACACACTGAATATCTCCAGCATTTTTGGGGGGCTGAGGTGACAATAATTTTAAAGCAATATATAATTTAAACTGGTAAGGGCCAGTTTGTGCCTGAGAAACTCCACTGATTTCTGTACACAAAGTTACATGCATAAGCAGGATCGGGGCCCTGTACTCCACAGTCTCGCTGGGTCTCCCCTCCCCGGGAAACCCCCAGCCCCCTATCCCCATCTCGCCTCATTCTTGGGCTACTGCCAGTCACCATCTAGCCCCCACTCGCTGGGGCAGACCGCAGTGTAATTGCCACTCATCATTGGCAAGGAGAGTTTGAACCTGCTGCCTCTGCCTACCCCTGGGCTGCCCTCTGCAACCCCAGTACCTTTTCCGGCCTTTAGCAAGGCCTGCAGCCTGGGGGTTTTCCAAGCCAGAGCTCCCCAGCCCTTCTAGCCTTTCCCCATCCCTGCTCCAGTCCAGGTACCCTGCTCAGCTCCCAGCAGCCAGGCCCATCCCTCTCAACATCTGGAGAGAGACTGTCTTTTGGATTTGGCCCCAGACCTCTTATAAGGGCCAGCTGGGCCCTGATTAAGCCAGCCACAGCTGTGGTCAGCTACCCAGTCAGCTTCCCCAACCGTTCTTAATCCCTCTTACCCTGCTGCAGCCCTCCCCAGGGCTGCTTTCACCCTTCCAGGGCCGGAGCAGGGTGACCACCCCACTACAGGCCCAGAGAGAGTTCTCATTGTGTCGTGTGGCACACTGGCCCCCCGGTGCAGAGAGCCATAGCAAAGCTGTCTGGGGAGTGAGGGGAAGGGAAGGGAAAGGTGGGCAGTGCAGCTGTATTCCCCCCTTTCCCCCCCCACCCCATGCTGTGGTAAGGGGTCTGGCACCAGGCCCAGACAGAGTGTTGCATAGGCCGTAATGGGGGTCAGGCCACAAGTGGGGCAATGAGATCCACCATCACAGGGTTCACGCACCACTCGCGGCGCCGCCTGCTGGCCATCCTGAGGATTAGCTCTGCCCGCCTGCGCTCTCCTTCCGGTGGGGTCTTCCCCCCTCTCGCCTGACTCTGCTGCCCCGCTCACTGCTGGATCTGCAGCTTCCTCTTCGTGGCTTGGCCCTCCGGCCAGGTCCCTAAAGTCCTCCCCTTCCGGGGAATTCAAAGGCTTTCCAGACCCTGCTCTCTGGCTGGCGTCTCCAACGCCCTGTGCCACTACCCAGTGGCCAGTAGGGGAACCCAGGCCCGCCCTCTACACTGGCTTCCAGCCCGGGGACACTATAACAAGCACCCAAGGCCTATATCTCCTTAGTCCTCACTGCTGTTTCCAAGGGCTTCTTCCAACGTTACTGGCTTCTCCCCTCTCTGGGTTTGCCAGCTTCTTAACTCTCTCCACTCAGGGACTGACTGAGAGCCCCGTCTGGCCTGGCACAGCTGAACTTACTCCGAATTAGTGGCCAGCTCCCTGGCTCCAGGTGCATCTGGGGGGAGTTAATTAGCCTGCCTGGCCACCTTAACCCCTTCCAAGCCGGAGTGGAGCGGATGTCCCATCACATCCACCTTTAAAAAGATCCATGTTCCCGGCACCCCATGCAACTAGATTGGATGGCCATGGCTGCAACAGCTGTTCCACCCATCAGCCTTGCATTGGTGGGTAGATTTCATCTCCCCCACCGCCTGCACCTGAGAGAGTCTGATTGCTTGGATGTTATGCAATGGATGTAGATTGGATTGCACCCTTCGCACACAGTCCTGCAAAGGTTCACGCATTGTAACTACTTGTTTCAGTAAAGTTCCCCATGTGCAGGAGCCTTTGCTGGATGGGTTCCATTTGGCAAACCACCTGGGGCAGGGAGCTCCGCACTGATCTCCCCGAGCACAGCCCTGTCTACAATGTAATAGGGCAAGTGAGAGGAGAATTAATCTCCCCCCCACCCCCAAGCTGGGATGATTCTTCTGTGCAAATCACCATTTTTAACCTGGGGACAATGCTGAAGCTCTCCCTCGTGGTTCTGCAAATGGTTCTACAAGGTCGTCACATTGTCTGTTTCAGTTTGTGAAATGCCCACCACGGACCCCAGTGCAAACTTTTAAAACATAAAAGAAGGATCCAAAGGAAAATAGAATCCCGCCGCTGTCTCGAACAGTCTCGCAGAATAAACCAACAAGCCAGATAAAGCATAAATCTCCATTCTCCCTGCCCCCCTGTCCAGTGCCCCTGGCCATTCACGTCTTGCCAAATGTCCAAGGGATAGATCTGCCTTTGGTAAAGATCAACGCAGGAGAGGGGTTTCAGACCTAGGAAGTGAGCTGGAGGTGGAGGATTGTGTTTCAGAGTCAAGGCTGCTCCACACCTCCCCCCTTTTAAAGCAGGAGCTGATGGCTCAAACACACCCACTGATTACAGTATTGTACTGTTGGCGGCCCTGATCCCGCAAGGAACTCTGTTGGGCAGGAGGGTCTCTCCCCACCCCTTTGTTTAAGACTACTGCACTCTGGTTCCAAGTCACGTGGAAGCACTTTACGGGACAATCCATCCCTCCATCGCAGGCATTCCCCATTGCGCACGCAGCTTCGAGTTGCCAGGGACAGACGTACAGGAGGAAACTTTTTTAACAACAAAGTGTGATCTATTGGGCCTGTCTTTCCAAGCCTGGCTTTCCCACTGAGTATCTTCCTGGATCACATCCACGCTGGCTTTTATTTCCATAGGAAATCGCCAATAAAATGGAGCATAGACAGTAAGAACCATGATTTATTGGCCTTGTTTAAGTAGCGGGAAGTGTACATTTAATCAATTCTGCCTCCTGCTTTAGGGCAGGGGCGCTGGAACAGTTTGTATAGTGGGGGTGCTGAGAGCCATTGAACCAAACTGTAAACCCTGTATATGATGGAAACCGCTTCAAGCCCGGGGGTGCTGCAAGCACCCCCTGCACCCCTAGTTCCAGCACCTGTGCTTTAGAGCTCACTGCAGCTACTCGGTTCTATGTTAGGCTGCTTATGCATTTATTCGCTCTCTGTCAAGAGCACATTTTGGATCCCATGATCCTTTTGGCCCTTGAATCCAAAATGCCCAACATTCCGCTCCAGAGAGGGCTCTGGGGAAGCTCAGTCAGTGGCGGGACTGTCCATTGCCCCCCAAGGCTGGCCAAAGACACCCCCTTTGAGATTCCATTTTCTATACCAATACAAACAAGTTACGTATCGCCCTGCTGACATGGTTAGTCACTGCCCCTGATGTGGTTAGCTACCACCCATTACCTTGTACGTGTTGGTTCAATCAAAACATCTCTATCCATCACACTGTCATCCTGACCTTATCTTTAGGAGGGGTCAGAGTGTTCTTGATATTTTTTGTGGAGGTGGGAGGTGTTTGTACCATACTTGGTATGTGGTGTTTTGGTACCATCCTTTTGGAATGTGTTTGTGTGTGTTCTGTGCCTAGCACTTCTTAGGAATGTGTGTTTCTGCAATATCAGCCCTGTTCTTGCCAGATTCTGTGAGCAGGGCCTGCCTCTCGTTCACTGCCTGACTTTGCTTTATATTAGCAAAGCTTTGACCACTACTTTAGCCCAGGCTTCAGAACTCAGACCAGGCCTCTGATACAAGGGCTTATGTCTCAGGCTCTCTTCCTACTACGAGAGGAACCCATTACATCCTCTCCCCAGGATCTGTCCCAACTGAACTTTTCTCTTCTTTGTTAAGTCCACCCCCTTCACCTGGTCACACTTTCCCCAGGTGCCCTCAGGTTACTAGCATTACCAGGTTCCTTTCACTCTTTTTGTGCCACTGCAGGGCTTACAGCCCATCAGAATAATAACAATATGTGGTACTACAAAATAGTTAAAAGAAAGCCACTTCCTTAGCACCTGGGTTTAGCTCTCCCCTTGGTGTCCAAGTGCCAGAAGCCTGAAGTTTCTCAAGGAGATAACATTATTGCTGCATTTATTCATGCCGAGAGCTGCTTCTCATTCTTTTAAAATTCAGACTGTTGGTGTGAGGGGAATCGGATGAAAATATCCTTTAAATAGCATGAACAATATTCAAACAGGAGTGAATCTATCACAGAGCAGAGCACTGTCTTCATGTCTCTTTGGAGCTCACTTATTGATTTAAGCACCTGAAGTGGATGGCACAAATCCACATGATACCCACGCATGCTAGATTTTGCATTTGGAACTCAATTTAGCCAAGAGATGTGCAAAATTCACAGCCAGAAAACTCTGTGTGCATATCTGTGGAGGTGGCTGGAAAGCTGAAATTAGCTTACCTATGGCTGACATTGTGACTTAAGTTCAACACATCCTCTGAATATCCACTTGTTGGAGCTGGTAGTACAGACCGCATGTATACCATGGGATAGATTTTTCAAGAGCATGCAGCATGATTCCTTGAAAACCTGGCTTTAATTCCATAAGTGCTCATACAGCATGAGAAAAGCAATAGCACATATACACTTTACAGGATCAGATGGGTTGTTGTCATTTTGCTAATATCACCAGTTTTTGGCCAAGCCATGCATCTGTGTGCCAGTATCCCAGTAGAGCTTGCTGGTAACTTGCCGGCAAGTTAAAGAAGCATGGGCTGGATGAATGGACTATAAGATGGATAGAAAGCTGGTTAGATCGTTGGGCTCAACGCGTAGTGATCAACGGCTCCATGTCTAGTTGGCAGCCGGTATCAAGCGGCATGCCCCAAGGGTTGGTCCTTGGGCTAGTTTTATTCAATATCTTTATTAATGAGCTGGAGGATGGCGTGGACTGCACCCTCAGCAAATTTGCAGATGATACTAAACTGAGAGGAGTGGTAGATACGCTGGAAGGTAGGGATAGGATATAGAGGGACCTAGACAAATTAGAGGATTGGGCCAAAAGAAATCTGATGAGGTTCAACAAGCACAAGTGCAGAGTCCTGCACTTAGGACGGAAGAATCCCATGCACTGCTACAGACTAGGGACCGAATAGCTAGGCAGTGGTTCTTCAGAAAAGGACCTAGGGGTTACAGTGGACGAGAAGCTGGATACGAGTCGATAGTGTGCCCTTGTTGCCAAGAAGGCTAATGGCATTTTGGGCTGTATATGTAGGGGCATTGCCAGTAGACTGAGGGACGTGATCATTCCCCTCTATTCGACATTGGTGAGGCCTCAACTGGAGTACTGTGTCCAGTTTTGGTCCCCACACTACAAGAAGGATGTGGAAAAAATGGAAAGAGTCCAGCAGAGGGCAACAAAAATGATTAGGGGGCTGGAGCACATGACTTATGAGGAGAGGCTGGGGGAACTGGGATTGTTTAGTCTGCAGAAGAGAAGAGTGAGGGGGGATTTGATAGCTGCTTTCAACTACCTGAAAGGGGGTTCCAAAGAGGATGGATCTAGACTGTTCTCAGTGGTACTAGATGACAGAACAAGGAGTAATGGTCTCAAGTTGCAGTGGGGGAGGTCTAGGTTGGATATTAGGAAACACTGTTTCACTAGGAGGGTGGTGAAGCACTGGAATGGGTTACCTAGGGAGGTGGTGGAATCTCCTTCCTTTTAGGTTTTTATGGTTAGGCTTGACAAAGCCCTGGCTGGGATGATTTAGTTGGGAATTGGTCCTGCTTTGAGCAGGGGGTTGGACTAGAAGACTTCCTGTGGTCCCTTCCAACCCTGATATTCTATGAACCTCAATTAAGTCAACAGGCTCCTGTCAGCCCCTTCAACTCATAAAAAAATAAAGCGAAATGCTAAACATCACAGTGTGGCTTGGAGTGTAGCATTTGGCCCCTAGTGACATCCTTAAAATGGCCATCAGACCCTAGAAAGCCAGTCTGTTTTCCTGCACACAGGAACAGAGGCAAAAAACCAGATGTGTCCTGTCCGGTTGAGAACGAGGGGCAAAGTAACCTCATTCAGAAAAAGTCAAATCTGGAAACTCCTGGCCTGATTATTGATGCAATGGAGAACAGAATCCACATTTTTCATACTTCTTTTGTTTGCTTTTAGCGGTAAGCTGTGCTCATGTGTATGCATTTACTCTGTGTGCCTCCACCACTGTGCCTCCCACAGATCATTGTTGGTGATGCAATGCAGAAAAAGAGCGAACCTACTAAACCAAGCTTTCGGGTATTTTGTGTAGCCTCTGTACTTGGCTTGTGTTTGCCCTTGCAAACGAGACTCTGGGAGAACGCTCAATGGGAATGAAAGTTAGGCTTCGTTCCAGTTGCCATTGTTTTAACCTGCTCTCAACAGCGAACACTCCTGGGCAGAGTTCCATCCCAACTGTGGGAAATGGCGTTCCTATTCGGCTGTGCATTCAGGTAAAAAGAGAGGGCAAATTCCAGGCCTCACAACCACCAAGGCACGGAGGCGGGTAGGAGCTGTGCATCCCAGCTATGTTCCACACTCCCAGAGCCTCCATGGGACCCTGTCAGAGGCATTGCATAGTTCAGAGGCGGCCACCCACATTCCCAGACCCAGCATTTGTGACTCCACCTGCTACTTGAACGGCAGTCAGGTTCAGGAGGAAGGGTTGACTGTATGAGTGTTCACCACAGCTGAGTGATGGTCCTGAAAGTCCCCCAGGCTAGCTGTGAGCTGGGACCTTTGGGACATAGGCAACAGGGCAGCAAGGAGAAGAGCAATACCCCTGCTCCCCTACGCTGACACTCACACGCATCATCCCCATTGAGCTCTTGTCTTTTAATCCCCATTAAAGACTCTAGTCTGTCCTCTGTGGGGGTTAGGACAGCAATACTTAGGGCTGTTATAAACAATGGCAGGAAACAACTGTAAGGAGAGATCCCTCTTGGAATCTAGCCTAGGCAGTGCAGTTCTGACCCCCGGTGTGTCCTGTCACCGTGATGCTTATGCAGACTGATGAGACACAGCACAGTAATTCAGAGCCTGGTCACTAGCCAACTACTTTGCAAAGTGGTTCCCAGCAAACATGTGATGCCACCAGATTTTTCACTATTCAGCTCTTCAGTAGCTTTGGTTTTGGTCTGTTTCCAATTGCTAGACCTATCAGTATCATGCGAATACACCTGGGGAAACTTGATCCAAAATGCCAGGCAGTGCTGAAGCGGTCCAGCATTTTGCTAATGTGGTGGGAAGGAAGTCTTCTATGCACCCATCCCAAAACTGTTTGTACTTCTGGCAACGAGGGGATTTGGATGGGGTGGAAATTGTTTGAATATAATAGGAAACACTTCAGGCAAAAGAAACTCCCATTGTACTTATTTTTTTAGCATGAAACTGACCAGGAAATGTGGAAGCATCTTCTCTGGAACGATGACCAAAGCATGAAGAGGCAGATGAATCGTTAGCATTTCTGGCACATAAATATCTTGCAACACCAGCTACAACAGTGCCATGCGAACACCTGTTCTCACTTTAAGTTGACGTTGTAATTAAGCAGCATTATCTCCCATAAATGTAAACAAACTTGTTTCTCTTAGCGATTGGCTGAACAAGAAGTAGGACTGAATGGACTTGTAGGCTCCAAAGTTTTACATTGTTTTGTTTTTGAGTGCAGGTATGTAACAAAAAAACTACACTTGTAAGTTGCACTTGCATGATAAAGAGATTGCATTACGGTACTTGTATGAGGTGAATTGAAAAAATACTATTTCTTTTGTTTATTATTTTTACAGTGCAAATATTTGTAATAAAAGATAGTATAAAGTGAGCACTATACACTTTGTATTCTGTGTTGTAATTGAAATCAATATATTTGAAAATGCAGAAAAGCATCAGAAATATTTAATACATTTCTTCTGTTATTGTTTAACTGCAATTAATCACAATTAATTTTTTTAATTGCAATTAATTTTTTGAGTTAATTGCATGAGTTAACTACAATTAATCGACAGCCCTAGTAGGAAGGTTATATTTTCTCAGTGTTTGGCAATGGTGCGACCATTACTGAAACACTGCGTCTAGGTCTGGTGTCCACACTTCAAGAGAGATGTTGATAAATTGGAGAGCGTTCCAAAAAGAGCCATGAGAATGATTAAAGAATTGAAAAAAATGCCTTATGGAGAGATACTCGAGGAGCTCACTATATTTAGCTTAACAAAGAGGTGGTTAAGGGGTGACTTGATCACAGTTTATAAGTACCTCCACTGGAAACCAAAATTTGATTGTAGCAGGCTCGACAATCTAACAGACAATAGAATGACAAGATGCATTGACTCGAAGCAATGCTAGACTAGAAAAATTCAGACTAGAAATAAGGTGCAAATTTTAAACCCTGGAGGTAATTAATCACTGAACAACTTACCAAGTTCTGCATCACTGGTTTTTAAATTAAGATCAGATGTTTATTGAAAAGTTCCCCTCTAGCTCAACCCCAGCTATTGGGCTTGAAGTAGGAATTAATGCCGGTCTGTGGTCTGCAGGAGGGCAGACCAGATTATCACAATGGTTCCCTTCCGGCCTTAAAATCTATGAATCAATAGAAGATCAGAATGTGGTTGGCACATGCTGTGCGCCCCATGCTGCATTCATGGCACTTGCTGTCTTTCCAGTCAAAGGGGTGTCAATGGGATCAAGCAAAGGGTAGCGTAGCTGATGTTGCCTGGGTACGTCTTCACTTACCGGAGGGTCCGGCGGTAGGCAATCGATGTTCTGGGATCGATCCCGGAAGTGCTCGCCGTTGACGCCGGTACTCCAGCTCGCCAAGAGGAGTACGCGGCATCGACGGGGGAGCCTTCCTGCCGCGTCTGGACCCGCGGTAAGTTCGGACTAAGGTACTTCGAATTCAGCTACGTTATTAACGTAGCTGAATTTGCGTACCTTAGTCCGAAGTGGGGACTTAGTGGGGACCAGGCCTTAGACTGAACCAGTCTTGTTCACTTCATAATCACCCAGGGCAAGCTACAGGTTTGGCTCAGCTTATAGTCATAAGTGCTTGGAAATCTGAGACGTGAGGCTTTTACAGGACCTAACTGTGCTACTAACAAGTGCAGTAATTGTAGAAAAATAATTGCCTCATCTCCGGAGTGAACTCTGCTGTTTTATATTCCAGCCGTTTTCACCATCTCCTCCCCTCCCCCCAGTCTCCATAGAGGGAGTTTCATTTTCTCTGTGATCAGAGGCTGAAGTAGCACAGTGCTCGTCACACAGGAGCCTGGCACAGCTAATGATTTTTCACCCTTTTGGTCTCTGTGCGATAATGACGGACGTTTCTTCTTTGAACTGATGGATTGTGAAGCGCCTGGGGATGTATTTGCATCTGAGCAATTTGCTTCAGATGCCCTTTAGGTCGCTAATTGTTAGTGTTGACTTAAGGGAAAAGCCAGTCCTGCAGGGAGCTGGATATAGTGTGATTGGTACAGCCTGGGCAAGAAGCCCGGTCCGAATGCCCCCTTTGCACTGTGAAGTAACTCCGCCCCCCCGGGGCCTCCCTGCCTGGCATTCTGGAGAGGAGTGGGGAACTACCTGGGTGAGGGGCATGGCTACATGTATACGCTAAGGCTTCTCTCCGGAGGCTGTTGAGAAGCTGAAGGACTCCTTCCCTCAGCAGGTCCCTGCCCACTGCCCAGCTGGGGCCAGGACATGGCCCTTAGAACAAGGTACATTTATACGAACAATTTTTTTTTCTGAATAAACACAATTAAAGTCACTCTGAATAATGGGAATGTATTTTATTTAAGGTCCATAGATGGCCCACACCACCAGAGCAGTGCACAGTACATGGGTGGTACTATTATCTGCAATTTACTGAGCTGCAGTGGGGTTAAATGACTTGGGAGTTTCCCAAGTTCTAGGATAGCAACCTACTTGCCAGACCATCCTTTCTTGCTGGTCATCCGAGCCCTAAATCAATTCTATCATTTGCTATGGATCCGTGGCAGCCTCAGGAAAATGAGTTACCATTGTAGAGTCCCAGAAAGGGTCATTTCCACTTCAGAGTTTTGCATGTTCCACAGGCAGAGGACAGCCGTTAAATGATGGAAGTGATGCAGACAAGACATTCTCTACATCCAGTGCGTTAATCATATTCTGAAAACTCTTCTCATGCTTTTTTTCCCCTTTGCCATACTGAAAACAAAGCAGCTGGTCCTAGAAATCCCAGAAGAGGCTTATTGGGACGTCCTTGCCAAGCTCTACTGCAAGGGGCTGGTTCTGAGTTGGGGATTGTCATAGTTGGAAACGTATCAGTTGGGGCACTGACAAGGGCTCCGGAACCTTTGTAAAACTGGGAAGGCCAAGGCCGAAGTTCCCCCTTCCTCTCCATGGCTGGCTGTTCCAGTGGTGAGCCAGCTGCACTCTCTTCTGGTACCACAGCAGCTCCTCCTGGATGAAAGGTGTAATTGCAGTGCCTCCCTGGTAGAATCTATTATTCTGCGGGGGGGGGGGGGAGGGAAATCTGTAGGGGACATGAATTCTGCACTTATGTTGCTTTTGTTACAAGTGGGGGGGCATGGCCCTCCCACTTTTAAAATGGGGGGAGGGTCCATGGCCCCCTGGCTCCCCCAGTTCTGGTGCCGGTGGGTATTGAGAATGTCTATTTGGGCTCCATCAGATTGTTAAATGGTGTCAAACGTCTGTTGGAAAACCAAGCCCTCCTCTAAAAAAGAAACACAATGTCTCTGATTCTTTCCCTTGCAGAGAGAGGGTCTTGGAGATGCATCCTGATCACCGCTGAGACTTATCACTGACACCTCCCACCCCCCATCCATTCCCACCTCTCCTGCTTTTGTGCAATACCCGTCAGCCCCCATCCTGGCTCAGTTACCCGCCATCTTTTCCTTCCCCCGCCCAAGGGAAGAGGTACCAGAAAAAGATTAATTCCATGCACTCCCCTGTGATTTCTGCTCTTGGCTTCAGTGGCTTTGTCAGCACTGCACCCAGGAAAAAATGTCCATGCTCCTCCTTGGAAACTGAGTCACCGTAACTACCCCCCCTTCCCACCTATGTTGAGGAAGTGATGTCTCCCTTTGGAGGAGAGGGGGAGAACTGGCTGAAAACACTAACTCCGGGAAATGAGCTCTGGCTCACATCCTTGCCCTGAGGCACCGGGCCCAGCAGCAGGCTTGTCTCCGGTGGCTCTAACGTTCAGTGGCACACACAGGGACAGCCGGGTTTCCCGACAGTACCACTGCACCACCTCCAAATATCTGATGTCTATCTTAACGCTGAGGCCCAGAGGGTCTGATTCTACGTGGCGCTGGGCGGAGGGCAGGGACAAATGTGAATTAAAGGTTGCTTGATTCTGAGGATAGCCAGACGCTGTCTGGTAAATAACATCAGAGTATCCCCTGGGGTACTCCAACTTAAATCAATTTAAAGCAGTTCCTTAGGGACAGAGCCAGCTAGAGGATCACAGGATGGCAAGTACGGCTCCTATTACAGTCACGTAAGGAAGAGTCCTTGCCCGGAGTTACTGCGGGACAGCGTGCTGGGTATGTGTATGGAGAACGGACAAGCCCAGTCTGAGTTTCAAATTCTTCTGCGAGGTGCTCGCCCCCAGGAAGTGAGTTATGTATCCCTGGGATGCCCCACTCTTTCTAAGCTAGCTTCCGTACTTCTATGTCCCCTGTCGCCAGGGTAGCTGAGCTCCTAACAGTCTTTATACCCCCTACACTCCTGGGAGGTAGGGAAGGGCTGTTCTCCCCACTGAGCAGATGGGAAACCGAGGCACAGAGAGACTGGCTTGTCCAAAGTCACGCACAGGAAGCCTGTGGCACAGCCTCTCCCAAGTGGCAGGCTAGTGCTCTAAGCCCCACACCATCCTTCCTCTTGTAGAGTGGCTGCTCTAGGAAGCACATTGAACCAAAGGGACTTTTGCATGTGGCAGTTGAATATAGTAGGCAATGCGTCTCCTTCTCAATTCTCCCAGTCCAAGGTGATGGCATGGGAAGGGGCAACTCTTTAGGGTCAAATTGTTCCCATTTAAGCACTGGTCTGTGCTAGAAGAGATGCCGGAGGAGACTGGATCTCACTCCGCTACACAATAGTGAACGCTGTCGCTCGGTGACGATTCCCCTTCCAAGTCTTTGAACCTTTATTAGCAGCCACTCTGTGCCACGCGCTGAAATAGGCATCAGTGTAGAAGTGTGGCATGGGTTCCCTTGAGCTGCTGCATCCGAGTCTCCGGCAGCATATGTTTCCCTCAGCTGTTGATGTTCAGTCTTAACGCATCTACAAAGGCTGGGCCTAGAGAAAACATGCTGTTCTCATGGGTTTAAAGTTGAGCCTTAATGCATTATTGAGATTAGCCCTGAAACAAAGCGCTATGACAACGCTAAACCCCAAAGAGGAAGCACTCTTTGGATAGAAACAAATTGTTGTTCTTTCTTTTTCTTATTCCCAACTGAACACTAGTGGAGAGAACTGAGCCTAAAGGCAGAGCAGGCCTTAAATAGCAGATTTCCCCGTAACAGAGGAGAGATGCACGCAAATGTGGTTGAGGGCTGTTCCAGCTGGAGATTAAAGTTGACCAGTGTGACAAAGTTCCTCCTCTATCTTGGTGGGTCCTGCACTTATTGGCGGATTTTCTTGCCTCAGAGATTCACAATGTGGGTTGGGGAACAGCCCAGAGACCTTCCCCTCTGGATGAACCCACGGTCCAGGTCAATTGGGAGGTTTGGGGGGAACCCGGGCCCGCCCTCTACTCCGGGTTCCAGCCCGGGGCCCTGTGGACTGCAGCTGTCTATAGTGCCTCCTGGAACAGCTGCATGACAGCTACAACTCCCTGGGCTACTTCCCCATGGCCTCCTCCAAACACCTTCCTTATTCTCACCACAGAACCTTCCTCCTGGTGTCTGATAACGCTTGTGCTCCTCAGTCCTCCAGCAGCACACCCTCTCAGCTCCTTGCGCCTCTTGCTCCCAGCTCCTCACACTCGCACCACAAACTGAAGTGAGCTCCTTTTTAAAACCCAGGTGCCCTGATTAGCCTGCCTTAATTGATTCTAGCAGCTTCTTCTTAATTGGCTCCATGTGTCCTAATTAGCCTGCCTGCCTTAACTGGTTCTAGCAGGTTCCTGATTACTCTAGTGCAGCCCCTGCTCTGGTCACTCAGGGAACAGAAAACTACTCATCCAGTGACCAGTATATTTGCCCTCTACCAGACTCCTGTACCCCACTGGTCTGGGTCTGTCACACCACTTAATGAATTGCATTGCAGAACCAGTTGTGAGGCCACAGTCCTGTGATGGAAACTGTGACTTTTAAAAGGATAAAAATCGAAATAGTTGAAAGTCACGTTTGGAATCTAAGAGTGGTGGGTTTTATTTATTTTTTTAAAATTGCTGAATTATTTATTTTGTAAAAAAACCATAACTGTAAAAAAATCAGGGAAACCAATGCCAGGTGAGCTATGTAACGGACAGAGAGCTCAGAACACATTCTCACGAGTATTTTTTCTTTTCTTTTATGCAAATAAGTCATTTTGAGGTTTGCCTTTACTACAGGGCACAGACTGTCCCAGCCAAGCATATCTTAGTGGCGGCTGGTCAATTGCTGTCACTGCAGTCAAGGGTTTGTACTTTGATTACAAACCATTTTTACTTTGTGTGCACAATTACCGGTATGTATTATTTTCAGGCCAGAAGTTCAGGATCCTGGTTTTAACTGTCCCCCGTGAAGATCAGGGGTCATATTGCACAAGCCAGGCTAGATCCTCCCACTAACAGCACCTAGTGTCCTGCCCCTTTCAGCAGGGCCGGCTCCAGCTTTTTTGCCACCCCAAGCGGCGAAGAAAAAAAAAAAGATAAAGCCGCGCTCGGTGGCACTTCATTCTTCGGCGGCAATTCTCCCTCCGAGAGAGACTGAGGGACCCACCGCCGAAAACCCGGACGTGCCGCCCCTTTCCCTTGGCCGCCCCAAGCACCTGCTTCCTGCACTGGTGCCTAGAGCCGGCCCTGCCGTTATGGACTAAGCCAAACCAACAGGAGGGGAAAGAAAAGCATAAGCAGAGGAAAAACTGCCTTTCCTCAGCTTGGCAGCACTGGACCGTGCTCTGCTTTGGGATTCTCAGCCCAGGACCAAGCGTCCTTCATTTCCCCATAGCCCAGCTCTTTGCTACAGTCTGAGGGAGACTGGAGAGAATAACTGATCCCACACGGCCCATGTGCTGCCCTCCCATTCCCCTGCTGAGTCAGGTGGTGCAGCGCTCCTGCCCCAGGACCAGGCTGAGTTCAACACGTCACAACATACTATGCTCCTGTGTCTTTGCAGCAGTTTTATAGCACCCGTAGGTTGCCGTGAGGCTTGGAGTGACAACTAGAAGCCACATGGGCAAATACGGCGCAGAATTGTGGCTCTCATTCGACGAGAGCGTGATACATGGGTTGTAAACCTGCTCTTTACTTCGCCTGATGCATTCCCACGCCCAGGACCATGGGGCTGCGTCTTTCAGCTGAGCCGCACTATTGCACGGGACGTGCCATAAACGGGGTGTTCGTAGCTGTTCTTGCACCTGAACACCTCTTCTACTAGACCCTTCCTCTGACGCGAGGACATCGCCCCAGGAAAGCCCACACTCTTAGACTGGTGCCACAGATTAGTACGTGCAGCTGATGTGACACAATCCAGTACAAACACTGACATTTTCTGAGCTTGCTTTGCTTCTGGCATACTAACTAGTCTAAATGTTATGCTGTCTTGTTTTATGCTGGAGATTAAGTAGGCCATCCATCTTGGCTACATAGTGTTCTCGGTACTAGGCTCCAAGCTGACAGTTGCATCGTGAATGGCAAACGCACCACAGAATTTGTTATTTGGGGGTGTGGGGAGGCAGTCTGAACAAGGTCACTTGCTATGGAATAGCTTGTACAATTCCCGTCTTATTTGTGCCACACAGTCAATCGTAAACTGTCCGGGGGCCTGGGCAAATAGTGCGGACAGGTAGTAGCGCTTCTGGTGCGGGAACAGCGCCCATAACGTTGAGTCTGTCTTGCTAGTGATCTAGTTTAGAACTATTTGCCAACGGACACTCATTAACAGTTTCTTTGTTCGGCTCAATATTTCCATCGTATTGAGACACTCTGTTCGGGGCTGTTTGCAGCAGAATCTTTACGTTGTGCTGCCTCTGCATTGCAGTTCCAAATGGGTGCTTCATTTCGCAGGTGTCAGCTGCAAACAGCTCGTATGTGTGATATAGGATCCCCGTGCACTTATGAGCTCCGTCCTCACTTCAGTGCCAAAACTTGTCATTGGCACAAGAGTTACCATCAGACTGTCTGGGGCATGCCCATAAACTTCCCAAAGCGCTGCTGTGCTGGAAGGACAGCAGACTTTCTTCTTCAGAGGGACTTGCCCTGTTCGAAACACTCTTCTCTTGAGCTTAACACTGTGCATGGGCAACGTAGTCTTTGGGGCTCCTAAAATGGGTAGAGGACAGATATACGGACAGCCCCACGTTACCAGACGGCGATATCTCAGTGATGCAGTGGTGAGATGTTCACACCTTGTTTCAGCAGGTAAACTAAATCTTTGTTTAATGCCTTGGATTTCCCCTTCCTGCCCCACCAGATGAAAAATAACTTGCATGTGAATATGGGTATCAGAGTCTGACTTATAGCAAAAAGCAGCAGCAGTTCTGGGTCATTCCGCAGCTAGATAATCCGCATCTGTGTTAATGCTGCAAATACATGTTAGCGTGCATTTGCCTTTTGATGGTACGATGTGAGAGAGTCTCAATTATCTACTTCCCTAAGCGTCCTCTTGAAAAATGACATCAGATTTCACCTCCCCACACACCCCATTTCTCTGCACTTACAGCAACTTTTATCCAAAGCTCTCAGACAATCTGCCCTACAGCTACAAGTGGGTCCTGGTTTTCCTCAGGTTGTGTCACTCGCAGCAAAACTGGAACGTTTTGTTGTCAGGAAGTGGCGTTAACTCCCACCTTCCCATTGGCCTTTCCCCATCTTGATGCTCTTTAAAAGGTTCCTTCTGCAGCTGCACCACCATCTGCCTCCTCATTGCACGGAATCGGCAGTTCCAGGAGGCTCGGCGTCTGCTAACGCTGACTCACGCTGACAGTGGCAGCAGAAGTAGACTTTGAAATGCCACTTTCCGGGAATGTCAGGCCTGGCCCAACAAACCACTCTAAGCACATCCCAAACGGGGGCGCTTGGCAGCCCAGCTTCCCGGTCAGCAGGGAAGGGTTACAACCGGCTCCTCGGGGAGTGACTGAAAGCCTGATGTCGCCCTGCAGCCAGCGAGAGCGAAAGGCGGTGGGGTCACACGCACAACGGGGAGAGAGGGAGCGTCCGTGTGCAAAAAGCAGCTGCTCAAATTGGCCTAGACTACAACCTCACAAGCTGCCTTGATTAAGGGCGGGCACCACTCCAGGAATAGGCCAGGGAACGGCTTGTGACTCCGCCTCTCCTCCTCTGCTCCCCCCTGGCCCTATTGAACGAGTGAGTTATTCACTTCTTTGCAGGTAGAAGCTTAATTCCCTCTGTGCACCTCCTCAGCTATTCTGGCCACTGGATGGGACCAGGGATCCCGCTGCTTCCACACCCTGTCATCCCCACCCTGCCTGCTTATGTGCAAAAGGGAGGATGGGGTGAGTAGCCCCTGGTCTCCCCATGGCAGCTGAGCAGAGCAAGGTGCAAGCAGTAAAGGCTGCCACTCCCTCCTGCTCCCCTGCAGCTCCCAGTGAGGGTGGGGACAGCCAGGAGGCATTACTAGGCAGTGTTTTGTAGGTGGGTTCCCTGTAAGGAACAGATATTTGCCTGAGGAATTCAGAGACTTGTATTGCATTTAGTGATAATGAAATGTGCCCGACGTCAGCAACACTCTGCTCTGAAATCAGTGCACAGAAACGGCTTGGACTAAGCCCGGTGCCCCGCTGCTTTTGTCTGACTCTAGCAATAGTCATTGCACTGAAAAGCAAAAGCACCCAGGTTTTGCGCCACGATTTATTACCTGCGTTCATCTTCCACACGCCTGCTGGATGGAGGAGGCAAATTGCTCTGCGGCAGTATTAACTGTCAGTCAGCTGTTGCCTTTCCACAGAGCGCTGTGCAAACTGGACTGCTCCACGAAGGAGGCAATGTTATCCAGCCAGACCCTCTGAGGCCCAATTCCCTCCCTGCTTCCCCACTCCCGGGGAGCAGTAATTTGCTGCTGGTCCAGGAGGCACCGACAACCCCCTCTGATATCAGCCCAGCTGTGAAGGCTGGCGTGTTTTATTTGGGAAGAGCTGGAAGCCACGGAGTCCTCAATCCCCAAACCAACCCTCCTCTCCAGAATGAGCATCACTTCAGCTGAAGCAAAATCTGTTCATTGCTCTACCAATGTACACGCCCGGGTCCTAATTCTGCAACCCTTTCTCACATTGACTTCTCAAGCCAGGAGACCCATTGGCCCTGCAAGTGAGCCTGAGCTAGACTGCAGTCCTTTCCGCTCCGGCGCTGTGCGCCCCTGACCCCGAAGCGGTCAGAAATGAACTTGGTGGGATGGCTGGCATGAGTAGCTGCTCCTCGGTGCAAGTAAGGGTGGCAGAATCAGGCCTTTTAAGAATATGAAATACAATGATGGTCTTTCAATAAGGGATTCCCTGTTCATATTACTGTATAAGAAAATATGCATTAAAAAACATACAAACACATTCCCCAATTCTGTATATCTAGATTGGTCCAACCCTGGCCATGAAGCAAAGAGGTGCATAGTTTTATCTTTCGGATTTGATTGCCGCTTTAGTGCCACCTCTTGCTCTCGCTTTCTCTCTCACTAAAAAAGGCTCCAAGAATGTGCCAGAAATCTGTCAGAGATGTACCTTGGAGCTCATTTACATTTAATTATCTTGTCCATGGCAACCCTGCAATTAAATGGGGCACATTTCGTTCAATGATTGCCAAACCTGCATGTTACACTTAGTGGCAGATGCTCATAAATGTGTCAGTAAATTGCGCTGTCTTTTGTTCCCATATGAACATGCTCAGAAAGATACATACGTCAGCCAACTATCACCCAGTAAATTGTCTTTTCCCCCATACTGATTGGAGTGGAGTTGGCACAGGCAAAGCGGTGTTGCAGCATGTCTGTAGGAGGAAGAACTCCATAGATATTTGCTGCAATAATAAAAAAAAGTCTGTAACATATAAAAGAGAGACATCGTAGAGCCTACAGTACACTTGAATGTAGAGTAAGGAACAGCTTAGCAAAATTTTCAGGGCTTTGTGATTCAAATGCAGCCAGGTGCCAGAGTCTGACTGGAGTTAAACCCGCATATATTCAGAGTGACTCGGTTGATTTCAGTGGAGTTACTCTGAATGGTGTTTCTGAGCTCAGATTCTGCTCCCAAGTCCTCATCCAGCAACTTAACCCTAAGCATATGCTTAACTTTAAGCGTGTAATTTGTCCTGTTGAAATCAATGTTTAAAGTTAAGTTCATACTTACGTGATTTGTTGCATCAGGGCCTAAACGCTGTTTGTATCAGATGACCATTCTGTGGTCTGTGTTTAATGAGTAGAGTGGATTGGAAAATAAGGTGAACATTTTTGCAAAAATATTTTCAAATTTTTCCTTTGCGTTTTTTTTTTTTTCAATTGGAAAAGTTTGGGAAATGTTGAAAATCTTTGACTCTGTAGTTGGTTGAAAATCTAAATTTTCCCCATTTTGTTTTTTAGAATTTTGAAAGTCAAACACAAACTATGGGGCTGAATGCAGGAGCGACTGGATAAAATTCAATGACTGGCGTTGTTATCCAAGAGGTGCTTTCTGGCCTTAAAATCTATGAAATTTGAAAAGAATTCTATCAGCTTCAATAGTCGCTTCGTAATTCCCATGGGATCGATGTACACAGCCCAGAAAACCCCCACTGCAGCCGGGGGCTAACTGACGCATTTGGACATGATCATCCCATCTGGGTGGTCAACGACTGAATGGGCCTGGAGATTGAACTATCATGCCCCATTTGTATCATGAAGGGGATTGTGGGGAAAAATTGCTGTGTTACCAGCCTTGTAGTATCTCTTCTATGCATGCAACTCTTCAGTGCTGTTGGGCCTTTACAAGCCTTCCATTCACTTTCCTTTACACAGAGTTTTATTAAAATGTTTATTAGAATCTCTTTGCCATTTTTCAGTGGAAAAACCCTATTGCCGTTTCAGTCTGATCTAGGAAATTTTACTGTGCATCTGGCTCACAGGAGATAACCCGAATGGCAGTGCTATCAGATGTTTTCACTAAGGTTCCAGCTTGACTGTACTATTATGGGCAGACAAGGGAGGTGAAAAGCAGAAAAAAGGTTGCACAGCAAGGGATGGTGTAGACTTATCTGCTGCGAAGTTAATACAGCTGTCAGAAACTTTGAAACAACATCGTGTACATGTTTCTCCTTCTAAATGAGGTTTGGGAAAAAAGCCATTTTTCTAGTCACTCTTTGCATGTGATCGAAATGCTTAAACAAGTTGCTGCTTCTTTATTTTAACAAATTGAAAAAAAAATCTATTTTTATAACCTTTTTCCCTAATGGGCCAAAGATTTTTTGTCTCTCTCCTCTGTTTAATGCATTTGCAAGATAAAATATGAACAACAAAAATACACACACAAAATGGATTTTGACCTCACATATCAGAAACAGTGATTTAAAGTAATTGTAGTGCTTCACATTTTCAATGGTGCTTTGCTTTGGAAATGAAGAGGGTTCTGAGCTTGTGCAGTGTATGGCAATTTAAAATTAATGGAGTGCTTTAAGTTTTTAAGAACACTTCAATTTGCAAGTGATCGGAGTTCTGGGACTGAAGAGAGTGAAGCAATTTGAAATAACTGGCGCTCCTCTTCAGAATGTTTATTATAGAGTGATGTTGTACGTACGGGTGTGTTGGCATTTCTATCACACATTTCTGTTTTCAGGAGTTTATAGTTTGTTCACAAGAATTATTTAAACCTAAAAAGTCACATGCAAGGTCATAGATATTAAAGACAACAGTTGCATATACCTTGTGTACATGTGTATATATATATTCTTTGTCAAAGGCTCAGTATCCAC
The DNA here is from genome assembly GCF_011386835.1 of Chrysemys picta bellii. Taxonomy (NCBI): domain Eukaryota; kingdom Metazoa; phylum Chordata; order Testudines; family Emydidae; genus Chrysemys; species Chrysemys picta. The sequence goes on from NC_088797.1 coordinate 4,753,552, forward strand.
CCAGTGATGGAATGACTCAGAGGGACACATTTTCAGCAAGTCTTAAACCAGCCTCCAATTTTGTGCATGCAGCATCTGCAAACCCGGCCATGCCTCTGGGAAATGTGCAGGACCCAAACTAGGTTCTAGACCACACAGATCTGCTCTAAAAATAGCTATTCGCACAGCTGTGTTCACAATTAAAGGTGGGTATTTGTTTTTCAGTTAATAGTATTTTAATTGAAAAAGGAACAGAGAGTCCTGTGGCACCTTTAAGACTAACAGATGTATTGGAGCATAAGCTCTCATGGGTGAATATCCACTTCGTCAGACGCATCTGACGTGGGGGTATTCACCCGTGAAAGTTTATGCTCCAAAACACCTGTTAGTCTTAAAGGTGCCACAGGACTCTCTGTTGCTTTTTACAGATCCAGACTAACACGGCCACCCCTCTGATACTTAATTGAAAAATGCATTTTGGGGGTTTGAAACTATTCTCAAATTTGAGTCAAATTTGACAAATAGTTTATGTCTGAAAAAAATGAAAAAATAATCAACAGAGTCAAAATGTTTCATTTTCTTTTTTTGGTTTAAAATGTTTTGTTTTGAAAATTTTAAAACATTTTGTTTCAACTTGTCATTTTGAAATGGTGTTAGGTTTGACATTTTGCCAATTAAAACACACACACACACTGAAAATCAATAAAAAACACTCCAGATGAAACAAAAAAAAATGAAAAAAGTTCATTTCAGGACAAACCAAAACATTTCAATGTATTGAAAACAAACAAAACTGAGTATTTGATTCAATGAACATTTTCACAAATATCAATTTTCAGTTCAAACTGAACTGATTTCAGCCCCAGAACTGAAAAATTGAGTCTGTGCTGAGCTCTACTCACAATCACATGTGCTTGGCATATCAGAGACAGAAAATTTGCTCAGGTGATTTCTATTAAATAAATATCATCAAATTGGGGAACTCAAGATAGTCACTCTGGAAGAGACTCATCTCTTATGTCTTGCTGGAGCATACAGATCCATTCCGAAAAATGGCAAGGCTATTGGTTGAAAATGACATACGGTCCTGCAGCACTGGTTGGCTGAGCAGGACTAGTATGCTGCACCCTGAAAAGGGGTGTCACAAATCATTTGTCCCCGCCCATGGCACAAGCAGGCTGTTCTGGGGAGGCAACGTGCTTCTTCAGACTGCAATGCATCACGGGTTCCTCTTGGGACATTCCACTGGCACAATTTAGCGTTTACTGATCTCTTTTGAATTCATACTGTATAATTGGTTCCCCCTTTAGTCCTGATTTTGTCATTGTGGTTGCTCTTCTTGAGGCTTTTCTGATACGTATGATAGTGCTGGTGGGATCCATAGCGTACCATCTGGGATGAAGAACCAGCGCTCACTGGGAAACAAAGGTTCCATCTTTGAGTTGGTCTTCGTTACTCTTCAGTGGCTACCCAGCCGCGTCTTCTCTCACTTGAAAAGAATGAAGATCAAAGTCCCTTAGGAGTCTTATTGGAGACAGATGGGAGCTGTCACTGTACCCACCGCCTAGTATTGCCTTTTCTTTTCCAGTAAATGGAGGCTGTCTACCTTCTGATTAGTCCTTTTAGACTTAAAAGCATCTTGCCAGTCAGACTCAGCTTATAAATAAGGATAAAGAATCATTAAAGGGTGCAAGTTTTAATCCACTCCAGAGCTCTTAATAACAAAATCTAAGGAAAGTTCATAAAAAGTATCCAAGACTATTAAGGATGCTGTGTTAGTATGTAGTGCTCAATTTCTACTTTTACCAACTAAATCAAGCTCTATTATACTGTAAGCTCATTGGAGCAAGGTCTATCTTCAGATGCGTTTGTACAGTGCTTGGCACAATGGGACTCTGATTTAGATTTGGGCCTTTAGCTGCTCCTGTAATATAAAAGTATTCAACAGTAAATCCATAGGAGAAGTTAAGGACAATAAGGAGGTTTTTTTAAAGTATATTAGGAACAAAAACAAACTTGATAAAAAACTAACTTGATATATTTTTTTAAATGAGATTATAAGTTTGGTTCACAAAGGTAATTCTGTTGATGTAATATACTTAGATTTCTGCAGGGCATTTGACTTGGTACCGCACAACTTTTAGAAAACTAGACTATAAACTGACCATGGCACACATTCAATGAATGAAAAGTTGGCTAACAGATAGGTCTCAAAATACAACTGTAAATGGGGAATCATCATCAAGCAGGGATGTTTCTAGAGGGGTCCGCAGGGATTGGTTCTTGGCCCTACACTCTTTAACATTTTTATCAATGACCTGAAAGAAAACATTAAATTGTCATTGATAAAGTTTGCACATGACACATAAATTGGGGGAGTGGCAAATAATGAAGAGGCCAGTTATTAATACAGAGTGATCTGGATCACTTGCTAAAGTAGGCACAAGCAAACAATATGCATTTTACTATGGCTAAATGTAAATGTATACATCTGGGAACAAAGACTGTAGATCATACTTACAAGATGGAGGACTCTCTCCTGGGAAGCAGGGACTCTGAAAAAGATTTGAGAGTTGTGATGGATAATCAGCTGAACATGAGCTCCCAGTGTGACACTGTGGCCAAAAAAAGCTAATGTGATCCTTGGATGCATAAACAAGGGAATCTCGAATAGCAGTAGAGAGGTTATTTTACCTCTGTATTTGGTCCTGGAGAGACCACTGCTGGAATAACTTGTCCAGTTCTGGGGCCCACAATTCCTAAAGGATGTTGATAAATTGGAGAGGGTTCACAGAAGAGCCATGAGAATGATTAGAGGATTAGAAAACATAACTGACAGTGACAGACTCAAGGAAATCAATCCATTTAGCTTAATACAGAGAAGGGGAAGGGGTGACTTGTTTACAGTCTATAAGTACCTGCATGGGGAATAAATATTTAATAATGGGTTCTTCAATCTAGCAGAGAAAGGTATAACATGATCAAATGGCTGGAAGTTGAAGCTAGACAAATTCAAACTGGAAATAAGGCATACATTTTTAACAGTGAGAGTAATTAACCATTGGAACAATTAACCAAGAATCCTGGTGGATTCTCCATCCTGGAGAATAGGGTGTTTTTCTAAAAGAAAGGCTTTAGGGATTATCTTGGGGAGGATCTACGGCCTGTGTTATACAGGAGGTCAGACCAGATGATTATTAATGATCCTTCTGGCCTTGGAACCTATGAAATCTATGAAAATAGTTACAATGAATAAAACAATAGTTAAAATGGATCATCCTGGACTGTCATAGCAGGATCTATGGGTATTTAATGGAGACTTATCCCCTTAGAAACATTCACAAAGTTTTGCTTAGTGGAATACACTGTGGCTTCTGAGTTCTAAATCTATGAGAACAGATTCTGCTCTCCCTAGTTACAGATGCAGATTATTTTAGATTTAACATTTGTAATTTTAAAAAGCATATTCCAGTTCCTTTCCAGTTGGTACCAGGAGAAATCATGGCACCAGGACGAGGGAGGAGGGTATCAGTGAGATGAAGGTGTGACTGGAGACACTCCAACAGCACTTTCTCAATCACCCACTGCCAAAATGGAAGTCAGTGAAACTACTCACGCTTAAAGTTCACCATGTGTTTAAGTGCTTTGCTGGATCAAAGCCTGCGGGATTGGATAACAGCTGGTGAGGCGGTTAGCATGCAGAGCAATGGCCTCACCACTGCTTGGGAAAGGCATCTGGCGCTCTTCCTTCACAGAACAATCTAAACAATCTTCTACTGGGCATAATGTCTATATTTCAGCAGATGATTGGACCCTGGAGTACATGCTCCTGCCCTCAGACACACTGGTGACTGATAAGTTCATGGATGGGATGATACCATAGGGGGGCCTGCAGTAGCAGGGGATTGGACTTGATGACCCTAGAAGTCCTTTCCAATCCTATGTCAGATGCTTCTTTGGTGCTCAAAACATCTTGCTAACCAGCTCACTCCCACGCAGTAGATTTTTCACAAGATATAGAAGCAGTAAAATACGCCCATGTAACTGGAAGCCAGGCTGAGCACTCAATTTAATTCTTCAGATGTAACCAGCAGAAAATTATTACAAGAACATTTGTTTGGTATGCAGACTACAGAAATAATGTCGCTGCTTTGTGGTTTTGCCAGCTAGCAATCAGTTATAGGGAGTGAAAACTTCCTGTGCGTCAGCCAGCGAGCCTTGTTTTCAGTATTTTTCCACCAGTTGCAGTCAGACGCAGTAATATTGTACATACACATCTCCCCATTTTTCTTCTTACCTCTCGGGTGCAAAATAACTCATCTCTGTGTAATGAAGTAGGGGAAAACATTTGTATTGCCTTTTGCTTGTGTTCATTGCATTGCAGCGTAATGGTTGGTTGCTGCAGACAGGAGGTAGAATGCTGCGATTACAATTGAGGACAGAGCCCAGCTCTGAGCACTACAGACCAATCGTTCAGCATTTTTAATCACACTCGCTGTAAAAAGCAAACAACCTGAAATGACATCGGTTTTGCGACGAGGCTGTGCAATGTTGTTTACAAGCCATAGGCCACCTTCTCTGATTTAGGGCCATATTCTCCCACTCTCACTCACTCTGAGTAGTCCCAACAGGACCATTCATGAAGTAAAGTACCTCTCAATGTAAGACAAGTCAGGGCTAGTGTGTGAGCTGCTCCAACCCAGAAGTAACCCTGGGGGAATTGTGCATCAGGGACATTCCTGGGAGGTGCCATTCCCTCACGGCTTCTGCGCTTGCTCCTGAGGGAGGACAGGTATTTCCTGGTGGCCTATACCAGCTGAACTGCTCTGGTCAGTAAGTGGAGGAGGAACAGCCAAGATTCAGCCTATTTTCTGCCCTTCCCCACCCACTGTCTGCCCAGGGATCCGCTACGGGGGTGAAGAGGTGAGTCAGCCTGCTCACTACCATGCACCGCCACCCAAGGTAAGTGCATGTTGTGGTGCACGGGGAAGTTCATTTTACCTTTTTGCCCTGGTGTGGGATCCCAGATTCGGCATTCTGGGGGGAATTTTTCTCACATAGATGCTGCAGTCATTAATGATTTCTGAAGCCATCGAGGAAATAAGGGTCCAGTCAAAAATAGCATTGTTGGCTGGGGGGAAGCACAAGTAACAGGGAGCTTTTCCTCCTGCTTAATCCATTCGATTTGTACTGAACACCCCAGAGGCTGTTACTACCGCACAGGGTAGACTTTCCCATGCATTTTGGGCTATACGGGATCTCTCACCTGTGGCTTCAGATGCAATCACTTTTTTTTAATACAAGCTTAATACAGAGATAAACACATGACCTCGCATTCATATGGGAACACGTCCATTCACGAGAAACTCAAGCTACTCATTTGTGATATAAAAAACCCAACGTTTAATACAGTTGAGGTCAAAGCCAACAACTATCAGCATCACACGAAGTCATAGTTTAACAACCATCATCTGCTATTTTCTTTTGCATTAGGTATGGGGGAGATCACCTTGAGTTAGAGCCCACTCAAATTGTTGGGTCCAGATTTAGAATAGATTTAGAATAGAGCTTTCAACTTTTGAGGTCTGAGTTCCATTTGTCTCTGACAGGAGATGTGTTCTGACCATCGATTTTAAGGCCAGGAAGGACCATTATGATAATCTTGTCTGACCTCCTGCATCATTCTGGGGTGTATTAATAGACGTGTCATATGTAAGACATGGGAGGTAATTGTTCTGCTCTATTCAGCACTGGTGAGGCCTCAGCTAGAGTTCTCTGTCCAGTTCTGGGCACCACACTTTGAGAAAGAAGTGAACAAATTGAAGAGAGTCCAAAAGTGAGCAACAAAAATTATCAGAGGTTTAGAAAACTGGATCTATGCGGAAAGGTTAAAAGAATTGGGCATGTTAAGGCTTAGGGGGGACCTGGTAGTCTACAAATATGTGAAAGATTTTTATAAAGCAGATGGTGATCAATTGTTCTCCACATCCACCAAGGGTAGGACAAGAAGTAATCAGCTTACTTTGCAGCAAGGGAGATTTAGGTTAGGAAAAAAGGATAGCTAAGCACTGAAACAGGTTACCTAGGTAGGATGTGGAAACTCTGTCACTCGTGTTTTTTAAGAACAGGTTAGAAAACAAATGCCAGAGATGTTCTAGATATACTTAATCCTGCCTCAATGTGAGGGAATGGACCAGACGACCTCTTGAGGTCCATTACTATGATTCTATAACACAGGCAATAGAATTTCACCCAGCAATTCTTGTACTGAATCCAATAACTTGTCACTGAAAAAGGGGCATAATCTTTTAGAAAGGCATTCCATCTTCATGTAAAGACATCAAGTGACGGAGAATCTACTACAGCCCTTGGTAAGCAGTGGTTAATTAGCCTCCTCTTTTAAATATTTGTGCCTTATTTCCAATTCTCCAGACTTCTGACTTTTTTCAATGTCTCTGGTTGGCTTACAGTAGAAATACAGCCATAATTGTAATGGTTTCTATTGTACAAGCTTCCATTTAATCAGCAATGTATATTTCCTTGAAACACAATTGTTCACCTTAATGGGAAGAATATTGTATAAAACCTCAAAATTTCACAAAACTCAAACCAAAAACTCCTCGAGCTTTTACAAACCCCCATCACCATCCCACCCCTACTTCTTTTGTGAGAAGGAGAGGAAATACACTAGGTGTGGGATGAAAGATACAGATTATTCCAAGAATCCAGCGAAGAGGATCCTTCCATGAATTATGCATCATGTAACTTTTCCATGACATGTCATGAATCGGTTGAAACCAGTGACACCTATGAAATTATTTCTCTTTTGTTCTGTATGTTTGCAATAGATTCTGGGACTCATCTTTAAGCCCCTAAAGGAAAAGATTTCACCTTGAAATTACAGGTTTCCTGTCAATGTGGTTGTACAGGTTCCACGGGAATTGTCATTTTTCATTGGAAAACAGTCATCAGAGCTCCTTTTTTCAAAGCATTGTTTGAAGAAGTAAATGATGTGGAAAAACAAGCTGTCAGTGGAAAGGAAAATAATATTTTCATATCTTGCACAGCATTCTAAGAATTTCCAGGGCTCTGAGTGAAAGCCATAATCTGCAGAAAGGTTTCATCGAAAGTAAAAGAATGACGAGAGCTTGATTTCCAGTTTGACATGTCTCTAAAATGTTTATAGTTTAGCTTTAAAGGTTCAAAGGTTTTGTTGCTGTTTATTTAAATAGGAACTTAACTAATCTCATCATAAGGTGCTGATAACTTAATCAATCTTAGAAATATCGGAATACAGAAGACTTCTGGTAAATACAGTGGACTGTGCTTTTCTGTTTAATTTACCTGTATTCTTATTATATGGCCATCACTGTGGTTTCTGAGCACAGTGAGAATAGAGAGGCATGATTTGCCTGCTAGAAAGACATTACGGGATGTCAGAAGGAAGTGATTCATTGAGGGAAGTCGAAGGTACAGTGGAATTGACTGGTCTCACCTCTTAGAACTGGAGAGTGAACATCTGAAAGAAGTTAATGAGGATTTGAACAGGGAAGCAAATTAAATAGCTGGAGTTTTTTTTAAAAGCCTCTAGTCTGCAAAGCATACAGGGACTAGTTCCTACTTAATGGGAGCAAAAAGGCAGAGGAAAGAACCCATGGAAGACCAGAATCTGAAAGGTCTATTAATGTTAACCAAGAGAGTTACCCTTGATAAATTTATGGACACATTTGCTATTACATCTTTCACTGCAGTTCAGGATTCTAATTTAGGGAAAAAATAATCCACGGATGTTTGCTTCATTAAAGAATCTAAGTTGTGTTCATTCTGTTAAATTGAATACAAGGTGGAACACAGCCAGGAGTTTGCTTTTAATAGATGTTAAAAAAAAAATCAAAGAGTTTTAAATAATCTGATTAAAATCCCTTTCCCTCTCTAGTGCTCTGGTGCCAATCTCTTGTGATGTTATAATTCCACTGGTCTTCCAGTCCCCCCCAGGATAGAAAAAACGTGATATTTCTAATGTGAAAAACAAGCCAATTTTTCGAAGTGAAGCAGCCAGTCACTTTTTATACATCCCACAGAAGCACACTTCACTTCTCGACTCCTTGTCCCTTTTATCTGTTGTTGGACGTACTCATGCTTCTTTGCCACTCCTTCTGGTCCATGGCGTGGGTTCATGGAGTTACAGCCCTTTTCTCTTCAAACTTCTCTTGGCAGCATCTTTCCATCGTACCCTCAGTCTTCCATGTTCTTTCTTGCTGTCCTTCTCCTCCTCCCAGGCTTTCTTTGCTGGTCATTCTTCTCCCATGACCAGCCCACTTCAAAAGTGCAGTCTCCAGCCCATCAATGAGAATCCCAAATCATCTTCCCCCTAATTCCTTCCACTCTGTCTTCCATCTCCTCGCCTGCCATTCTCCACTGTATAGTATTTTGTGCTACCTCTATCTTCTTTTCTTCCATTTAAGTAAGATCCACTGTTTCCAAACCACAGAACAGGCCTGGGACAAACACACGCAGCATATGCTTTTCTTTTCTGTTTGTTACTTAATTGCCAGTGCCACGGTACTCCTGCCACCTTTTTCACTACCGCCCATGCACAGTGGGTTCTTCTTTTCATTTCTCCAGATCTCTCCAGAGGCACTAAGTGTACTTCCAAAGTGCACAAATTCTTTCTTCTGCTTCAGCTTCTGTCCTGGAACTTCAATCAACAGTTCTTTTTCCACCTTCCCTACTTGCATAACTTCAGTTTTCTTTGTGTTTTACCTTCAAACCATGGTCTTGAAACACAGATGTCCACTCTGATATACCATATTTACCCATTCCTCTTTGCTGACAGCCAAAAGGGCCAGACCATCAGCATCCATTGGTTTACTCTGTCTCTCGACAGACTTGCTGCCCTTACTAATTAACTCCATAACTAGGATAAAGAGAAGTGGACTCAGGGTATGTCTATACTACCTGCCGGATTGGCGGGCAGTTGATTGATCCAGCAGGGGTCGATTTATCGCGTCAGACGTGATAAATCGATCCTCGAGCGCTCTCCCGTTGACTCCGGTACTCCACTGCCGCAAGAGGCGCAGGCAGAGTCAACGGGGGAGCAGAAGCAGTCGACTGACCGCAGTGAAGACACCACGGTGAGTAGGTCTAAGTACGTCGACTTCAGCTACATTATTCACGTAGCTGCATCTATATGCATCTGAAGAAGTGGGCTGTAGTCCACGAAAGCTTATGCTCTAATAAATTTGTTAGTCTCTAAGGTGCCACAAGTACTCCTGTTCTTCTTTTTGCGGATACAGACTAACACGGCTGTTACTCTGAAACCTGCATATCTTATGTTTCATTGCTCTTCTTTTTTGCCAACCCAAAATTTCCTGCCATCATCTTCCTCCAGCTTTCTGTATAATTCCTCTTCAGCCTCCGTTCTAGCCTTAGCAACTGCCTTTTATACATCCTACAGAAGCAAAAACGATTCTATTCCTTTTGCCGTTGTAATTTTCTAGCACCTGCGCATGTCGTGGACACAAGAATGGCTAGATTCTGGGGCTAATCGTTTCTTCAGGAATGGGAAGAAAAAGAGAAGAAACCTTTCAAGAGCATTTTCGGTGCTAATCCACAGCTCTGCCGCATATGAAGGATAAAGACTTAAAGAGTGAGCTGTACAGCTCTGTAATTAACAAAAGAAGGAAGGCTCCCTTTTAGAAGCACTTCTGCTAGTCAACAGCTGGCCTCCTTGGGTAAACATATTAATGCTTAGCCTAAGGAGCCCAGTATGAAAGTCAGTTGCTCGTCAGACTGATTCCTTTGATTTACACTCTCGGGCTACTTTGGATCATATGTCGGATAGCAGCCTGCTAATGTCCAAAATCCAATTTACTGGCTTCAGTGCTGAAGTCATCAACTGTTCTCAAGTGTTTGTGCGGGGGGACGGCAAACAGGATTTTTCTTTTAAAACTTCTTGATATTAAAGATATTTGATATGCTGCAGGGAGTATGGTGCAATGAGACATATGCGAGTTCTGTTTTATTATGTCTCAATTTTTTTCAGTGGCATAAGAACATTTTATTGTCTTGTGTGACATAGTTTAAAGGTTTAATTTTAACTGACTCATTGCAAGAACACCTGATGGTCCGGGTATTCGGGAAATGTCACTGCAGCCTTTTTTCTCTTCCAGTCTTTTGAATTTTACTCCTGTTAGGATAAATGTGATCGTATAGGAGTGGAATGTTTTGGAAGCCTTTATTAATACAGGGCTTTGGTTTGAGATTTTGTAGATGTAGAGAAAGATACGGATGGTGAGGTCTCTTCCTCTAATAGCAAATTGATAGTTGTAAATTGTTACAATCCTATAAAAGGGTTTGATTAGATTGTAACAAGGTAACTATTTTCTATGGTAAAAATCAGGGCCTTTCCTGTTTTATAAAGATTTTACTAGCTACTTTTCTTCATGGTGTTCTAAAAATTCTCATAAAAAAGGAACTTGGGGAGAAGACTTAATAGATCATTGTAAATTATGTTTAATTTTGGTTCCAGGTTCTCTGAGATTAGATTGACATTTTTCCCTGGCAATCGTTCATGCGTTAATGACCAGAAACTTGCTGAAACTCCAGAGAGGCTCTGATCCTGTATTGCTGAAATCCAATGGAATGAATCAGTATTCACAGTCTTCCATTTTAGAAGGAAAGGGCATGTGGCCTGTATGGGCGCCCTCCTGCATTCGCTGCCCCGCTCATGTGCAACTCACAGGAGTATGAGCGCAGGCCCTCCATGAATATGAATCCCTATTGAGTGCCTACATGACAGCTACCTGACACCAGGGATCAAATTGGAGAGGCCTCCAGAGAAGAGCTCATGAATGGCTGGAGCTTGAGCTAAGGAGCCAGGGGGCCTAACTGAGAGCTGTAACATCCTGTGCAGATTGGCGTTAGTGAAGGATGCAAAACATCTGCTGGCCAGCAGGTTACACTTAACATAACCTACAGCAGCAGAGTTGGGGTATATATCCCCGGCTGGTGGCTTGTACACCAAAGAGGTTCAGATGACCCTACTACTGCTATCAGATAGAGGAGTTACTCCTTTAGTTCAAACAGTGGTGGCTCATGCTTTTAGCACTGACAGTCCCGTTTCTACTTGCGTGCCAGGCAGCATGGATTATAATTGCTTTGAGGTACAGATTAATAAACTTTAGGGCCTGATCCTGCAAACCTTTACTCACTTGAGCAATCATTCGCAAGGTGAAGTTCCCCTGAAACCAATGTGTGAGGAAGGGCTATTCGCTTAAGAGTTAAGACCAGGTCCCGAAACTGTAAGGGGACTGGTCATTTTGTAACTCTAGTGCTTTACATACATCTAACAGTTAATGGAAACAAAGAGTTTGGGAAGGAATAAAAGTTTCATGCTTCAGCGTTTGAAACAATTATTAGAATAAGACGTTAGTGGGGGCAGATTATGCCACATCTGCCAACCTCAGGGTTCTTAGACTTTCCTCTGAATTACCTGCTTCTGGCCACTTTCAGAGACAATATTCTGGGCTAGATGGACGAGGCGGAGGGTGAGGGGAGTGCCAATTCCTATGTTCCTCTTTGCCTTATATAAATATAATGATACCTTGTCTTTACCTCCTTTTCGTTACTTTCACTGTATAAAAATCAGGTTCAGAGAAGCCATAATGTTCTTCACAACAGCCCTTCCACATGGATATAGGTAAATTAAGGAACTGTCTTTTTTACGGTTAACTCCCACAACAGACTGCCTCTGGTGGGTAAAGGCCATGGCTTGAACAGTTGAGTGAGACTGTTATTTGAAAGTAGATATTCAAACAAGGGGTGAAGAAATGAACTTTTGTTTTCAGCCTGCATGAACATCCTGGTTCCTGGTGACTTATGTGCTGAATTCACACACAAGTATCAAGTTTTTAAAGTGAATGACTAACTGCTAACAACTATCAGCAAAACTCTATGCAGTATCCAACAACATGTGGGCCGCTCATCAGTATATTTCATAGAATTGAGTCTGTGTGGACACTTGCACAGAGCATTGCTCTAATCTGAAATAGTATCGTCAGGTCCACACTTTTCCCATGTCCATGGGCAGAGAGTTTGAAATCTGGTGATGGCGTTTTAAAGGAACTGCAGGTAGGTGCACTGTAATTTGGATGGCTGATTTTTAAACCTCGGATGTTGTGCCCAAATAGGGGAAGGGGCAGATGCAGCTGAATGCAGTTGCACTTCATGGCATTTATACATCTCCATACTTGATTTTTAAGTCCTTCAGGCCAGATATTTGTAGGCTGTTAGGCATCTAACAATGCAGATAGGCACTACTGGGATTTTCAAAAGTGCCTACGTGCCTAACTTCTTTTGGCCTAGAGCTGAGCACTGCAAGTGATCATTTTGCCTGTGGCTGGCTGTTACCTAACAGGAACTGTTCATTTTTAAATTACTTGGTAAAAAATCTCTATAGGATAAACAATGAAATTGCATCTGGAAATTGCGATCACATCTACTGTGGTATAATTTTAAAGGACATTAAGTCAATAGGCAAATCACAATTAATTAAGAAGCTTAGTGTGTAGACTTTTTAATGACTAATTAAACTTGCATTTATATCATTTATAGGTAAGAGTCAGATCAGTGAGAGCCAAATGTTGTGGGGTTTTTTTCAAGTATTTCTTTGCAAAATAAAAGTCACATCTCAGAGCAATGTGGAATGAAAGCACATGAATTACTAAAGGGAAAAAAAACCCACTTTCTCATCAGTGATTAAGATGAAGAAGTGAGAGCTTCATAAATTAAAAGTAAAGTATATTATGTGAAGAAATATTTTTATCATTTAAATATCTGCATGCAATCTTAGCATCCCTATTGAAATAAAATACCAAGCCATCTACATTCCAAAGGGCAACATCAAACTGTTTTGCCAGTAATTTAAATAGTTCTTGTTTAATAGACTTTGGCGTTCATTTCCTTAAGACCGTGCAAGGAGGCATTGTTAATTTGTCTAGAAACATTGCCATTGTCTCTATCTACACAATCTAGCATAGAGCGCGGCAGTCATAGTTAGTTATAGAATGGGAGATTTCAATGACTTTTTTTAACTGCATTGTCAGCCTTAGAAAGGAGGCTGAATCCTGGATTCCCAGCATATGTACTGCACAGGCAGACACAGGGCAAGCTTCGGTACATAGGGGCCTGTATCTTGTACAGGAGGAACTGCCTCCCAGACTGCTTTTAGAACAGTTCAGTCTATCATCAAGAGGGCCTTTATTGTCAGAGGGAACGAAGGTTGTGGTGATTGGCCCACCAGGAACTGGACAGAGACCACCAACTCATTCCACCAACAATCAGCCTGTGTCAACTGCAGTTGGCCACTAATGACTTGAGCCAGATTTAAACCAATGACCTAATGTTAGTCCCATCTGCTCCTCCTCCCTCCAAAAGACATACATGCAAGTAAATGCCTGGATCTCACATCGGGATCTGCTAGTGTGGCCATGTGCAGAGTCCTGTTGACTTCAGTGGGACTCTGGGCAGGCGTAATGGATCACACTAGAGGATCCTAGTGCCGGATCGGTTGGGGCTCTAGGGCCTTCAGATCTGGCATAAGCAGGTGCAATGTCACTCAAATTCATCAAACTGCACTCATTTAAACCAGTGTCTAAATCTGGTCCAATGGCGTTGAGTGAGTGGCACCCACTTAAACCCACAGACTGGAATCTGGCCCTAGAATTTCTGTTTTTCAAAAACAACACCAAAAACAAGCACACAGGGAAATGCCCCAGGTAAATTCAGTAGCCTTTTGGACAGGCTATGGGGCTGGAGTCTGAGGGTACATCTATCCTGCAATCACAGGGGGTGACTGCAGTTTATGCAGACCTACCTGAGTTAGCGTTGATCTAGCTAGCTAGATCTCCTGCAGAGGTGAAGCAGGGTCTGCAGCATGGGCTACCCCCCCGTGTAATAACCCAGGGATCCAGGTGGGTTTGTACATCCTATGCTAAAGCCTGTGCTGTTACAGCTGCAGTGCTCCGGGACCCGAGTCAGCTAGATTAAAGCTAGCTCAGGTAAATCTACTTGAGTGGGAGTCATACCCAGTGATTGCAGTATAGACATACCCCGAAAGGAAGACAGAGGTAACCTGAAGCTAGTTGATGCTAATGCAGTCTTCTTCCACCCTGGAAGAACAGAATTTAGCCTGCTGGGGTTAATGGAGAGTATAAAGATTACTAGATTATTAGACCTCCCCGACTCAGCCAACCCCCTTCTGATTCTCACCCTTTTCACATTTCACTTATTCCTGAGGCCGACTTCTGTGTGGAACTGGAGGCTGGTGGATTGGAGTAGTGAACACATTTTTATCCAAAACTTTTTTTTTTGTTGCCAAAAAATGCAGATTTGAGTGAACTGAAACATTTTGCAAACTGGTGTCACATTCGCCAGATAGCTTTGATTGGGGGGGGGGAAAAAGAAACTAATTTTTTCCCCAAAAAAACAGAAACATTTTGATTTGACACTTTCAAAATGAAATGTTTAAATTTTTTGATTTGAAAACACTTCATTTACTTCAATTTTTTTTTAAATTAAAAGCTCAAAAATGAAACAAAGTTTTGTTCAACCCAAAACAATTTCCCCCCAATTGTTCAGTACAGCTAGCAATTTGAGAAATCAGTTATTCCCCAGCTGTAGCTGGTATAACTGTTACCCTGCTAGGAGCAATTTGCTGGTATAAGTATACTGGTATAAACAATTCCAGCAAAGCCTTCGAGTGTAGACATAGCCTAGGTTGCTCTGCCCACAGGCACCAGCGCAGGAAGCAGGTGCTTGGGGCAGCCAAGGGAAAGGGGTGGCATGTCCGGGTCTTTGGCGGCAATTTGGCGGCGGGTCCCTCGGTCCCTCTCGGAGGGAGAATTGCCACCGAAGAATGAAGCGGCGCAGTAGAGCTGCCGCCGAAGTGCCGCCGATAGCGACTTTATCTTTTTGTTGTTGTTGTTTTCTTCGACGCTTGGGGCGGCAAAAAAGCTGGAGCCGGCCCTGCCTGCCCCTGTGTGGGCACACAAAGCATCCAACTAAAATCCATGTCACCTCCCCTCTGCTTCTCTTTCGCTTTCTTTGGAGATAGAAAATCAAATGCTGCAGCATATACGGGGGTTACAAATACACAGCTATTTCCTCTTCATTGCAAGACAAAACATTCTGCTCTGTCATTCCACAGGCCCCTGCATGGACCCAGTTTAATGTTTTCCTTTTCCTCCTGAAAAGCAGGTCAAGACGGATGGCTACCAGCACGTTATGACATTTACTAAGTCCCCCTCTCTCCTGGATATAGAAGAAGGCCAGGAGCACTGGAGAAGAAACTTTCATTTTCTGTTCTCCCGCCCAGACCAGACGGGAACAAAGCGAAGCTGTCTTTCTCCACGGCCGCTTTCCAACCCTGTCACCAGAGTGTCTGGTTACTATGAATACACTTACAGTAGCATGCCTGTGAATTTGGCGTGTGCTAGATGTTTACTTCTGCAAGTTAATACTGGTTTTCCTCCCAGTGCAATGGGGGAATAATCGCCAAACTAAGGGCCTGCTCCAACACTGCAAAGAGGCCAGAAACTCCCTGGATCTCAGCAGCAGAAGACTCCTCCAATGCTAGGGGATCCCCAGCTGGGGCCGCTGTTTCTCAGTCCCTCTGCTGGGCTAGGAAAGGAGAGAGACCAGAGTGTTCCAGCCAGGGCCGGCTCCAGGGTTTTGGCCGCCCCAAGCAGCCAAACAAAAACAAACAAACAAACAAAAAACCGCAATCATGATCTGCAGCGGCAATTCGGCGGGAGGTCCTTCGCTCCGAGCGGGAGTGAGGGACCGTCCACCGAATTGCCGCTGAACAGCTGGACCTGCCGCCCCTCTCCGGAGTGGCCGCCCCAAGCACTTGCTTGGTAAGCTGGTGCCTGGAGCCGGCCCTGGTTCCAGCTCTCCTTTGCTGTGCGCTGGCCCCTTTACCAGCAGGTGTAGCTTAGACCACTCCCATGCCTGCTCCGAAGGATGAACCAGCCTTAGAATCAGGCTCATTGGCATGCTGCTCTCCCCCCCATGTGCACACGAGCATGCCCTGCAAGGACTGTCTATCATTGACTCCACCTACCTAATGCACAGCTTGATCCACAGAGCAACGATTAATGCACAGTTCTTTACAAGGCAAGGCTGGGGGTTTCAAAGGAAAAGGGTGTGGGGGCCTAATTTGTATGCAGCAGCGTCAGACTGGAGTGATTGTCCTTCTTTTTGGTACGAAAGCCTGGAGCCTTGAGGCATGAAAGACAGCTTGGCATTATTTCAGAGTAGATCTCAGAGTATGTACTGCCCCTTCCCCAGAAGACCTTAACCCACACATTCCATGGGGCTGATTTAGGTTCCCTTGCTACTCAATTAACACCCTACACCCGCAGTGGCTTTATACTGGGACCATGGCACTTTTATCCATCTGCCACTCCTCACATGCTGCGAGCATGGATTCTATTAACTACATGTTAAGATGTTCTCTGGAAGAACAATGCAAACCATAAATGAGTAATAAGTTTAAAGGCCTATTAAGCTTCTTTATTTCCATTGGACATAATTACTAAATTGCAAATTGTTGGGGTTTTTTAATTTAACTTTTATTGTACAATGCACAGATTTGGAAGGAAGATCATTACACAAGAACATACATAATAATGGCCATATTGGATCACACCAATGGTCCATCTAGCCCAGTATCCCCTGTCTTCTGACAATGGACAAGGAGAGGTGCTTCAGAGGGAATGAACAGAACAGGTAATCATCAAGTGATCCATCTTCTGTCATCCACTCCCACCCTCTGGCAAACAGAGGCTAGGGACACTCAGAGCATGATCCTGCATCCATGCCCATCCTGACTAGTAGCCATTGATGGACCAATCCTCCAGGAACTTATCTAGCTCTTTTTTGAACCCTGTTATAGTTTTGACCATCATGACATCCCATGGCAAGGAGTTCCACAGGTTGAGTATGCGTTGTATGAATACTTCCTTTTGTTTGTTTCAAACCTGCTGCCTATTCATTTCATTGGGTGACCTCTAGTTCTTGTGCTATGTGGAGAAGTAAATAACACTTCCTTATTTACTTTCTCCACACCAGTCATGATTTTTAGTCATGAGTCATTATCCCCCCTTAGTCATCTCTTTTCCAAGCTGAAAAGTCCCACTCTTTTTAGTCTCTTCTCATACGGAAGCTGTTCCATACCCATAATCATTTTTGTTGCCCTTCTCTGTACCTTTTCCATTCCAATATATCTTTTTTGAGATGGGGCGACCAGATCTGCATGCAGTATTCAAGATGTGGGCGTACCATGGATGTATATAGAGGCATTATGATTACAAAGCACAACACACAAGCTTTCTGTCTGTCTGAATATAAATGACACAAGATGCAGAAAGAGGTTTTTATTTTTTTCAGTCAGATTCAATGATCTGATACTTTAGCTCTACTTAATAGAACACAACACACTGAAGCAGGCAAGGAAGGAAATAGGAGAGAAAAGATGGAGCAAAAAGGAAACAAAAGAAATAGAAAGGAAGAGATAATCTGAAGAAGAGAGCACCTGAGAACATGGGGGTGAGGAGAAACAGTTTTCCCATCCCGTGAAAATTTTCAAGGAATCAAAAATTTTCCCATTCTGTAGTGGGATGAAATAAAGGCCTTTCAAGTTTTTTGCAAAAAGTGAGAGCGAAAGCGAGACCCCCGCCCCAGAATAGCCTGATGGGCAGGTTGCACACCTTGGATGTTGGAGACCCTCGGTCATGTACACCATCTGAATCATACAGAGCAGGGACTTGAACATCTCAGGTGAGTGTCCTAACTATTGTCTAGACTGGCTCTCTCTCTCTCTCTCTCCCCCTGACCAGAAAATCCAGCCTGGAGCTGAGAAACCTCTTCTGATTAAAGTTGCATTGCATCTGGTCTGTTCCCATGCAAAGTGTCAGTTTTGCTGATTGGCGTTTTCCCGACATAAAACGATTCATTGAAAAATTCCCCACCAGCTGTACCTGAGACACTTTGTTACACATTTGTTGCCCACATCAAGTCCCTGATTAAGCATGGCCATAAGTCCCCTTGACTTTTGTGAGAATACTCATCCTTAAAGATAAGCTGGTGGTGAAGGACATTGTTGACTCAGGGCTTGAATCGCTGCTCCATACAACACAACTGAAAAAAACCTATAGCACATCACAGAACCAGGGCTGAAATAATATGGGATTGTGGTGCATTAGCAGGGTGAGAAAGCCTGAGGAGGCAGTGTGGCCTAGTGGATAATGCACTGGACTGGGACTTGGTTGACCTGGCTTCTAGTCCCAGGTCTCACACTAGCCTGCTAGGTGACCTTGGGCAAGTCACTTCATCTCTCTGTTCCTCACTTTCCCCATCCGGAAGACAGGGCTAAAGGTGACCTCCTCTGTAAAGTGCTTGGAGATCTACTGAAAAGCACTACATCATCTAGATGCTATTATTAATATGTATCATGTCTTAAACCAGTGTCATTAGCCATTCACTTTCATGAGCGCAAAACTTCCCCAATGTAAATAAAGAGGGGTCTACTTATATTATATAGAAAAGGCACAGATGGGAGTTTCCTCTGTCTTGCATCTTGACTTCTTTGTTTCGTCAGTGCCAGCAGAAAAAAGACTAATGTAAAACCTGTTCCATGAGGCTGTGAAACACAGAAACCCTTATTCAAATTCAGCAAAAGTATCTTCAGAAACCTAACTGGATTTCCTATTTCTCGTCCTCATTGCAGGATGGTGATTCAAGTGCAACGTGATAGAGTGCAAATGCTCTTAGCATCACTCCCACTGGGCTATTTCACAGAGAACGAGTGAGTCTTCAGCTCTTAAGCGATACATGTTTTATTGGCTCTAGTGCGAGTGTAATAGAATGATAGCGATCTCAGATGTATTTGTGATTATGAGAGTTCCATAGGTAGCTTGGAAAGAAAATATAGTTTTGACTGGTTGGCAAGTCAACTGACATATGCAAACTGCAATCAAATGAGGCGTATCGTGGCTTGTAAAGAGCAGACTGTGGAACTTTAAGGGAAAGGAAATCTACAGCTTGCATCCATTTTAAGACTTTATCAAGGCCAGGAAAAAATGCCAGAGGTATATTAAAGAAAGACCCCCATGCGATTGTGGTTGGACTGTAAGAGTGATCATAGGGTAGGAAGAGAACATTAGCAATAGTGTTCCTTCATATACCATGCTGTAATTCCATCTAATGATACTGGTGCCTTCATCACATGTATTTCACTGCTACAAGTAGCCACAGAAAAGCAGACAGGCCAAGGACTGCAAAGCTCTAAGAGATGAAATAATAAGACTACAGATATAAGATGACATAGACTAAGAATCTGTCAGCAAAAGGCCACAGATTAAGAATCTGTGAGCAAAATGCCAACCAGAACTGAGAAATCTGAAAACTCTGGATGGTCCACAAAAGGCAGTTTGTCCTTCTAAGCAAGCAGAAGTTTAATACTATTAATTATTCCTAGCAAAGTTCTCTTAAACAAAGGGTGCCATTTAGCTGAAAGAAATTTACAGAAGTTTCAGAGGATTTTCATCTGTCTTGCAAAGAACAGATTTCTTCTAAGTGATGAATCCTTGAATAGTATCTACAAGCTGATAGAAAATTACATTCATCACTGCTAGCAACTTGGCCAAAGCATTTAACAATTTTTGTTACACTGCGCTGGAAAAATATCATTCATGCATATAAGTTCCCTATGTTTGAAGAGAATCAGCTAGAATTAATGCAATTAATTATCAAATGGAATGGATCAGAACAAAGAGGAATAAGTAAATGAATCCATATAAAAGGAAGAAAAAGACTAATTCCGGAGATGGCTAGATTTACCTGTGTCAGGGCGAATGGTCTCAAATCCATAAGGATAAGGGATGCGAGAAGGGGGGAAGATAGCAACATTTTCACTTAGCTTGGACCACTGATGGCCAGAAAATACAAGGGAAGAAAAACTCTTGAACTGGAAAGACAATTCATACTGATTCAATAGGAACCGCCCTGTTAAAAGAAACCATTTAACACCATCTTGCCAATATTTCAGGCTGAGCAGACACACATCAGTTATAAAGATATTGAAGGCAGCCAAAATCTGGTGCCTTGGGCATGTTCTTTAGTTCCATAACACCAAAGATCACATTTTCTATTAAGGGGACATATTTTTGATTAGGTATTAAAAGCCTGTTACAGACATGAAGAATAAGTGTTATTGATGGTAATAAAGTGCATCAATAGAAGGTGATATAAATGGGTATAACAACTCATTGATCTACTGGACTCTATAACAACTGAGTAGCCATTTATTCAAATATCTATTAATTCTTTATACACTACACCTCTACCCTGATATAATGTGACCCGATATAGCACAAATTCGGATATAACGTGGTAAAGTGGTGCTCCAGGGGGGCGAGGCTGCGCACTCTGGTGGATCAAAGCAAGTTCGATATAACGCGGTTTCACCTATAACGCGGTAAGATTTTTTGGCTCCCGAGGACAGCGTTATATAGGGGTAGAGGTGTATTTGGAAAATAACCCTTAATATAAAGTATGATAACAGCTATTTAATAAGGATGGTTAACAAGCCAGCTGAAGCACCATCATGCAGAAAAAAATGATGAAAACCCCACTGACCACGTATTCTTGTGGTCCCAAACAATTCCCCTTCGCTCAACAGTCCTGTGTTTTGAGACATCAGCTCCCCATTACCTCTTCCCGGTATTGTGCTCTAGTTAGTGAGTAAAGGCAGCTTGCTGGCTAGCCCCTTTCTCCTGGCATATTGGGGGACATTGGTCTTGGAGGAGCAGTATGGAACTCCCACAATGCCGCAGGGACCATTGTATGCTGCTGTTGTAACCAATTGTATTTTTAATCCAGTGGCTTGAAAATGGCACACAAAATGCAGCTGTATTTTCTAAAGGCTTTTCCGTTATTACTGGTAAATATTAACATAAAGTCAAAACCTTTGGGCTTTATACCGCATCTCCCTCGTTAGTCAACTGGTTATTTATAACCGGTCCAGCCCCACTGAAATCACCAGCTGACGATATGGAACAAATTATTTTCACAGCTTTAAAACCAGAAAACAAAAAACCAGGTCCTTAATAATTTTCAGATGCCTCAGATTTTGTTAGCCAAGGTGCTATCACTGTCAACTTGTGCTATGTAAAACCCAACACATTTCTCACTCTGTTTTCAAACATAACACTGGATTTTATCTGTAAATGCTGCCAGGGCCAGCAAAAATTTCTTAGAAGGTCTTTTATGGAATGGGCAACTCTGAGTGAGTCTAATTTTAATTTTCAGGTCTTTCCAAATATTGCCCTATTTTAACGTGTGTGTGTATTTTTTGTAATGTGGCAGAATGGCAGGCAAACACCTTTCTTAATGAGCAAACACTTATATAACGTTCTCAAATATAAAAATAGACTTGTTTTCCTCAGCTGCTGACCTACCGGATTTCTTTGAGTCATGTGGTGTTCCGGCACAACTGTAAGTGTGAAAAGTCTGCTGCTAAAATTAGTCCTGCTGAAATTCACTCCTTTAATTCTTATGTCCCCAACGCAAGCTTAGAAACTAACAATGACCGTGTCTTTGTTAAGGTTAAGTTGTGTCTATACGAAAAACAGGAGAAGGATTTTAGCCTTGTTCAGAAAGGATAGGTTAAGCTAATGGGAGTTTTTTCAAGGAGGTCAGGATTTCACTCCATGTCTTTAAAAATAAGTGAGACTCTATACACCATGAGGAAGTCAATGGATGCTTTGCAACTGACTTCAACCTCCCTGGTTTTAGCTGGAGAGGAGCACTTGCAGCCCCTATTTAGCTGGAGCTAGGGGTGCTCAGCATTTCGGAAAAGAAAACGGTAAGTAACCATCTGGAGGGCCCAGTCCTGGAGTCCTTCCCTCGCCACAACTTCCATCAAAGGCACTGAGAGTTCTGGCTGAAAAAGACACGTGCGGTCAGGCCCCCAAAATGATGTCCTCAAATCTAAACTCCCAGGTTCACCCCCAGCCCTACAGACTGAAAAAATGTGATCCACATTCACTCAACTTCACAGTTTCTTCACAGTTTACCAGGAGCTAATTCAGAGTCCATTGAAATCAACAGTGACTTGGATCTGGCCCCATATAACTAGCCCATGATTCATGCAAAACATTTCTTTGATTATTTCATTGGTCTGTAAAATACATGATTGGTCCATTAACTTTAATAATCCAGCGTAAGAAATCAAATGAAAGAAACCTAATATGAATGCGTTAATCTCATCTGGAACATACAAATATTCTACCACTCATCGTAATGCCAGGTGCATACATATTTGAATGACAATGTGTCTTTTCTGTTTCTAACAGCCACAGAGAAGGAAATGTTCTAAGCAAATGTATTTCCCACACTGAGATTAGAGAGAGAGAGATTATTTTTCTAATCTAACCTCTGTGGAGATTTGTCTTTCACAAATTTGAGATTAGAGCGGTGTGAAAATTTCACAAGAAAACACAAAACCTCCTGTGAAAGTCACGATTCACCAAGAAACATGACTTTCCAAGGAGTCTAAGCAAAGCTGGCAATGAAGCTGGGTCAAGATGCAGAACTTGGTGGGTTTGCCTTATTTTAATCTTAAAAACAGACAAAAATTGAACTTTCACTCTCAATTTTGAACCCATGTCAGAAGCCCCTGGTGTTCAAACTCATGAATACTAAAATCAAGCTTCTTTTGACTTAAAGTGATTGTTATGTGGATATCATGATGATTCATGCTATGTGCAATGAGAAAATAAACCAACTGAATCATACAGCTTCTACTTTCTCATATAATATATTTATTACCTTAATGAAATGGCCAAGGAACAATGTAAACTTGAAGCAGAACATCCTCTGGCCATGTATCTTCTCATCTGAAAACTAGGGGAGGGTAGGAGGAGGCAGGAAAAAAAACAGAAATTCTAGAGCTTAACTCTGTTCTTTCTCTTCATAAGGAAATTTAATTTGCTGTTTAAATACATTTTGTTTGACCTAGCTTTCAAGGAGTTTGAGTAGCAATGTCATGCTCATTTATAATAGAGAATAAGAGATAATCGTTACAGTGTACTGTTGTCAAATATACTCTTGCTAATTCAAATTTAGGGGCTGTTTACTCGTTACCCCATACATGGAACTTCATTTGGTGTCAATCGGTATAATAGGCATGGAACAAAGCTCCGATATGTGCCTTCCAGTCTTTATGATCAATAAGTCTGAAGTTGTATATTGCTCTGTGTCCTTTAATTTAAAACCATACACTTGAACAAAGGTTCTTTTTAGGGCCAGAAAGCTTGTGCACTGTAATTTATCATACAGGCTACCTTATCAGCTTTTCCTCTAGGACAATTATGGCTACAAATATTTATGTCTTTAAAAAACATCATACGAAATACTGAGATCGCCATTTTAGGACAATAATGTGAAAATAGTGTGGGATATGTTGAAAAACCACAGACATCCATAGTGATTCTGCACTAGTTGATTCTTTAACCATCAATAGTCTGTGGTGGATTTATTAACTTCCCAACAAATTGACTTCATATCTCTCGGAGGTTTCCATCGTTTCTGTTGTTATTGCATAAAACAAGAGCTACACTGTCATTCCGCAAAGGTCTGGTAAAATAAGCCTCAGTTAATAAAAATAATCACATGGGTGAGGTTCACATGGATGGATTCTTAGTTAGTTTCATTCCTGGAATTAACTCTCACCAAAGTACACAGCAGTTAGCTCACAACTATAAAAAATTAGGGATACATTTTGCCTGGATTCCAACCCTAGAAAGGAAAAATACTCAGAAGAATTTCACTTTGACTTTCCTTTTCATGGGTAAAAAATGAAGATCTTCAGTAAGAGGTCAGGTAAGAGTTTCAGCATCAGAAATGAACTGTATGAGTGTAGATAACTTTCAACACAGAAATGTCCACAAATAATGTGGGAAATTTATAACACACAACCTGGATGGACCACATCAGGATTTTCAATTGTTTTATAAACCTAATCGGCACAAAACGTTCATCCAAATGAAAGTGTCCATGTGTATATTATGGGCCCAAGACACTCCTTAGCGGCTACAGGTTTTTAAGGTCAGGCTTGACAAGGCCCTGGCTGGGATGATTTAGTTGAGGATTGGTCCTGCTTTGAGCAGGGGGTTGGACTAGATGACCTCCTGAGGTCTCTTCCAACCCTGATATTCTATGATTCTATGATTCAGCAGTGCAAGGTGCTCACTAGTTGGGCTGGTATCTTGACAAAGCGTCCCAGGGAGGCGGCAGGGCTAGGCCTAGATACTCATGGAATTTGCTAATTTGGTGGCTCTCCTGGGGAGCTGCTGCTGCCAGCTCAATTCCTATGACACTCTGGCCTGATTTTAAAGCTTCCCTCTTTTAGTGAAGGGGAGCAGTGATACCACCCCACGTCTTTCACCTGTGAATGAACCACATGTTAGGCTCAGCTGTCCCACTGGGAGCAAGGGCATGCAAATATCTCCGCCTCCATCTCAAAGAGGTGAAGAGGCTTTTGTGTGTGCATGTGAATCATAGAGATGTAGAGCTGGAAGGGAACTCAAGAGGTCATCTAGTTCATCCTGCCATGCCCAGAAAGGACCGAGTATACCTAGACCAACCCTGACAGGGGTTTGTCTAAATCTGTTCTTAAAAATCTCCAATGCTGGGGACTGGACAACCTCCCCTGGTAACCTATCCTGGCCTGTATCGGAGAGAGGCTGAGATGAAAAGCCACGTCCTTGAACAAACTCTCTGCCTTACATTTCTCACCACCTTTGTGTTACTGCAAGAGCCTTCACTACCATTTCCCCGTTGCTTTTCCAGCTGATAAAATATCATTTGCGGGGTTGGCTTTGAAAAGACCTATGAAGGCAACCCAAGGCCAGTGCAGGGCTATTTGGAGGTAATGCAGGTGAGGTAACACATGTCAGCCATCACTCTTTGCAATGGAGTTGCTGAAAGATTCCATAAAATAACAGGTCACTGTGGCAACAGCTTGTCACCACTTTAAATATGACAGATGCCCATTTATTTATACACGTCGAGCCATCTTTGTACCTTTATAATTACATGCGCAGTCCTCAGTGGTGTCCTGCCTATGCTGGGGGTTTGTGGAGTGGAGGACTCCCTAGGCTCATGGACTCAAGCCTGGCATTATAGCTCCCTTACACTACAGTCCCTGTAAGAGAATGGCTTGTCCCAGGGACTGCAGAGCCTGGGGCCAAGTCAACCAATTGCAGAGTGAGCCCCTCTTGATGGGAATCCGGCAATTTCCTATAAAGAGCAGAAGTGGCTGCAGTAAGCGGGGAGCTCAGGAGGCTGCAAAGAGTGAGAAAACCCTGAGACAGGGGAATTGTTCCAGCTAGGGAGGGCTATAACTGGAAGGACTCTGACCAGAGCAGGGAGGAGAGAAGACATTTGTGTTTAGTTCTGAACTTTAAGTTAATAAAGCAGACCCTAAGGATGGCTGTTGTGACGGGACTGGAAACACCCTTGTGTTGAGTTTATTCAGGGATCCAAGAAGGGAAACTGAGGTAAGAGGAGGTGTGCAGGCCTGTCATGAGGCCACCAGGGGGTGCCATGAAGTGACCACTTGTCTACGGTCCCCTGCACATCTTGGCGTGACTTCTGGGCACAATCGTACCGCTTCCTCAGTAGAGGCGTTAAAAAAATCTATTTTCCTCTTGTAAAAAGGGACAAAATCTAAGTACAGAAACACAGATATCAACGGAGAAGTGAATTACTACACGGACTTCTTGCAGACCATACACCCAGGGCCCTTTAATTCAATAGCATTCCCACAATATTGTACTTCACAGCCGAACCGCTGCAGCCACTAGACAATCCCAGCTCAGCTAAGACTAGAGCTAGGGGGAAGCCTGTTCTACACTGAATTTGTACAATAAATTACCAGAGAGTAGAGCTCTTGCCCTGCTGTTAAAACCTATCCCTCGTTCCTGGGGTGTGCTGAAAATCTCACCTGTCTACCCCATTGCCTGTTCCCAACCTAACTCACAGAAAATCCAATGGATAGTCAGCCTGGGGAGTGGGCCACGGGGAGATAAGGCTGAGAGCGGCCACCCTCGGGTGCAGAATACTCAGGGCCGAAAGAGCATCGGGTGGGTTTGCCTAGCCAGGGGGAGGCAGGAAGGGACATGGCAGGGAGCAGTGAGCACTTGGGGGGAGAAGGAAACTGTCAGCAGACGGACGAGTGACAGGGATGAGAAATGGAGCTGAAAGGGGGTTGAAGCTCTTGTGGCGATTGGACCGAGGGATCTGCCGCTGGGGCAGACTCCGAGAGAGAGATCTTTAGGGAAGGCTGACAGTGAACAGAGCAGCTTTATACACTCCCCAAGCACCCGCGCCTCAGCGTTCTAAGAGTTAACAGCTGTGGTAGCAACATCCGAAATGTCCATTAAGCTCAGCCACTCAGTCAATAAGTTTGATTCAACTGACAATAAATGGAAGAGCCAAGAATCAATTATGCAAAGCTAACAGATTAGCAATCGGAAGCAATGCATTAGAGTTCAGCTATCTCTGGGCAGGTGTATCTCTAGCTGCTCTGAGCAGTAAAAGCCAGACGTGTGAATAAGGCAGCAGCTCAGTGGCTGTGTTTTAACTATGCTGTATAAATGTCAATGCACTGCTGTGTGTGTGTGTGTGTGTGTGTGTGTGTGTGTGTGTGTGTGTGTGTGTGTGTGTTTAGGGGCCCTTTCCCTGATATCACTTCCCACAGAAAATAAAAAGTGTATGAAACTCTCCTTTAGCTAATTTTAAATCACAAGTGTCCAAGTGATCTTTAGCATACAGTGCTTTGAACCCTTGCTGATGGCCTCGGGTCGATAGCTGAATGCAGTGTCACTTGCATGAAGTAGTGGAATTTAATCTAATCCTGTCGAGGCAAACTTTGCAAAGGCCGTGTAAGGAGCCGGCAGGATTGTTACTCTGAGCCTCGCACAGGGAGGGCTAAAGCCTTCTCCCAAATGCCCCGATTCTGAAAAGGTGAAGTTCTTCAGAATCTCCTCCTGATCTGCCTCCCACCCTCCAGATTCACAGGTCTGTCACCCCCTCCAACGGGCATAACGGTCTCTCCTGAGGGTCTCGCTTGTGGTGGGAGGGGTTCCCTTTCCTATCGGCACCGTCCCCTCTCACTCCGAGCAGAATGAGCTCATCCAAAATTCTTTATTAGCTGTCAAAAGAACAGGAGGACTTGTGGCACCTTAGAGACTAACACAGTTATTTGAGCCTAAGCTTTCGTGGGCTACAGCCCACTTCATCGGATGCCTAGAATGGAACACACAGAAAGAAGCTATTTATACATACAGAGAACATGAAAAGGTGGGAGTAGCTATGCCAACTGTAAGAGGCCAATCAATTACAGTTGGTCTGGCTACTTCCACCTGTTCATGTTCTCTGTATGTATAAATATCTTCATTCTGTGTGTTCTATTCTATGCATCCGATGAAGTGGGCTGTAGCCCACGAAAGCTTATGCTCAAATAAATGTGTTAGTCTCTAAGGTGCCACAAGTCCTCCTGTTCTTTTTGCGGATACAGACTAATACGGCTGCTACTCTGAAACCTTTATTAGCTGTGTGCATTTCTCAACGCTCCTAGGGGATTGGGACAAATCAATCCAACAGGAATCTAAATCCCTCTTATAACAATCCCCCATCAGACACCCACTCCCCGAGGAAGCCCTATGTATACGCAGCCTGTGGATTGGTACACAGGTAGATTAGGCTGGGAGCAGCAACTCTTGGTTGTAGAATACTCTAGTGTGTGTTTAGACCTTGTAGTCTATAGCTTGCAGAGAGGCTAGCATGTGGCTTGATAAGACAATAGCCAGGCAGAGGGATGTCCAGACAGGTCACTGGACATTGCCCAAGACATTGGGGACAGTTTAACCCTAGCCCTGCAGGATTGTACCTTCTATGCTCTTCCAAGTGAGAGACAGATGCCGTAAGGAACTGAGCTATTGAGATCATCGTTTTGTTCTGTGTTTATACAGCACAATGGGGGTCCTGGTCCCTGACGGGGGCTCCAACGTGCTACTACAATACACATAACAAATAAATAATAATAAAAGGAGCCCAGACTGGCTCTTTGCACCCATCTCACCAGGAACCCACTAAGTGCTAGAGCACTAGAGGGTTTAGCATTGGAAACATGCCCAGCACTGACTCCAGAGCTCATGGAACATGTGCTAGATTTGGCCTCAACTATTCTTTCCACAGATGCTATTACATTGAAGTTCTCAGTATATAAAACAAATAGAACAATATAAATAACCATTAGAAAGGTAATAAATACAGCAGTAGTAATAAATAGCAATCCCATAGAAGTACCTAATAAATTACAGCATTGCAGAGCTGTAGATTCACGGAATGTCCGACTAATGGCTTCTGGCTGTTAAGGAAATTACAAATAAATGATAAGCTGTTGGAGCATGAAGTCTTTATTGTTTTTAAAGCTGGAAATAGTAAAACAATAATATTGATCCTCTGTTAGTTTATGTCAGCGTAGCTCCATTGGAGTCCCTGGGTGGTTTACCCGAGCTCGGGCTCTGGCCCGAATAATGTAAATCTTCTGCTGAACAGAGTTTAAGGTGAGGCAAAACGCTTAGCAACACCAAGCCACTATCAGCAGCTGGGGCTTCTCCCCTCCCCCACCCCTTTCAAATTTAATGGACAAGCAAATCTAATTCATCCAGCAAACGCTAATTGTCTGAGGTCTTGGGCCCTCTCCTAATCCATTAAGGCCCACTTTCCCTGCTGCTGCCTTTTCATACGGGCCTATACCATATCCAGACCAATGGGGTTACAGTCCGGATGGAGGCTTCTGGGTATGATGGTAACAACAACGTACAGTGTCCTCGGCCTTGCTGTATAGCTAGTGGATGTTCATGCAAAGAAGTTGGTTCATGCTTATACCACAATGGCCAGGGCAGAATTACGGTATACAGCTGTCAGGGAGACACTGCTCGATCCTAAGTATTGGTTTTCCTTCAAAGGTTCTTTCACAATATCGTTATTTGGTGCTTTGGCAAGAGAACAAAGGGCAGAAGTGATACTTTGTGATTCCATCATCACACTGCAAATATGAACATATACCCATCTCATAGAGCTGGAAGGGACCCTGAAAGGTCATCAAGTCCAGCCCCCTGCCTTCATTAGCAGAACCAAGTTTTTTTGCTCCAGATCCCTAAGTGACCTCTACTCAAGGATTGAACCCAGAACCATGGGTTTAGGAGGCCAATGCCCAAACCACTGAGCTATCTCTCCAGCCCACAAGCTTAAGACGCTTGGTTATCCATAGTCCATTAAACAGAGGCTCTCAAGTTGTGGTCCACGGTTCTGGCTCTTCTTGTTTCCAGCTGCGATGGGTGGAGGCAGGGCCGGCTCCAGGCACCAGCAAAGGAAGCAGGTGCTTGGGGCAGCACATGGAAGGGGGCGGCACGTCTGGGTCTTCAGTGGCAATTCGGCGGCGGGTCCCTCAGTCCCTCTGGGAGCGAAGGACCCGCTGCCGAAGAATGAAGCGGCACGGTAGAGCTGCCGCCGAAGTGCCGCCAATCACGGCTTTATCTTTTTTTTTCCCCCGCTTCGCTGCTGGGGATGACAAAAAAGCTGGAGCCAGCCCTGGGTGGAGGAGATGAACTCAGGAGAGGAAGCAGAACATTCCCCCCCCCCCTTTTTTTTTGCAAAAGAATAAAACACCTTTTTCCCCGAACAAGCTGAAAATCCATTGTTAGGTCCTGATTTTTCAGTAGTACTGAGGACTCAAACACCAGCTGAACTCAGTGAGAGTTGGGGGTGCTCATGGCTTATGAAAATGAGATGCTACACGCTTTCCTAATGTTGCTTATCAATGGCCATGGTTGCTGTACTTGGCACAGGGAAGTTGTGGGATTATGAATGCGAGGGGATTTGATCTGTGAAGCTGTGAATGGGAATGGAAGAGTCCATGAGACAATCTGTACATAAAGATGTGGGCTGTTGTATGGCAAAGCTTGGGGACTTCTGCCCCAGAAGATTCACTGCCGTCAATCCTTGCTGAGCTGTTTTTCATATTTTTATCTGAGAAACACAATTTAAAAATAATTTACTGGACAGTCTGAATTACCAAGTAAGAGAGTTATACACATGTTCTGCAGGCCGTGCTGGAGAGGCTGCATTGTGGGATCATGACACATGCCTGTTCATTCATATATCTGCAGCTTTATTACCCTGAGTCTGCTCCATCTCCTCCATACCTTTCCATTTCTAGATATAATGGGACCAGTCACCTCACTCTATGGCCTTGGCTACACTTACCCGCTAGTTCGACGGCTGGAAATCGAACTTCTGGGTTCGACTTATCGCGTCTAGTCTGGACGCGATAAGTCGAACCCGGAAGTGCTCGCCGTCGACTGCGGTACTCCAGCTATGTAAGGAAGGACTTCTAACACCAATGGTTCTGAGATCTTAGTCACAGCCAGAGTGGATGATGCCTGTGAGATGGTCGGGTACGTCTACACTACCCGCCGGATCGGCGGGTAGTGATCGATCTATCGGGGCTCAATTTACCATGTCTCATCTAGATGCGCTAAATCGATCCCCGAATGTGCTCCCCGTCGACTCCGGAACTCCACCGCTGTGAGAGGTGGAAGCAGAGTCGATGGGGGAGCGGCGGCCGTCGATCCTGTGCCGCGAGGACGCGAACTAAGTCGATCTGATACGTCGACTTCAACTACGCTATTCTCGTAGCTGAAGTTGCATATCTTAGATCGACCCCTCCCCCTAGTGTAGACCAGGCTGGTTTCATGCAAAAATGTGACTTCTGCCCTTATATTATTCACACATATCAAATTATATCCAGAAGGCATGATAAACAGAAGTCAGTAACATGATAATAAACAATACGTGTGCTCTGTAAAAATGGTAACATAGGAGGAAACATGTTTCTTTTCCCAAATTAAAGAGAGCGAGAGATCTATGTTTCTATACTGCTCTTATTTCCTATGCAATTAGACTCAACATTTAGGGCCAGATTCACAGCCCTTAGAAATCAATGAAAAGACTCCCACTAACCGCTTTGGATTGGGCCCTTAGTGACAGGTGCCATCAGGGCCGGCTCCAGGCACCAGCTTAACAAGCAGGTGCTTGAGGCGGCCAAGGGAGAGGGGCGGCATGTGCGGCAATTCGGGGGCGGCAGGTTCCTCGCTCCCTCTAGGAGCGAAGGACCTGCTGCCGAACTGCTGCCGCCGATCGCGGCTTTTTTTTTTTTCCTAATTGCCGTCGCCGGTCGCGGTCGCAACTGCGATCGCGGCTTTTTTTTTTTTTTTTGGCTTGGGGCGGCAGAAATGCTGGAGCCGGCCCTGGGTGCCATAGAGAAACCTAAGACAAATGGGTTTCATTACTAGCTCAAATCACCAGTTGAACCAAGTAGATATTAAGTATTTTGCTATAAAAGGGGAGCTCTCTCATGAGCCTTCCAAGCTGTGAAAAGAATACACAATAATTAATTTGCTAAAATGATCACCTCACCCATCAGCAATGCCTAAAAAGTAGGCAAAAACAGATAGCAGGGAAGCTATATTTCAGAATATTTATGATATTTTCCATTTTCTCCATTTTTTAACTAACCTGAATACACAAAGTGCATTTAGTAGTCTGGAGATTCTCCTGCTGCAAAAACGCATGTTACTAGAGAGATCCTTCTCCTTGAGAAGAACATCAGGAAAGTATCAAGGGTTCTAAGGCATTACATACACATGATGGATTAATCTCAACAGTTTGAAAAGCATGGAAGTTTGTCCACAGCACATCTGAACACTTATAACCTCTCCATGACCTATGATCTCCCTCAGTTGCATGTAACACCCGCAACCTCCTTGACAAGCTCATTTTAACAACTTCCCATTCACCAGCCTACTAAACACATGCTGCAAGCAAGCATGTATGTGGCTATAGGTGGACAGATATTTTTTTTAAAGCCTGGTCAACAAATAAATGAACAGCCTCAGTAAAGGTACATAATACAGCTCTTTGTTCTATGAGATCTTTGCATTCCAGTTGTCAGCCAGCATAAATTTGTAAGTTCTTCTGAAAGTTCTAGCTTTTGGGTGCAATGGCATCATAAGATGGAATGAAAATGTTAACATGCAAAACGTTAACCTATTAGGTAGCAGGAAATTGCAGGGAATGGCGGTGCCAGACCTAACCTAGTTTCACTTGGAACTATCAGCCAATCTGCCTTTCCTATAGAAGTAATTTTACAGTATATTGAGGTAGTGTCAAGACGATGCATTAGCGAGGCAGTGTGGATAAAGTGGTTACTGAATACTGCACATTGCCGGAGATCTCTCCTGGAACTGGCTTACAGCAACGCCGGCTTGTATCCAGCAGCCCCAATACCTCTTTCATACATCAGGAAGAGGACTAAAACTTCACTATCGTCAGGAATTGTTCATAAAATGTTTCAGTGCTGACAATGGACAAGGCTGAATCATGGAAGAATAAATGCAAAATTCGGAAGAGAAAATTAGTAAGAGAAATGTAAATAAGTCCCCGATCCTCCAAGGAGAATGGCATGGGTATTTAGGGCTTTCCTTGTGGCTCACGTGGCAGGATTGGGGCCTAAAACTTGTTTGGATTTCAAGAAAGGGGGCGAGGGGATTAAGATATGGGTTTGGATTTGATTCCAATATGGGGCCAAAATTCCAGGTGATTCCGATTTTGTTCTGGTGTGAACTAGTTCACCCATTTCCGGGGTGTGCAATGAAGGCTCATTTCCTCCTTTCACAAAACACTCATCCCCAGGCTTCCGATGCCCCATTCTCTCAAACCAACTTCCTGAGTGTTTCAAAACATCCAACGCTCCCCACTAAGGAACAAGCAGAGATTTTGCCACTCCCTTGGTGGAGCTCAATCCATTCCTCTTCCTGAGGGCCTGATCCAAAGCCCGGGCAAGCAGATGGAAGGACCCCCATGGACTTCAATGGGCACTGGATTGGGCACTATGTGCGGGGCCTTACATCAGCAACTTAGATGCCCTTTTTGATGCCTGTTTCTGTTCCTGCTCATTTTGGCACTCTAACAAAACTATGTACCACCCTGACCATTCCTTAACCTTTCCAAAATTAAAAGGCACTCACATTCTTGTGCAGATGGCCCGAACAGTACTCTACGTTTTTATTGTTAACATGTCTTCTCTCTTCCTCCTACAATAAGTTCAGATCTCAAGGATTTTTATTTTTCCTTACTATGCAATCATCTTTATCTAGGGTGTTACCTCATCTGCCCGTTAGCCTGAGGATTACATTTAAACATGCATTGATTAAGTCTACAGCACTCCATTCTCTGGTTCCTCCTGATCCAAGCAATGCAATTTGGTTTAGGTGCTAGCTGATCCCTTATGATGTCGATTGGATTCTTTACTTGTTACATCATCTGTCCCCAAGTGCTGGAATATGCTCCCCTTAATCTTCCTGCCTATGGTTTGGTTTTAAGATCAGAATTAAAGCATTTATTTATCCCAGTCAGTTTTTGGATGGCATAAAACCCCGCCTTGGTTTGTTGCTGACCTAGTGCAGTCACTTGCAAGGTGCATTGTAAAGCAATAAATAATGGTAATGACGTTGGTAACCACATCCAAGATTCCTTGCCTGCTAACAGGAGACATTCATATGGTTCTCTTTTGGTGGCAAAACGTATTAGATTAATTGCTACATTTCCAGCCAAGGCCTTGAGAAGTGATTGATTCAATTGCAAGAAAGTCTAATTAATACACCAGGTTTCCTTGAACTCCCCAGTGACATGATGAAATACAGGTTTTTTTTTTTTTAGGAAGGGCTTCACATTTGATGGCTCAGAGTAAAAAGGACACAACTGAAGTGTTGCCAGTTAATGTTTCACAAACGTATCTGGGTGATTTTCTGATTCTTGGAGTTTCTGGACTGAGTCCTAGCTTTGGCGTGGTGGCTCTGCAGACCTTGCAGTGCCCGTGCTGACAGATTCCCTGACCGCTTGATACAGTATCTTTCCGGTGCCCAAAGTCTAGCTCTCACCTACAATATCCGCATGCCTCTGCCACAGCCTCTTGACTTGTTACTTTGCAGAGCTCATCTCACCCGTCTCTAGAATGTGTGCGCTTCACAATGATGTCAATGTCTTATGATGATTGTCATGTTGCGGTTCTACACATTCTTTATCTAGCATGCGTGTGGGTAGCTAACAAAGGGAGAAGTTCTGCGTTTGGACTGCCTACATGTCTTCATGTGGGATTCAAAATATTAGGTAGGAGACGCCTTTTGTCCAAGGATTTAAATTTCTTATTCCAAAATTATTCTTTTGCTCTAATTATGCCCATAGTCTCAGTCAGCTGAAATTTCCCACTACAGGATCCTAATTAATGAATATCACATGCTTCACTTGCTCCTAGCAAAATAAATTACTAATTTTCTTTTAAAAGAGTCAGGGCCCATGCTCTTATATCTATTAGGGTAGCACTTAGAGGTCCCAACAAGATCAGAGCCCCATTGTGCAAGGAACTGTACACCCACATAGTAAGAAGCAGCATCTGCCCTAAGGAGCTTCCACACTAAATAGACTAGCTGGAGAAAGAAGGAGAAGGGAAGTGACTTGTCCAAGGTCACTCAGAAGATTGGTGGCAGAGCCAAGAATAGACCCGATGGCTCCTGAGTCTCCATCCTGTGCCCTATGCACTCGGGCACATTACCTCTCTCTGCTGTCATGGAAGACAATGGCAATGCTAATGTTGACTTCAGTGGGAAGAGGCTCAAAGCCCGAAGTCTGAGCTTTGAACCTTGTAGTTAATAGGAAAGATTTCATTAGTATGGTCTGGATTTGGAAATGGTTTAAGGGAATGCGCAATAGCAAATCTGAGGCAGATTTGGGGTATTTTGCTTTAAATCCTTCTTAAAATCCTCTTCTAGGAATATAAATGTTAGCGAGAGATATGCTTCAGGCCAGTTATTTTTCACTCCCAATGATGGAGTAGCCGGCCAACAAGCCAAAGACGTGAAGGAAGAGGCTTTTCTCAAACTGCTTTAAAAATCACTGGCCTGCAGGAATGCCTCTGGAATTCCATCTTCTGATAGAAATGAAGCTTCTCATTTATTTTTGCAATGCTCTCCTTGTCCACTGAGAGAAAACAGAAGAGAGAGAATTTCAAAATGGACAGAAAGATGGACGCTTACAAAATGTTAGGGCTGGGGCATAAACTATGCTCTTCCTTCGCTCTTTGTGATTTCATCTCTTTCCTTCCTTGATAATCATTCAAGACAACCCCGCAGTCAACCATACAGTCAATTTGATTGCTGTCTCTCCAGACTAGTAAATCAAACAACATTGTAGTGTTCCCAGTGCACTAGGAGTGCATCAGGTCAAAGCACTGCAACTCTAGAGTGAGACAAGTTGTACTGGGATGCTGTGAAGGCCAAAAGTATAATAGGATTCAACTAAGCATTAGATATGTTCATGGAGGATAGATCCATCAATGGCCATTAGCCAAAGTGGTCAAGGATGCAACCCCATGCTCTAGGTGTCCCTAAACCTCTGACTGCCAGAAGCTGGGAATGTGCAACAGGGGCTGGATCACTTGATGATTCCCTGTTCTGTTCATTCCCTCTGGGGCACCTGGCACTGGCTGCTGTCAGAAGACAGGATATTGGGCTACAGGCACCTTTGGGCTGACCCAATATGGCCGTTCTTATGAGCCTTTCTGCATGGAATGGGTATTCACACAATACTAACCAAACTCCCCAAGTATACAGTGAGCCCATGGCATAACGGAAGGGTTCTCTGCTATCCCATCTGATTGTTCTAAAACCCAGGTCAGAAATCTGGAGGGAACGTCACAGGACACGAGACATATGGATGAAACTAAACCCACCATTGTAGCATTAACTAAAGCTTTTCAGTTTGCTGCCAATTCTGAAAAATTGGGAAAAAATCATTTAGGTTAACAAGGTGTGTTTGTATCTTTGGCCGCTTCCAAAGTTGAAAAAAAATGTATTTCAAGTTGAATGAAATGTTTCATTGCAATTTTGAGGATTTTTTTTCTTTTTAATTTTAAAAACATAAAATTAAAGGTAATTTCTAAATGAACATTTGTTTTGAATTAAAAAGTTGGAAAAGTTATTTCTAAATGTCAACATGAAACAATTTTTGTTGTTGTCATACTTGCTGTAAAAATTGTTTCATTCAAAAGTTGATTCATTTTGACATTTTTTAAATGAAACTATTTTTACAGCAAGGAGCAACTCTCCTCCACTGGTCACCAGCAGGGTTTAAATTCCAGATTTTCAACACTAAAAGCCTGAGCTAAAAGAGTAACTCCATTAGCTGGTAGCAGTAGCAGGCTTTCCTCCTTCATGTGGTTCACTAGAGATGGATACAGCATGCTTAAGTGTGTTACACAAGCATAAAAGCAGAGAGGTAAAGGTGTATGAGTTCCCCCTGCCACTTAATGGGAAAGAAGCTGAGGGAAGACAAGGAACATTTGAACCTTCCAAAAGAATGTTGATCTCTGAGTTTCTCACCCATTTTTCACAGTTAACTATGCCCACAGGACATCATGGAGAAATTTTGGGGACTGTAGCGGGGTGGACACCCACTCCTGCCTGGGAGGGCTAGAAAGCAGCCCTGCAGAGGGCTGCAGCTCTACAAGCTGTGCTGATTGGGGAAGCGGACGCAGCTGGGCCACACCCCAATCAGGCCACAGCTGGCCTGTATGAAAAGGCTGGGAGCCAGGAGCTCAGACACTCTCTTTCTATGTTCAGAGAGAGAAGGGCCTGGCTGCAGGGAGCTAGAGACAGGGTACCTGAGTGGAGCAGGGCTGGGGAAAGGCTGGGGAGCTCCAGCCTGGAAAGCCCCAGGCTGTGGCCTAGCAGAAGGTCAAAGGGTACTGGGGGTTGCCGAGGGCAGCCCAGGGGTAGGCCAAGGCAGCAGGTCCAAACCCAACCTTGCCAGTGATGAGTAGGCTGATACTACAGTCTGCCCCAGGGCGTGGGGCTAGACAATGACTAGCAGTAGCCGTATACTGAGGCGAGGTGGGGTTAGTGGGTGGGGGTTCCCCTGAGTGGGGAGACCCAGAGTGTGGGGGTACTGCCAGGGGGCAACAACCTGGAGAAAGGGGCACTGGGATCCTGGGAGGGACACAGGGGCCAGCAGCAGTAAAGTGGATCACCGGCCTGCAGAGGGCGCTCTGGGCTGGAAATTGAGCTAATTCCCTGAGAGACCGGCAGGAGGCGCTGCTACAAGGACTCATCAGAATGCTCAGTAGAAGTGCAGAAGGCGTTATATAACGAGTTTGTAGTCTACTCTCATACCCCAAAAGCAAAGCATTCTCCTCTTTCTTACAACTTCACCCTTGGATCTTGGCTGCTTTTGATCTTTATGCTAGTAAACCAAAAGCTGAGCTCCAGAACACACCGAGTCAGCCCTCAGTCAAAGAGTATATAAATATTCTGACAGGATAAGTGATGTCATGAATGCCAGAGAACTTGCAATCCAAAGTGCATACGGATGGACCATTCTTTTCCATGAACACAACTAAACCTTTTCCCTGCAGCCTCACGAATCAGGTTTGGTAGGTGACTTCTTTCTTTTTCCGAGAGGCAGTGGGTGAACCAAGGTCTGAAGCCCTTGTATTTACTGGCCTGCTTGAGGAGCTCAGAATTGTGTCTCCTTCAAGAAACCGAGCAGAGGTGAAAGTGAGCTGTCTCTTCATGCAAATCCACCATGCAATGATTTATTGTGATATCAGAGACTGCCTAAAGGGTATATTTACTGTAACCCAGCCATCCAATATGAATAATTGCTAGTCATCCTTATCTGCACTTAGAACAGAATAAACTATTAGACAGACCTGAATAAAATCCCAATTGTGATTTAAATAAGTACAATATTTAGCCCCTTAAACAAGAATTGTTTGTTGTGGATTTAGGGATTTATCTTTAATACAATACAGGTTTTGGGGGGGGATGAGGGGGCTCTTGACTAGTCTGTTGAAAAGCCAATTATTTTTAAAGTGAGGTATCTCCTAAGGGTCAGAGCTGTCAGTAATACTCTTTGGTGAACAGGATCTTAGAGTCATTATTTATGATAATACCCAACTCACAATGGGAACTAGGAACTGTAGTGGATGATAACGTGGTTCTTAAAAAATCTTCTTGTAGCTTTACTTCTGCAAACTACTTAGCAAATAACAAAAGAATATGTGTTTATATTGGAGGAAATTAAGTTTGGAAAGCTAGTTTCAAGCTGTCATATTTTCTTCTACTATTCTAATTAGCTAATTTATTTATGATGTCCATCAGAATAGATATGGAAATTCATTTAGGAGCTAATCCAAAACCCATTCATTGAAAAGACCCCATTGATTTCAATAAGCTTTGGGTCAGATTCTTAATTTTGTTGTTTCACTTGGCTGTTCGCTATGATATTTTTTCTATCTTTGGATACTACTTTAAGTACAATTTTTATCTCTCTCGCTGGATTGTTCATTACCTCATAGATCTGTGCTGTGTAAAGGGATATGTGTGAGATCTGTGTTATATTTACTTGGTATTTTCTTAGTAGTATTTCTAGTTATTTTACTTCATATATAGGAATTATATACCATGCTCAGTGGTACTGCACCATCCTCCTTTGTATGGGGAAGGACAGAATCTGTAACAACAACTGACAATATCTTTGCATGTGCTGATATATCCACCACCTATTTTTGGAGATGAGTTTCAAAAGAATCTAATGGATTTAGGAGCTGAAATCCCATGATTTTCAGTGGGTTTTGTTGTCCTAAATCCTTTAGGTGTTTTATTTTTCAATCTCCCTCTTAATTATTACAATATTTTTTTAAATGGCAACAGTCTTTGAATATGAAATCAGTGAAAGTTTTCCCTTATGCCACATGCTGAAAGTGCTTATTTCTGGGCTTATCCTAGTATGAGGATGAATCAGTGTGTTTTTTTCCCTTAAGCATGGGGCAGAAACATTTACAGCTGTCGTAGGCAAAACTTTTCTTTTCATGTGACACATCTGGGTTACAATGAGCCTTCCGAAGAAAGATAGCTGGAGGTTGTTGTATAATGATACATTTCAGCAGCACGGTGCAAGGCCCAGAGGAGAAAGAGAAGGAGAATATTCAAATAATTTAACAATTAAACACCAATGGGAAGCAGACAGGCACGAATGAGTTAGCGATCCGTACTGCAGTGTATCTCTTTGCGAGAGGAAGTGTTGCTTATTGCTGCTTTGCTGAGTCTAACCTTTATTTTTTTTTTAAATGGCCAAGCAGAGCCGTGCAAACCCTACTGGGCTGGGCTCATGGTGGGATTTAGCATCAGAACGCTGCAGTTCCTGTCCCGGGAGCAGGGGTTTTGCTAAAGAGCCAGCCGTTTTAGGTGTGCTTCGAGCAGTAGCATCCACCCTGCAGCCCTCTTGTGGCCCTCAAGGGTGACCGTGTTAAGGAGAAAATGCCTATTTGATGATCAATCAGAAATACGCTCTCTGCGGTTTTTAAGTGACGTGCTGGAATCAGCTCCATTGCTACCGGGAAGAGGTAAGGGGGAGTCACCTCCCCGTGTAGCCTCAGGAACACTACTACCACCATGTAAGGCAGGAGCACTGGGAGAAGCTGCTGTCCCTTCCCTGCCGTAGCTGCTCAACAGCACATCTACTGGCCACCTGCTACATCACCGAGAATGGAGATAATCCCCAGCAGAGACTTCTGGGTAGTTTCTGGTGTGATTAGGACATTCCAAGGCTCTGGTGATCCCTGGTTGCTCTGTAACAGAACTATCAATCCCTCATTGCCTGTTTTATGTCCGGGGAGCAACCTATGGCCCAGACAGCTTAGGATCGAGGGAACACAAAGGTGGCTCAAAAGTGCACCAAACATGCCTCAACCAGAGACAAATATTCTACTCTAGCAGGTCTGATTGGAAAAGGACATTTTCAGTGTCTATCCCCATCACCGTAGTCTGCAGACTATTCCGACAGACAGACTTTGATTTGTATCCATCCCGGATGTTTCTGTGAACAAATTTCACCACTGTTGGTGAACTGTTTACTTTCACTATTCATAGGTCACTTAAATCACATGGAATGGTTTCTGTCTCTTGATTGGATGGCTGAAATTTAAAGCGGAAAAATAAGAAATGACAAAAAACCAATAATGAATCCCCTCGTTTGAATGCAACTACTGCCTTTTGCCATTCCCCAACTATTGGTGGAAATAAAAATCCACTCACTTGAACATTTATGAATAGCAAATAAGAAATGGCAAAATCCATAGATGAACCAACCAGCTATTCAGAAGGCAAATGAATGTTACAAAACACTGTTTTTTCAGTATTCAGCCAGGTGTAGTGAAGGTGGAAATGGCAAGAGAGCTACCGGTGGACTGGAAAGCTTTCAACTTAGATCAGCCACTTCTCAAATCTGTTACTTATTCTAAACACTAATTGCAATGAAAGAAGCTGTCCAATTTAATAGAGCTTTTGTGAAAGAAGAGAGATTTGGTCATGTGTGATAGATTTCTACAGTGAACTCTACTATTTTTAAAAATAAGTAATTTTGCTTTTTTCCTCTTGTCACTTCCTCGTGCTTTGCTATCAATTTTCCTTTTATGGTCTGTCAAATTCTCTGCTGCAAAACTACAATTGAATAAAACACTCAGATGAACTCTAGAACAGATAACCAAGTGTATCTAAAGCACTTCGTTTGCCAAATGAATCACAGATCTCCTTGCACATCTTTTGCCTCCTCTAACGTTTTCCTCTGAGTCTATGCCTGGCTTCTGTGAGCTCTTAGTGTTGTTTTCATGCAGAGCTGATACACCATATTACAGTCCCAATAGACTGCCAGTAGGTGTCTGCATTATGTCAGTTCTGTTTTGCAGATGGCATGGATCCCAGCTTAGAAGGCAGAAAGAGTTGTCTAGCCTGAGATAAGACTCCTTTGGTTGACCTGGGCTATAATTAGTCCAGATTTTATCTGGATGGATGTTCAGGAAACAAACAAGTTCCCTAACATGGTAAGGACATACGGTGGCCAGTGCTAATTCAGCAGAGTGGTGCATGCAGAAATCCTTCAAACCCTCTTCTGGGAAGAAAGCACCAAAACAATGAAAACAATTTTCTATGGACCAGGTAAATTTATTCTCCAGTGAGACATGGAATCACTTGAAGAGCCTTTGATACATATGCAAACAATGGTGTGTTCCATTCAGGAAGCATAGAGTATGCACTGCACAAATTGATGTTTGCTCCTGGGTCAACAGCGTGCAGGGTTCTCTGTCAACACACCAATAACTGGAGATGGCTAGTTAGAAAGCAAAGGGTTTTTTTCTGAATAAATACACAGAAGGAAGCACTCAGCATAACACATTCAGGTTTATAAAGATCAGTGTTCACATTGTCCTGGCTTACATACGCTCCATCTTGTGCACTTCTGCATGCAGAGCAGAGCAAAGCATTCGTATCAAACCTCTACCGCATTCAAACAGAATCTGGCTTTGAGGCTCACTACATTTCCCAAACTCGGGAGGCGGATGTCCTGAGAGAAACACTGCAAAATGCCTCTCACCAGACCTCTCCCTATATAACAGCTGTGCCCAAATCACAATATACCCTGAACCACCATTAATTGCCATGACTTTCTTTGAGAGGGCCGCCCTGCCATGTCTGCCTGGCCTAGGTCTCTCCCGGAGCCTTCAAGAATCAATTGGACGCTCTCTCCAGCCTCTATCTTTGAACCGGTAGTGGATGATGATCGGGCTTTTTGCCCCTTGAGGTTCTCACTGAGCACTGGCCTCCGGAGTCTAAAGACTTCAGGTTCCCCGAATTACCTATATTAAAGCACCTTGCTGCTTAATGACTCTTGACACATCCTCCTCCAGAGACCCTATTAAGAACGTGGTTTTCAATTTCTGCACAGCTCTTTTCTTAATAGTACCAGAGAATCACAAATATTGGTTTATCCTTCCTTTTATCTAAGGGAAAGTATCTTCTATCCTTAACAGCCTTCTTGAGAGAATTTTTTTTCTTTTTGCT
This sequence comes from Chrysemys picta bellii, assembly GCF_011386835.1. NCBI lineage: Eukaryota > Metazoa > Chordata > Testudines > Emydidae > Chrysemys > Chrysemys picta. The sequence continues at coordinate 4,795,680 of NC_088797.1, forward strand.
GGAAAGTGGAGCAGGATGAGGCTAAACTGTTGAGTCTTACGGTGAGAATGGCGTGGAATACTCAATTCATCTCGTAACAGCGCAACAAAATCAGTGTCTGTCTTTTAATTGTGGTCTTCTGGTACGCAGTAGCATTTGCTTCTTTCTGTTTCAGCCTACAGTTATCAACAAGGAGAACAGGGGAAACAAGCCCTCTTATAAGTCAAAGGCACGTGGTCATGATTTTTAAGATCTCATGATGATTTTTTGGGGGCCTGACTCATGGTTTCTGAGCACTTAGGTTGGCAAACCTGTGACCTGTAGCAGACCTGTTTTATGGAGGATAAAGGTGGGCAGAGAAAAGCTGAAACAAAGGAGATGGGGGACAATTTGCAGACAGAAAGAAGAGATGTGACAATGGCCATGTTCATTTTCTATACTAACAACTCTCTAAGGGTCTTTAAAAGACCCCAATGCACAAAGCATGGAACCCCCACTTACGTGATGGCCGCCATCTTGTCTGACACCAAGGACTGAATTAGGGACCTCAAACACTTAATGCTCGACTGCTGCAACTTGACAGAGAAAGGTAGACTCTATAGCTGGGGCCGTAACCACTTTTTATCCTCGTTGGACTATCAGACAAATTTATTGCTTAAGGCCAAATTATGGTCTCATTGAAATCAGTGGAGGTTTTTCCATGGACTTCCTTAGTTTCAGGATGTAAGTCCCTATTCAACATAGCGCTTAACATTTAACCATGTGCTTGCATCCCACTGCAGTCAAAGAGATTTATGAACATGCTAAAAGTTAAGTTCTTTGCTGAATCAGACTCTTGCTCCTAATATCTAACACTGCTGTTCGGGTTTGTTTCCTTTTGGATTGTATTCTTCCACCTTATTATTTATTAGAGCTTATGCTCTAATAAATTTGTTAGTCTCTAAGGTGCCACAAGTACTCCTGTTCTTCCCATTTATTAAGACTTCTGCTTTCCCTTAAAACACTGTAGGACATATAATGTCATAAAAGAGCTAAAAATTATTTTGAAACCACTGTAAAATAAATGTATGTGTCAGTCGACATTTGTAAAATTATTTAGGGCCTTAAACTTGCAAGCTCATTCTCTGTGTCTTTTCATATATATTTCTGCCAGATGTGCAGCAAGGAACATTTTTAAGCTTTCCCAAAGGGCTCTTTCCTCACATATCTTTCATAATTTTGATCTCTGAAACAGAGAAGGCCAGTGAAAGAAGAAATCGACATCATTAGCTGAACATTTTCACAACTAGAGATTTCCCAGTAGTTTTGCCAGGCAGGTGAGGACTCCAAGTCATTGCTAGTAAATTTTACTCTAGACAAATCTCCAGGGCCACTTGAGCTGAAAGAGGTCCTTGAGAGCAATATTTATTTGACACCTTTCTGTATCCTATTTAACTGAAGTCACTTATCATCTCTAAGGCTATTTGTAAAATGTAATTTCTTTCTGGTGAATGCAAGTGTGCACATATGTGCCAGGGAGGAACCTTTAGCACTGAGAGTTATAGATGCAGGGTTTGTTTTCTTGCAGAGGAATGGGACACGTGCATTGCAATAGGTTTTTATACTTAAATAAACGGGAGAAGAAGGGAAACAATTTTCAGACAGAAAAGGACCTTTAGACCATTACTAAGTATAGAAGTCCGTCATTAATGCTTTCTTCCATTTATTTACAGACTAGTTTTACATCTCAAGTCCAAGACACTGCTTAACATTCATTGCCAGGACTATAAAAGATTTTCTTTTAAACAGCAGTTCAAAATTGTGTGGCAGTCCATGCAGCTGTCCAATTCGGGGATTACATGCACTGAACTTGTGACTCCAGTTTTCCCTCTGATAACTCCAGAAACCACTCTAAGCCATTGACTTGAGGCCCATTATTTGCTATTCAGAAATGTCCTCCTCTAATAATTCACTTACTGTGCTAGGACTCCATTAATGCTTTTATCTTCGTGAAGAAAGAGTGTGAGATCACTATTCATTTTACATAGCACCCACTGGCACTTTATTAAGATGCAGATTAAAGAATTCCAAGGTGGCCAAATGTTAAACATGAGATGAAAGTACTGTTTCACTTGGAAGCTATTATGTTTTCAAGAAAGTAAAAAATGAATCTAACTTTTTTCAGAGTTAAGTTTTATTATGTAAAAAAAAAATCTGATGATAATTAGACATTCAGTAAATAAATGGACCTTTCCAAAATGTAGGTGTTTTTTCACCCTTGGCATCATTAGTTTAAACATCACATCATCTAACAGAGTCATTTAAAAAAGCATGAAACTGATAACGACAATTAGACAGCTGAAGGCTTGGAAATTAACTGCTTGCAAGCGTGAATTAGCAGTTCTTTTAAGATTCCTTAAAACTCTTCCTCTCAATCTTGTAGTGCAGTTGCTATTTTTAACTGATTCTAGCAGATTTTCCACAAAGTGTCCTCTTCTGTAACCATTATAAATATCAATAAAAGCACTATCATTAGATAACCTTGTTGATAGATTCTGCAAAGGCAAGTGATGTGTCGCGTCACAGGAACATGGGACACAATGACTGACTGCAAAGTAACCTCTAAAGAATGAATAGAGGTTACCCAGGCCCTGTCTTGTCTCTGCTGCAGTATATATGCCATCATCAGAGGCCACTTTCTTTGGGATGCAAGATCAGTGTTCTCTCCTTCCCCCATTCCACTCCCTAGCAAAGAATGTTTAGTTTATTACCCACTATATCCTCTTTCCAGGGCACCAACCAAAATGACTTATTTCTAGAACCAGTGTCTATTTCACCACTAGCATCACTCAGGGAGTGAAGACAAACATAAAAAATTAGCATTTCAGAGCTAAAGAGGTAATTTTAATACTCTTGGGGATCTTCTGTATGAATATATTGATATTAATACTTCCTAGTTGGAGATAATGCCCCTATCCCTCACCCATTATTGAAGAAAACTATATATAATCTAGAAACCCATCAGAAAGTTGTGGGTAAACTAATATCCTTTATTGCAAGAGTATTACCAAGCAAGTTCGTTATCTGATATTTAAAGTGTTTTGGTTAATGTATGGATCCCACTCGAGGAACAGTATTTTTAAATCACAGAAACTATCCTTAGAAAAAGTAACAAGCTGTCTTATATAAATAGAAAACAAAACATCAAAGGATGATTGGCTTTGAATAGGTGGAACAAAGAAGACAGCTAAGCTTGTGTAACAGGACATTAAAGAATAAAAGCATCATAACGAATAAAAATGTCTGTTTCTCACTTGTATTGGCAGAGGTGATTGATTGAAATGAGGATTGAAAATATATGAAAAAATTATTTGCTGTTCAGTATGCTATCAAGGTTATTCACACATGGTCAAATTCACTGGCACCTGAGTAGATGGGCTTTGGTTGGGTAATTCCACATGACTTGGAGATGATAGAATCCATCCACAACCTGTAAGGGGGGCAACTCCACAGTCTGTCCACCTCTGCAGTTCCATCCCACGGTCTGGCCTTAGAGGCAATGACCCTTTGGTGGTACATTTCCAAACACTGGTTCTGATAAACATGAATAAAATGGTCACCATTCTGGGTCTTTCCTTGACCCACCATCCATATTGGCATATTCCCAGCTAGCACGAAAGCCACATCGTGGGACACATGGGATGTACAAGCCATCCTGCACAGTCACTTTACCCAAACTCACCTAAGTCCCCTGCTCAGGTGCATCAGAGGGTCCCACGGCATGGAGGCCTGCCACAACTCCCCCAATAGTTGAAAATCACCTACAGTGCATGCGATAAAATCAGTGGCTGAGATTTCCAAAGCTGTCCCGAGGCTGTGGATGCTGAATTTTGAATGATTAATTTTAGTAGAAATTGGGTATCTGAATCTTTTTGGCTGCTATGAAAATTGTAGCCAAGATGCAGTTGTCAGTTAGGAAGGACCACTCACTGCTAACAGCTATAGCTTTCATTATGGATCCATTAGCCCTGGGACACCCAGTGAGGTAGCCAGGGCTCAACAGGACTCTTCTGGTCCGTTATCAAAGACATCAGGATCAATGGAGCACTCTGGCCACAGATGTCTCTGCTTGTTACTTCTACTAAGAATTAGAATGCTCTTGTAAGACAGTTGCAATGTTGGTGGAGGAGATTCTTTGAGGATCACTTTCTTTAAGTACTTCCCTCAATTCCAATCATGCCCAAGGCCATTAAAAGAAACTAGAAAATAATCGGCAAATCCACACATCTTTGTGGAGTCAAACAGAAATGTTTTTAATTTTCAGGGTTTGGGGTTTTCAGTAAAACCTCAAACATTTTCAACAAAAAAACAGACATTGTTTTGCAAAAAATTCCATTTCACTGAAATCCCCCCATTTTCCACTGCGGGGGGGAAGTTTTGACAGAAACATTTCGACCAGTTCTATTTTAAAATCAAGATTGGATGCTGTGACAACTCAAGGGCCAGCTGCACCTGTGATCTCTCCCCCGGTCTCTCCCATGGTCACTCTCTTTCTACCTGCACTCCTCCCAGAGTGGAATTCTGCATTTCAACTCTCCTACAGCACCCTCTTCTGCCACTGTCCCGTCACGGTCACAGGGCACGCGGTGCCTTATACGCCCTTGCAGTCCCTGACTGGGGCATGCCTCAGATGACAAGTGTTGCTTCCTTCATCGGTCTCTGAGGGGAAAACCTGTGGTCCTATCACTGGATCCGAGGGTGGCAGCTTCCCCTGTTTTTAACCGTATTAGCATGACAGCCCCAAATGTATTTAATATCTTCTCTTCGGGAGCCTGTGACTGCCACCCGATTAACGTGTCTCAAAATAGCTCCATCCGCTCAGAGATACTGTCCATTCGCCCAAAGGCACATGGTAAGCAGAGACGAGGGTTAAGGCCTCAAAAGGTTTGTATGCCTGAGTCTTGCCGAAAGCTCATGACTTCTTTCAAAGCGTAAATGATCCCAACTGCCTCAGGCACATCTCGCTGAGCGGCTGCATCCTCTGCCTATTTCCGTGTGTCTCTGCCAGAGACGCCCCCAAGAGCCGCTGCTAACCACCCACTTCTCCTTCTCTAGGCAGGTTCATTGTCCTTTGGATCTTAGGCTGTGAACTAGGTGCAAGAACTGTGTAACATTGGGCTGGGGCCTGGGAAGAGCATCTTCCTCATCTAATGGGCCAGCCATTGTCCCGGGTTGTTTATCCAGAGTTGTCTTATCTCTGACCATTGTCTTGCTTCCTGCTTCTTTGCATAACAGCCCCTTTCAATTCAACTCTAGTTAGACAAAATTATACCAAGCAGATAAACTGAGGTCTACATAATATTCATAAAAACAACACAAATCTCTCTCTCCTTCACAGACGCATTTCTAAAAGCCATGCTCTAGCTAAACCACATGGCATTGGGTTTGATGCACAAATTACTGGGTGGCGTTCCATGTCCTGTGTTAACAAGGAAGTCAGAGGATCATAATCAGGGCCGGCTCCAGGCATGAGCGCTGCAAGCAGGTGCTTGGGGCGGCCAACGGAGTGGGGCGGGATGTCCGGCTCTTTGGCGGCGGGTCCCTCAGTCCCTCTCAGAGGGAAGGACCTACTGCGGAATTGCCGCTGAGGCCGATCACGGCTTTTTTTTTGTTTTTTCACTGCTTGGGGCGGCAAAAACGCTGGAGCCGGCCATGACCATAATGGTAGTTTCTGAATCTTGAAATCTGTGAACCTATGTTTCCCCCCTAATGTTAATTACTATAAATTTCAAATCCTAGGCATTAAACCAATTTTGGTGTGGGTAGGGAGTTTAAAAAATCCTGTTCTTTGCACTTCCATAGAGCTTTTCAATTTTAAACCACTTTACAAACATTAAGTAACTCTCACAACTCCCATGTGAAGCAGGTAACTAAGTATTACCATCACTATTATCTAGCTAGCTCCACGGGTGTGGCCAGAAGCCAGAAAGCTCCTGGCCCTAGGGAGCTGGTGCTCTCCATAAGACGGCACTCAACAAGAGACAACTGAGGAAGAAATGATAGAAAACAAAGTGGAAACATGGTTTGCAGCAATTCAGATCAGGTGTGTATTTCATAGATTTTAAGGCCAGATGAGACCATCTAGTCTGAGTTCCTGCACAGCACAAGCCAGAGAATTAGTCACACTGTGGTGTTGTTTTCCCTGTTTTCCATCTATTTTTGGTAGTTTTTTTTTTAAAACAAACACAATAATTAGCATTTTAAAATGTATTTATTTTAATAGAATTAGAAATGAGTCTGAGATGTTGAGTTTAGATCCAGCAAAATATTCCACACAGGAATGTGATTCTCAGGATTATCTTTGAGCTTTCCAGTGGCTTTAGCTGGTGCAGATAGTAGAAACTAGAACGGGTCTGGCTCTCCTTTGCTCTGTTTGTAACTCTTCCTTCCCATTTCCCCTGGCTGCCCTCGCTTAGCTTTAATTCTGATACTCACTGTTGGGAAATGACACTGCTTTTCATTGGTTATCTACTTTCAAATTGTAATGAAGAGAGCTAGGGATGATGATTGAATTTGTTCCCCAAAAGAAGAATTAACAAATGATGCCATTGTCTACATGTTCTCTGGCTTGCTATAAATATAGACCTTCTGTAATTATCATTAGGATATTTGTTTAAATTCAAAAGTAGAGGAATGACAGTTATCCATTAATGAAAAATCTCTCCCCCCGTCATTCCTCTAGAGGAAATGGCACATCGGTCCCTATTTTAGGTATCATCCCCCACCCCTCCCAGCTTTCTTCCTTCCTTCTTCACATTTCCATTGCTGTAAATAACTAGCCAGGCCAGAATGCCTTCAGCTGCTAACCACACTGGCATGTGTGTTAGCACTCTTGTTTAATATTAATCCTCAGTTGTTTCAATATCACTCTATTTATTATACATAGCTGGGTTATAATTCATTTTAGACCAAATCCCAGAGCTAAACAGACCCAAACTAGTTGTGCATGTGGGGAAGGTGTTTATGGAGTCATAGTCTGAACCCAGATCCAAAATTTGGGCCAAATCCTCAGTTGATCTAAACTGGCAGAGCGCCCCTGAAATCAATGGAGTTATGCTGATTTGCACCAGCTGAACTGGTTGTTATGTCTGCTTTCTATCTCTGTAATGGTCTGCACCAAGACTCTGGATTCTTACACCCATAACATTTATGGGTAGGATTGGAATTAAGATCAAAATCCAAATTTTACAGCTAGGGACCTTTTCTGATTCTGAAGCACTTGTGTTGATAGGGGGCTTCCCCAGGATCAGGTGGGAGTTAGCCATGAACAAACCTCCAAAGATTTGGAATTGGCATTCAGAGGCTGATGCAAAGCTTATCCTAACTATAGCTGGGCAGGAAATGGTTTTCCCATCCTGCAAACATTGTGATGTCAAAAAATGTTCCCATCCCAAATCAGAACAAAATCTCAAAACATTTTGTGAACTAGAAATCCAAAAATTCAGTTCTGGTCAATTGAAATATTTCATTGTGATAATTTCAAAATTAAGCAGTTTGATTGACAGCTTTTAATATTATTCTTGCTATAATTAGGTTAAATTTCAAAGCAAAAAAACTGTTTTGACCCAGAAAAACAGATTTTTTTCACTTTGAAAGTGTCCAAACATGTTATTGCATCAATTTCAAAAGAAAATTTCTAACTTTTTTTGGCTCAAGAATTTTGTCAAAACCAATCCTGTCCCATGAAAAGTTTCAGTTGCAATGACTCAGCATTTGCCAATAAAAAATGTTCGGTCTAAAGATTCCCAACCAGTCAGATCCTAACCCAGAGTCTGGATACTGGATTGGAAAACTCAAGGTAACTTTCTCCTAGGTCTGTTCCCAATTGGAAATATCATAAAGAAAAACTTTGTTGAATTTTGGAGGCTCCAGTTCAGATCCTGTCTGGAACTCAGGAGTGCAACAAAACAACTCCCTAGCCTCTGTTTGCCAGAAGCTGGAAATGAGCAACGGGATGGATCACTTGATGATTCCCTGTTCTGTTCATTCCCTCTGGGGCACCTGGCATTGGCCCCTGTCAGAAGACAGGATACTGGGCTAGATGGACCCTTGGTCTGACCCAGCAGCGCCATTCTTATGTTCTTAAATGAGATACAATCTCTGAACATCACTGATAAATACCAAAATTTATGGTATCCTATTGAAACACTGGCTGACTTTTCTGTGATTTGAAGGGGGGACCACAGGGTTAGACAGTAAGATTTCACAGCTAGAGAATTAGTTTTGACACTATGGGCTCCCTCTTCATCATTTTAGGGGAGGATTCCAGAGACTGTGGAGATAATTTCCCTAAATCTTAGCCACTACTGAATAATGCTGTTTATAATCTTGTAATACATATCCATTGCGAATGGGTTTAAACTTCTTTTTATAGCACTTAAATGATTTACAAATGTCATAGATTAATGAGCTAAAGCACACTTCTTCCCCGAGGTGTCTGAGCATTAACACACCAAGTACATGTGTCTGTGCATGAATATGTTATATATATTATTGTAAAGCACCACTTCAAATGTGAGGCTTTAATGGAAGCTTCATAGGCAACATGTCTTAAGTACATATATTGAATCCTATACATGCCCCATATGCCTGATATTTAGACCTGAATGGGTGTCCACACTGCCGCTGGGAGGTGTGATTCCCAGTCTGGTTAGGCAGACTCACTCTAGCTGGTATGCTAAAAAGAGCAGTGTGGACACTCCGGTGTGGGCGCTGGCTCCGGCTAGCCAGCTGAGATCAGACCCAGTGGGAAGGGCGAGCTTGGACTCCGAGCTGCCACCCAGACCACAATGTCCACACTGCTGTTTTTAGCATGCTAGCTGGAGCAGAGCTAGCCCAAGTCTGCCTACCCAGACTAGGAGGAACGCTCCCAGGTGCAGCTGTAAACATACTCTTAGGTCCTAAACCAAAGCCCTTTGAACTCAGTGGAAGTCTTTCTAGGGAACTTGTCTTTATGTTTGCCTCTAAAGTGCATTCCACACCGATAGCGCTACATAAATAATAACCACATCAGTCTTGCTGGTGACTGGGTTGCATTTACGCTTTTTAGGGCATTGTCTCTGTCCATAGCTGTACAGTGCCGAGCATATCCTTTGCTTGTAGGATAACAACAATAATCAATGAGAGGTGTACTCAGAGTATTTGCAATGTTTTCTTTACCAGCTTACCACACTTTATCGTGAGATATTTGGGGCAATCACTGGCTGGTGCAAATTGGCTTGGCTCCATTGGTTATTTTTATTTAACATTTATATTGTGGTAGCATCTAAAGGCCAGAACCAGGCTGAGTCCCATTGTGCGAGTGTAACTGGTGATAGTGATGGACTGGAAAGGATCTGGGGGTAATAGTGGATCACAAATTGAATACGAGTCAACAGTGTGATGCAGTTGTGAAAAAGGCTGATACCCTGCTGGGTTGTATTAACAGGGGTGTTGTATATAAGACACGGGAGGCAATTGTCCTGCTCTGCTTAGCACTGGCCAGGCCTCAGTTGGAGCAGTGTGTCCCATTCTGGGTGCCGCACTTTAGGGAAGCTGTAGACAAATTGGAGAGAGTCCAGAGGAGAGTAACAAATATGATCAAAGGTTCAGAAAACCTGACTGATGAGGGAAGATTAAAAAAACTGGGCATGTTTAGTCTTGAGAAAAGAAGACTGAGGGGGAACCTAATAACAGTCTTCAAATATGCTAAGGGTTGTTATATAGAGGATGGGGAGCAATATTTCTCCATGTCCACTGAAGATAAGACAATAAGTAATGGGCTTAAAATGCAGCAAGGGAGATTTAGGTTAGATATTAGGAAAAGCTTCCCAACTATAAGGGTAGTTAAGGTCTGGAATAGGCATCTGACGGAGGTTGTGGAATTACCATCACTGGAGGTTTTAGAACAGGTTGGACAAACACCTGTCAGGGATGGTCTAGGTTTTCTTGATCCTGCCTCAGTGCAGCGGGATGGACTTAATGGCTTCTTGAGCTCTCTTCCAGCCCTACAAATTTATTATTCTATGGAGCCACACCAGGTGAGGATGTGACCTGTTATTTCTTCAGCCAGAAACAAGTAATCTAATGTATTCTTCTTTGGAGTAAAAACGTATCATCTAAGCCATCACAGCCCACTGATTCTGCCACACCGAGTCATACTTTACTCTGTGAGCAGTTCTACTGCTTTCGATGGGAGTAAAAAAAAAGTCTCAGAATTGTTCCCAATTAAGGCCAAAATTTCAAAGCCAAAATTGAGATGCAAGTACTCAGTGCCTTAGAAAATCTTATTTAGGTACCTAAACATGGATTTAGGCGCCTACGTTTAGTGTGTTGGCCCAACTGTTTGACCCATCAAAGTTTGAAAGTGTTGGCCCAACTGTTTGACCCATCAAAGTTTGAAAGTGTTGGCCCAACTGTTTACCCTGAAAGGTCATAGTGTCACAAATCCCTAGCATAACTAGGCAGAGGTGGCAGGAAGAGTCACTTGCAGACATTTATATCGATAACCTCATGCACTGTTGGAATGTAGTTCACATTTCTACTGCTATTATTTTTCCTTCTGAAGTTCTAGCCTGAAGTTCATCTTTATGCTTACTCAGGAAATCTGATATATTAGCAAGCTGCTGCATCTCAAGGGTAAGAAAGATAGATAAGATTCAGAAAAAGCATCACTAACTCACATGTATGCCTTACTTATTGCTCTTCTGTTAAGGTATTGCACTGCTGCTATGTATAATAGAGTTGTTTCTTAAGAAATAAACACACAGAGGGAGGTTATTTGACAAGAGTTTAAATAAATATACCTCTGGCTCTTGGAGTAGATTTAGCACTGTGAAGGTGAATCTAATTTGGAGGTTATCATGAGTTTCAGTTCATCTGAAACTTGCTGCCTGAGGCCAAAAACATTTAAATGGGTCAGGGATAACTGTTCTTATCATTTTGCATTTAGATGTTCCTTTAATACAAGAGCATTTGTTTCACTTTGATCATTGACTTGTCCTGACAAGCATTTAAATAACAATTTGAATTATCCTCTAGAACTAGCACTTAATCCACTTCTAAAAATAGCTTGTGCGTGGGATTGAGCAAGGGTGGGATGAGTTGGCACACTCACTAAATGTGCCCAGCCCGGCTTTGCAGGAAGAGGAGGAGTTTTAAACTGAATTCTCAACCTGAGTATCTACAACAGATGATCGTTTATGCTCCCACAGCTTCAGGAGAGATTTATTTTTTGTTAGCTAAGGCCAAATTTTTCAAAAATTGGTGCCTGAAATTAAGCTCCAAAGTCCATGTTAAGGCAGCTCAACGAGTGGCGTGATTTAGAGCCGAATATTAGCCTGGCCCTCGCAGTCTCTTCAGGGAGTCTAGCTGGGATTTTAAGTGGTGAAAGTTTAGTATTCGCGTGAGGGTGCTAGTGTGTCTTACTGCTGGTGTTGCAGTGCACTTTACAGTATGTCACAGTCTGACATCTCACAATACAAACAGAATTATGGTCCATATGTACCAAATTGGTGTTTTTTCTGATTGTGTGTTAAATATTTGTCTTGCTGTGTGTGTATGTGTGAGACAATATCTCTGGCGCCTGAGCCATCTCCCATTCAAATCAACTGAAAAGCTTGCATTGACATCAGTGGGAGTTTGAGCCATTTTAGGGCCTGATGTGCTTCCAGAACTGCTAGAACATTTAATTTGGGACAAACCTGGCCAATACTGCATAAGTAGATGCTAATTTGCCATAAGTAGATGCTGATTCACTAAGCATAACAGACCTTTCTTATTATTCCATCAAAGGGACAAACACCTATGGAATTATACTAACTAGTAATGGATGATGAACCGTAACAACTTCCAAGGTTTGGCTTGCTATGAATGAGCAATGAATGCTTGAATGCCATGAATGCTTGTCCAAAGGAGCTGACCACTGGGGGACCCATTCCTAACCGCCATGAAAGCCAACAGCAAATCTGTCAATGGCTCCTCTGGGAAAAGGCACTGGCCCCATGAACCTGAAGAAGCATTGAATTTGAAGGCTTCCACAAACAGACCATCTTAGGAGGTTATGTGTGCTTGGCCCAGAAATACGTTTACACTAGCTTTTGTTTTAGGAGTCAATCCTTCTCCATTTTCCACTCCAAGCTTGCCCAAGAAGGGGAGTGTGAAAATGGCAGGGGACGAACAAAGAAAAAGGAAAAACAGTAGAGAGGTTGGTCAGACTTTTCCAAACATCAGAAAAGTTTCAGTTTTCTGTTCAAGTTTGCGATGTGAAAATGGTTTCCCCTGTCTCTGATCACACCCATAGACACATTCAACTTTGGTCAAAATGTGACTGTAGACCTGATAATCTTTCTTACTTTCAGAATAATTATATTGGCAGCAAAACTCAAACATGCAGCATATATAGCCAATGAAATAAGAAGTTATTGGTCTAGCTGCCGTACTTCTGCTGTAGAGGAGTATTCGCTAAGAGAAGACTAAAAATTGTAAACAAGCTGAAGTAGAAAAACATGCAAAGGACAAACTGTGGAACTAACAAGATGTACTCAGCTCCCCATTCATTACCACTGCCTTTAACTGAATGTTGCCTCTTTAGATGGTAAGCTCATCCAGGTGTGCTGCACCAATAATAAATAACTAGGACAGTAACTGATAGTGAAAATAATCTGGTTTCAATAGATATTATTAGGAGCTGGGGAAAAATGCCAGATCTTTGCTACCAAGTATATGACTCTTCTAGCAGCCGTGCAAACTTGAATTATTACATAAGAACATCCATACTGGGTCAGACCAACAATCCATCTAGCCAGTACTCTGTCTTCCAATGGTGACCAGTGCCAGAGAATTCAGAGGGAGTGAACAGAACAGGGCAATTATTGAATAATCCATTCCCTGTTGTCCAGTCCCAGGTTCTGGCAGTTGGAGGTTCAGGGACATCCAGAGCGTGGGGTTAAATCCCTGAGCATCTTGGCTAGTAGCCAGTGATGGACCTGACCTCCATGAAGTTACCTAATTCTTTTTTGAGCCCATTTATACTCTTGGCCTCCACAACATCCCCTGGCACCGAGTTCCACAAGTTGTGCATCGGGTGAAAAAGTACTTCACTTTTTTGACCCACATTAAATTGATTTGCAGAGACCTTGGCCAGCTTTACAGACAATAAACCCAAAGTAATTGGCTAGTCTAGATGATGTGCAGTGTGCTTTACTTGATCAATAGTTCCCGATACACCAGCAGCAGTGAACTGGAGCATAGATGACCTTTTCTTCAATGACTAAGTGAATGATTCAGCTGATATAATTCTCCAGGGGACGCAAAGTCCAGTGAACCTTCAGTTAGTGACTGATCAGTATCAAGAGGCAGGAGGATTAATTGCAGTTGTGCACGTTTTGGTTTTAAATAGGTGATACGTAGAATTGACTGGGTGATGGTGGTGGTGAAGAGACAGCAGCTAATGTACTGGGGGTGGGGAGCTGCCTTCTTGGTTTTTCTAGTTCTCCCCAGGGCCTGAAGCAGCAGCCCCAGCTTCTGGTAAGACCATGAGGAGGGCCAGCTCTGTTAGAGGCAAGAAGACAGCGGGCCGAGCTGGTGTCAACCACACTCAAGATCTGCAGAAGTCAGACAGGGAGCAAAAAGTGGAAGGGAGAGTTATGGGTAGAGTGTAGAGACCCTTTAGGAGTGCAGCACAATGACTTGGATGCACAGAGATGGCAAGTGGAAGAATGGGGAACATGGGACGCCGAGCGGCAGCAGCGGATAAGCCAAGAAAGGAAGATCAACAAGAAGCGGAGAGAAGAGAACCTCAAGCGAGTGTGGTGTAGCTGAGTGACATTTGTACTCGTGCAGGGGCCTCAGGCAGATCATAGGGCAAGGACATGGGAATGATCCTGAATGGAACATTTTCCAGGGAATGAAATACTTTTTTGCACAATATGTAATCAAACTGTGGCACTCACTGCCACAGGAAAATGTGGGGACAAGAACTTAACAAGATTCAAAAACAGACTAGGCATTTATATGGGTAACAAGAATATTCAAAATTATAATCAATACTAACAAATGTTGGAAGGAACATTAGTCTCGTCAGGGCTTACGCCAATCTCTAACTATCAGAGATCAGGATGAGACACAATATGGGGGGCAGATAATGCCCCATCTTCTACTGCAGGGTTCTTACACCTTCCTCTAAAGCACCTGCTTCTGGCCACTGACAGGACAGAGATAGGATACTGGCCCAGATGGATGTTGGGTCTGACCCCATAGAACAGTTATGTTCCAAAGGGTGCAGACGCGGTGTTTCAGGTCTGATTTTATCTGGTTTTGTCCTGTTAATACTCACTCAGTTTCATATGTTACATCCATGCTCACGGCTGGGATCCCTTCCATGCATGCAGTCGCTACAGTCCAGGCTTGGATTGATTTTAAAGACCTGTGGAGAGTCCTGCTTTGGGGGGTTAATAACAGCTCTCAACATTGTACGTGAACCCACTTTTCACTGTTACCGCATGAGAGGTTTGGCTTATTACAATTGAAAAGAAATACACTATCGATGCCCTGGGGGGGGATGGGCTCACATTCTCAACTTGCAGGGAACCCAGCTGGACAATTTTCAGGGAACAATTTTGAGCATCATCACGCTGGCAAAGCCACGCAAGAGCAACACTTGTCATGTCCTGTTTATCCACTATCGCCGGTGTTGCATTACTTGCCTAGAGGTCATTCTAGGGCTACATCAGGAAGTCTCAACTATCATATGGAAAATAGCAGGCAACGTCAACACATTTATCAATCTCTGTGGCCCAAGTATATTTACTAGATTATTTCTACACATACAGTAGGGGCCAGATTCCTCGCTGCATCCAAGCCCTGAGAGCCAGCTACAATTCCCTGATCATGTGGCTTCCCTGTTAGCATATGTCCCTCCCACCTTCCTTAACATCGTTGGGGATGCTGGTGGCTGGCAGAAGAGCCCAATCTTCCAGCTTATACCAGCAGAGCGCTCCCTTCCACTACAGCCAGATTCTGAGCCATTTGCACCCCAAGTGGCACGAGGGGGCAGAGTAGCAATAAGAATTGGGCCCTATGAGTTTGTCATTTGGAGGACCTTTAACTGAGCCCCGGTTGGCACCAGGTGCCGCTCTGCCTATCTGCGGTAGGGAGGGCCGCCATTAGCATAATAGCCGAGTGTAGTAGGAAGAAGGCCTGAAACATAAGGCCTTGTATCAGAGGCCTGGTGTGAGGCCTGAGGCCTGGGCTAAAGTAATCAAAACCTTGCTGCTATAAAGCAAAGTTAAGTTGTGAGCAAGAAGCGGGCCCTGCTCACAGAATTTGAAGCATAGGGCTGATATTGCAAAAACACATATTCCTAAGAGATGCGAGGCACGGAGCACTCACGCAAGCACATTCCAGAAGGGTGGTACCAGAACACGCCGACAGACACATTCCCCAAAGACAACAGGAATATGCTGACCCATTTTAAGGAGAAGGTCAGGATGACAGCGTGATGAATAGAGATGTTTTGATCGAACCTACTGGTACCAGGCAATGGGTGGCACCCTAATATATCAGAGGGCGGTGCCCTGATATGTCAAGGGTGATACGTCACTTGTTTGTATTGGTGTATAATGATGTATCTCAGAGAGAGTGTCTTTGTCCAGCAGAGGGGGCAGTGGAAAGTCCCTTCACTGACTGAGCTGTGTCCATTGTCACAGACGTACATGTGCTAGTGTAACTGTAGACATTGATCTGGGGAGCTAGGACCACGGTTTGCTGACCAAGCGCCTTCGCACCTTAATGGATTTTGTGGTCATTGGGTGGTTCGCTTGGGATCCGCTGTGCCAGCTATCAGTGCAGAGCTGGGACAGCATACAGGGGGAACACACACAGCCGAACATCTGACGACACTGAGCACCTCGCAATCTTTAATATAGCTATCCTGTGTGGTCAGGGAGTGCTGCGCTCCTCATCTTATGGGTGGAGGACTTAGGCACAGAGGGATCAAAGAAGTTGCCCACGGTCACACTGGGAGTTAGTGGCAGAGACAGGCACTGAGCCCTGGTCTCGCAAGTCCCCAGACCACCCTTCCAGTCAGACCTACAGCCTAAAATCCCCTCCAGAGCACCTAAACTCTGAGGAACAATAGACACCGTGAATGGGATCTTTAAAAGCACTCAGCAATGACCTAGCTGCATGCCCATGGAAGCCACTGACTTCAGTGAGAGCAGAATTAGGCCAAGACTGAGTGCTTTTGAAAATGCCACCCCTCACATCTTGTTGACACATGTAAATAAGTATAATTTCTTGCCAAAGATGTATCTTTGTCTCCCTTCATAAATTACAGGCACAGGCTCGATTCTTTCTTACCTGTCCTATGAAACGCTGCTGTTACTTAAATGTCCCTTTTGCTGTTTGACTTAGTAAAAGTCAACTATGGACCCATCTCCTGGCTTCTTAACATCCTTCCCCTTAAATTACCCTTTTCAGAATCAGACTTAATTGCTGCCTTCTCAAAGATTCAGGGATCTATAATGAATTTAAACAAATATTCCTGACACTTATCATTGGCAACACTCAGCTATTGTGCCTGGCAACTATAGTTCACCGGCAGCAAACTTTTCCAGAGCTTGAGCTGAGACTATGCAAGTACAAGAAGATTCTTGGAATGCAAATTAAACACTTACAGTGTCTATACAAATACACAGGCTCTCTGGAGACTCTCTGCAAAGTAGGTCTCTTTTGGGTCACAACAATTTCCTTCTTGCAGAAAAACTGAACAGGTGTTCTGTCTAGCTAGGGTGAACAATATTATGACAATAATAATAAAGCTAGTGACGTTGGATTGGGATCAGCTGTACACGGGACCCTGTAAGATTTTCTCTTTCATATTAACTACAGATTAAAATAAATGTTGATCACTCTCCAGCCATCTTCCCAGGTTGAAATTTCATGTGAAGAACCTAACTGTTCTCAGCTTGGGGATCAGCCAGAACTGTTTATTAAAATTCAAGCCTCTTATTTACAATCTAATTAATATCCCTTTGAAACCTTGCTTTTCTTTATCCTTCTTTGATTCAAACCAAGGTGTTTGAATACTGTAATGTACATCTCACTTCTTTGATTTCACCATGAAGCTATATTTTGCTGATTCTAGCCTAGCACCCTATTATCTTGAATCTTGAAATAGAACTGTCAATAGCACATTTCTCCGTGGGATTACATGCTGCTAACCACTTACTCAGCATAGAGGAACAGAGCAGTCAAAGAACAGCATTGCTAACACAAAGGACCCTAAACAAAGACTCTGGAATCAGTTGGAAAGACCTGCCCTTCTTTTATTCTACCTAGATTTTTACACTATGTGAGCCCCTGTCGTGGGTACAGTTTGGGGCTCAACAGTTTTGAGCCAGGCCCCAGTAAAACGTGGCTTTTCCCTTGGCAAGTTGTTCTCATGCTCTCAAGTACTCTCCACAGTACTCCACAGAAATGCTATAGATGGCAGTACAGAGGGGTCAGGTTTGGGCTTTGGAATCAGACTCACCTCTAACAAATATGATTTAGCCTAAAAAACCCATCCCTGTAAAATATCTTGAAAATAGTTTCTAATGCAAGGAAACACATCTAGTATTTTCAAGGTCCCCACCTTTTCCACGTTTAATCTCTTGCAGAATTATCTCACCTGCTCAGCCCTAATAGCTGCAGTGTGTGAAGCTAAGATACGGGGGGGGGGGGGGGGGGGGGGAGTGAATATAGAAAGTAATGCCTCCTTCATTCAGGAGATTCTCACATGCTTCTTGACAACTCTGCAGCCACTTACTTTCCCTGACATCTGCGGCCGTGGAGAGAGGTGGTGTCACTTATACAGTTGTCACTGACAGTTATGGTCAGCTGTGTGCATTAGATAAAGTCCCAGTTCACAACATTTTCAGATATTATTAAGTGAATGCGACAAGCAATGTCCCTTCGTATCACAGCACTTTACACTTTTGTTGCACTGTAAGGACACTAACGGAGAAGCCCCGGCAGCCCTCCACCTCGCTCCCCACCAGGAGCTGGGCAGCCTTGTCAATGTAATGGCCCGGTGGGGAACAGGCAAGGGGAACTGAGATGTTGGGGCAGCTGGGCACCCTCCTGGGGGTGAGAGGCCCCGGGCAGCTTCCCCCAGTTCCCAGCGGGGAAGAGGGAATGGAGGCAGGGGTAACCTGCCGGAGCCTGTGGGGCAGCTGGGTTCCCAACAGGGAGCTGCCACCGGACTCTCAGCTCCCCACACTGCCCTTCTTAGGTCAGTGGAAGTGCTCCTGGTGAATACACGCACCACCAACCCAAGGAGGGTAGCGTCAAGATGCACCAGTTCATTAATTACTGCAGTGGCTCTAAGTCACCCTACGATAAAGTTGACTTACATTTCTAGTGTAGACATACCCTCGGGTACTACACTGACGAGGGCCGTATAAGTACCAGAGATAAATTGTTGCAGTTTAACTTTCAGTGGTGGAGATATTAATTCAGGTCACAGCTGCCCTACCTTTAGCTACGCTACATTGTTTAAGTTTTTATGAGCCTTTCCCTGGTTATTAATCTTGGCATATTGGATATTCAGCACAAAATTGCCATAGTATGTCAAAAGGAGAGCGTATTTAAAGAGGAACACATTCCTGCAACGTGCAAGCTCGATGAGCTCCCCAGTTTGTCTGCAGCCCCATTTAGTATTGCAGGGCTGGGATCCCTATCATGGTTTTGAATTGAAATGCTAACGGCACAAATCCATTCATCTCCACTTGTCATGGGTTGGCTGCTGCAATATTGAAGTGGCATGGTTGTGTCGGGAAGTCAAAAATTAAAAAAAAAAGTTCTCTTTGGAGTGAGTCACTCCAGGAGCAACTATTCTCCGAAATGAAAAGTCATAAGAAGTCAGTGATGGCTTTTTCAGCCAAATAAGGGCCTGATCTAAAATCCATTTAAGTCAGCTGGAATCTTTCCATTAAGTACCGTGTGTGCTGCCCCACACTGGCAGAAAAGGGGTTAAAAGCAGCCCTAGGGAGGCTGTGCTGGAGGCAGCCAATTAGAAAGAAGCTGAGAGGAGCAGCCAATCATGGCCCGGCTGGCTCATATAAGAAGGGCTGCAGGGCAGAGCATTGGTCAGCAGCTGACTGGAGCTTGAGGGCGAAGACCAGGCTCCTAGCAGGAGGAAGGAGCACCAGCACCTGAGGCAGAGCATTGTTGCAAGCTGGGACTAGGGGAGCTAGAGAGAGCTCCTGGCTGGCAGCTAGGCCCCGCAGGCTGAGACCCTGAGGTAAGGGCAGCAGACGGTGCTGGAGCTGCCTGGGAAACAGCCCCGGGACAGTGGACTGCAGCTGCCACTGAGGGAAGTGACTGGACTGTCAGACTGCAGTTCATTCCCCAGAAGGGATGTGAAGCACAGAGTACAGCCCAACCAGAGGGCTGTGTCACGAAGAGGACAGCACAGTCCTGGGAGTGAATGATGTGGGTCCCTGGAGCAGAAGTGACAGCATTGAGACCCCACCAGAAGAGGGTGCACTGGCTAGCAGAGCTGGTCCCTGGGACATCCAGCAGGGGGTGCCACTCTGCCACACCGTGGGATTTGGATCAGGATCAAAGTGTGAAAAGTGCATATGCTTAAAACACACACACACACACACACACACACACACAGATGGAAGGAAGAAATAGGATAAACGCAGTAAAACAGCAAGCCAGTGGTATGAGAACAGTAATGCTGTATGCTGGTGAAGGAGTGTGCTGTTAAGAGAAGCAGGGTGGGCGTCAGGACCAGCCTTCGATTTTCAATCCCCTTCTGAATTATACCTACCATTTCTGGACTGTTCATCATGCTTAATTTTGTCTCAGGGCCAGGGTGAGCTGAGGTGAGTGCACAGTTTTTCTTCTTGTACCTAATCGATTCTTTCATTGACTGAACTTCAGTTTTGCCTTGGTGCCTTACTCATGTGCACTAGACAGCTACGATAGTTGGACGGCCCCTGTACCGTAGTATCTGAGCTCTTCACTAACTTCTATGCACTTCTCTTCACACACCCCGGTGAGGTAGGGCAGTGCTATTATTCCCGTTGTACAGAGACACAGAGAGATTGACTTGCCCAGGCTTACTCGGGATGTGATTTATAATCTATCTATTGATATCTACGCAAAGGGTTCACTCCTTGCTGGAACACCTCCTTGTGGCCAGGCAAGGTGTAGCAGCTGTCTCCACTGCCTGTTGACGGTTGCTCTGTGCTATCTCTTCCCGTAAATTGGCCCTCTACCCAAGTTACGCTTTAGTTCACCCCTTCTGGAGCAACAGAGTCCAACCCAACGATAGTCCAATGACCTTACAGCAGGGCTTCCGTCTGTCTCTCTTTTACCCCACCTTTCTCTGAAACTGGTAGGGGAATCCAGGCCCTCTCTCCTCTCTGGGTTCCAGCCCAGGTACCCTGTAGCTAGCAGCCAAGGTTTACTCCCCCACTCTCCTTGCTGCCTCTCTGGACTGCTTCCTATTTCTTTTATCCCCCGGAAAGTGACTGCAGACTGTCTGACTCTCTCTGCAGTTCCTTTCTGCTACAAACTTCCTGGCTTTGTAATCACCACCCAGCTCCTACCCACCTGGGTAGTGACTGGTGAAGTGACTTTTCAAGGAAAGGGGATGTGAATTCCTTACTTAAGTTCCTCATATTAATATGATACAGTCCCTTGATACATACTGTATTCCAGGACTGGCACTGACCAGCTTTCAGTAAAAGCCAAACCTACCCCAAACAGTCTATAATGATGGCTAGAAGCTTTTTGATGAATCATTGAAAAGTGAAGTTCTTCTGTGTATGTGATCAGCATAGATAAAATCAGCCTGCATTTTGCTTTGATCTGAAATTAACTTGGCTAATTTTTCCATATCCCTGTGCAATGGCTTAGCTCTCTTTTTTTCAATGTCTCTGAGATGTCTGGTGAATGAATACAGTCATTATGGTAATATATAGCCTTGCAAGTCCTTTTTAATTTATGTCTCTTCCCAAATCCAGACCTACTAATCTAGTAATTCTTCAAACTGATTGACTTTAAGTGGGCTAATTCCACATGCAATGATGTATCTGGTCTGCAGTGCAGTTCTGTCAAACAATTTGTCAATCACATTACATTGTCTTCTGTTGTCAGGGTTAATTTGTTTGTTTTAATCTTTGTCTTTCACTCAACTTGAGCTGCTTCAGCTGTTTGTCTATTTGGGTGTAGAATTCTGCTCTACACATCTCCTTCGTTTTTAATGTAACCTTTACTACCTATTTTGGGACGATACTTGCAGCTTGTATTACTGTTCTGAAATCTTCATCTTAAATTTGTCCTGTGTAATTTTTTTAAAATAGCTTCTTGGCTACTGTACACATTTCATAGAATCATAGAAATGCAGGACTGGAAAGGACCTTGATAGGTCATCTAGTCCAGTCTTCTGCACTGAGGCGAGACTAAATATTATCTAGACCGTCCTTGACAAGGGTTTGTCCAACCTGTTCTTAAAAACCTCCAATGCTGGCAATTCCACAATCTCCCCAGGTAATTTGTTCCAGTGCTTATCTACCCTGACAGTTGGGAAGTTTTTTCTAATGTCTGACCTAAATCTCCCTTTCTGCAATTTAAGCCCATTACTTCTTGTCCCATCCTCAGTGATTAAGGAGAACAATTTATTAACCTCCTCTTTATAACAACCTTTTACGGACTTGAAGACTGTTATGTCCCCTCTCCGTCTTCTCTTCTCCAGAATAAACAAACACATTTTTTTTTCAATCTTTCCTCATAGGTCACGTTTACTAGACCTTTAATCATTTTTGTTGCTCTCCTTTGGATTTTCTCCAGTTTTTCCACATCTTTCCTGAAGTGTGGTTCTGTAGCCAACTGGCCATGGGCAGTCAGGCCTAGGGATGGAAGCAAGAGGTCGGCCTACTGGTTAGAGCTGGATCCAGCCAAGGGTCAGTACCCGCGAGAGAGAAGCCACATGCCAGAACGGAGGGTCAACCAGAGGCAGAGCCAGGGATCAAATCCAAAAACTAGAGAGGAGCAGGAGCTGGAACAAGTGCTGGAACAAAGCAAGAGCAGAGACTGGAACAAGGGCACGTGCAGCTGTAGGTATGGTACGTATTGAGCAGTCACTCATCTGCTACGGGGGCCAAGCTTATAGGCTGCTAAACCAGCAGCCAGTCAGGGTTTGTGGCCATTCTGTCAGTTCCAAGGCAGTGCAACTAGGCTCATTGGTTTTCTAGCAATGCAATTAGTCAGGAAGCCAGCCAGCAGCCAGTCCTAGCTGGTCTGGTCCTTGACAGTGCCCAGAACTGAACACAATACTCTAAAGTTGAGGCCTTTTCAGTGTTGGATAGAGTGGAAGAATTATTTCTTGGGTCTTGCTTACAACACTCCTGCTAATGCATCCCAGATGATGTTTGCTTTCTGTACGACTGTATTACTTTGTCAACTCATATTTAGTCTGTGACCCACTATAACCCCCAGGTCCTCTTCTGCAGCGCTCCTTCCTAGGCAGACATTTCCCATTTTGTGTAATATTTTGCAGTTGCTCTTACTGAATTGCATCCTATTTATTTCAGACCATTTCTCCAGCTTGTCAAGATCATTGTGAATTCTAATCCTGTCCTCCAAAGCACTTGCAACCCCTCCCAGCTTGGTATCACCCACATACTTTATACGTGTACTCTCTGTGCCAGTATCCAAATCATTTATGAAGATATTGAATAGAACTGGACCCGGAACAGATCCCTGCGGGACTCCACTCAATATGCCCTTCCCGCTTGGCTGTAAACCATTTATTATTGCTCTCTGAGTATGCTTTTCCAATCAGTGTGTACTCACCTTACAGTAGGTTTCTCCTGGCTATATTTCCCTAGTTTGCTTATGAGAAGGTCACGTGAGACAGTATCAAAAGCCTTACTAAAGATAAGAGATATCACATCTGCTGCTTCCCCTCCCCGTCCACAAGGCTTGTTACCTGGTCAAAGGAAAAAATCAATCTGACTCATGTTCAGGGGATAGGGATGCGACGCCATCTCTTCCAAGTATTGGGTTAGAGCAACGAAAAGGCGGTCTGAGAATTCTGCTTTGGTTCCCTCTGACCTTAGGGCTCGTGAGTCTGCTGTCCATCTCACTACTTTTCTTTAGACAGCTGGGAAAAAAATGGTTTCAATAGAGACTTGCAAGGATAAAAGATGAAGGTGGAAGTTGGCAGCTTTTTCAGCAGGTAGGAAATGAGGCTTCCCATGTCTTACAGAATTTCTGCCTTCAGTTGTTATTGCTGGGATAATTCCAGGATTTAATGGGTATGCCTTCTGTAAGACCCAAGCTATCATGAACCCCAGCAAAAGGACAACGTGTTTTTTTTTTCATTTTATGATACTGACCTAGCAGAGAAAGGAAAAATATATAAATTGGACTATCTGCCTCTCATTGGATTCTCTGCATAGTTTAGGCATTTCTGGGGAGTGGCTATCTAAGTGACGTTGCTAGATGCAGGAGTGTACAGAAGAGTCAGGCTTCTGTGAGCAAGAGTTGCCATGTGAGGATACAGATGGCATTTCCTTCCCTACCAGGATTGGCCACTTTGAACACAAATGCATTGTCGTTTACAATGTAAACCACCGAATCGTATTAAAATGATCACAGCAGTGCTTTTGAGATTCCATAGCTCTGTGTTTGCCATGTGTGATGGGGTGGACTAAGGCCCAGAGGCCCTTGTTGGAGGCCTCTGTGTCCTGCCACACCCTGACCCAGAGAGGAGCAGAAGAGAGGTCCTCCAAGGGGGGGTAGAGTGGCTGCAGGTGAAGCAGCCAATTAGGAGCCAGGAAAGCCATATAAAAAGGGGCAGCAGTGACAGTCAGTTAGTTCCTTGGTGGAGTTAAAGAGGTGCAGATGGTGCTCCTGGCTGGCCAAAGGAAATGGCAGCACAATGGACAGCTCAGTGCTAGTAGGGACTTGGGGAGTGAGGACGAGCTCCTGGCTGGCTGCTGGGCCTGAACTTAGAAGGGCCCCGTGCTAAGGGTATGGTGTCGGTGAAGGCTAAGGCTGAGGCTGTGGGGAAGTGTCCCTGGGAACTGAAGGCAGTTTTGGTAAAGGGACATGGTGGCATGTGGCTGCTATTCTTCAGGTCCCTGGACTGGGACCTGGAGTGGTGGGTCAGCCTGGATCCTCCTTGTAGGCCACTGGGGACAGGCCAGTTGGCCAGCAGTAAACCTCCAGAAGGAGATTAAATGGTCAGGAAGCCCAGCTGGAAAGCTGAGGCCAAAACAGACTAAGAGGGAGGAAGTGGTACAACCCGATAACAGGGCCAGGACTGGTTTAAAGAATGCAGACACACCCCACAAGAGGGGGGTGCTTGCGGGAGGAGGGTGCCGACCCTGTTACACCATGTCAGAGAAGGCTCGGCTTTAACTGCTCCACTAGTAAGTCCCTCTCTGAACACAGTGGTGCATTGGGCTGTGCATTACCCAGCTCAGCGGATGCACCGAAGTGCACTAAAATGCTAACACACTCGTGCTGAATCGGTTCTGTGGCTGCTGGAAATTACATCACCCCCATAAACAGACAATACAAATGGTTCAATAGCTGACGACTCATTGTCTCTGGCCGAGCGGAAAGCGATGCATTAGCATGTTCTCCATCTTAGAGCCATGCCCCTTCTTTCTCACTCACTGTACAGGCATTTTAATATATATCTAGGCTACCCCTTGGTCAGAGCTCTGACCTGCTACTTCAGCTCTGCTTCCTCCCACTGTTTGGCAGCTGTCTGAGAAGAACTGGCTTGATACAGTGCTGGTTTCACACTTGGCATGCGGAGAGAGCAGACAGCTGGTGTGAATGCACTGGTAGAACATGCAAGGGAAGATGTGTGAGATGGGTGTGAGGAGGGAAACAGGGATGGAATGATGATGAAGAATAGGGTGAAGAATGGCTCTTCCAGTCATCAAAATTACAGTTTTCTAGTTTCTTTGAAGAAAGACTCATGATTACCAGGGCCATTTGCCCCAGTTGCCTGCTTGGTAGAGAATGGCTTTATCTTGGCTGCTCAAGATTTGTTAGAAGCAACTGAAAAAAATGTTGCCTTCACAGGCTAAACAGGTTTGAAATGAAGACTGAGTTAAAAGTTATCACCTAGCCGCCACTACCGAGCGCCCTGCAGAGGAAGGCAGTTTTGCATATGCTCTTTGGGGCAGGGATTGTGTCTTTGTAAGGGCTGGTACAACACCACACATGTGGCCTCTGGGAATTAGTGTAATATAAATATTAAATAATGGTGGCCCACCTATCTGGGTACTTACCAGATCCCCATCACCAGAGTATCTAAGCACCTCATGAATGCCAGGGGACCAGATCCTCAGCTGGTACAAATCAGCTTACCTCTGTTGACTTCAATGAAACTATGTCCACGTGTGCCAATGAGTGTATCGTCTCCACATCCCTGTTGAGTAGGGAAGTATGACTATTCCCATTTTGCACAGAGAGACTAAGTGACTTGCCAAGGCCACACAAAGGCTTTGTAAGAGCTGGGAATTCTACCCCGATTTAAGTCACAAGCCAGTGCCTTCACAACAAGACTATCTTTGCCCTCTGATGGCTAGCTTTCTGGTTTTCCCCCCACTGGGTCCATACCAGTCCTGAGGAACTGTATCTAGAGGATGGGAAAAAGCATGGGAGAAAGGCAGACCTACCCCCCACAAATGGAAGAACTAGAAGGAAACTCCATATGCTGACACTCCGTTTCTAATCTTCTTCTAGGAAATAATCCATACAGAGAGGGTGGGTCTCTGTGTTTTTATAGGTCCTACAAAAATCAATTTTTGGTTTCATTTTGTTTTTAATTATTGCACTGCAGCAAAGGAGAAAATTAAAGAAGAAAACTAGATTTTTAGCTTCTGGGTTTATTACTGCTTTCATACAGACCAATCGGGCGGCGGGGGCAGTAAGTGTAAATACCAGATTAAGAGCTACCCAATTTTGTTATTGGAAGAGTAGTAGTTTCTAGGCCATTCAGTTCACTGCAAAAAGGATGAGACTTTGTGCACCAATAGCAAAAATGAATACATTGCAGGTTTCATCTCAGTCAAAGGGGCACCCATCACAGCAGCTGTTGCACTTGCACATCTCAGACCAGAGTCCCACGTTTGATTATATTTTTTCTTGCAAATTTCTCCACTGACATGCTTGGAATTAAGTGAGCCCGGTGTGGGCAGCGTTTCCCTCTAGTGGATGGCCCACAGAAAGGATAAGGGACCAGATACTGCTGCCAGCTGAAGGATTTCTCTTTTGAATCAGCTACGTGTGCCCTGTGGTTCTGAAGCTGAAAGAAAATGGTTCTTACCCCAGCTCCCCTGTGGGATTTATACAACTGTGGTTGTAGCATATGGATTCATCCTGCCGAGGTTTCTGGTTTCTTTTTTTTTAAAGGAATTCTCAGCAGCTTCTTCCAAACTCCTCACTCCTTTGTTTTCCATGCTGTGAAATGGGAGTCCATATGAGAGGCATTAAGTTATGCACAATGGACAGCAAGAACAAGGCCAGTTTGCAGCAGAACTGATCATCTCCAAGCCCACGGACGGTTGATATCATTGAGAGATACTAAGTGACGGCTGCATTCCTGGGAAGAAGGTCATGACTGACAAATCATAGAATATCAGTGTTGGAAGGGACATCAGGAGGTCATCTAGTCCAACCCCTGCTGTGTCTGAATTCTCTGATTACATTTAATCATTGGTAAATAAGTATATAATGGAGGACATCATTTATCAGGATTCCAGGGAAGCATTTGATACAGAACCATGCAGGATGATTTATAAAGTAAGAAAAAAATGTGGGGAAACTATTGATATTACTTTCAAATCAGACTGGCAACATAAGAGAGGGATACCAATGAAGAGTAGAGTTCAAGGAGCAGAGAGATAATGTGGGCTGGACAAGGGTTGGTATTAGTAAAGGATAATGCTCAAAGTAATCTACTTTTCTGATCGAACAAAACTGGATACCTGGGACCAGGAGAGAAGAAACAGCACATGCACATAAGCACAACAAACTGATTTTAAACGAAACTGCAGTCCAACGTTCAGAAAAGCAAGGTCATACGTCTAGGAGCCAAAAGCAATCAGAAGCAATATTCTACAAGCTGATTGTACAATGCAATCTAGAGGGTGAGTTATCATGCCAGCATCAATGTCCCAAGGCACCTACCTGGAGGTCACTAGTCACAACCCTATATTAAAAGACAGCTGAACAGACTTCACTGGGAGCTGTATAGTGTTATGGCAAACGTGTGTACTGCTGGATTATTGGGCGAAGGATAGAAACTTGCCATGAAGGGGTTAATCCAAGTAAGGCTTTGACAAAAATTGCCTGATATGAGCATGGTCACAAAGGGTGGGAGGGATAGCTCAGTGGTTTGAGCATTGGCCTGCTAAACCCAGGGTTATGAGTTTAATCCTTGAGGGGGCCACTTAGGGATCTGGGGCAAAATCAGTACTTGGTCCTGCTAGGGAAGGAAGGAAGGCAGGCGGGCGGGCGGGCGGGCGGGCGGGGGGGGAACTCAATGACCTTTCAGGGTCCCTTCCAGTTCTAGGAGATAGGATATATTTTTTTTAATTTATATTTTAGAGTTACTTGCATAGGCCTGGGCACACTCTTGTCTAGGGGGAGAATCCAGGTGGCCCAGCCACCGTGAACGTTGGCTCTGGTAGGATAAGGTGCTGGAGATGCATTGTGCAGCATACTAGCTGGAGAGAACAAGAGAAGGTGTTTTGTGTCCAAGTCCAACTGAACTAACCCATGGCCAAGACTGAGAATTAAAGAGGCCGTTTGGTGACAGGGTTGAGTTTTGGGCTGGGGGTTTCTGGGCTATAGTTGAAGACTTAGAATGCCGGATGCTGGACTCAGAGCGAGAAAGGCAGAAAGAGAAGCTTCTGGTCAAAGGTTCTGGACACAGCTGTATGTCTGCTGAGTTTCTCTAGACTGCATTGTCTGGGGAGGGGGGTTGATGCTCTTGTTGCCACCTTTCTTAGGGGCAGACAGGACGTATGTACCTAGTGTGAATAAAACGGACTAGTGAATGGTCTGTCTCACTGATATGTCGCCCAAAGAGTAACCAACCCATTGTAAGATGCCAAGTGCTGAAGACGCAGGGGACCATTCTCAGTGAGGCACCAAGGAAAACAGCCCTCTATTTTAAGTGAGAGAGAGACTGTGAGATGGGTTCCCAGTTACATGTATAAATCCCAGTAAATAGCAGACTTAAAGTCTGCTCTTAGACACTAATGGACGACCTGATCCAAATGCTTGCTGGAATAAACGCCACAGCAAGCTAAGATGAACGAGATTGTGCCAAATACCATGAGAGAAGGGTATAAACCTTCCATAATCCTGACTTGTGTCAGGTGACTGGGGCCTGGACATAAAATGTATGTGTCCTGCACATCACCCCCGTATAGCTGGCCAATGGGAGGCTTTTTATGTGAAAACCAGAATTTTAAAATCAACATATTGATGTAGAGGAACCTGTCAGCACACCAGTAACAATCTTGGCCTTGCGTTCGAAGCTGACTTGCTGGATGCTGCCAAAGACCGCAGCCTTGAGCTGCATCAGCAATACTGTGGTAGGAAACATTATACAGAAAACACACCAGGAAAGAGACACCAAAGCGAAGGACAACAAGACAAGGATATTAAAGCATTCGATGCAATGTCGAGCAGCATTTTTAAAAAATGAACTAGTTTGGGGTGGACAAGCCAGTTCAGATAAAATAAGAACCAAACTGAAGTTCCACCTAAGCCTGGATCTGATCCCTTTGAAAGAGTTCAGAAAAGTTTCTTTTGCCAGTTTTAATTTTTCATCCTTTCTTCCCTCCCTGGTTCCATGTGGTCCCAGGAGGGACAGAGATGAAACATCCTGACAGTTCAGTTTGCTTTGATGCAGGTAGAGCCAGACATCATATGAAAGAGAATCCCAGGCCAATTCTGCAGATCCTCATGCTTCAGATACACTACACAGAGCCATGTTAACTTTGGCCTCAAATCTGAACCAACGCTTTGGGGGTTTGCCTGTCACTGAGAAGGCCTAAGGCTAGATTGACTCTAGATCAGTGGTTCTCAAACTTTAGCAACCCGAGGACCGCCCCTCATTTTGATTTAAAAATTTTCATGGACCTTCCCATGCTGGCTTCTAATTTTTCCTGGGGGTGCTCAACCTCCGCTCAGCCCCAGGCTCTGCTCCCATTCCATCCCTTCCCCCAGGGCCCCACCCCCACCCCACTTCTGCTCCACCCCTGCCCTTCCTTTTCCCCGCCTTTTGCCGCCCCCTCCCCCGAGCGCACCCCATCCCGGCTGCTCTCCTTCTCTCCCAGTGCCTCCTGCACACTGCTGAACAGCTGTTCCGTGGCGTGCAGGAGGCACTGGGAGGGAGGGGAAGGAGTTGATAAGCGGGGCCGGCGGCCACAGACATGATTGTGGATCCCCTGGAGCCGGACATGACTCATGGACCCCCTGGAGTATCCTTGTGGACCCCCAGGGGTCTGTAGACCCCAGTCTGAGAACCGCTGCTCTAGATGTTACAGGAAAGTATAGGGGACCCAAAGAGAGGACAATGGAGGATTGCTGCTCTCTTCCCTCTCATAAGGCTTCTGCCAGGAGGTGTCACTGTAGTTCTCCACTGGAGGCTGAGTAGGGGTTGCAATTCCCTGTGCATCGCCTGGTCACAGCCACACACTTTTTAAGCTTCCCTGGCTCCCTGTGGACACTCTGGTCACAGTGAAGATTACGGATACTTTGTGATGTAAGAGGCCTCCACCAGGACAGAAGCTGGCACAGATCTTTCCCTCAGTTCAGCCAATGTGGTGTATCAGGTTACAAGGTGAGCTGTGTGTTAGACCTCTGGGGACAGATTCATCACCTTCATCATATCCTATCACCCAGACTGCATCTTTGGGCTGCAGGCTCCGTGGTAACATGTCAGGCCCAAAGGTTCCTGGGACACCTAAATCCTTCTCCTCTGGGAGCCTGTGACCTGAAACTGACTAAAGTGACTCAAAACCAGCTCTTTCAGTGCCTTCCCGCCAGGGTACATACATAGCATGCAGAGGCAGGGGACAAGACACCCACGGGCTGGCTCTTAGCTGACTTTCATTCTTTCCTTACCAGCTTGGGGGCAGTTCTCCTCAGACCAGACACCGCTACTCCTGGCTTGGGAGAGACAGACAGCCTCTGTGGCATTCCCGCAGGGCGTCTCTGACACAGACTCGCTGGCAGCCACTCTCGATAAGAGCCTTGAGGCATTTACTGCCCCTGGGCCCTGGCCTGAGAAAAGTAAACCTGGTAGCTGAGTTAGAGTCTGGCAGCTGGGCATTTCCTAATTAACAGCTCCCCCATTGCTCCCTTAAGGCTCTTGGTATTCTCCTTGGAGGTGCCTTATCTCTGTCCTTATTTCATTTCCTCTTTGTTTCCTCCTAACAGCCGCCTTTGATTTAACTTCATGCAGCCAAGCAGGAGAACATCAAGTAGGTAAACAAATATGGTGCATACAATATTCATAAGAAATAATACTCCCTCGTTCTCCTCAGGGTATCAGTGGTCAGGCATTACTCTGATAGGCCAAGGCACCAATAGCACTACATTTAGGAGGTATATTCTCATCATAACACGCAGAGATTTAAGCATATAACTCTCCTTAGTCTTACCAGAATTTGTGCACATCAATTCCGAGGCACAAAGAACACTCTGTATATTCCTTGGAGTCTTTTGGGAAACTCTATTAAATGTCCATGATAGAAAAGTGCTACTAAACTCATGCCACATTTGGGGATTAAGAGCCATGTTCTCAGCCAGTGCAAACTGATGTGGCTCCATCGACTTCAATGGGGCTACTCCAGGAGATGCCAGCTGAGAACACGGCCCACTCTGCTTTACAAGTGGCAGCTATAGTTTAGAACAGGAGGTTTTCTAGGAATATGCAAGAGTCCAAACTGAGAAGAGGTCTGGTCTTGTAGTTACTACACTGGCCTGCACCTGAGGTAGTCTAGGTTCAATGCCTGGGTTCTGCCACAGACTTTCCTTGGGCAGTTATTTAATCTCTCTGTAATTTAGCTCCCGATCTGCAAACATGCAGCTATTAATCAGCTGTCTGTCTTGTCTATTTAGATAGTAAGCTCTCTGGGGCAGGGACTGCCTCTTGCTATGTATCTACACATTGGCTAGCAAAATGGGACCCTCATCTCAGCAGTGGCCTCTGGTGCTACTATAACACTAATGACAAATAAAATCTTAGCTTACAATTTCTGACAATCTCCCTCGAGGCCCCGGCCTACCTGGCTGCTCAGGGGAGCTGTCCACACTCTTTTGTGCAGGTTGTCATTGTTATCAGGGCCAAGAGAAGTGTCAGATCATTCCAGCAGAGACAATGTGTGCAACCCAACATAGCTGATAGATAGGTGCAAAAATACACCGTTTTCACTCTTCCAAGGATGAAGGTGGAAATCCTACAATTGTCGACAGTACTTCCTGATGTTTCCACTGACTGATGATTGCCAAGTATTTCAGGTAGGCACAGCCATTCAGACAGATTGATGTGCCTTGTCTCTGCAGTGACAAACGCGATGCCTGACAGATGCTTTTGCTCTAAATGATCCTTACTATCATTCTGCATCTTAAAAAGTTTAAACACCCGGTAGAGAAAAACGTAGCTTGTCATCTATATTTGCTTTGGCTAAATGAGATCATTCAGGAACAAGGACAGGGAGTAAAATACATGCAGCCTTCATATCGCCCCAGGGCTGCTTACAAGTAGTAGCTGTGTTAAGTTTAGGAATTTAAATTAGGGAACATCCTTGAGCAACAAGAATTTCGGTTAGAAGGATAATTTTTTTTAAAAAAGGAAACCACACAGTTGTAGGCCAGCCCATTTTGTGGCACCAAGTATTAAGGAAAGAGAAGCTTGTAAGAATCTAGGTTGTCGCGATATTGTAAATTTGGGTAACGGGAGACAGAAGATGAAGTGTGTGTAGACATACAAACAGGGGGTCAGACCCTGGCTCTGCTGCAGTGGGAGTTTTGCCATTAACTTGAATGTGGCCAAGATTTTGCTTCATCTACAGGGTGTTGCTTCATGTTTAGGGGCCATTATGGGTATCTCTGCACAGTCCATGGGAGTGAGTCTCCTAGCCTGGGTCAGCAGGGCTCACACCAGTGCTCCAAAAACAGCTGTGTAGACAGCACCTCGAAGTTGCATCTCGGGCTCTGAAACCTAGGGCGAAGGGCTGGAGTTCAGAGCCTGAGCTGCAATTTCAAAGCGGTGCGTACGTAGCTATTTTTAGAGCACAAGCCCCTCAAGCCCAGTCTGCCGACCCAGGCTAAGAAGCTCTCCTCCACAGGCTGTGGAGAAAGTCATCAGGTATATATGTCACCAGGAGTGTCCTTATTTAATAGCTCTGTCTAGATTACAACACAAGAAGGTTTTATCAGTAAAAATAAACTAAGAGTCAGTATGCACCAAAGTAATCAAATGTGACAATTGGAACCTCACCTCTTCCTCATCTTTATTATTGTCATATATTCCGGTGTCTGTCTGCCTCTCTTGTCTCTCCTGTTTATAGTCATTGCTGCTTTCTTCTAGATGCCTCCTGAGGCTCTGGCCTGGAAACTCCCTCGTTAACTCAAGCTATCACAGCATTAATAAAGCAAAGGCCTCACAGCAAGAAGAAGGATGGGGCGTTGGCATTCACGATGTTTCCAGTTTACTTGGCGAGGTGGAGATCCGAACGTTGGAATTTATTCTCCCTTTTCACCCCCTATGCTACCTGAAAGAATAGAAGAATGATGGCCTGCAGAGTGTCTGGCTACATCCCAGGCCACTGGGCCACAGGAAATGCCCTACAAAGCTAGAACTGCCTGCATGACCAATTTATCAGTTGAATGGCCACGTGATAGGTGAGGGCAACTGCACCTATGTTTCCCCTCTACAGTCCAGCAAGGGCACCAACTCCAGGCTACCCACACCTCTCTCCTTTCTGACTGGGATTTTTCCAGGCTGCACAGTTCCCTGCCTGCACTGTGATTTCCCTAGCAAAGGACAGACTGCCTAAGCAAGCATGTTTCCCTTCTCTTCAGAAATGGTTAATGGTGTAATTACCACAGTTAATCTACCACACAGCTCTTTCCAAACTAGCACATTTTATTCTTAAGGTAAAAGCAATGCAGAGAAAAGATGTAAAAAAAAAACTATAGAAGAACCTACACACATATAATATCAGGGTTGGAAGGGACCTCAGGAAGTCATCTAGTCCAGCCCCCTGCTCAAAGGAGCACCAATCCCCAGACAGATTTTCACCCAGATCCCTAAATGGCCCCCTTAAGGATTGAACTCACAATGCTGGGTTTAGGAGGTGAATGCGCAAACCACTGAGCTATCCCT
The DNA here is from genome assembly GCF_011386835.1 of Chrysemys picta bellii. Classification (NCBI taxonomy): domain Eukaryota; kingdom Metazoa; phylum Chordata; order Testudines; family Emydidae; genus Chrysemys; species Chrysemys picta. The sequence goes on from NC_088797.1 coordinate 4,829,113, forward strand.
CCCCTTTCTGGAATAAGCCTTCCAGAAATCAACCCAACTCCAATAAGGGCTCTGGCCTATGAGAAGTCCTTCAAACCCCACACAAGGCTTTTCCTGTGATTTTTAGTTCATAACAGCCTTTGCTCAGAACAAGCACTCCCATGAATCTGTGAGTGAATCCTTTATGCAGTTTGGGGAATTTGAAAAACCGTGAATAAACAACCAGACTTTGGGTCCCCTCCCCAGGGCGAAGCTTCAAATGGCGGAGTTCTTTCAGAACTGGAGGAGTCACATTAGCATCTCCCCCACTTCCTACAGATTTCCCAGGAAACCCACATAATTGTAACAGTTCACATTGTTTCAAAAAGTCCTTTCAAGTTCCTAACATTTCCCGAGGTTTAGATTAGTCACATCTCCTAGAGAATTTACATACAATACCCCCAAAATTGTATTTTAACACAATGGACCCTGAAAGATAATAAACAATAATTCAGTAAGGTTTATCCAGGATATTGCAGAAAATGATGTGTGACAAATAGGGAAAAACCAAAAGGTGAAAAAAATAGTTTTGGGTTGACCCAAAATGAAAAAGTAAAAAAGCAAACCACCATTGTTTGGGGTTGAACTAAACATTTTATTAGACCATTTCATTTTTGGTGGTTTTTCTAAACATTTTTAAAAAACACAAATAGAAGTAGCTTTCAAAATGCAATGTCATTTCAAATTGAAAAATCAAAACATTTCATTTTAAAAATGTGGGGATAAAATGCTTTGAGTTTTGGGGATTTCTTGTTTTCCCTGACCTGAAAAAAATTCAGTAAATTTGACATGAATTCACTAAATGTTTTGTCAGGCCTGAATCTGCATTTTTCGTCCAAAACATGTTTTGGACAAAAAACGTTGCTTAGCTCTATAAAAACTCATATTTTGTCACTCTTTACAAGCCTCATCCAATTCCCACTGAAACAAGTGAGGCCTTTCCGTTTGAATCAATGCTTGATTCTGCTTCATCAACGTAAGGGGCAAAACTCCCTGTGGGAACTGGTCTGGGCCCTCAGTAATGTGGGGCTCTGGACTAAAAACCACTTCAGCAAACTACTTAAACACTTGCATACTCCCCTCAGAGTCACTGGGACTACTCATGTGCGTAAAGATCTTGCTGACTCTATCTATCATCGATACTACAGCGGCTCCCACTTAGTGTCTGAGCACCTTGCAATCTTTAATGTATTTCCCCCTCTCACAGGGGTGTGTGAGGATAAGTGCTGTTATCCCCACTGTACAGATGGGAACTGAGGCACCGAGACTAAAGACCAGATCCACAAAGGTATTTGTGTGCCTAGTTCCCATTGAAATAATGGAAGTTAGGTGCCTTTATACCCTCGAGTTTCTGGGCCTAAGTGTTTTTCAGAGAATGTCTGTGAGACAGCGAGGGAGTGAACTCAGGTCTCTCAATTCCCAACCCTGCTAAATAGGAAGGACACATCCAGTGGCCTGGTAGCTCTGTCACTCGCATTAAGATTTCCCTGCATGTACTTTATATTAAGTAGATATAGTGACAACTCTTTACATGCGCAGTGATTTCATTTGGAAATTCAATATATTGGGTCTGATTCTAACCTCATTTCAAAGTCAAGTTCCCCTGACCCAAGGCCTCCTTGGGCTGACATCGTTAACACGTCACTGGTACACAAGGGAGTGATGTGAACAGCATAACGTCCAATCAGCTTTGCCTGCCCTAACCCTATGGCTCTATTGTGCAGCGAGGGGAACTAGAGGGGGCCTTTCAGTGTGAGATGCAAACCCAAACCCTTCCGGGCTGTAGCCAAGCAGTTTAACATCTCAGCTACCACTCCTGATTTAAACCAGTGTAAATCCAGAGTAACTCAGTTGAAATGAAAGGAGTTGGTTTGATTTACACCAGAATAAGGGAGCTCAGAAGCTTTATTTTTTTAAAAGCAACCAGAGAGCCTGAATTTTTTTTTTTTATTTTTTTTTTTGATTTTTGAAAGCATCCCGACCTATCAAACCTCTCTTCAATTTGTTTTCGCAGGACTTAACACCAGCCACATGGACTTCAAAATGAATTTGAAAAAATTAATCTCTTCTTAGCTGACACTTTAAATGTCAAGTTTGAGCCTGGAGTAAATTTTCGCAGTCAAGTTATAAACCCTCTGAAAACTGGATTTAATAATGGAAATGCTGACAAAGACTTTGCCACAGCAAAGCTGGTGGGTGCCACTCTAATGTACCTATAACACAGCTGGACTGAAACACAGATATGGTGATTTATTGTTACTAGCTTGCTGCATTTCAAAAGATTTTGTAATTTAAAGGACTTATTTTTTTGATACTGGCTAGAGTCTGGATCAACAGACAGATTAATGATTATAGTTTCTCCCTGTTATTTTACTAGACTCACTCACGGAAATTATTATTGTGATTATGAATGGGAATTGTCTACTAATTTCCCATGCACCAAACTAAAAATTTACTCTGTTGCATCCATCAAAGCAGCTGTGTTATAAAACATAAATGTTGAACTTGCTGTGACTAGTAGTATAGTGAGTCTAAAAAGTGTTATGTGGTAGGTACCGGGAGCCTGGGCTGTGCAACAAGCCGTATACACTGTGAAAATAATAATCGGCCCATGGTCTGAGTGATTGACAACAACAAATTTTCCAACTTTGGTAAATATTTTATGCACATGGGTGTCGAAGAGAAAATTCTTTGATAAGTTTCTTGCTTCAGAGCTTGTTTATGCCTCGATCCAGCAAAGCACTTAAGCACATGTTTAAATCCCACTGGAGCTAATATAGGCTTTAAACATATGCTTAAAGTAAAGCACATGCCTAAGTACTTGCTGAATTGAGGCCTTATATAAAACTAAGTGAAAGTGGGGCCATATGATGGGCATAGAAAGTCATAGAAATGAAGAACAGATAAGTGGTTAATATAGAATGATGTCATCATGTGATGCAGTTGTTGTGTCAACTGCATCAGCTGCACATCACTTATGACTGCCCTCTGACTGGATCCGATGGTGGCTGAGGGCTCTGCTCTTCACCGATGAAGCTGCTGCAAACGGCTTGGCAGATAAGAAGTTCTCCTTGAATCAAAGCACTGAGAACAGATATTAAGGTCTAGCTCTTCTTGACAACGCTCTGCCTGGGATGATTTAGTTGGGGTTGGTCCTGCTTTGAGCAGGGGGTTGGACTAGATAACCTCCTGAGGTCTCTTCCAACCCTAAGATTCTACAAACACCTCCACAGAGAACGATAAAGACCTGTTCCTGCAAATTCTTAGTCCTGGGGGTACTTTTTACTCACATGAATAGCAAAGGTGTGCACTGGGCTCAGGGTAAACCTGAGATTCTTTGGTCTCCTCTTGGGTTGTTCCAAATACCTGGTCAGGACCCTGGTATAGATCATCACTGGACCGTACAGCCGCATCATGGAATCAAATGAAATCTATGAAGCTCCAACACACCATCACTGCACAAGAATGCTGCAAGATGGCAACACCATCACAGAAGCATCACATAACAAGGTGGCGCTACAAAGCAACATCACAACGTAAGAGAAGATATTGCATGGGTCGCTGCTATAGCCAATGATAATAGACCATGGGCTTGCTGTTCACCATGACTGGAGGTAGATCAAGGATGAGTGCCTCAACATATCTGGGAGAGATTATTTTGCATTAGCTAGAGGAGTCTTGCCTTCCGTCCTGGCTTTCCTACGTTTTTGTTCATCCTACTCATTTATCCTGAGCAGGAAATCCATTCCAGTTTATTGAATGTTTATTAATAAACATTCATGATATCAGAATATATAGAGCAATAAACATTTTGAGGTTGAGTAAATGCCAAAGTGGAGCCGAGGTTAGAGATGAATGAACAGAGAATCATTTATTCAGCGAGTTTTGCCTCTTTCACTGATCTGAGTTTTCCCCTGATGAGATCACAATTATCTCAAATTTACTTGTTACTCCAGATTGTTTACAGAGTATTGGCACAAGCTCTGTGTGCCACGTAAGTCCCTCATAGGCCTGATTTTGATGGCATAAGAAGGCTGCACTTCCATGTCTGCAAATATTATCCCAAAAGAAAAGAGAACACAGCAGAAGCAAGTTCATTGTTTTATTTGAGGAAATATTCACAGAAAACATCGAGTTACTCACTTGGCTCTGGGTGATGTCTTTGATAAATTCTTATATCTAAAGATATCATCCAATTATTTTATTATTATAATGAATTATGAGAGCTGGTCAGAAAATGGGATTTTTACCTGTTCAAAATTTTGACAAAAATATTTTTTCCTTTTTATCAAAATTTAATTTCAACTTTTTGTTGAAAAACTGTTTTGGTTTTTGTGTTTGACATATACATATATATATTATTTTTTTCAAAGAAAGCAGACACTTTGTGTAAAATTTTGATTTGTCCAAAATCCAGTTTTCCATTAAACAAATACAACAAAAATTTTTTTGACCAGACTTAATGAGGATAGTATTATTTTTGCAGTATCATAAAAGTGCCCAGTGGTTTACAATGCAGATAAAGATGGACTCCCTGCCTTGAAGATCTTTTCAATCTATGCCAAGATGAAAGCAAATGGGTGGAAGGGACAATTCAAGGAAAGAATGCTGTGATTATGGAGTAACTGTGGAGGCTAATGCACCTCGTAGAGGTAATTCAGAGAGAAGACACCAACTGGAAATTCTAATGATTATATTTGGAATATCATCTATGCAACCCACATTACTGCAGTGTATCCCCCTGTAGTGGCTGGTCCACAGAAGGAGTTAAGGAGTCTGCCACAGCCGCCACCCAGGGGCGTTTCCGAGAGCGGGTGAAAAATTTTTGACAAAAATGTTTCCTTTGACCAAAAGTCACTCTTAAAAATGAAAAACCCACATTTTTTAAATCATTTTTTTATGAAAAACTTAACATGCGTCTGATGAAGTAGATATTCACCCACGAAAGCTTATGCTCCAATACGTCTGTTAGTCTATAAGGGCCACAGGACGCTTTGTCGCTTTTTACAGATCCAGACTAACACGGCTCCCCCTCTGACACTTAACATTTTCAGGTTCAATATTTAATTGAAAAACAAATATTTGACTTCAAATTTAGGGGAATATTTTTTTTAAGAAAATTCCCATGAAAGTTACTTGGCATTTTTTGACCAGCTCTTGGATTGAGCCTCTTGCTCAAACCGTAGCAGCTCATACTGCTGGATGGAGAGATCTTCAGATCAATCCCTGTTCAGAGGGATTGTCACATCAAAGTGTAACCATTTCCTTTCTAATGAATGTATTAGCAGAAATAGGCTGGTCAGTAGAAGGAGCAGTTCTGAGGTGCCATTTTTGCTGACTGATGTGGTGGCAAGTTTGAAATAGATGGCAAAACCTTTGGAAAGTTTTGTTGTTTCGCCTAGCTTTGTAATGGCTTTGCAAAGAGTTGTTATTGTTGCTCTCTTCTGGGCAATCAGCACTGAGATTAAAGTTTATCGGGGGCATTATGTTTCCAGAAGAGGGGCTGGGAGGTGGGATGAACTTTCCTTTGTTTTGTTTTTTACTATTGATGAGGGGACAGTGCAGAAAAATCATGTGCTGTGAATTTTTTCTGCCAAGGCAGCTTCCTACACGGTCTTCCATGCTTGTCAGGTACAGCATCTTGTATGCGAGGTCCCTGATCCTAGACTGCAATCCCTGACTGCTACAGCAATAAAATAAATAATAATTAATAATAATAAAGCCTTGAAGCTTCTCAAACATAGCCCAGGAGCTGAAGTTCACCAAGAATTTGAACCTGGTTCACATTGCTTGCACGGTCAGAGTCTATTTCAAACAACTGGCTGGTTCAGCTGAACAAGTCAAATTGAGTTGGGATTTGTGCCCTGTATTTAAATGTTTACATTTTAAAAAGTAGTTGTGTAAATAAGCAGGTGTATAGCTTCTCATTACGTATTCCTCGGCAGTTTCCCTGGAGTCAAATTAAATGGTGAGCGCTGAAGAATCCTGATACACAAAGCATTCCAAGTGGCCTGGGATTATGACATAATAGTGTCATTTATAGTGTAAACCCTCTTGGGGAGCTAGAAAATGTCTCGCAGCTCTAGACTCATTTCACACAACTAGGCAAACAACATCTTAAGTTTACATAGCAAATTACAGTGTTGGCCAAATCCTTCCCTTGGATTTGCATATAAAGTTTCCATTAGAGACAAGAGAAGTTACATTTGTGTACCCAAAAGAAGAATTTGGTTATATAGAGATATTATACATACTACACGTGCATGTTACTTACATATAACTATATCTGTGCAACACATACACACACACCCCACTTCAGTTACCTCGGGGGTGGAGCTCAACAGCTTTTGAACAATGCACCATAGGAGAAGGTATACTGGCTCTCTGGGGTACAGGATAGTCAGGGAGCCCCAGGACTCCAGGCTACCATGAGAAAGGCAAGAATTAGTAGACAGGGAACAGAGGCACCTGGAGTCTAGCAGCTTTGCAAAAACCTGGGGAAATCAAGTGGCTCCACTCCTGGGAGCAGCTCAAGAGACAAACAACGGCTGTAAGGAAGATGCAGGATCTGGTCACTGTTTCTGCTGCCTTAGTTAGTCCTTACTCCTGGCATATCCCTCACTGTGATTTAGAAACACCGCCTCCCTCTCTTCCTTATCTATCAGGACCAAGTGCCAAGAATCCAGCCTAAAACATTGCAGGCAAGTCAGATTATCCACAAAATGGTACCAGTTACAGGCAAAATTTAACAAACCAAACACACTTTCAACACAAGCCAAAGGCTAGGGTAATTATCTCATTTACTTCAAGGCCAAACAGCCATCTTTTCCTCAAATCGCCAGCAGTCACCTCTCTAGATCATCTCAGAGTTTCGTGCCTTTCAAGGTTTGTTGAGGTAAAATAATCTTTGGAGAAAGATTTGCCACCTGAAGCATTTTGCGCCGTTAACAATTCCCATAAAACAACAGGTCACCCACTGGTTGAGTATATGTTACATGTCTCCCTCTAGTGGCTGGTTCTCATAATAGCCTTCTTGAGCTGTCAGTCACTGACGTTACTCTTTTTTACTCAAATAATGGAGGCGTATGCTTTTAACGCTGGAGGTCCAGGATTCATTCTCCATGACCTGTTGATGGGGATCGTTATACTTACACTGTTGTTCATTAGAGATTGTGATAATATTTTAAATGCCTATTTATATTTGCGGGGGTGAGAAGGAGAAGGAAGAGTAAAAGTACATTGCATGCTCTATCTTGGAAAATATATCACCATGGCCCTGAGACTTTACAGACTGCGTATTTTTAAAAAATGTAATTTCATTCTGCTTTGAACTGATGCTGTGGTTAAAAAAAGCTTTAATTTTTAATTGTGTTTCAGTTCCAGGGTGTCTTCAATTTGAGGGCAGTTTTAATAATTAACGAGCATGAGCTCGCATAGCATATTAAAAACACTCCCCAAAATTACAGCTCCTAAATCATAGTGTTATACTATAACTACACTCCCAAAATGGGGCTTCATGAAAAATAACAGCTTCAGAGATATAATTTAACATGAACTACAGCCTCCTTCAGTCACAACCGAACCTCTGCTGTCCACATACCGGATTCATTCCTGGTGGAATTCCATTGACTTCATATTTTACATAAAATGTCTCTCCCATGTATTTTCGGGCAGGCATTACACATTACAAAATTGCCATTGGGAATCTTGCCCTCTGACTGATTGCCAAACTGACCAACACAAGGCCATGGCTCAAATGCGGTCTTCAGTTAGACGCGTGCAAGCCCGTGAATCAAATTCAGAAGTAACGAAGAACAGAACAAACTGGGCACTGGTGAGTCAGTAGAAGGAACTGAAGATAATCCCAAAACTGGGCTCAAGAACTCAGATTCTTTTGAAATTCAAAAGTAATATTTTGTAAAGCCTAGCGCTCAAGTGGGATTCACAGGCTGTAGGTCTTTTACTGGCCCTCTGTTCAGCGGTGAACTTCATCCAGGGAATTTCCCCCCCAGATTCATAAATCAACTATAAGTCTCCACCTCTGCAATAGCAGAAAGGTGTCCAATTGCAGTAATAAGTTATATGTGTGCAAGTTCACCATTACGGCCCCAGTGAACTGTCCCAAGTCCTATCTGGAGAAGTGGCATTTTCTAAAAACACCCTCTTTCTCCAAAGCCTTCGGATAATCTCTTTTCCCGGAATCTCACTCCTTTCTGGAGGGCTAACATCCAAATCATCATCATCTCATGTCTCAACTACAGCAATATCCTTGTCTCTGACCTTGACAAATGCAGTCTCACCCCCTCTCATATCCATTTAGAAGACTGCTGCAAAGATCATTGTACCTACCCCCTCTCCCTGAATCCCTCCACTGGCTCCCACTCCTCTGTCACATCAAATATAAGTTATTTGTCTCCACTTTGAAGGTCCTTCATGGCCAATCCTTCCCTACATATCATATCTCATTTTCTATAAGATGTCAACTCCCACCTCCAATTGGCCTGTGGTGCCAGCCTCCTCCGCCTACTTGTTAAATTTGCAAACAAGCACTTTTTTCCTTTCTCCCATGCCACCCCTCATGAAATAGAAATAAATGGAGATATCCCATCTCCTAGAACTGGAAGGGACCTTGAAAGGTCATGGAGTCCAGCCTGCTGCCTTCACTAGCAGGACCAAGTACTGATTTTGCCCCAGATCCCCAAGTGGCCCCCTTAAGGATTGAACTCACAACCCTGGGTTTAGCAGGCCAATGCTCAAACCACTGAGCTATCCCTCCCCCTAGTTCTTAAAATATTCTTTTTCCATGAGATCTACAAAGTAACTGATCACAGTTAGGGTGCTGGTATGCAGAGAACACTGTTATCATGCTATTATAAAGAGGAGAGTGAACAATTGTTCTCATGTCCACTGAAGGTAGGACAAGAAGTAATGGGTTTAATCTGCAGGAAGGGAGATTTAGCTTAGATATTGGGGGAAACTTTCTAACTCTAAGGGTGGTTAAGCTCTGAAATAGTCTTCCAAGGGGGGGTTGTGGAATCCCCATCAGTGAAGGTTTCTAAGAACAGGGATGGTCTAGATAGACTTGGTCCTATCTCAGCGCAGGGGGATGGACTTGATGACGCCTCGAGGTCCCTTCCATCCTTACATTTCTATGACTCTATGCTGATCACTACTGCCACAGCCGGGGCAGATCTCAGACCCAGGTCCACAAGGTTGCCAAGTAAGAGCCTTACCCTCTGCACCACCACACTGCAAGGTTGGACAAGGGAACTGCAGCCAATACCCCACAGCCAGAGGCTGCATCGGCCAACTCAGCAGGATCAGGTGATTAGCAGGTGATTGGACATAATTTAATATAAAGCTTCCTGGTCCTGCCCCGCCTCTTGTCTGAGCAACTAGTCTGTTACGCTTGTTGCTGCCCACACCCCTTTGAGACCAAACACCTGCTTCCCAAGCCAGTCTTCTGACCTGCCTCTACCTTCATCCCTCGATCTGCCTGCTACCTACATTGACCAGCCTGCCCCTTGCTTGTTTACTAATTGCCATCCTCCGACAGACTGACATCCCAGCTGCTAACTTGGCTGCACCCTGGACTAAAAAAACTGGTTTCCCCTTCAGGCAAATACCCTGCCTTGATCTCTCAGTGAGGCCCGGCTGCTCCCTAACCATGACCATCAACAATGCCCACCTGCCACCCAGCTTCAGCCCTGATCTTGAACCCCATGGCCCTGCTTGCTCATGGTAGGCCATGGCACATTGTTTCTGTGTACTCTGTACTGTACTGTCTCTATCCATCTGTTGTCTCTTGTCTTATGCTTAGATTGCAAGCTCCTTGGGGCAGGGACTGCGTTTTTGTTCTGGTGCGCCTGGCACCCTGAGGTCCTGGCCCATGAATAGGGCTCTGAAGTGCTACAATAACACAAATAATAAATAACAATTCAAATTGTTCATTCTACAAACCGACAGTTCGTCTTATAAAGGGAGTAAGACAGTACCATACAGCAAACTGGAGTTCCTTCCTGCTCTGCTTGGTTTTATGCTTCGGACCCCCAAAACAGCCGAATAGAACTGGGCTCCCAACTCTCACTGACTTCCATTAAAAGCAGACCCCAAAATTACAGCTGCTAAGTCATTGTGTTATAATGTATTTACACTCCCTAGATGGGGCTTTATGAAAAATACTGTCGCCATCATTATATTTTTACGTTAAGTTTCACAGTTCCTTAAAGTTTAAGAAGGCCAGGAGGGACTGTTAGATCATCTTGTCTGACCTCCTTGAGAGCACAAGCCATTGATTTCACCCACGTACCCCTATGATGAGTCGAATAACTTGGGTTAGACTAAAGCATTTCAGCCCTCAAGAGACTAAACTGTCGTGTGCTGCAGGCAGAGAACAGGAAAGAGGGTGGTGCCCTGTGATGTCAGGAAATTGATTAGATGGGATATGCCCAGATTGTCCTAGCAGGCGATCCTCTCCCCGTGCTGCAGAGGAAGGCAAAAATACCCCAATGTCCCTGCCAATCTGACCTTTTAAACAGAATTTCCCCATGGGACAGTGTAGTTGGTCCCAGGCTATTAGAAAGACAAGAGGGGGTGGGGTGTGACGTCATATCTTTTATGGGACCAACTTCTGCTGGTGAGAGAGACAAGCCTTCGGGCCACATGGATCTCTTATTTGGGGCAAAGAGCCCTGTGTGGCTCAAAACCCGGTCTCTCTCACAAACTGAAGTTGGTCCAATAAAAGATATTACCTCCCCCCCCCACCCCGCTTGTCTCTCTAATAGTCTCCCCAAGTCATAACTGAACCACTAATCAGCTTCAGCTCTGGGGTCATTCCATTGACCTCCTATTTTACATATTTATTTTCTGACAGTCGTTACATATTACAAAATCAACGTCTGGTGGGAGCCGGTGGACTCACTCCTTTAGGCCCTAACCTAAATGCCCTCTTGAAATGCCTCTCTCTTCCATGCCATTGAAAGAATAAAGGGAGCCTTCACTTCTGTCTTAACGGAGGCTTGTTTATTAAGCTGAGCTGTGCAAGCACAAGACTTGTCAGGTTAGAACATGTTTTGAAAGAAAAAGGTGCTACCCTGAAAGCCACAGTTAGCATCTGTTACTTTCAAAGAAACCTGAAGCTGCTACTTCAGTTATCACTCCATTGTCAGACTTAGCTGCAGCATTCTCCATTTAACATAGCAGGCAATTCAGAACTATCCATTTAACTTGGTCAGTCATAAGAGCTTGTACAGGATTAACATTAGTAGGATGTGGATTGTCTGGGAGTGCAGAAGTGGATTTTTAATTGCGTACAAACTAGAGCAGGGCAAAAGTTTTCATCTGAAACTCTTTGGGGTGGGAGAGCAGGTGGGAAGCAGATTTGGTGACACTCAAATTCACATTAGTTTATTGAATTGTTCATGTCAAATCCCAGTTCCGTCCCTCTCCCCTCGACTTCAAAATGATTCCATTTAAAAAAAAATTGAAAACCATAATAGAATACTTGAAATTGAAACAAAAATATTTTGGGGTCTGTGATGGGGTGGACTACGCCCTGAGGCCCCCTGCTGGAGGCCTTATGGCCCTGCCTCACCCTCCCCCAGAAAAGGGCAGTAGAGAGGTCCTCCAAGCTGCCTAGAGTGGCTGTGTGGGAAGCAGCCAATCAGGGCCCAACAGGTCAGTATAAGAAGAGCTGCAGGGCCAGTCAGAGTTCAGTTCTTTGCTAGAGCTGGAGGAGAGTGGATGGTGTGCCAGGCTGGCTTCTGGGACTACAGGATGACAAGGCCCTGAGGTAAGGGTAAAGAATGTGCTGGAGCCATGGGGAAGTAGCCCAGGGAATTATAGCAGCAATGCAGTTTATTTAAAGGGACATTGTGAATGGCTGTTATTTATAGGGTTGCTGGGACCTAGAGTGGAGGGTGGGCCTGGGTCTGGGTCCCCCCACCAGCTGCTGGCAAAGTGGCCTAGACTTTGAGGCACCCCAGAAGGGGGCTGAACTGTAGTGGTCCAGCTGAACAGCTGGGGCCAGAGAGACCCTGAGAGAGTGAAGACATTGCCTCTAGGGAAGGGGCCCTGGCACATGGCTCTTGTCCAGAGCAGGGACCAATGGAGAGAGACATCACAGAGGGCACTGAGAGAGGCCCCTGTTGGACTTGTACCCCAAAAGGGGTTTGCATTGCTTTTATCTCACAGACTTGGCCGGAGTGCTGAGTCACTGAAGACCCACCACAAAGAGAGAATGTGCAGGCATACACACTTGGCTGGGGGTGCTTGCAAGAGGGGAGTGTGACCCTGTTACTGGGTCATAGTGAATATTTTGTTTGACTTGAAATGATCTATTTTTGATTGATCACAAACTTCAAAATTAATTTTTGGTTCAACTGATTTAACTGATTTTTTTTGGGGGGGGGGGGGAATTGATAGTTAATTTGAAAAATCTGTTATTTGCATAGCTCTAGTCCAAATAATCTTTACTTCAGTATTTTTTCCTTCCCTTTAATGTCTCCTGTTTGAACAAACTCATTATGGTTCTCCTTGTTCACTGGTTGGTTTATAACAAAAACCATCTAGAAAGAGAAAATAGGTTCTACTTGGATAAAGGGGAATAAAAAAGAAAAACTTCCATTTCACTCACGGGCCTCCATATTAAGGCTGCTTTTTTAGAACTTTAAATGAAATATTTGGTAGTCTTACCTTATAGCCCGTACTGTCCTGTAGTTATCTTCCTTGTGAAACTCACACATACTAATGACTGCAGCCTGTGCTACCAGCTCACAGCAAGATCCAGAAATGAGTTACCAGAGAGCCTGAGTTGCCCTCACCTTCTCAAGAGAGAGGTCTGCTCAAGTCAGCTTTGAGATAATTGATAGGACATCTGGAGAACTTTGTACAGCCTCCCACATTTAAGACTGTGGATGAATGAATTTCTTCAGTATTTTCTAATGCGGTTATTTCCTTCGCTCTCTCAAATCTTAACGCCACAGAAGTAAAAGCAAAGAGGCCAATTCTAAGAAGCTCTGTGGTTTCATCTCAACATTGCTCTGCAACAGAATAAAACTGAAAAATCAATACATACTCTAATAGATTGCTGGACAGTAACAAGTTGGATATTAAAGTGTAAGCAGGGCCATGTGATCTACAATCAAGTAAATTACACCATTGAACGGTATTGATTGTTGTGATTATTATGCACTATGGTAGTCAAATGTATATAATGAAGTCTGAGCAGCTCTGACATCCAGTGATAGATCTGGACATGATGTAACAGGAGGGCCAGGGCGAAAGGGGTTACTTTTTTTTTAAACTGATCTGAACCTTTAAAAAGTTTTAGGTTCAACTCAGTATTTGCATTTAAGTTTGTGTAAAGACGTCATGCTAGGCATCTCAACTGCACTATAGACCACCGCTCAGAAAGCTGAGGCTGATAATACTGTGTATTAATGAAATTTTGTAAACACTTATTCAGTCCATTGAGACTGTAACATTAAGACGGGAAGGGGCTTCCTCTTCTCTTTACTAAAGCCCCTGTGTTACCCTAATAATTGTCTATTAACTTAGTTGGGGATTGTTTTGTCATACTTGGGAACAACTGAGGAACAGAACAAACATTTTGGATACATGGTTCAGAGCTTTACCTTCAGAGGAGGCTATGAATTTCCTTTTAGAGCTGGTCAGAAAACTAGACAGAACAGTTTTCCATGGGGAAACGCTGTTTTATCAAAATTGAAACACTTGGCGGGAACGTGATGATTTTGATAAAGTATCTGAGAGGTTTCATTTCAATAGGGTAAAAGTGTCTCATTTTGCCTTTATCACTTCCATTCATTTCATTTTTGACTTAGAATATAAATATTACAATTAGTATGATGTGTATCTATTTTTTGACATCATCAAAATGAAACTTTTCCAAGCTTTGGAATAAAAATTTGTTTTTATTTCTCTTCTGTGGAAAATTGTTGAAATTTCACTGATTCAGTATTAAAACAAATTTCAAACTGTCTGTTTTCCATGGAACAGACATTCCATTTTCTGACCAGCTCTAATCTTTTATCTTCCTTCTGTACCCAGAATTAGCTGTTGAATCTAGAGTATCAGTTAGGCCCTGATCCTGCAAGATTTCAGGGGGCAGGTACACAGATCAGTCTATACAGAGCAGCTTACAGGATTGGGGCCTCGGCCTCCATTCTAAAGCAGGCCCTGCCCTCTGGGATCCATTGACTACAGAAGAAAGTCACATTTTTCAGAATTATTTGTTCGTTTACTGTGTCCTGTATCTTTCCCATGACTCCACACGCTTTACACACAGCGCAATGAAAGAAGTACTGAAGAGACAGAAAAATTCAATGATTAAATGTCAACAGGTTTTAAATTGAGCTGGGGATACACAGCTCGTTTTAAAAAATGAGCCATTGGAGAGTTGTTGGGATTTTTGTTTCCAAATTAAAAACAAATGGAATGAATGAGTTACTGGTCATACACAATACCTCACTGCACTAGAGCATCAACCACAACAAGCAGGAAAAGAAACTTTACGGGAGTAGTCCCATGTGACCTCAGCCGGGCTTCTCATTGGCTTAAAGTTTACATGTGCTTAAGTGCTTTGCTGGATCTATGCCTGAGCTAAGAGAGGACTTTACTTTCTTTTAATCAAAGAAATTACTTGGCCAGTATTTTCTGAAATCAGCTCGTTAGTTTCTTTGTAGCCAAGACTTGAACAACTTTCCATGTTTAAATCATATATACTGTGCAAGCAGTCTTCGTATCTTGAAACATCTTTCCAGCACTATTACTTTTCAAAATATAGAAATTTAGTTGAGAAACCATACTGCATTTTAGACATGGCCATTATAGTAATTAAAATTGAGAGTGGCCAGTGCTTTTTAATTTCATTTAATCATTACTATACTCAGAGAAGCTATTTTTATTGCCCACGATAATGCCAGGCTAGTAATCAGTTCTTAGGTTTCATTAACTTTTTCCACCTTTCATGTCCAAATGACATACTCCATTTTCATCCTTAGTTTGGCATGATTTAAGCCTGGAAGGGATTAAGGAGCTGGTCTGGGCTGGAGCAGTCCCACTCGGATGCATCCACAAGCTCATGCCAGGAATGGAGAACTTTAAAAGGAGGACAGAGTGCTGAGTTCCCAGCTATTGGAAAGAGACCTGGGGGTGAGCAGAGCCTACACCTGTACCTAAAAAGTAATCCAACTCCCCTGAGTCAAAAGGGGGCCATATTCTATACCTTTTCTGGACAACCAGCAGACTTTGAGTTGAACTGTGACCTTCTTCAGGAAGGAAGGAAAAAAGGCCAGTGTCCTGGCTGGGACTATCCATATGTTTCTTTCTCCTTTTAAATAAAATAAATTTTTTTAAATTATTATATTATTATTATTCCTTAATTTTCTTCTGCTGAGTAGTTAGTTGGTTGTCTGGGCCTCCAAAACGTGGGAAGTCGATGCAGCCAGCAGGCAGAGAACTCATCACTGCCAGAATGCTGTCACGCACACCCCACTGGACCCAAGTGAATGTACCAACCTGTCAACACCCCACGGGGGGGGGGCTGTGTAAGGATCAGATCCTTGACAGACCTATTTTCTTGTGAAGCAGATTCATTTTTCCCTTTCATGCAGTTTATAGGGTCAAAGCCTGAGCTGCTGTAAATGGGCACAGTGCCACTGAAACCAGTGGAATTACACCAGCAGAGCAGCTGGTCCATAAAGGGGACCACATACCTTTGTAATATGCTGTTTTTCTGCTGCTATCTCTGTCCCTTGATGTCTACTAACAAACTGTGACAGATTCGTCTGAAAGGTGAAAACAGGGTCAGCTGTCAGTAAGAAAGAACTCAATCCCTGAAACTAAAGACAAATGGAAATAAAAACTGACGTAAGCATGTGAAAGGTTGAGAGAATTACCAAAGTACTGTAGCATGGCTGCGTTGGTTTCAAGGAAAAATGTAATTTCGATTTAATAAGCAGTAGCCTAATTCTTCCACCCTTTCTTACATCAGCTGCCTGTGTTGTGAAGCGTTAATCTACAGGTGAAATTCACTCCAGCACCAAGACAATACGCCACTTAAGCACTCAAAGAAAGGACTTAAGTGATGGCTGTGAGTTGGCATTCTGCACTGGGGTGACTTTCACTCTGCACAATGAAGAGTGGTGGAACTGGAGTGGAACAGCCTCTAACTATAGAAGAAATATATACACACAGCCATCAAAACACCAGTAACGTTTTCCTCCAATCTTTATGAATATAATAAATATAGAAAGTTACAGGATGCAGCCAACATGGGGGTGAGCTGATCCAATTTGTGACAAAGGAAGTGGTTTGGCATCTGACTGTGTGGAAGGTGACTATCAGAATCCCTTTCATTTCACTTCCACCGAACGTTGTTTTAATGTGAACAGTGATTACATATTTTGCCTGTAAATAAAGGAGCCATGAAAATATCCAGGTTTCTTCATGCATTCAACAGCTGAGCATCACTTCCGCTCGTACATCCGTTTTCAGCATATCCTGTGCAAAGCCGACAGGCGTAGGACAGCGGGCTCAGATAGCCTACAAGGTTCACGTCAGTTTCCTTAGCATGCTTTTGCTGGGGTGAGAAGGGATCCGTGGAGGAGGCAGGCTCCCAATCCTGCCATCTTGATCCTAGCAATTGCCAAGGAAAGACAACTGTAGCCCCCCTGTAGACCAGGTCTACTGTAGACACACACTTTGCCAAAGCCTCTGTAGATGATTGAAGAATGTCAGCAGCACAGAGGTGCTTTGATAACAGAAGGTAGCGGGATAAAATGCCTATCAGGTCACCGTAAGTGTCCTACCTTATATTCTCATTTATCTTGCCTACGTTATGTTTAAATGGGCCTTCAACCCCTTCCCTTGGGAGTCGATCCTCTGGTCAAACCAACTTCACAGACAGAATGCTTTCCCTGAGAGTCACACTCAATTTCATCCCCTTTCGCTGATTATACCTGTGCGTCAGGCTAAACCATTCCTTTCTCTCCACAATGCTTATACCCTTCACCCATGCGGTGATCAGCACCCTCTCAATCATCCTTAAGGTGAGCTGAGGGTCGATCCAAAGGCTGACACAGAGACAGACTCATTGATTTCACAGGGCTGTTGATCAGGCCCTACGCCTCTTTGCCCTTTAAAATATGTCATCACGGGGCCCAGTCCCTTTACAAAGTAGGCTCGGATGTGGACCAGTGATTCTTTGGTCTTTATCAAAGTTAACTGTAAGCAAACAGAAGGAAAAAGAATGATGATAAAACACTGCTGCTTACTGTGACTTCTTTCTGGGTCCATGTTCCATAAACACAGATTAGAAAGCCAAATTTGAAGGAGGACATCCCCCATAACAATCCAGCACCAGGCCCCCCCATTTTCTACAAACAGCCTGGGAACTGGAGAGAAGCTCCTAATATCACAGCTTGGTAATTAGAACACTGCAATCTTTCAAGACCTTTAAGAGTTGTTCCATGCAGCCTCCCTTTCTGGAAATCGCTAGTCTTTATGAACGGTGAGCAAACCCCAAAATGAAGTACGACAACATGTTAACACCAGCCCAGAAGCACAAGGGTGGTAGGAGAAGGCCAGAGGCATGGGGAAGCAAATGATCTCCTTTCTCCCTGGGATCTTCTTGGTCAGCTGACTCATGGGTGGCCCATAGTGTGCACTCTCTCGCTTCTCACAACCTGGCTCTCAGAATGCGCTAATTTCTTTACTGGAAAGCATCAATCATATCAAAATACTGCATACAGACCATAGAGTCATAAGCACAGTGGTACAATGTTTACTGTACTAAAATACCCAGGAACAGATTCTGCTTGGTTACACCAGTGCAACCAGGGATTAAATTCTCATAGATTATTTCCTGGAGCCCCCATCCCTAACATGCTATAAATTCCAGGGCCCAGCAGGTGCTTGGGAGGTGGGCTCGGGGCTTTTTCCCTGCAATGAGGTAGTGGGGCTAGGGGTTTCTGCCCTGCAGGGTGGCAGGGCTTCAGCTACGGGGAGGGGGGGGGGGTCTTGGGGCTTTAGGCCTGTGGGAGGAGGCTGAGCAGAGCGGCAGTGTGTCTGGCTCTGGCCGGTGAGGCAGCCAGACATGATGCTCTGAGCAGCATGGTAAGTGGGCTGGGGGGTTGGATAAGAGGCGGGGAGTCCTGGGGGGGCAGGCAGGGGGCGGTTGGATGGGGCAGAGGTTCTGCGAGGTGGTGGTCAGGGGATGGGGAACGGGGGTGGAGGGGTTGGATAGGCGTGGGGTCCCGGGGGGCCTGTCAGGGGGTGTGGATAGGGATCAGGGCAGTCAGGGGACAGGGAGCGGGGGGGGTGGATAGGGGGTGGAGTCCCGGGGGGGGATCCCGGAAAGGGGGCAGTTAGGGGACAAGGAGCGGGGGGGTTGAATGGGTCGGGAGTTCTGAGGGGGGCAGTCAGGGGGTGGGAAGTAGGAGGGGGCAGATAGGGGGCGGGGGCCAGGCTGTTTGGAGAGGCACAGCCTTCCCTACTCGGCCCTCCATACAGTTTTGTAACCCCAATGTGGCCCTCGGGCCAGAAAGTGTGCCCACCTTGGCCTAGATTGACTATTTGCAGCTCCACCTGAGTGCAGGCTTAAGCAATACTTTGAAAGGCCTCGTTGATTTCCCCCCACCCCCCCGCCCCCGCAAGCAAAGTCCAGAGACCGAGTGAGGTGGACTGGCCCTCCCGGACCCAGCCCGCGAGGTACCCGGCCTTCAACCTACCACAGTTTCTTTTCCACAGTTCTGTAAACCAATTGGCTGCGAGTGTTTAAGAAAGGCTACTACCCCCTGGTTGTATGTGCTGCACGGGGCTGGGGAATTCTGCCTTCAGCCATGAAAAGAGCTGAAGAAAAATGCATTTAAAGCTCAGCAAGGAAGCGGGCAATTTCTTTTTTTTAGTTGTTTGGTGGCTCGCTCATTAAAAAAGCATTTCAGCTTCTAAAGAGCCTGCTCTTGGTATTAGCTTTCCTTTGAACTCTGTCTCAAGTGGGCCTGGCAGCAGGCTATAAAAAGTGGAATCAATATTAACAGGAGAACATGGAGTGTGACTGCATCCACTATGCCTAATGCTCATACACAGTTTCCTCTTCTTTTCTTTTCTTTTCTTCCGCTCGTCCTCAGCCAGCAGGTGAATCACTAAGACTCCTTCCGGGGAAAACACAGGGTCAGTTTTCAGTGGTTCATTAAAATGACTGTTGGGAAATAGACCCTTTTTCTTCACTGCTTCTGGGGAGGCGGGCATAACGCTGCCCACCGATGGCCTTTAAGACACCTCCATTAACTGTGATATGTTGTCATGCTACTGAAGCGACCCCTTGGGTCGTATGTCCGGGGAACAGACTAGCTATAGAAATTGCCATCCAAGAACGTTCCCTTTGTTCCAGGCACACAATGGGACCAGGCAGAGTACGCAGAGCGAACACTCCTGGCCCATTTTCTGGGTGGGTGGCAGAGACACCCTGTCGGAAAGTACATTTCAGGTTTTAGTTGCTGTTCTCAATGTTCAAAACCCCTCACAATCTAGGGGATCGGTATATGATGCCAAAGCCAAGTGCAGTGGAAGCAGCACAGATGTGCGACACTCTAAATCAATGGTAGTAGCAGTCAGACAGGAGAGGAAAGAATGGTTTTGTGGTGAAGTCTCAGGACTGGGATTTAAGAGCTCTGGGATCAATTTTTTGCCACAGGCTCCGTGGGCATCCCTGTGCGTGGCCTCTCTGTGACTCAGTCCTCCACCTATAAAATGGGCGTAGTACTTCCTTACCTCACAGGCATCTTGTGACAATAAAGCCATTCACATGTGAGCTGCCCAGGTTCTACGGTGGCTGGACGAGGAGTCAGAA
Organism: Chrysemys picta bellii; assembly: GCF_011386835.1. Classification (NCBI taxonomy): domain Eukaryota; kingdom Metazoa; phylum Chordata; order Testudines; family Emydidae; genus Chrysemys; species Chrysemys picta. Next base: position 4,849,001 of record NC_088797.1, read on the forward strand.
GAACCTAGGGAGAGAGAACCAGTCAGGTTTGTAGCTGCTGGGAACTCACTGCCATGCGAGGCAAGGGAACAAGCAACCCTCGCTGAAGCAGGAAGAGCTGTTTTAAGAGAAACACGGCTGTAAGAGAAACACGCTGTCATGGAAAGTAGCAACAGCAGCACTGGGCTTACTTAGAGCAAATCTGCCCTGGGATGTAGCAGGAGGAGAAATCCCTGGGTTGCTCCAGAGGTCTCAACTTCAGGACTTCTTTGTCTGTCTGTCATTTTCTTCTCTCTCTCCACCCCCGCAGCTCCCCGCCCCCCACCCCCACTGCAGCTCCCTCCATTAATCGGAGCATTGTCTACGGCTATCCCTAGCATGCAATGGCACCTGCCTGCCTTACAGGCTTTGAGCAGGGCTGTGCTGGAATTAGCACAGAACATGGCACCTTCGCAGCACTGCTGCTGATTTCTGTTCAGCTCTTCTTTGTACTTTCTCTAGCACCAGTGACCAACCGGCACCAGTTTAGGAATAGGCCTAAAAAGGAGGTAAATGAAAGGTATGTTTAAGACTCCACCCTGCTTTGTTCCCTGCATTGCTCAGGCAGCGCAAAGGGAGCAGATATTCCTCGCTGGGGATACTCCCGGCATTGGCGAATCCCCAGCTGGCATAACCCACAGGAGCGGGGAATCTCCAGCCCTCCGAGAATCAGCACAACGTCTTGCTTCCTGCAGTCCCTGGCACAGAGGACCGTTCGGAGTGAGGAAGGGACAGGCAGAGGGTTGGCCAGAGTGAAGTTCTTCAGCAACCCCCAGCTGCTATGTGGCCCTTAGAGGACCATAGACAAATGAAAACAGATCAGCCCTCAGGTAACTCTAACCTGCACCCAGGGCTGGCTAGAGAACTAGGGGACCATAACTAGGTCCCCCTCTGGGTTACATCCAGCAAAGGTGGGATGCAGCAGAAAATTTGGCCTCAAACCTTTTAACTCTGGGCAAATCCAGCCCAGGCTAGAGCTGATGGACCATTGTTACCATTTGCTCGTTGCTTAGTGACGTTATGAGTTTGGTTCTCTCTGCCCAACTCCCATTGGCCAAGTGGCTACATGACAAATGCCCCCGACAGCGAAGAGAGTCCCTCTATCAGCTTCAATGGGCTTTGGTTCAGCTCCTAAACAAGCCACTTGCTGGCAGTCTGGGCAGAAAGGCCAAGGAATGGCGGGTTCATCTAAACTAACATATCTCTGGGCTTGGAGCTGGGCTACCTAGGGTGGCAAAGTGAGGACGTTTCTGCTGCTACTGTCTGTGCCGTATAGTACCTGTTATACTCCCATAGGAGTATCGTTCTCCAGCGCCGACATCCACCACCATTTGGGAGCATTGCATTTTCACTCATGCCCAAGTGAAAACTGGAACCAGTTTGAAATTCTCTCCAAAATTACATTCACAAGGATTCCTGCCCCAAGACAATGCAGTAAATGCAGATACTAAACCCAGCACTTGCAGTGGGAACAATGATGGGCTAAATAATCCCTGCCAATAGAAGGCTAGTTTGCTGCCAGCTCTGGATGGGCTTTTTAATCAAGGAGAGGAATACTGCTGTCCTCCTCCGGGTCTTTGTTTAATTGCCATCCAATGGGAAATCGCAAGAAGAAAACGCGATAAACCTGTGTTTCTGTAGAGCAAAAGACTGGGGTGACAATATATTTTTGCTCGCCTACAGGCGGAAGTAGGCAAATGTGGATTTTCAGCAGTTACCTGTCCTCTCTGGAAGCGGTTAACCAGCTTTTCCAGACCCTGATATGCATAATTGAGCCTCCTATTTCTTACCTTCTTCCCAAAGAAGCTAGCAAACCTTCATCTGCCTACCCACATTATTTTAAGCAGCCTTTAACACTTACAAAGGAGCAGTATTAAGCATTCAACACTCTCTGCTCATTTCCATTATGTTTGCTAAGCAGTTAGTATACAGGATGTGCCATGTGAGTGTTCAGGCCTTTAACAATGATCTATGAGGATTCCTAATGGATCCAACTTAGGGTTGTGGGTTTTTAATTTATATATTCAAATCCTGCCCCGATTAACTGCAAATATGCTTGTTTGTATTGGTGATATGTGTTCACACATTCTAGAAGGCTTGAGATCTATCAATAGGTATTTGGTCCTCTCCTACATTATACATCTATTAAAGCAGGTGGTTTAATTATTGCTATGCTTATCATGAAAGATGGTATTTTAACTGGCACTTTTGTTTATCTATTGACTTAGCTTCACCTCGCTGGTGTACCTGGGGGTTAGGATGACACCATGTCCACTGGACGTTATACACTTGGTGATTATTTAAGTGTTGCAATGGGTCTGTTCCATCCCTAGCTAGCTAACATCTTGGGGTTGGGCTCTCATGAGACCCAGGGTGAAGGAGAAACCTGTTTTACAAGCACAGGTTTTCCTCCTCTTGTTCCTTTTTCACTCTTTTTTTCCTCATTCAGGAGGATGGAGTGTGTTCCTACCTTCTCTCTGTTTATTCATTTATTTAGCCTGGATCTCTCCTCACTGGCTGTCCAGCCCCCAGACACTGTCAGCCTCACTTAGGAAGGAATAAGAACATAAGAATGGCCATATTGGGTCAGACCAAAGGTCCATCCAGCCTAGTATCCGGTCTACCGACAGTGACCAATGCCAAGTGTCCCAGAGGGAGTGAACCTAACCGGTAATGATCAAGTGATCTCTCTCCTGCCATCCATCTCCACCCTCTGACAAACAGAGGCTAGGGGCACCATTCCTTACCCATCCTGGCTAATAGCCATTAATGGATTTAACCTCCATGAATTTATCTAGTTCTCTTTTAAACCCTGATATAGTCCTAGCCTTCACAACTTCCTCAGGCAAGGAGTTCCACAGGTTGACTGTGCGCTGTGTGAATGTGTGTTGCCTTCTGGCAGTTCCATCCAACAATGCCCACTGCATGAATTTCAAACCTCAGCTTGCCCAGGAACTGCTCAAGGTCTTATCAGATTCATAGTCCCAGCAGGAAGTGCTAGCAGTGGGGATCTGATAGGGTCACAAGTTGATGCCTCAGCAGGCTGGCGGGGGAGAGGACAGACTGTCAGACCAGCTACCATCTCCAGAAGCTCTCCCCTCCTTGGACGGGGGAGTGGCCTGACCTGGCAACCCGTCCAAAGAAAGAGGCATATATGAGAGAGAGAGAGAGAGAGACACACACACACACACCACAATTGACAGGTGGTGTGTGTGTGTGTGTGTGTGTGTGTGTGTGTAGACCTGTTGATCCACAGGCAGCGCTGATTGAGCAAGCCCCAGGTGAGAGTTGCACCTCCATCTCCAAGAGCTCACTGGAGAGCCCCGTGCCTCCTTGTCTAGCCCAGAAGTTTGTCTCTGATAGACATCAGCCTCATTCACTCTCTCCTGTCCGTCTAACCCCCATGAAATCCAAGCAATGCAAGGAGATTGCCTCGGTGCTCCTGAGCCGCCTGTCGCCATGCAGGAGGTCGTTCATTCTCCAGCTAGCTATGCCAGTTTGTTGTCACCCCAAAAGTGGATGGCTGTTTCTATGCGGTTTCCCCACGAATAAGCTCTCTGTGGTGCGTGCTTGTAAGGTGATCTGGATAATGGTCCTCTCCTGCCCTGAGAGCCACCCTGTTTGGCTTCATTAGTGGGTGAGAATTTCCTGGTGACATGGTGAATGGTCTTCACACTAGACTGGTTGACAATCTATCTTATTCCACGTTTTCTGTTTAATTAGCACTACAGTTCCACTGGTGCATCTACTGGTCTCAGCGAGGTCCTTTTTCCCCAAGCCTGATGTTAAAGTTTCCTTGGGTTCTTTGCCAAGAGCAGACTAAAGGCCTTTGAGGCCCCTCTAACATTTCGTTTCTTTGGTCACTAATTCCTTGAGCATTGCTGCTAAAAAGAGAACCATGCTTTCAAGTCTGCCACTGCACTCGATGCTCTACCCACGTAAAAATATAGTCCTTGCTGCAAAGAGTTAACAGTCTAGGTTACTGACAAGACACAATGGGTGAGTGACTCAAATGTGTAGGGTATGGGAGGCAGAAGATAACAAGGATATTTAGGCGAGTGGTTTGCACAGTGTAGCTTGCCAGCTGTTTCTAACATTTTTTAAGCAGTTCCTCTGGCCTTTAAAATCAACAAGTTCATAGGGAATAAAGTAATTGGCCATATTGTGCTCTCAAGTACGCTGGTATAAATCCAGAGTAGTAATTCTTCTCTGCGGTTCTCTCCCAGGGTCATGCTGGGGAGCTGCTAATACATATTGACCCTTTCCCTTGAAAAAGGAGTCAGGAGTTGAAGGGGGCATTACATCACTCACATGGGATGCAATGTTCCATCTGCTGATAAGATGGAACATAGGGGAGGGATAGCTCAGCGGTTTGAGCATTGGCCTGCTAAACCAGGGTTGTGAGTTAAATCCTTGAGGGGGCCATTTAAGGATCTGGGGCAAAAAGCTGTCTGGGGATTGGTCCTGCTTTGAGCAGGGGGTGGGCCTAGATGACCTCCTGAGGTCCCTTCAACCCTATGATTCTATGAAGAATGGCCAAACTGGGTCAGATCAATGGTCCATCTAGCCCAGTGTCCGGTGCCAGGTGCTTCAGAGGGGATGAACAGAACAGATAATCATCAAGTGATCTATTCCCAGCTTCTGGCAAACAGAAGCTAGGGACACTTCAAAGCATGGTTTTGCATCTTTGCCCATCCGGTCTAATAGCCATTGATGTGAGAGGGGGAGGGATAGGAGCGATCCTTCAAATTTTTTCAAAGCATTGGGAGTTGTGGCTTGAGGCAGTGGGAGTCCTGTGATGATGGGTATGTTCAAAAAAGCAGAATGACAAGGTGAGTAATTTCCCATTCTAGTTTAATTATTTCAATTCACAGCAAAAGCCCTGCAGACAATTATGGAGTTACATATGCAACTCGCAGGTTCCAGAAGACCATGAAAGGTTCCCCATCCTGTCTGGCCACCTACTCAATCTCCAGTTAAGGTTAACAAGACAAAGGTAACCACTTCAACCACCAATTTCCTTCCGAACACCTCCGTTTGTGATCCCCACTAGGATTGGCAATTCTATTCTGTACTCTCACTGGAAGGAGAAATGGCGCCCCATTACTCTATTTGAAGTCCGCCTCTTTCCCCTGCTGCCTCAGGACTTCTTCAGCAATAGCAGAAAGTGCATGTAATATTCACATGATAAACACACCAGCCTCCCTCAAAAGCATTTACAGGCGTAGTGAGCATTTTCATTTATCATAAAGGGGTCATTACAGCCTCTCCGCAGAGGCAAATGAAAATGCTCGGCCTGTCCGTTCAGCCGCAACTAATTCAGGTAGAGAAGGTGCTCCTATGGGAAGTGCCCTACTTACTGGCTGTTTGAAGGGGGATACAGTGCTGTACAGTGCTTTTCTTAAAGTCATTTTCTCCACAACCTGCAGGGAGTCACAAGGCAGCAGGAAGCCAGGAACCACGTAACTTCCAGGCTAACTTTCACTCCAGGAAATTCAAATGGAATTCAGGTCCTACCTTTTCCCAATGAGTGCTGGGAAGTCAAGCTGGGGCTCATTGCACCAAAACCACGACCAATGCAATTTTTGAAGAGCAACTACTGGAAATGTGAGTCTGTTCCAAGGTCAAACCATCTCCTCAGGCAGCCTGTCAGGAAAATGCACAGATCAGAGAGGAGACATTTCCCTGCTATATAAGAATAAAGTCCTATTTTCCATGTCCTGATTACCTGATACACCTCTACCCCGATATAACGCAACCCAATATAACACAAATTCGACTATAACGCAGTAAAGCAGTGCTCCGGGGGGGGCGGGGCTGCACACTCCGGTGGATCAAAGCAGTTCAATATAACGCGGTTTCACCTATAATGCAGTAAGATTTTTTTTGGCTCTCGAGGACAGCGTTATATCGAGGTAGAGGTGTACTTAAAATTATAGAGCACAATCAAGCCAGTGTTCACCTGAGTCATACAGCTGACTTTAATAGGACTACCTATTGAGTGAGATTTTGCAGGACTGGTCCCACCTACAACAAGGAGGATCTACTTGTGATGGCCCAGAGCATACAGCTGGTACCTCACACCTTCATGGAGCCTCTTGGACTTCAATGGGGCTGTGTGGGGATCCAGTTGCAGGGGCAGAGCCTAGGATTGTGTTACATTGGCCAGTTTTCTTTACATTCTTCTGAACCCTACAACGTGTATTTCATTACACCCAATTGTGAAGAGGGCCGCTCACCTCTTGAGCGTCTCCCTGTGGTTGGGTGCAGTGCTGCAGTCCTTTTCCTATTCCTAGCACACACATCTGCCCCCTTAGGTTGTCAACCTCATGTGGCGGGTGTTTGGTGGTACCCCCCTAGGCAGGTCACAAGATCAAAAGAAACACTTTCCAGGGTAGCAAAGAGTCCATCAAATAACCTGTCTGTCCTCAGCAAAGTCTTCAGCCCCAGCTCTGAGCCCCTTAAATTCTCCCCTTTGTTCGGGCTTACAAACGAGCCCTGCCCCCTTCTTGGGGGTTAGGTTAGGCTTGTTCCCCTTCCTGGGGTTTACGCCACTTTGCCGGTGGAGGAACCCGGGCCCACCCTCTACTCTGGGTTCAACCCAAGGACCCTATAAACTGCAGCCAGGCACTGCTCAATTCAGCTCACTGCTGCCACCTTCCTGGGCCTCTTCCCACCTGGTCCCTGATCGTCACCCTTATCTTAGGTCCCTGTGAACCCAGCTAGGCAAATGCAGCCAGAGATAAACCCTAGCTAGTCCTTTGGCTCCTTTGGCCAAAGGCCAGCACGGGACTGTCCTGATAGGCTCCTGCAACTCCTTTTATCTGAGCCTGCTGGGTTCTGATTGGCTGTCGCTACCCCTTTTAGGACCCTTCTAGGCCTCTTTAGGCAGGTCTGGAGGATCCATCTTCCTCTCACATTGCTGCTTCTTGTGGTAGGGTGAAGTAGGACCACAGAGCCTCCTCTAGGAAGCCCCTAAGGCCAGATACAGCCCATTGCACCAACATAATTCCAAGGCACTGGACGCTCTATTAGGAGTTGGTAACATATTGAATACTTAGCTTGTGTGGCCCAAAAGAATGAGAAGGGTCTTCTGCTGTGTAGGGAACCACGGAGTGATCTAACTGGTCTTAGATAACAGCAAGGCAGTTAGAATGGGGAGCAACTCCCTTCTTTAAGAAATTCTTATGTTCTTATCAAAAGAACCAGATTCACATGGGTTCCTTGGAGAGTGTCACTTGCTGCCAAGCAAAGGGTATGGAACAATGTTTGGCCAGACCTTTATTACAGGATGGTAGTAACCAGTTATTTTCACAGGTGGCATGCATGGGGTAGCATTGGCTAGACTCTCTCCCACAGGTTGGGTTCCCAGAGACTTCTTACTTTCTTTGCAAAGAAGTTTTGGCCAAACTAGAACATTCTTATATTTTTTTCAAATGAGATTTGGTCCAGCTTCTCAAATTGGCCTCAATCCCCCATCATTTTGAAAATGCATTTGTTTGCTTTATGAACTTCTCAACCATTTCATTAAATCAGATCACCAGGAATAGTTAAGGCAGAATCAAAACAAAAAGAACAGCCTCCGTGATGGTAGTATCCTAGCGATAGGTGATGTGGAGAGGTGCAGTCACTACTGGAGCACTAGCTTATGGCCAGGTGTGGCATAGCAACTCTCTCCCCACTTGGCGTTTCCTGCTGAGAGTGACTGTCACTGCAGCGGTCTCTCTTCCTGGAACATGGCCCTCCGGCCAGGTCAGAGTTTAGTGCACCCCTTCTGGGGTTCTCCCCTCGGCAATCCAAATCTTGGTTCTCTTTCAGGTGACACACTAGAGCCTGCGTCAACCTTTGTCAGCTGCTTGCCAGGTCAGGATTCCAGGATTTATTCTTCCCCAAGGCTTCCTCCTCACCACTTCTCTGTTCACACAGAGTGACTGCAGAATCTCCCCCAGCAGTCCCTTCTGCTCTCAGCTTCCTGCCTTTGTAATCCCCTAGCTCCTCATCAGTTGAGCCTGGCTTTTTCTCTCTCTCTCTTGCAAGTGCTGCCAGATATGTTAACTGTCTTCTTAGGCCCCCATGAACCCATTCAGGGCCCGGGTGGGGCCTGCACCCAATCCCCGGTGCTCAACTCTGAAGGCTGCGTTGCACAAATGCCGTTTCTTCTGAACAGTTGTGATCTGAGCATAGCACTGAGACACTGACTCCATCTTAACCACCCTGCCTCTGCTTCCCCATCTATAAAATGGAGATAATATTAAAGTGCTCAAACTGGCTGGATAATACAGGGAAGAACCACATACATTTTTAGATTACATTTTCCAACCTGCTCTGGTTAATTATCTGCATCTCAGGTCTATTGTGAAAATTAGTTGATGCTTGTAAAGTGCCTTGAAGACGAATCATGCTGTAAAAAGGCCAAATAACATTATTGTGTTGCTAATAAGGGTATTTTAAACCCAAAGTAGGTCACTGAAGCAGTTGAGGGGTTGTTTAAAAAAAAAAAAAAACGACAATGCACATACACGTAACTGCTGCAGCATTAGAAATGTTTGTCGGTGACAAAAGATTATTAATCTTGACTGAAATAAAGAGCCCAGCGCTAGGCAGCATCCTCTGATGGATACTCTTGCTATTGTTCTTGTTGAGCATGTATAGTTTGGGATGCTGCTGGTGCTAAGTTTTCAGCTCATATGACCGAGTTGGTTCACTCTTTAGAATGCTCATATTTCCTGTCTGTCTTATAGATCCCATCACGGTTGTATCTGAATGTCTTGCACTAGCAAAGTCCCCAGTGGACTCTCTGGTTCTTCTCCCTTCTGGATGATTTGTTTATGTGAGGTGGTTTTGGCTGGGGATAGCAATGGGAGGATGAGGGAATCAATGCTGTGAGTGTCATTCTTGCTGCGGTCACAAGACTTTTTCACAGACAAAGGTTCTGCAGCGTTGCCAAACACAGACTCTGAATTTCCCTTCTCTGAATTGAAAGTTTGTTCCATAGTTGGATGCCCTCGACCTAGAGTACTTTGTCCGCAGCTCTCTGGTGCTTCAACCAGGAGTTTGGTCTGCATTGGCCTAGAGTAACACACCTGTCTTGGCAATTCATTGATTGGAATTTCTAGGGCAATCACCCAATTTGTGGCACAAATCTCTGAGATCAAACCACCACACACAGTCCACCAATCCATTTGAGAAACTAGCCAAATACCAAGAGTTCAAAGGTATTGCTTCACGTAGGAAATGCTTTACAGAGTTCAGCTTATAAAGATGGCAGTCTGGGAGCTGTTCTTCACAGGATCCCCTTTTCAGACTGCTGTATTTTTCTTTGTTGTGGATGTCATATTAAACATTAACAGACTTGACCCAATCTCAGGAGGTCAGACTTTTAGACACATTTGCTTAACTACCGAATGCCTGGCCTGCATGTTCAAGGGAACAGGACAGAACAGCTTACCCAACTTCTTCTTAGTAGCACGAGGGTAGCAGCTGGTAACAACTATAACAGATCTAGTTGCTAATTACACACACAGAGATATATCCGTTACACAAACCCCACAAAGGATTTTCAACAGGGATCACTGTTCACGCTCTTCCTGTTGGAGTCAATGGTAAAATTCCCCATTGACTCTGAAGGGAAAGTCAAACCAACACTGAGCCTTCTTGAAAATACCTCTCCTAGTTTTCTCTTTGTAAAAATCTCTGTCTCACACGTAGCTTTGTCCCATAATCTGAGCCGGCCTCTGATCAGAGAAAATCGAACGTCACACCACTAATTCCTCTATCGTGGAATGAGACTGCTAGGGAATGCAATGAAGACAGTAGGGACTCTCGAAACCCATGCTGCCCAAATATGCGGGAGAGGAGGAAGAAGAGAACATAAGAATGTAAAAACAGCCAGACTGGGTCAGACCAAGGGTCCCTCTAGCCCAGCATCCTGTCTTCCAACAGTGACTTCAGAGGGAATGAACAGAACAGGGGAATTAGTGAGCGAGCCATGTCCTGTCATCCAATCCCAGCTCCTGGCAGTCCGAGGTTTAGGGACACCCAGAGCATGGGGTTGTATCCCTGACCATCTTGGCTAATAGCCACTGATAGACCTCTTATCTTCCATGAGTTTATCCAGTTCTTTTTTTAACCCGGTTATACTTTAGGCTTCACAACATCCCCTCAACGAGTTCCACCAGTTGACTATGTGTTGTGTGAAGAAGTAATTCCTTGTGTGTGTTTTAAACTGCCATCTATACATTTCATTGGGTGACCCCTGCTTCTTGTGTTACATGAAGAGGTAAATAACACTTCCATATTTACGGGTCCGTGACTGCAGTTCCTAAGTGCTATGATGATACAAATAAATAATGCTTTAAAAAAATAAAGCAAAAGGCTAATTTGCAATACCCTTCCTCACACAAATAGGACCTTCATTCATGAGCTGGGAGCTGCGAGCGGCCGTACCTGAAGACGCTCAGGTAAACAAAGCGTCTCGCAGCCTGCCAGGGGCTTACTCTGAACAAGCCGTGAACCAAGTTTGGGAACCCCTGCCCTAATCAATTTTGTTGCCTTTCTTTGTACTTTTTTGGGGGATGGGGTGACTAGAACTGCATGCAGTATTCAAGGTGTGGATGTACCATGGATTTATATAGTGGCATTATGATATTTTGAGTCTTATCTCTCCTTCTCCTAATGGTTCCTAATGTTGTTAGTTTTTTTTGACGGCAGCTGCACATTGAGTGGATGTTTTCAGAGAACTATCCACAATGACACCAGGGGTTTGTTCTTGAATGGTAACAGCTAATTTAGAGTTGGGATTATGTTTTCCGGTGTCTGTTAATCAACACTGAATTTCATCTGCCATTTTATAGCCCTGTAACAAAGACACCAGTGAGAAGTATAGCAATTGGGCCCAGCCCACACAGAGAGTGTAGGGGTTTTCAGAAAACCCAGTTTCCCTGTGGTGAACAAATTGAGAGCAGGTATTGTTGCATTCAACACCTAACTGGTTTAGGAGCCTAAATCTCATTTTCAAAACTGATTTTGGGTTCTAAATGACTAAATCCCATTGATTGGCAGGGCTGGCCCTAGACCAAATGGCACCCCAGGTGAGAAGCATCTCCCCCCACCCACTTGTTAAACTTTAGAATAACTTATTTTCATTGCATATGTAGCCCATTTCATGACTTTGAAAGTCTGGAAGGTTACATGAGATTCTACAAAGGTCCAGAACGTTCTAGGAGGTTAATAAAAAATGAATCCACATACGGAATACCTGAAACATTTTACTTTGACCATTCTATTTTCCCTTTTGTTGCTAACAAAAACAGCATCCCGAGTCTGGCGCCCGCCAAGCGCAGCAGCCTGTCACCTGGATCGCCTGCCCCTACATCTGGCCCTGGTGATTGGCAATGGAATTTCGGTTCCTGGGAGCCTAAATCCCTTTTGAAAATGAAATTCAGGCTCTTAAATCAGTGAGTCATTGCAATGCTGAGTGCAGTAAAATCGAAATACCTTTAAAATCTTGGCTTAGGTCTATTGTAGGAGGGAGAATTTCCCCCTGAAAATGAAGCAATGCTGATGATAGCTAATCCCAATACTAACAAGCTAAACAACTGCAGGACAAACAAAGCTCCTAAGGAATTAGTGAAAACATTTTGCACAGTCAAGTTAAACTCTTGGTGCTGGTGTTTCACTTGTGCAGTTCTGCAAGCATTTGCTGTGAGTGAAAGAGAGTCCTTGACTGTGAGAACTCAGGGGAGCTACACACGATCCCGGACGCAGATCTCCCAAGACAGCCACAAGCAACTGTAGGTTAAAAAAACAATGATGTACTGTGCGTAATTGCTGTGTCATTGACAGTTGTCTGGAGCTGCTTCTTTTTTTTTTAACTTGTGAACAACATTTCTTCAGACCTGCCAAAGGTGTTTATCCTCACAGAAGATTAAATCCGTAGGGAGAGAGATGTGCAGAATAAAACAGCTCCAGCATAGCGTTCTATGCATTACAGGCACAGGAAGAGACAGGTTCTGCCAGACCTCAGTTGTAGGGAAGGGAAATTCAAAATGCTGGTCTGGACACAGTGCAGGGATTAGCTGTGATGCAACTTTGTGATCTGCTTTAATTGACCTTTCAACGTAGAACCATAAATCCTTCCCTCTGAATGCAGTGGATGGCGGTGAGCTTGCTTTACTTGCACGTGACAAGGGACAGATCACAAGCCATTCAACAGGTGCAACAGCAGCTAGCATCCTAACGCTAAACAAGCTGTGAATCTAACACCAAAGTGTTGTCAGGATTTCCTCCTCAAGAGAAACCAGGACCGGAACCAGAAGAGCTGCTATTTCTGTGCCGTCCCTCGCCTCCTTCAGGCCTTTCCTTAAAACCCACAGGGCAGAGCCTTCCTGGGCTGTCCTCCTTCCCAATATTGGCCCTGTGCCTTCTGCCAGGCAATAGGCATTGAATTTCAGATTGTGGACTCCCTGGAGCACAATTCCTGTTTTTCCTTCACATGTTTTGCAGCATGTTGTTCATACTTTGGGGCTTTAAGTAAAAAATATGACCAAGTAAAAACATCCAACTAATAACTTAAATAAATATCCAAGACAGAACTCAAACAGCTGCTGCAGAATCAGATTCAACTTCATGGGCTGTTAACAGCAGACACTTGAGTTCCTGGATCAACTTCACCCCTGACATAGGTAGTGAGGTAAATAGGAGTCCTGTCTATTGAATTTGGCCTCACTATTTAGGAAGTTGGGCTTCCTTTTCCGTTACAAAGCAACTAAGGCCATGGGATTGGTGAGAGATTTCACAACCCCCGGCATAGGCACCAGTCCGGCAAAGCACTTAAGCACATGCTTAACTTTAGGGATGTGGGTAGCCGCCCTGAATGAATGGGACTACTGGAGTGGAGCCGTGCAGAATGCAGAACAGTGTTAGAAGAAACTGAGAGAGGATGCAATCCTACACTGCAACTGATGAGAATGGGAGCAAGTGCGTGGTCTTTCTGAAGATTTGACTCATATTCTCTATTGGAGTTTGGAGGGCTATCATCGGCATTTTATTTTTTCCATCTGACCTTCCCGTCCAAGCGTACGCCTGCATGTTGTCTCTGTGACAGTCAACTTCTCCCCCAACAGTGAGACAATCCATTCCTGCAGTTTACAGCTTCCTGGCCAGCTGGAAGCCATAACAATAATCAGACGAAGTAACTTTTGGGGGCTGTTTGGTACCTTTTTCGCCAATGCCGTTCTCACACTGATAACATTCCTTTGATTGCCCTGAAGTTACTCCTGATTTACATGACAGGAAATAAGAGCAGAATAAACCCCTATAATTCCTCTTTAGAATTCTTATTTTACAGGGAATCTGACAGTCAAATTTGACCCCAGACCAAGATTTAAAAGCAATAGAAAAGGATTCTGGAGATAATTTCTGTAAAATAATGACACCACTATTCCTGTGTATTTTTTTGCAAAGCCCCCATTGCAACCGATTGTAAATTCCTTGGGGCAAGGACTGTCTTTTTGTCCTGTGTTTGTACAGCGTCTAGCACAATAGGTTCCTGATCCATGACAGGGGCTAAGTGCTACCAAACTACAGATGATTCCATTAATAGTTAATGTTAGTGCATGAGAACCAAAAAGTGAAACTGACTCGCTACTGACCATAAAATAAAAACTGACTAAACTATTTTCTTTGCTTAGACTAAGAGAAAAACAGCATCAATAGTGAAGAGTAAGATTTTCAGTTTATTCATTCATAATAATCTAAGAGATACTGGTACCTGTAACACAAATAAGGAAATTAATTTTTGCCATCTATATATTTTTAATCTAATTATCATTTTAAGATTAAGAATAAAACCACCACTAATTGGCTAGTCATCAGCCTGGGTTAATTGCTGCAAGGTGAAGCTAACATTAAGGAATGTCATAACAAATTGTCCTTAAATTGCATCAAGCTGCTAAAAATATAAACCTTTAATTATTAGTTCATAACATCAAGTGAGAGAGGAAAGCACTGCAGAAGTGATGAGGTGTAATAGGGCACATCTGTGCTTCACAATCATAGTTGGTCATTAAGAAGGCATCTGTTGATAAGAAGTAACCGGTTAGGGACCATCTCGTACATCAAGGAGCATGAAGATTACAACCAAGAAACAGTGAGGAAGTAGAAATGGGGAATGTAATTCATGTTACACAGCTTAGTCTGTCAGACCACTGCAGGGTAGCTTGGGCTTGTGGGGAAGGGATAGCTCAGTGGCTTGAGCATTAGCTCCCTAAACCCAGGGTTGTGAGTTCAATCCCTGCGGGAGCCATTTAGGGATCTGGGGCAAAAATCAGTACTTGGTCCTGCTAGTGAAGGCAGAGGGCTGGGCTTGATGACCTTTCATCGTCCCTTCCAGCTCTATGAGATCGGTATAGCTCCATTTATTATTATCAGAGGAATGGCCAGTAGCTCCACACTGCATGCAATCACTGACCACAGTCCCCATGACTGGGTGCTGCAACAGACCATCGACACATCTACAGACCATAGGCTGATGACCAATGCTGCTAGCCCCATAATGTAAGACTCAGGGGAGGTGTTTTTCCACAGCAGTTTGGCAGGATCAGGCCCTGAATTGCTGCTTGACAAGTTCAGGCGTTAATAACTCTGATTTAGTTGACACTCTCTTAGTTCATTCAGTAAAGAAAAGGGGTGATTTGGTTTTTAATTGTCACCTAAATCACTTTTTAATCAGAAAATGCATTAAAAAATGTCATAGAACTCTCATAAATTCTCTCGGCAGATTCAGTGCGGAAAGACTAGGCTGGCCGAGAGGCTTGGCCAGAGTTGGGCTCCTTTACAAAAGCAGTTATGTGACATCAGCCACTGAGGGGGTGTGGGGGAGGGACAAAAATCAACGTTACCCCGGCAATACTGAGGTGGGACTAAACCGTCCCCCCCCCCCATGGAGCGAGACCAGTGAGCAGCCTAGTTCTAAACCGCTAAATACATACCCAGGGCTCAGCCTGCGTGGCAGGGAGAGGAAGCAGCTCCCCTGATTTAAATATTTAAACCAAAATAATGAGCTTAATAAACATAAGAGGAAAGCAAAAGGAGGGGGAGCTTCTCCTTAAAAGAAAGATGACCCAGATTTTAGGGTGCCACCTTGGAATCAGGGAGACCTGGGGTTGATTCCCTGCTCCACCACAGACTTCCTGTCTGACCTTAGCAAGTTAATTAGGCCCAGACCCTCAAAGGTATTTAACCACTTAACTCCCACTGGGCCATAGTCTTTGCTGGTGTAACTCCACTGAGGTGAATGGGGTTATGCCAGCAGGGTATGTTGCCCATAATGTCAGAAGAGTGGCATGCAATGCAAGCGTCCGAGGCCAGGTGTGTCAGTTACTGTATGTACAATGTTAGCAGCACAACAGGGCCCTGATCTCCACTGGGGTCGCTAGATGCTACAGGAATGCAGAGAAACAACAATCAGTCCCATATTGCACGTCCTGCCAGAACCTTGAAGGTGTAAGTTAAACTCCTCAACCAGAAAGAACGTCAGCTCAGATGCTCTTTGTTGCCATAAATATTCTGCCGTTGGTAAATGAACCAGCATTTCTATAACTATCCCTCCTCTTTTGATTACATTATCAAGTCATCAAGTGTTTGGGATTATATACTTGCATTTAAACTCGCACACGGGCCTGTGACTTAACAAACCTTGTCCCCCAGAGTTGTTCTTCTGCCTCAAGGTGAAATTTAATAGCGGAAGGGAACTATAGAAAAAGTCTGAATTGTTCATAACATAGCAAGTGCCTGGAAAAAAGAGAGATTGCTGGGACTTCAATTTGGTAGGCCTAGTATTGTCCATTGTGGTTTCAGCCACATACATCCAATACTGGGAAGCTGCATGCCAATCATAACTTTTAAAAATAAAAAATTAAATTTGCGGGAAATATGCAATCCAATGGAAACTGCAATTTTGTTAGCTATCTGTTTCCGTGCTTAATGACTCCAGGAAATATTTTCAACTCTTCTAAATGCCATATAAAGTTACTTGAAGAACTATTTCAATTTCTTATAATCCTTTGAAGATTTCATTGCTTTTATATTTCAATGTGGAAAGAATTTTCATTACAGTATATGAAGCCAGGTGACAATGCAGACTGAGTGATTTCCAAAATATTTACTAGACTTTGGGCGACCCCTACTGTTTCTAAAGTGTAAAACTTTGCCTATTTTTCATCCTATACTCCTCCTATTTACTGTTTAGCACGTGTTACAGCAATTCCTGTCTTTCCTTGACATTACAGCTTTATATTATATATAGAGCCAGGGTGAGAGCATTTGATCTGGTGGGAATGAAGCAAGGACAGTATGTATCTACAGCCCAATTTTTTGCAGTAAAATTCTGTGCAATCTTACATAGACTATGTAGAATTTCAAGGGGAACATTTAGAAATGTTTAGTACATAAATTTAAACCTTTGAAAATGCTCTGAGGTGGTGAGGTACATTTTGAAATTTTGTACATACAAAATTCCTAGTTGTTTCTCACAGACCCTCCTAACATGTAGAGTACATTCCATTGCCTCCTGCAGAACAGGTTTTTAAAATTGAGAGCACTTTGTTCTAACTTCTGAAAAATTCTACTTTCAGCAATATTCCCTCCCTATTCAATGGGGGGTTGGACTAGATGACCTCCTGAGGTCTTTTCCAACCCCAATCTTCTGTGATTCTATGAATCGGGGTTTTGTGGTCTCCTCCCAAAAAAGTGTCTTTTTTACAATGGGATAAGTAATGTGCACCTGTAGTTATACCTCAGGGTATCTAGGTGAGGTCAACCACGAGAGGGGGTATAATGCTAACCTCACCCAGCTGCTTTATGGTAAAAACTGCAGGTGACTTTTCTCCAACAGGATTTTACAATGGGACAGCTAATGGAGTAGTTCTAAACCAGAGGTAGGTGTACCCCTGGGGATACGGAGAGGTCTTCCAAGGGGTACATCAACTCATCTAGATCAGTGTTTCTCAACCAGGGGGAGGATGGGTTTAGGGGGAGTCGAAAGTGCAGGGCTGGCATTAGGGGGTGACAAGCAGGGCAACTGTCCGGGGCTCCATGCCACAGGAGGTTGCGCCATGCTAATTTACATGCTTCAGCTCCGGGTGGCAGGACTTGCGCTTCAGACTCCTGAAATGGGTACGGGTTGAGAACCACTGAGCGAATGCACATTCGTTACCCTGCTGTGAACACCCCCACCCTTTTCCCCGTGAAGACACAGCCTAAATCTTCTAGGAAAAGTAGACTCTGTCTAAACGGTGAACATTTTTTGGTGCCCAATTGCATATTAAACAGAACGTGGATGAAATCGAAGGAGCGATACTTCTATGCCTTATTGAAACATAATTGGACCTGAACTATATCTGTCATTCAACCTAGACTGCAGGCACTTTAGGGGATGGGCTGTCTCTATACTTCTCTTTTTACACCACCACCTAGATCAAGGGGGCGGTGCTCACTGTTTGGGGCCTATGGGGCCAGTGTCCTAATTTTGGTACCCTCAACAACTGACTGATCCAACATGTCACAAAATGTCCCTTTGCAACCACCAAGTCATCTGTACAGCTACAGTGCAGATGTAACAGCAGGGCAGGCGCTTCTATTAGCAGATGCTGCAACCCGGCAGCAAGATGCTGACTAGCTCATTGATGTGACTCCACCTTTTATATAGAGAAAGTAGCAAAGGGTCTTTGGGAAGAGGGAGCTCGAGTCCACAGCACAGCGGACACTACAGGAACCCTTAGGAACAGCCCAGTTTAGGGAGGAAAGCGTAGTCTGAGGTTTATATTTTTATTGGCCACTCAGATGACTATAAAGCCAATCTCCGGGCAGGTGGCGAATTGGGTGTAAATGCAACGTGATGGATTCTGTTCAGGGAAGGATGGGAACTCCACCCACCTAGCACAGGGCAGGCAGACAGCTGTAGCCGACACAATATTGACAGATATGAGAAGGAGTTTTCTACCAAGCTGGTGGTTTTATCTACAGTATGTCAGATAAAATTATACTTTTATCTTCGGTGCTGCCAAGAAATACTGTCAGGACACTGAGGTCAGTTACTACAAGCGTTCATCAGATAATTAACTTTAAAGATAAAACCAATGAACAAATTGATCCAAACTGAAGACAGCACATCACAAGAAGGGACGTGCCAATTCTCAATTAGGAAAATATTCAGTTACCAAAGATTTGCAATGAATGACCTTATGGCAGTTTTATGGAAACACAACAACAACAAAGGAGACCATTGTTAAGCTCACGTTACAAGATGTACCAGAACGTCATTGCAGCATGAATGTCTTCATAAAAAGTAAAATGTAAAAAAAGGTTTTGAAAGATTTTCCTCTGAAAAGTTGGGCAAAAACTGACCACGGTAGAAACTGAGAACAGGCACAAAATCCCAATACTGCAGTTTGCAAAATAAAATATGAAGACACTTCTGAAAGCCAAGAACCGTATCAATTAGATCAGCCAACAGAAAGGATATTAAATAAGTAAATACTCTACTAAATGGGCTCATTTTCAGAGAGCTTAATCTAGCCTCTGAGCAGACTTCTGTAGTTTTGCTTGCACAAAAATTTGCATATGCAAAGACGTGATTCTGTGCATTGAATGGATTCCATCTTGGCCCATGTGTATATAGGTCGGCGCACATCCGTTCTTTATTTAAATCTTTCATCTAATATGCAAACTATAAACACCGATGCTTTCAATCTAGGACCAAATCTACATACTGCTACTGTATCTCTTTCTCTACATGTCTAAAAATAAACTAAAATCCAGCTGTTAAACAAACCTAAGCAGGACAATGAAAAGATTTTGATTTTTAATGTAGTATGTTATCAAGGCATCCGTTGTTCAGACAGATGCACCTGTGTGTACAATTGAAGAGATTGCTGCCGCTGAAACTCATGCAGTGTTTACTGCTCCACTGCAGAGGCAACGGCTTAGTTGTGCTGACGCGCAGATCATGCAAGATCATGGATGGAAAATCCCCAGTCGGCTCATCTTCTCTGCAAGCCCATAGTTATTTCCCTGATCAAAGGGAGATTCAGTTTGTGGACACAGGCTATACAGCATTTGATATGCCCCCCATCTCTCCACAGGAGGGGTTAGAGGCCACTGCAGGTTTCCCAAGGAAGTAACAGGTTGGGCCAACTGATTAACTATGCAAAGAAAACTTGAACGGGGACATTGCACGGCCACGTGGCCTCAAAGATCATTGAAAATCATGGGAATTTTTATCTGGACTTCTGTGGGCTTTGGATCAGGCCTTTGTTGTCTGACGACATTTGATTCACATGCAATAAGTGGAAATGGTTCCTTCATGCCTAGTGAGAAAACCCCAGACTTGATGGGGTGGTTTCAACTGACACCTAGTTGGTAGCTGCGGGATGGTGGATTTGAGACACATCCAGGCATATAATGTCAACAAGGGTTCTTACTGTGTTTGGAGAGGGATTAAGGCAGAGGTGGGCAAACTACAGCCCGCAGGCCACATCTGGCCCATGGGACCGTCCTGCCAGGCCCCTAAGCTCCTGGCCCGGGAGGCTAGCCCCCGTCCCCTCTCCTCCCCTCCCCCCCCCCCCCGGCCCCTTCCCCCGCAGCCTCAGCTCGCTCCCCCGTTGGCGCAGTGCTCTGGGCGGTGAGGCTGTGAGCTCCTGGGGCAGCGCAGCTGCAGAGCCCGGCCTGACCTGGTCTCTGTGCTGCATGGTGGAGTTGGCATCGTTGTGGCCCGGCTCCAGCTGGGTGGCGTGGCTGCCTGTCCTGGTGCTCTGGGCGGCGCGGCTGTAGCACCACCAGCCACCAACGCTCCAGGCAGCGCGGTAAGGGGACAGGGAGCAGGAGGGCTGGATAGAGGGTAGGGGAGTTTGGGGTGGTGGTCAGGGGGCAGGAGTGTGGATAGGGGTCAGGGTGGTTGGGAGGAACAGGGGGTTGAATGGGGGCAGGGATCCTGGGGGGAGGCAGATAGGAGGTGGGGACCGGGCCACGACCCCCTCCCCTAACCAGCCCTCTATACAATTTACAAAACCCAATGCAGCCCTCAGGCCAAAAAGTTTGCTCACCCTGGGATTAAGGGCATCTCTACACTGCCCCGCAGTTCGGGGGGGGGGTGTGTGTAAATAGCAGTGCACATCAATGTGCGGCACTGTAACTCCCCCGTGTGGATGCTGCGGATGCAAACAGAAAGGTCCTTAGAACATGCGGGCAGCATCCACGGGGCGGGGCGGGGTGGCAGAAAAGTGATTGGGTGAGCACTACTTTTCACACTCCGGTAGTCTGAACTGCAGGGCAGTGTTGACGTGCCCTAAGGCACAGAGACACATAGCAGCTGGTATCAGTGTCTTGGAAGAAGCAGCAGCAGTCAATGAAAAGAAGTCTCGCTGGAAATTAGACTGTGCTGTTTTGCTGGAGTGCTAAAAGTGGGGCCACCGCTTTAAGTTCTAAGCTGCAGCCTGCTTTTAATCAGAAATAGCCTCGGTCGCATGTGCATATAACCCGCAACCAATTACACTAGAAATGCTGCATCCATGGTTGGATCCACTCATTTCTTTCCCATCAAGGAAATGATACATTCCAGTGCACAGATCCTCAATTACAGCCATGAAGGACATTTTGCAGCGCAGAGGCTTTGAATCATCAGTAGCCTGGTGGTCCTGCGGCATAACCTAGAGCAGCCCCCAGGTTTCAGCATCAATGACTAATTGACACTTTGGCTAAAGGTTAACCTTTGTTAAAGACCCAGTGGCAGGGTGCTTCCTAGTTCTATACTAGTGTGACAGAAATGGAGCTGATCTGTAATAACATTATGAATACTGAGGTGTAACAATTTTATGAATGCTTTATATGACTAGCCAGTGAGGGAAAGTTACTGGATATTGGGTTATAAGATTTCCTGTGTGACTGTTTTGATCTAACTTATTTTGTAGGCTGTGGGAAAACCCAACAAGGAAGCAACACAATGGCTTTCTGTGATGGGAGGTACTTGGCTCTTCGTGGCCCCCTTCTGGAGGCCTTACTACACCTCACCCCAGAAAGGAGCAGCGAAGGTGGTTCCTCCAGACTTGCCTAGAGAGGCCTCATTGAAGGAGCCAATCAGAGCTCAGCAGGCTCATGTAAAAGGAGTAGCAGGGCCTGAGCAGGTCAGTCCCTGGCTGGGACCAGAATGGTGGGGCACTTCACTCCACAACTGGCTGCATTTAGTGGACCTGGGGGAGAAAGGACCTCAGAACTGTAACCCTAAAGTAATGGGTGGAGGTAAAGAGACCAAGTGGGAAGAGGCCCAGGGAAGCAATAACAACTAATTAAAGGACCTGCACATGACTGCTGTCAATAAGGTCCCTGGATTGGGACCCGGAGTAGTGGACGGGCCCAGGTTCCCCCACTGATGAAGTAGCCGAAGCCCTGAGAAGGGGAAAAGGCTTGTTTGTAAGTCCAAGAAAAGGACTGGATTTAAAGGGCTTGAAGACAGGGCTGAAGACCCTGGTGAGGGCAGTTTGTTGAACTCTTTGCTACCCTGGAAGGGGTCCATTTTTGACTGTGACTTGGCCAAAGGGCTGAGCCACTGAAGACCCACCTAACGAAGTTTGAAACCTACAGGGGGCACCAGGAGCAGGAAAGAGAGTGCCCCCTGGCAGCTGGGTGTGGGAGTGCAATCAAATGGTAAATGTCCCCAGTTACACTTCCCAGATGAGAACACCCAAACACACGTTTGAAAGACAACAAGCAAAACAATCCACTTCAAGGACCTTGCTTCCTGTCTCCAAGGAAGATGCAAATTTGTTCTGTGAGGCTGGAAACATGGAGCTCAAAGGATATTAAACAGTCAAAAGTCCTCTCAGAAGAAGAGGGAGGTGTCACTTGTCACACTCTGTCTAGGGACACAGGCTGATGCAGAGAGAGAGGTTTAGAGCAGGGAGTCTAAAGTAATTGGGCCCTCCCAGGTCCAGGAACTGGAAAGCCTTAGGGAAGAGCTAGCTACATGTTCTTTGATTGTTTTTAGACTTGTTTTTTCTGAAATGCTTTTGGTCTAAATAAATGACCAAGTGGCCTCCTAAAAGCAAAATATTATTCATTGCCACTGTCATTGCCAAGGCAGGAACAGAACTGGCCCTAAGTCAGACCTGTTGAGGTAAATCTCGGTTAGTACCAAGGGCCTACAAGCCAGGGCCCTGTCTGAGAGTGGGAGAATCATGAGGTTTCACCCTGAGGGACAAGAGAGAGCAAGAGGCCTGAGACTTAGAGGGGGTGCACTTGGAGAGACCAGAAGGGGCCAGAGGTGCAGTTCACCTGGCGACTGTGACAGTTAGAATCATGTTGTTGTTGTTTTAAATATATTTACTCATGATCTGGAAAAGAAGATGAGCAGTGATGTGGCAAGATTTGCACAGGGTGAAATTATTTGTCAGTGAAGCCCAGAGAAGACTGGCCAATTGCAGAGGGCCCTCACCAGGCTAGGGGGAATGGTCATGACTGATGGCAGATTGAGTATAATCTTGATAAATGCATAGTTATGCACCCTGGAGGGAAAAATTTGAATTACTCTGACAATTTAGAGTTCTAGATTAACAGTGTCCATTTAGAAAAGGGACCTGGGCAGCACCAGTGATGGCTCAATTAAGACCTCTACTCAGTGAGCAGCTGTGCTTAAAGAAAGCAAACAAGAGATTAGGATAGCTAAAGAATGGGGTGGAGAACACAGGAAGTATTACAATGCTATCATATAGCTCTATGGTTCACTCTGATCTGAAATACCGTGTGCACTGGTCACCTCATCTCAAGAAGACTATTGCAGAATCAGAAGGGGTTCAGAGAAGGGTGAAAAGAATGTGTAGGAGGCCTGGGCGGGGGGGGGGAGAGGGAAAAATCTCAAATGAAGAGAGACTGGGATTGCTCACTTTAGAAAGATGAATGTGAGGCAATGTGGTGAACTCGACAAAGTAATTAATGGTCCAGAGAACGGAGGTCAGGACTCTTCTCCATGTCTTGTAACAAACCAGTGAAACATTCAATGAACTGGAAGGTGGCAAGGTTTGAAGAGGGATTGGACAATTTTATAGATAACTTTTAATTCTGGATAATCTGGCTAATATAGACATAGTTTTAGAATAGATACAAACCCTCATGCTTCAGGAATGACACCAACTGTACCAATTAGGGATTAGGATGAGCCTTGCATAGAGGGGAGGTTATCTTACATCTGTCTACTGTGGGACTTCTAGCAACGTCCATTGAAACATCTGGTGCTGGCCAGTGTCGGAGACAGGGGATTGAGCAATGAGCCTGATTGAGTTTGACAATTCCAATGTATGTCTCCAGTTAAGTGACAGAGTTCACAGTCAACAGGGACCGCCCAGAGATCCTCCAGCAAAGTCAGGGGAGACTTGTCTTGGTATTCCTAATGAAATAAACAAGCAGAAAAATTGGGGCGGGGGGGGAACTACCCAGGCCTTCTTTATCCATCAAAAAAGAAGGGCACAAAGCCATTAAAAAAATCTTTGCAGGTCACCTTTAATTAATTAATTAATTTAATGAGTACAGAGTGTGTTTTAGAAACACTAAGGGGAACCTTTCCAAACCTTAAAAAGTGTATCCTGCTTATTGTTTAATTTGTCGTGAAGGAGACACGAAGTTCTCCTTTAGCTAATTCAGCCTTTTCCAGCAGTCATGACAGGGCTCAGCTAGGATTCTGCGCCACCTGCTGTATTCTGTTATCTGTAACACTGCTAATATTGGATTTCACATCTTGCAAATGAGTGTAAGACATTCATTAGCACATGCATTGCCATCAAGGCGGATGCAGTTGTAGGGATTCTAAGCCTTTCAGATGTAACTGGCTCATTTTCACCTCCTACATTTCAAAGAGGTTACAGAACGCTGCTCTACACATTGCAGACCACTTCTGCTCCCTCCCTGGTTGCTTGAGAGTGGAACTCTGAGCAGGCAGGAGGAAAGGAAACTGCCGTTTTAAAAAATGACAATAAAGCAGAATTCTTAAAATACTGTTTGACAAGCAGGGTCCAACCACCCCCAGAGAAGAACAGGGGCCTCGAACCCTAAAGAATAAACATGTGTCGAAAGGGTAGCCGTGTTAGTCTGCATCTGTAAAAGCAGCAAAGAGTCCTGTGGCACCATATAGACTAACTGACGTACTGGAGCATGAGCTTTCATGGATGAATACCCACTTCGACGTCCATTAGCCTATAAGGTGCCACAGGACTCTTTGCTGCTTTTAAAGAATAAACAGTTTGAATTAACTAACGGTGTACAATGTTTTGCTCTGAAATCTTGAGTAAGGTCTTTTATGAATGTTTGTAATGTTCTACATTTAATAAGCATTATGAGCTATGAGTACAGACTGTGGTTATGAATCTGTGTCTTTGTGTATATAGAAAACTGTGCTCAAACTTCAGCTCCACCGCACAGCAGGACAGCAAGCGATCGGACAGGGAGAGGCACCTCCGGAGCCAAGTGTTTCCACAAAACCAGACTGAAGTAAGGATCCCTTGTACAACTCAGGAAAAGACAAGGATGGGCCATTAAAGTTAATGGAAAGCCACTGATGGGCAACCCTGATTACATTGGCCTCATTACTACTACAAAAGTGATTTTTCCTCCCTTGGTATTCTACTGTTGAGAATAGCCCACTTCCACTTTAATTGAATTGTCTCATTAGCATTGACCCCCCACTTGGTAAGGCAACTCCCATCTTTTCATGTACTGTGTATATATACCTGCTACTGTATTTTTCACTCCATGCATCTGATGAAGTGGGTTCTAGCTCACGAAAGCTTATGCCCAAATAAATTTGTTAGTCTCTAAGGTGCCACAAGTACGCCTCGTTGTTTTTGCTGAGACTACTGGGGATTTCCCCCCTTTCAATGCAAGCCCTGTTAAAAGGGAAGGGGTTTGGATGAAAGGCAGGGGGAAACTGAGGCACAGCCTCTAGGCAGGAAGCTGTCCCTGAAACGCTGGATCCCCCTCTACAGCTAGGGGTCATGATGGGAAACGGTCCAAAGGCAATAGGTAACTTGTATTAAAAATGGGATTTTGTGTAATATGGAAGCGTGAAGTCTGAGGTTGTCTCTCTGTTGGTTTTCTGTGTAACCTGTAAATGTTTGTTCCCTTACTATTTAATCATGGGATCTGTGCTTTTTCTATTAAATAAACCTTGTTTATTTTTACCCAAGCAGGTCTCTGCTGTGCAAACTGTGTGGAGTGTGCATGCCAAAGCGAACTGATAACTGGGGGCTGGTTTCATGCCTTCAGGGATGACAGACCAGAGGGGAACAGTCCGAGTGTCTGACAGTTGAGACTTTGGGGAGGATGGATTTGGGGAAACTTGGAACTGGAAGGGCTGCTGGTGTCACCCTGTTAGCAGGAACTAGGCTAGTGGAAGCCAGGGTGAGGACATTGCACTCGTGGGCTGGCTACCGGTATCAGGGATCTGAACCATAGCAGCACAACATAAAGGCACCCCAAGGTTACAGGGCAGGCCGTGACAGAACCCCTTACTGGTCTGTGTGAACCCCAGAATGTCACAGCTTGCTACCCCTGAAAGATTTTTAAAAATTCAGTAGAAGCTTCTGTTCACACCAGCAGCAAACTGTGCCATCCAAAATAGCTTCAGGGAATAACAACAAGTGCAAAATACAACAACATTCCTAAAAATACATTATTATTGTTTTCTAATGGAAGAACTGCTCCACTGGGAGACTTAGCAACACATCTCAAAAAAATCCAAACTAAACGTGAAATGCTTTCCACAATGCACTGCCTCTCAAGTCAGGCTTACCCACATTCAGCTTCTAAGGAGTGACAGTCAGCCTCCTCTGACAAACACTTGAAAAGATATAACTACCATTTTCATATCAGCTTCATCTGGGATGATACAGAACTGTGAATACCAGGCTTGCTTTATGCAATATTTATTGCAGGTATCATCACGTATCAATTGCCTCCGCTGTGGCATTGTGGGATTTGCATAGCTGTCGCCTACCTCTTTGGTTATAGAATTTTCACATCTAAAATTGGATAGTGTCTAATGAAAACAAATAGATTGAGGAGGCCTCTGATTAAGGATATAAGGAATGACTCACGAGAACTCTTGAGGTCCCACAATCCATGGGTAGATGAGAATTCTGGGGCAAATTCTGCCTTCCTTACTTGTATAAGCAGTGTACAGATGAGAGAGGATTTGACTTCATAGAAGGTGTAGACGTTATTAGCTTCATCTAGGAACTAGTCAGTGAAATTCTGTGGTTTATGCAGGAGATTAGACTAGATGATCATAATGGTCTCTTCTGTCTTTATAATCTATTAAAATAATCTGTGAAAAATCTCTCCCTCTCTTCCTCATGAACTGTGTGAAGCTTGAAAGTTGTCCCTTCCACCAACAGCAGTTGGGCCAATAATAGATATTACCTCACTCTCCCACCTTGTCTCTCTCATATCCTGGGACTGACACAGCTACAACAATACTACAAGCAAAATATTAAATGAGTGGTCCTGTAAGAGTAATATTTCAACTTATAGATAAAATGTAGCAATGTCTTGTCTGTAGAGCATACAGAAAAAAACCCCTCTACTGGAATGTGAAATATAGCTTCAGCTAATGGATAAGCTCTGAGTTTAGTAACAATCCCACTTTCTTGAGATACAGCAAATAGTCTAAAATATCTGGGACAGTTATTTACACTGGTGATAAATTCCTCCGTGCAGCCCATGCAGAAAATGTTTTATATTTGTCAACATAGGACTTCCTATTAAAACACTTCTGGTTATGTCCTGCACCTCCTGAGAGAAGATCTGGTTTCTGATTATGGATGTATGAGGCACCGGTATCTTATGTTTATACAGTTTCTTTCATCTTTTACCCACAGAACTTTGCAAAGGGGGAGGAGAACCAAAAAGGGGTTCCCTCAGTGAAGAAGATGCTCTTTCCCTCAGCAAAGTTGGATGGGGCTTAGAGACAGTCTCCATCTTGGCTAGTACTCTGGGGACTGAACAGAGACTGAAAGTGAGAGTCTCTACAGCTTGAACTACAGAACCAGGGTCTGCAACTGGGCCTGGAACAGACTTGCATCCTCTGTGGACTGGGGACAGCACACACTGACCACTGGGTTACAACACTGATTGGTGCATAGGCCCTTTATTACCAGGGATTAAGGGGCAAATCAATCTTGACTTGGGGATTCAAGGCTGAATTTACTGGGCTTGCAGCCTTAGGGGTTTTTTTGGGGGGGGGGGAGAGAAGCATATCTTTACTTGTGAGTAAATTGGATATGGAAATTGAGACACAAGAAACATGGAACCCCACAATGCTATTATTTGTAGTCACTTTTCAGAACAGATGTTCATTTTAGGGGTGCTACTTTGGATATACTGATCAATTCTTTTGGAATGAATTGCTGTATTCCTTAGCACTGTATCTGTTGGATTATGAAAGTTACTTTATCTGCTCACGTCTCATTTGCTTTATTTGTTTCTGTAACTGCCCTGAGTCAGGTTTGATCAGAATCCCCATACAATTGTTAAAACAGAACAGACTTGCAGTGAATCCTTTTTATTCTTTCGTTCTTTGCTGAACCGCAGTGACTTCATCTCTTCCCACGGATGGCTCGGTACTGTTCCCAGAAACATGCAGCCATCTTCACTCAATTCAGAATTCATATTCACATAATTGAAAAGATGATTAAACTCCTCAGTCACCACTGTCCTTTTACAAGAATCCTTTAGCTGCCTACCTTTCCTGCCCACTCTTCCTGTTAGGCAAAGTTGTTATCATCCTTCCTGAGCACTTTGTACCATTTATTTTAGCACGAATCAAAGTTAGCTCAGTTCAGATTGTCTCTATGACACTGTAGCTCTCAGTGTATTTCAATAGCCACCCAGGCAACTCTTTGGACACTAGACTCCTGCCTTCCAGATACTAGTGTGCATGCATCCTCTTTCCATACCTCTATTCTGTGCTCTATAAGGCCTTATCCTGCACTTATCACCATAGTTTCTGAGCGCCTTCCAGTCTTGTGTTAAGCAGTGTGACTAATGTCTGTCATGGGGTATTTGTTCTCTCTCTCTTCCCAAGGGGGAGAAATGCGTGCGGTAGAGTGTTGTGATTTGGATTTTTTTTTTTTAATATACGTATTACGCATAAGTTGCTATAAGTTTCTGTTAGAGAAGGCAGGTCAAAGGAGTGTACCTGGTCCCGGTATTTGAGTGGAAGGTTTGTGATAGTTCCTGGGAGAGTTCATTCCACAGTCTCAAACTGGCCCCAGAGAAAGCGGTCTCCTGCACAGATGAGCTTTCATCTTATTGTAGAAAGTTTCATTATGACTAGGTGAAATGGTTGACCAGAATCTTCATCCTAGAGCCTAGGTGATCATTAAAAATACCCTGGATCCACTCATGGAGCAACCTTGCAGATAAGGACTGAGACCTTGAGCTGGGTAGGGAGCAAGGGACAGGTTTGATGTTCCTCTGGAGCCTGTGGTGTTGAGGAGATGTGCTGCAGTGTTCTGCACTAGTTGGAGTTTAAGTGCTGAAGACTTCATGACTGGGTATATTGTGTTGCTGTAGTCCAGCTGCGAGGTGACAAAGATGTGAATAACTGAGGCCAGGTGGTCATTTGTCAAGATGGAACAGCATCCTCCACCCAGCCAGAGAAAGCAGAAAGTGTTTCTCTTGGAGGCTGCTCTGTGATTTGCTTAGCGTCTGTGAGGAACTGAGGAGCACTTCTAAATTATGGACTGAATTGATTAATTCACAAGTCTTGGCTCAAGACTCCCTCAGGATGTCCAGAACTTCTTGATGAATGAACTCTGAACTTTGGGAATGCAGATGGGCTTGAGCCAGGTTGTTTGGGAAGCCTTCATGAATGTACTTGGTTCTGAAGCAGGCTGGAGGCACTCAGGAGCCATGAAGCGGTTTACCACTCTGGATTGCTCCATAGGGATGGAAGTTGGCTGCTGCAGTGCAGGCTGAAAGGAAGGCTCTTGTGGCCTGTAATGCAGCCTTAGCAAAATTCATTATGTTTCATCCTGTATGTATCAGCCTTTTCTCTCTTCCTTCAGCTCTGTGGTTTCCACCACCACGCTTTCTCCTGTTCCTCTGCTGCAAGATGTCACAAAACAAAGAAGATCTGTGTAGAGCAATGGGGAAGGAGGGACGATTTGGGCGCCAGTTTGTTGATGGTCAAAGCTAGCGTAGAATGATAACGATTCACCAGGTCCTTGACTCTTACCCTGCGGATGGAGAGCTGCAGCTCGTTAGCATGCCTTGGAATTTGGTGGAATCCATGAGTCCTTGTGGTCAGATCAGGATTATGGAAGTCCCTTGCTGCTGGGAGCTGTACATTTCCTTTAAAGGCCTGGCCTTCAGGACTCTGGTTTCTTTTACATCTTTGCTTTTATTTCATTTTATACCTGCTCTTAATCTCTAGGTTCTTCATCTTCTAAGTGCTTCCTTAGTCTTCTTCACAGACTCCCAGCTCCATGCTTTCTTATCCCACACCAGAGTTATCCTTGGACCATCCTCCCAGTTTCCATTAGCCACCAGGCCCCTTTTTTACTATCCTTCTCAAACACATCTCTTTCTGATGTGCTTCGCCTTACCAGGAAACTCACCCACTGCTTGTGTCTGAACTGTCCTCCCCTTCATTTGGTCAATGTGAATTGAGCTTTTAAAGACAGGAACCTTTTAAAATGTGTTGTGAAGCAGAACATACTAAAATTACGTAATGAGTAACATTCGTCATCATCATGCCTGTGTTCTACTTCCTGCTTTCTTCATTGCTCCAATATCATTTATCTGCACTCATTTCATTAGACTCTTTTCCCTGTGTGTCCTCAGCAAGGCCCCTTCCCATTTCACACATGATGCTGCCAATCTCTGTGTAACAGTAAATACAATCATGCCGTGAGGAGGAAGGCACAAGTGCAAGCTACCTGCCAATCTTCCCCTCGGCTGTATGTTTCCACAGTGGCTATAGCTCCACTCTTACTCCACTTGGATTCGTTCCCTAGATGATAAACTGGTAACTGTGCAGAAACTCAATTTATCTTGGCACAGTCCGGGCAACAAATCTTGCCATTGACTAGCATGCTTAATTGCTGACTGCTGTAGGCATTCTTCTGGATATATTAGGGTTACCATATTTTGAGCCTCCAAAAGGAGGACACTCCACGGGGCCCCGGCCCCGCCCCAGCCCCGCCCACGCCCCAACTCCGCCCCTTCCCCAAAGTCCCCACCCCAACTCCGCCCCCTCCCCTGCTTCCCGCGAACATTTGATTCGCGGGAAGCCTGAAGCAGGTAAAGGGGGTGTGGGGGGAGGAGGCGCGGCCCAGTCTGGCCCCCCCGGCCTCTCCAGCTTGGGTCGGCTCGGGCCCTGGGGTGCCGGCCCCGGGCCCGAGCACCCCCAGCCCGCCCAGCACTGCCGGCCCCTGGCCCAGTCCCCGGGCCAAGCACCCCCGGCCCGCTCGGCGCCCCTCAGCACCGCCGGCCCCCGGCGTGTCCGGCCCCCGGCCCTGCCGGCCCCCGGCGCGTCCGGCCCCGCGTCCGGCGTCCGGCCCCGCGTCCGCCCCCCCGGCGCGTCCGGCCCCGCGTCCGGCCCCCCGGCGCGTCCGGCCCCGCGTCCGGCCCCCCGGCGCGTCCGGCCCCGCGTCCGGCCCCGCCGGTCCTGATTTTCCCGGACATGTCCGGCTTTTTGGGATTTCCCCCCGGACGGGGATTTGGAGCCCGAAAAGCCGGACGTATGGTAACCCTAGGATATATCCTCTCTTTTTCACCTTTCAGGATATTTATCACTTTCTTAGACATTCACTCTACCACTCTGGCCACCCTCTTTCCATCCCTAGTATCTTTGTTTTTGAATTTACTCCTTTGGTTTTTTCATTGTCTTTCAATACATATTCCTTAGCTTCTTTCTCTAAATAGTCTCCTCTTGCTATCATGTCTTGCACGGCTGGTGCTGATTGTGTTTCATGTGTAATTCTCTACTCATTTCTCTTCCTGAATCCCTCTATTTCCTCCTGCTACTGTCACTCACCGTTACTCCTAAGATTTCTTGTTCTCACTAATCTCGGACTGCACGTGCAAAGTTTTCTTCATGTAGAATTTGTGTTGTTGAAAACTACAGCGATTGGGTGGTACAATAGCTCTTTAAAAGGTCACCAGTCATTGCCCCTTTAATTCAGGCCGCAAAGAGGAGGGGGGGGGGAAATTCTAGTGTCAGCTAGAAAGAAACTGAAGCATCATGGGGCAGGTCCAAATAAACAAAACCAATGCAGGTGTCATGCTATCTGGAGTGGCTCATGGTCATGAGTCCCAACCTCAGGGCAGACTGTTAAGAAGCTGGGCACAAGCCCTGAATTGCTTGTGAGTTCTACATTTAGATTTCGCCAATCAATTATCAAGTGCTCCTCAAGCACTACAACAGCCTTCCCATGGAGTCACAGACAGTCCACTCGGGTGCTCCAGTCTCTCTTGCCACCCAGACAAGCTTGCCATTGTGACAGATGGTCCCTTACACCAAACATCACAACAATATTCAGGTCACTCCCAGTCCCAAAAGACCAGTCACTTACCCCAGTCAGTTGCACCTCAGATTTCACACCAAAGACAGTGCTTGTAGCCAATTGTATTGTAGTGCCCCCTCTCCACCTGGTTACCTTCTTTAATGCCAATCTGCTTACAGGTTTTGATGGACAGGTCTGGGTTCTTCTGGATCCCGCCACCCACTCAGCAGGGTGTATCTTGCCTCCACTCTCCTCGCTCCTTCCTGGCAGGGTCACCAGGGCAGCTTGGGAGGAAAAGTCTAACCACAGGGTAACCCCCACTTACTTGCCAGAGAGTTGTAGGCTCCCAAAAAATAACACAAATGCATACAATATATTCAGCACAGTAATTATATTAAACAGGAGACAAATATAACATAACGAGGTAAAATACTATTTTTAGGGTCACCGGTGCCCACTCTGATAATACCCATGACTTTCCCCAGTTACGTGACCTGATGTAGCGAATGCAAAAATCAGTGTCCCGTCAGTACACGTACTTTGTTGGGGCCCTTGATGACCGATGACCACGATCTCTTCTCTGCAGTGTGGCTGACTGGGCTCAGTACAGCCCAAGGGACTCACAAGTGGGAGGAGGTGGTAAGTCCCGCCACAGGTTTAATACACAGCAGGTTATAAAATCCCCAAGCCCTCACTCCCTGGCTTGAGGACACAGTTCAGGGAGTAGGGGGTCCCAAAAACAATTTCCCTGACTAACTATAAGATGATGCACTCACAAACTCCATGAATGATCCTCAGGTTCAGAGCTGACTCTGGACTCCACAGTCACTGCAGAGGGGCCGATCTCTGCTGGCTGGGATCCTCCTCAGGCAGGAATCAGGCTGCGTCGGTCCCAGGATTTCCCCTCATCACAAAGGGGTGCAGGGCTCAAGGTGCAGGTTACACAACTGTACTAAAATCCAAACTAATCTCCTACCCCAGCGTCCAGACACACTGCTCACAGCAGCCCGGGACTCGCAGCCAGAGCAGAACTGACCATGTGGGGACTGGTCTCCCCTAGGGAGCTGGAGGGCGAACTCAGCCTGGCTGGGGAAGTTTCCCAGCAAAACTCTACAAACTGGGAGTCATCAGTGGAGAAGGAAAAGCCCAGCTGAGGGATCTGCTGTCAGGTCCCTAGAGGCCAGTTCTCAGGGGGAACCCTGCATGTAGGCCTGGGACTCACCAGCTCCCCACACACCCACTCCTGCCCTTGCCCTGGCTGGCTCCAGACTGACTCAAAAAATGGCTTCTCCCCTTTCCTGAGCCCTTTGGGAAGAGCATCTCACTCCCTATTGCTTGCCGGGCAGACTCGGAGTCTGCCCAGGCTCCCCCTCCCACCAGGGACATTGCCTCCCCCTGAGCTGCCAGCAGACAGAGCCCCAGGACTCTAGACCATCTCCTCGGGGGTTACGCGATAATAAACTGACTAAAGATTTATTAACTAGGAAAAAGAAATGTTATTTACAAGATTAAAGCAGGTAAACATACACTCACAAATGAGTTATGGTCTTAGGTTGCAAAAAGTAATAGAAGCTGCTAATGTGCAAGCTCTGTATGCCCTTTAGGGCTAACCCAAGCGAAACAGCTGGGCATCCCTTGCTTATGCTTACAAGTGTTGCCCTCTCCCTGAAGTCCAAGTAGCACAGGGATAAGAATTTCTTCTTGACACGGATGATTATTCCCTTCCCCCCAAGCTCAAGTGGATGGGACAAGTGTTTGTGCAGGTCTCCTCTAGCATTTCCCACTTGGTAATGCTTCTCCCCTGGCTGATCTAAAACTGTAACACCCACTTCCCCCCCCCCCAAAAAAAACCCCACATTTTGATTGTTACAGAGCAATCACTTAATATTAACCGTATAGTATGGGACACAGGTATTGTAAGTGAGATTGATGCAACTCACAAGCATTTCATAAAGTCAAAACACTTTTATACCTCTAATGCCTATTGAACAAAAATGCGAACATACAGATGAGCCAGACTGGTTTCCAGCTCTGCATTTGTCAGTGTTCAGTGAGGCCGAGGGGCCTTGGCATGAGCTGACACCTGGTCTGCCAGCATCACAGAGGCCAGTTTACTTCCACCTACTCTAGGAGTCTACAAAATGGAAGGCTCCGCTTCCTTGAGCCAAGAGTCTAGCTGGAGCACACAAGCAAAATTGTGGTCACAGTACCTAGGCCTCCTCTGTGCAAGCCAGGGGAATTACTCTCCAATTCTGCCTTTCCCCTAACTAGGATCTGGCTTGGGAGTCTCCTGCTTCGGCTATGACACCCGTGTTTCTTTTTATGGCTTCCCACTATTAGGAGACATCTGTCAGTAGCTTAACAAGCCACAACGGCTGATGTTTACCTCCAGGCCTGTTAACTCAGGTAATCTTTAAAGGCTAGCTTCCTCCTTCAGTGACCAAAATGGAGCTCCACCGAAGGAAGAGGTCACAACAGGATCGGGGCCTTAGTTTGCAAGCTCGTCAGGGCAGGGATTGTCTTTCTTTGTGTCTGTACAGCGCCTGGCATAATGGGGTCTGGAGTCTATAGTGCGCTATTTGTATTATAAACATTAAATAATTCAGTGAAGACAAAAAAAAAATCCATAAATAAAGGAGAATACATTTCAAACCTGAATGGGTACAGGAGTTTATTATGCAGTTTTACAACTGTTCAGTATGTTCCTGTCTCTCTCTCTCTCTTCCCCTCTCCCCCCTCTTTCTGTTGAAGTGATCTGCAATTAAAATGACCTTGGAGCATGTTGTTCTCACTCTAGATCATCAACCCTGCATACAGATAAACAAGCAGCCCTGAGCAGGAGACTCCATTATTCCTTGAAATGGAGCAGAACCCACTGAAGCAGCTTGTCACTTGCTTTATTACCGGAGTAATAGTCAAGTGTGGCCAGATTTAATCAGGCAGAGGTGATACCGAAGGCATGGGCCTTTCGCCTCCTGCTCAGAGGTGGGTTATAAGGAACCGTGCTCCTTTTCAATATTGTATGCAAAAACTTCTCTCTCTCTCTCTCTCTCTCACACGGTATTTCTCCACTGCACTTTTTTTTTCTGTCTAGCTTGTATCATTTTATTAACCTTTAAAAAAAAATGTTTTCATTGTGATACTGTCTCAATATCTTGCAGTAATATTGACATGCTAAAGAGGTCTCAAAGCGTGTACTAACCAGCTGTGATAACCATTAAGACAGAGAGCGTGATTATACCCTTTTATGCACTCAGGGCAACTACAATATACCAGGAAAGTAGCTGTTGTTCAGACCACATTTAGGGTCTGACATAAATCACAAAAGCAAAGAAATTCCAAGTTAAAACTAATTCTCTGCCTGTAACTCACCCCATTTAGCGTTGCTATTCTAGGGATTTCCAGCCAGTGTTATGCTTGGTGCTATAAGGTTATTATTAATTTTTACTGTGATAGAGTCTAGACATCAACATGCTAGGAATTTTATACATATAAGTTAGGATACTGCCCTCACCCCCAAAATGCTGGGGTTTGATTAAATGATTTTTTTCCCCCCTCAAAAAGTGTCTGTTTTTCATAGACTTTTTTTTTTAAAACTTAACTGAAAATTGGAATTTCAGTTTTGGGTCAAAAACCAAAATAAAAGCTGAAAAAATTGGAAATATTTCAATTCTGAAATGCCGCTGTGATTCATTATGCTAGTTGTAGTTTGGGTGCTTCGTGCTCCCCTTCATCTCTATAGGTTCCCCAGTTGGACTTCATGTCCCAAGATGCACCCCAGCCAGGAATCTGCTGTGATGTACCATCTCCCCTCATCAAGAGGGTGTCGCAGAAGATGTAGTCTGACCAAGGAATCTGGCCGATACAGGAGAATGTGAGTGTGAGATTTAATTAGTGCATCTCATTTAAATTAGTTGCCTCAGTGGAAGACTGTGGCCAGTGGTGTTTGAGATACTGCTTTGACAGCACAAGGCTTATCCCGGGGATGATAGCTTAGCTCGCTCATTCCATTGATCTGTCTATGGGAGACGGGGGCAAGTTATTTCCATGATGCGCACTACGGGAAAGACAATGACTACACTGACGTACTTATGGGTAACCACCATCTTAAAGAAATATATGGGCAAAGCTGACAGTGGAGATTTTGTCTGAGTGTGGATTGTGGGACTGGCCCACCGTATTAGCCTCTTCTGAAAGGCTGCGGCCAATTAATGGGACAGTGGCTACACTGAAAATTTGTCCTTCTTTCATTCTTCTGTTGTGCCGGCCTCCTGGATCTCAGGTAACCCATGCTCTGTACACCAATTATAGCCAGGTTTTCTTGTTATTTAGGTGATCAGCAGATAGTGGTATATCACATGCTCAATACACAAAAACAGCTCTGGCAGCTGTCTGGCAGGTCACACATTCCCCTCCTTTGGGCTGACTTGGGCTGAGATGCGAGGAAGTTTTAAGATTTCAATTCTCATTCAAATCCAGCCTGGAGTGGGAGTGACAGCATCCAAGTGTCAGTGTGCAGAACCTGAAGGCTTTCTTTTTCCGCGGCTTGCCACCTTACGACCCCAAAAGGCACTAATTCACTGTTTGTTTTTCCTTCCAGCCAGTCAGTTGCTGGAACTGTGTTGCTTTGCTAGTCGGCTTAAATCAATTCCCTAGCAAGTAGCACTCAATTTATTCAGTCCCCACTCAGATCCTTGTTTTCATGTGAAAAATCAGTAAAATTCCTTTGGCATTTTAAGATTTCAGCACAAGCCCACCTGGAATTTACCTAAATGTCTTCCTGCTCTCCATTGATTTTCTTCCGTATTGTGTGCCTGAGGCTAAGAGCCCATAAGTTGATTGCCTGTGTTATATGAGAGTGCTAATTCTTCCCTGGAGAGGGGTTTTTAGTTGAGATTCATCTTGGTGACCCCTGTAACCTTGCAGTTTTAAGCCATAAAACCATCCACTTCTCAAGGGCAACCTTCTGAACAAGAAATGATTCTTTTCATTTCAGAAATTAGAAGTCTGTTAAATCTCAAGTTATTTTGGGATTAGAGGAGCGGGTGTACAGTGGTGACAGTGATATGGAATTCAGAGGTCTGATGGTGAAAATAAAAAGACAAATCTAATGGCTGAACTAAACATTCTGACTGTATTCTAGTCCAAATTACACATCACGTTAAAGAGTACCAGTGTTTCAATGGAGATCAAATAGTTAGTGCTACTTAAAGTGGACCTCAAATGTATAAAACTAGATCAGAGGAAATCCATAGAAAATCGGAATTTCTCAAGATGTCGTCTATGGTGTTCCATGGCTTTGATATTTTTGAAATAGTTGAGTATTTGTGTTTTAGCAAAGAGTTCCGTCAAAAATCTCAGGTTATAGTACTTGGGCTGGTAGGATTTGAATTAGCCAAAGAGAATTTGGAGACAGAAAGCTAAATGTCTAGTAGGCTTCTAAAAACGCATGCACGATTAGAGATGGATGAAGATTTTTGGATGAATAGTTTATCCACTGAAAAACACAGTTTTGGGTCGACCAAAACAATTCACAAATTCAGATCAAATTTGGCAAATCATTTCAGAAAAAAAAAATTAAGGTTGAAACAAAACATTTTAACTTTGCATTTCAAAATGACATTTCATTTTGAAATTTAGCTAGTTGATTTTTTTTAAATAACTAAATGAAATGATCCTTTCCCCCCTTCAAAAATCCATTTTGAGTTCAATGAAACATTTCATATGACCCAAAACAAAATTTTTTTTAGAGAAAACCCAAAAACGTTCTGCTTTGGGTTGACCCAAAATATCAAATATATATATATATATTTGTAATTATTTTTCCGGTTCAGGCCTGTGACGGGGTTGGAAGGGGTTAAAATGGCCAGACAGGCCAATTAACTCCCCAGACTACACCTGGAGGAGGAGCCAGGAAGCTGGGTACAGACAGGAGGCTTCAGGAAGACAGGGAAGTAGGCTGCAGCCACTCCTTGAGTGGAGGGAGTTGGGAGAACGGCAAACCCAGAAAGTGGGGAAGCCAAATAGGTAGGAAGAAGCCCAAGGAAACAGCAGCAAGGGGTAGGATGGTACAGAGACCGTGGCTGTTTGTTATAGGGTCACTGGGCTGGAACCCAGTGTAGAGGGCGGGCCTGGGTTCCCCCATCAGCCACTGGGCAGTGGCACAGGGCATTGGAGACGCCAGCCAGACAGCGGGTCTGGAAAGACTTAGAATTCCCCGGAATGGGAGGACCTTAGTGACCTGACCAAGCCACAAAGAGGAGACTGCAGTCCCTGGAGTGAGAGGGGTTGCAGGGTGAGACAGCATGGGGGAAGACACCATCAGAGGGGGACCACAATGCCTGGCAGAGCTAATCCCCAGGACGGCCAGTGGGAGGCGCTGTTAGCAGTGAGTGTACCCAGTGACTTGCCTCTGGGCTGAAAAAAAAAAAAAAATCAGGTTTTTGCTCAGTTCTACGCACCAGTATTTGCAGCTGCTTCTGCCCGAGCACCTCACAAGCCTGTATGTGTGTGCAGAAACCTGGTAAATGTGCCCATGGATGGCTAGCCCAGCGTGCTAGTGCCTTGTGTGCTCAAATGGATGTGCTGGCTGGCAGAGAAGTCGACTGTTTTAGCTGGGCAACAGGAGAAAAGTCCTGAGGTCGTAGGGTGATTCCCCCTCAAGGTGCAACATTCCATGTGGGATAAGCGCTTCCTGGGGCTGAAGGCGGTTTAGAGGAATGTGCTCCACAGAATTCCTGCTGAGCAGTGAGAAAACAGGTTGCATTTTGATATGCCTCTAGCAGTACTATGTGGGCCACTGCCCTGATACAGAAAAGCACTTAAGTATGTGCCTAACTTTAAGCACATACTTAAGTCCTAGTGACTTCAGCGGGTCTTAAGCAAGTGCTTTGCTGATTTGGAGGCCTAAATGCCATTGTCAATCCTTGGGGTGAAATCTATCCCTCAGGCCCCCGTTCAGCAAGTACTTACGCACCTGCGTAACCCCATTAACTTCAATGGGACTAATTCACATGCTTAAAGTTAGGCAGTTCTCCAGTGGCTCACTTTGCCAACCCCTGTCTCAGAAACTGTTCCTTCAGAGCCACACTATAAAAAAAAAAAAATCTGTGTCAATAATTCAGAGCCTTTTATTTAACCCACAGAAATGGTGGTGGACTCACACTGATATTTTTCATGGCTTCCAGTCCTGCCGATCTCAGTCATTCTAACATGAGTGAGGGCCGGGATTTTTAAGGACATCCCTGCCAGTCACCTCATTCACTTATAACGTCCACGGAAAGCTCCCACAAAGGGAGCACGAACGCAATCAGAGCAAATTCATTTACATTTCATAAGGACAATTCGTGGGTATTTCGGCAGCGTTCACCCAGCTCCCAATGAATTCTGCCTCACCACACGTCCATCAAGGAGGTCAGCGGAGAAAAATGCAGGCACCTTGACAAAGGGAAAATTATCTGTTCAGTGCCCAGAGTGAGTAACCTGGCTGGCCACTGGTGGTTGTTC
Source organism: Chrysemys picta bellii (assembly GCF_011386835.1). Classification (NCBI taxonomy): domain Eukaryota; kingdom Metazoa; phylum Chordata; order Testudines; family Emydidae; genus Chrysemys; species Chrysemys picta. Next base: position 4,888,075 of record NC_088797.1, read on the forward strand.
GCTACTCAAAAACCTGTCCAAGGCCCGAGGGGGCCCATGGCAGAGCTAAGCTTAGAATCCACAGCTGCTGATAAGCAGACCAATGCTTTCACCATCCATTACGTTCCAAGTGGGATTTCAGGGCCTGACCCAAAGCCAATTGAAGGTAATGCAAAGACACTTATCGATTTCCCTGGGTTTTGGACCAGACCTTGAATGCAGCGAATGAGATTTTCCAAAGCACTCAATGCTGGCATAAATCTTCTCCCACTGATTTTCAATGGGAGCTTTGCCCTGGCTTTCAATGGGAGCAGACTTCAGCCCATGCTGACCATTTTTTAAAATCCCACCCAGTTCCTTTTAAAATGTAAGGCTGATCCTTCATCTGCTAGGCTACAAAGGCTTTGCTACTGGAGTCTTAAGCCTGGACTGTTGATACACTATATGAATACCCGAATCAACTGTATTGCTCATACACTGGTTACTGCAAATACTTTGTCAGATGCAGATATTTTAATGGAATAACTACTACAGAATCAGTGGTGGCATGGATATAATAAAGTTATAATATAAAGTATGGGCCAAGTCTTCTCCCATTGACTCAATGGGAGACCAACATTATAAACAGAAAACTTCTAAAATACACAACAGCTATCCTTATCATGATAAACATGTCTTAAAAGACATTCATCATTATACAAATCATTAGCACAGGGACAGCCAAAGAAGATCCCATTATCAAGCTGACAGTTATTCAGTAATTGGCACCAGGCTTACGCTGCTGTTCTGCAAAGGTTTGGCACGATGCCTTTCCCACCGTTTGGCACAGGCAAATGTGTGGTCCCAGTGACTTTGATCACAATTATTTTCTCCTTGACAGTGGCGCCAACTCTGTGCAGGCTGAGTTACACCTCTTGCGAGTCATTTTGAGGGGTTGCTTTCCCATGCTGCCATTTTCTTCACCTGGGGGGGGAGCTGAACAAAATGGTGCCTGGTTCATAGGTGTAAGATGGGTTTTTTTCCCCCTTTGTAGAACACTGAAGTTTAGGGGTAAGAAGAACAGAGAAGGTCTGAGGGCCTCACATGAATCACGGTCCTTTGGATCATCAGCAGATTTGGGGATGCTGCTCTCCTTTTATCTGACTGCACTGCTGCAAAGCAGTTTTCCTCTAACATTTCATTTCTCGGCTGATCAGTCTTTCTCCAAGTACTCATCTGGGGGAATAGCAACATACCATGTATCTTATTACACTATGAAAAAAAAAAAAAAAAAAAAAAAAAACCACCTTGGCTAAGATAAGTATCAATTGTATACCCATTGTAAGTAAGTTGCAGAAAAATCCATATGTTTGGGGTCATTATGTTGCAAGCTGGCCCTATATTGAGCAATATTTTATAAATATGAAAAAACCTGCTGCAAAGCGTGCCTGGACAATCCGGAGAGTCTGCAAATGGTCACTTTTTTCTGCCATAACATGAAGGAGGCTTGATGTGATGGCAGGTGTTAGGTCTTCAGATGATGCTCTAATACAACGGACTTGCTGTCTGGGTGAAGTTTGCAGCTTGGTCGGTATTTTACTTGAAAGTAGAACAATTATAACAGGGAGAAAAATTGTGTGGCAAGTTTGGTGGTGCTTTATTCTGTCCCCATGTGCTAGCGTTGTTCGTTGTGTACGGTAAAGCGATGCCTTGGTTTTGGTAACTGGACTTTCAGAAAGCAGTCTCTTCTTTCACTTAGTGTCAGATCCTCGGGGCTTTACATTATGGAGAGCTGTGAACCAGCTGTGCACTAGGCCAGGTGACAATGAGCTAGGTGCAGGGCCGGCTCTCACTTTGACGCCCCAAGCAAAAAAAAGCAGCACCACTCCGCAGAAACAAACCTCCCCCCTCCCCGAGCGCCTCCCTGCCCCGCTGAAACAAACAAACAAAAAACCCGAGCGCCGCCCCGCCACCCGAAGATTGGTCGCCTCTTACAAAGTGCCGCCCCAAGCACCTGCTTGGTTGGCTGGTGCCTGGAGCTGGCCCTGGCTAGGTTTGTTTCAGGGAGGTAGAGATCTGTACATGGACGTGAGTTGGGCAGCTGCTTAGCGAGGAGCTGGGGGCGGCGAAAAACAGGCCCAAAGGGACTAAAGGGCAAATCTTGAACACATTTGGGGCATGTAAACGACCCCTTTGATTCTTCCTGGCCCCAAACAATTTTTCTGGTCCCCACTGATGCTGCAGTAACCTTCAGGCAGAAAAAAAGGACCAGGAATGCTGACGAACAGAGCAAGTTGCTGTACCTGCAAACACTTATGAATGTGGCCAGTCCCACTAACTTCAATGGGGCTACTCATGCTGAAAGTTAAGCACATGCATAAGTGTTTGCCGGACCAGGGCCGTAACCCACTAAACAGCAGTAATGGCTCGCTAGTGAGGCTGTTTTTTGTCATTAAGGCTCAGGCCGGATAGTCAAGGAACGCTGAGCTATACTTCCGGTTCTATCACAGACTTCTTGCGTGACCTTGTTATTTATTGTTTGTGTTACTGGAGCAGCCACGAGCTAGGGCCCTGTTGTGCTGGGTGCAAAGAACCTGCAAGCTAAGCATGAGTGTGTGGACAACAGGTGGATGCCGCAGACAGAGCACAAGGGAACAATGAGACAGTACAGGTCAGCACAATAAGCAGTGTTCTCAACACACCAGCTGCCTAACCACTGTCAAGATATATGTAAAAAGCAACAGAGGGTCCTGTGGCACCTTTAAGACTAACAGAAGTATTGGGAGCATAAGCTTTCATGGGTAAGAACCTCACTTCTTCAGATGCAAGACAAGAAGTGAGGTTCTTACCCACAAAAGCTTATGCTCTCAATACTTCTGTTAGTCTTAAAGGTGCCACAGGACCCTCTGTTGCTTTTTACAGATTCAGACTAACACGGCTACCTCTCTGAAGATATATGTAGGCATTAAGGCAGAGGAGGGTTTGAAGGAGGACATGAGGTGGCTTCGCAGGTGCCTACGGGCAGCTCCTCCCATGCATGTGGCAGACCCTGGGAGAAAGCACAAAGTTGCTTGTTGGAAAACTGAAACATTTCTGTGCTTCCATGTGCACCTGATTGAAACAGGGATAATAACCTGCCTCTCTCACGAATGCTTGTGAAGCACTTTGGGATCTCCCGATGGATTTTATTATTAAAGCCTCCCTAGTGGGCATAGCTTTCAGTCTGGATGCACACTCCCCAGATCATTATGAACCCCTTTGGGATCTTCGACATGTTCAGTCACTCCTCATGTATCAGCCACTTCCCAGAATAACATTGCCAGGAACATTTACTCCTCTGATTAGCTTCATTCATCATCCCCGGCTAGAAAGTAAGAAAGCCGGGGGAGAGGGAAGGGAGAGATTCCCTTGTTTCTGAAATTTCTTAAGGACGAGAAAAGAGGGAAATGATTGTCGCTTTCTTCAAAGAGGAGCCCTTTGTTAGCTCTCCTGACACTCAGCAAATCAAAATGATTTGGAATTAAATTAATATGGATGGATGGGGCTGCCGGGTGCTGATAAGAGCATCTTCAGCTCTCATGGCAGAACATTGTGGCTCCCCTCACCCCAGCTGCTCACAGAACCCTCTATCAGATAAGAGGCAGACACAACTGTGCGAGAAGTGATAGGGAGGGAAGACGCTCAGCAGAATCTGAAGGGTCTTGCTTTCCAATCCTTGAATGTGCTGTACCCGCTGCTTTTAAGCTACAGAATGCTAGGGCCCTACCAAATTCACGTCTGTGAAAAACGTGTCACGGACCGTGAAATCAGATCTTCCCCATGAAATCTAGCTATCCTAAAGGGAGAGGGATGGGTAGGGCTGCAGTGCCCCAGCGCGGGCTCCTACTGTGCACCAGGCTCCAGCTGCTAGTCCCGGTGGGGCAGGGGGGGACAGGACTTCCTCTTCCCCTGCATGGCCACTCTTGGGGAAAGATCAGACCCACCTCCGGGTACCTCTCCCAGCAGCACGAAGCTCCGCGGCTGCTGCTTTCCAAGCCCAGCTCTGAAGGCAGTGCAGAAGTGAGGGTGGCAATTCCACGACCCCCTTACAATAATTTTGCGACCCCACATGACCCCCTTTTGGGTTGGGATCCCCACGGTTACATCACTGGGAAATTTCAGTTGTAAGCATCTGAAACCACGAAATTGACTATTTGAAAAATCCTATGACTGTGAAATTGACCAAAATGGACTGTGAATTTGGCAGGGCCCTAGAGAAGGCAATACCCAAAGACTGAGAGCAGCATATTGCATCTGTGCTTAACCGCTGCATCTAGAAGTTATTCTTTTCCGCCTTGTGATTGGAAGGGACCTCTCTTTCCCTGGCAGGTTTAGGGCTGGGCAAATGTCCCTGGCATCTCCCGATCCCCTGTTCTGGTCTTTCTAAAGCAGGCTGCATTTCCAGCCCCAAGACAAAGGCACACATTTCCACGTCCGGAGCTTATACTGCAGATCTCCCCTTACTGACCCTGACAGTTAAACAGCCAAACCCTGCGCTCCTTTGTATGAACTCTGCCACTTCGTATGTATGCCAATTCTCTGAATTTTTCTCCTTAGCTTTGGCAATCTGCAGGAAAGATCGCGTTTGATTTTTATGCTACACAGCTATTCTCTAACCTGAACATCTCATCTCCTAACCTTGGAGGCGAATGTTATTTGCTCCACCCTGGGAACCCACAAGAGGCTCCTCCTCAACACCCCAGACAGTTCTGTTTGTTTAATCTTCGGTGTTGCTCGTCTTTGCCATTGGCAATCTGCTCCCGAGCCCACGTTAGAGCTATCCCTTGTTCTGTTTAACCCATATGCATAAAGTCCAGTTATAATAAAGCCCCACTGCCACCTTCATGGTTTTAGTCAATTCGTATTGCTCTTGCGATCATCGCATCATTCACATACAGAGCCCCTAATTTCTTTCCCCATCAGCACTGCGAATATGAACGTGGGGTGCATGTCTAGAGTTTGCTTATTGCTCTCCTTTCTCCTCCGGCTCTGAAATCTCGCTGAAATTCCTTGTTGACTGCTGTAAGGTAATGAGTATGGGAGGAAATAATTGGAAGTGTCATGTTGTAGATGACCTGTTTCCACATGGGGAAAAAGATTTAGGTGGGTCCATTTGCAGAACGGGTGCCAAAGAACGCAAGCAGGGCAAAAGCAAGTTAATTTCTAAATGGGAGTGAGAGTCAAATAATTTTGGCTGGTACTGGCTCAGTTTTAATAATCTCTCAAGTAGCAATAGGGTTGTGCCTCACCCTTTGTCATAGCATATCAGGGTTGGAAGGGACCTCAGGAGGTCATCTAGTCCAACCCCCTGCTCAAAGCAAGACCAATTGCAAACTAAATCATCCCAGCCAGGGCTTTGTCAAGCCTGACCTTAAAAACCTCCAAGGAAGGAGATTCCACCACCTCCCTAGGGAACCCATTCCAGTGCTTTACCCCCTCCTACCGAAATTTTTTTTCCTAATATCCAGCCTAAACCTCCCCCACTGCAACTTGAGACCATTACTCCTTGTCCTGTATATTGAGGGCAGAACGGTCACTTAGTGTATGTTGACACTGCCGTCAGAGCTGTGATGTGATTTCTGCTCGGGCAGGCAAACCAACTAACTTTAATCTGGTTAGCTAAAAGCAGGACCACAGTGCTACACAAGCCGTCTGGAAACCTGGGTCTGTATTCATGCTGCTAGCTTGCACCACCGTCTGTGCCATGCCACCATGCCTTCACTGCTGTGGGTAGCCATGTGAGCTAAATTAACGCTAGTACGAGTATGCCATAGACACTCAGTGTCTGTATGGTGCTTAGTACATGGGGCCTCAATCTTGGCTGGCATTTATAGACAACCTTTAATTCAAGTCATAAGCAACAACTAAAAACATTGTAGGGAATTCCACTCCAAGCTCAGAGGTGATGCTCTTTGACGAGAAATGCCTGCCTGAATTTGCAGCTTTCTTCATAGCTTTTAAGGCCAGTAGGATCCATCCGATCATCTTGTATGACTTCCTGCATAACCCAGGCTGTAGAATTTCATCCAGATACTCATGTATTGAACCCGATAACCAAAAGACACCTTCCGACAGCCAGCCAGATTTCAAGGGCTGGAGAATGCACCACTTCCCATGGTAGTTGGAAGAGAATGCCCATTGTCTCACACAGATTGGGCTTGATTTGAACCTGCGTCGGGGCCACTGCTGTACTGAGACCCAGCGTAGTGCATTGGAGTGGCCTCACTCCAGTGCAGAGGGGCTTAACTCCCCCTGGTGGGTGCAGCTAAGCCCACCCCACCCCCTGGCTGGAATGCAAGGGTGGACAGGAAGGAAAAGAGTAGGGCCCTACAGCTCCATTGTGGCCAGACCAGGGAAGGAGGCAGACGTCCCTCCCAGAGAGCTGAGCCCTGAGCAGGTCCAGGACTGGCCTCGGAGAAGACCGGCAACCCACTGCCCCAGGAGTTGGACGACGGTGGGAGGGATCAGAGGAAGGGCCACTCTGTTGGTGTATATAATCCATATATCCCTGTAAGACGTTATAGGCCATTTGAGGCCTAGTGTGGATAAAGTGTGCTTGACGTGAGTTGTGTTTTAACAAAGAAAGTGAAAAATTTTAAGCAATAAAGAGTATTTTATACTCTTTAATACCAACACTGTCTGGTATTTGCCTGCTCCCCTATCCCATACGGAGACTCCTTTTGCACGTCTAATACTTGGTGGAGCATTGCGGGGGGGGGGGGAAGAGAGGGGGAGTGGAAAGATATTAAGGAGTGCCAGATTCCGAGACGGGATCTTGCAGTGTTGGGGGAGTCCTTATTTAAATTAAATAAGGGTGACTCCTTATTTGTGGAATTTGTGAGGAAAAAAACCACAAGTGTGTGTGGGGAGATACCAAGTGGAGAACTAGTGTTACAGTGAGTAAGTGAGTGAGAGTGTGCACACGGTGTTATTGTAACAATGTTTAAAACACTGCGTAAGGAGAAAAGTAAAGGGGTAAGGGAGGCATCCCAATGGACTAAAGTTAAAGCCCCTTCTCTGTTAGAGAAGGAGATTATTGCATTTGGGACGTGCCCATGGGTGGAGGGTGCAGTGGAGCCCAGTGTAACAACTGATACCTTGGAAAACATGTTTGAGAAATATGTACAGCTGTAGAAACCTAATGCCAGGAAAAAACAAATGGCTGCACTATAGCTGTTGTGGCAGGCACTAAAAAGGGCAATTTTATAAAGGGGAAATATATGCTGACTTACAGATGTTTCATAGATTCATAGATTATAGGACTGGAAGGGACCTCGAGAGGTCATCGAGTCCAGTCCCCTGCCCGCATGGCAGGATCAAATACTGTCTAGACCATCCCTGATAGATATTTACCTAACCTACTCTTAAATATCTCCAGAGATGGAGATTCCACAACCTCCCTAGGCAATTTGTTCCAGTGTTTAACCACCCTGACAGTTAGGAACTTTTTCCTAATGTCCAACCTAGACCTCCCTTGCTGCAGTTTAAACCCATTGCTTCTGGTTCTATCCTTAGAGGATAAGGTGAATAAGTTCTCTCCCTCCTCCTCATGACACCCTTTTAGATACCTGAAAACTGCTATCATGTCCCCTCTCAGTCTTCTCTTTTCCAAACTAAACAAACCCAGTTCTTTCAGCCTTCCTTCATAGGTCATGTTCTCAAGACCTTTAATCATTCTTGTTGCTCTTCTTTGGACCCTTTCCAATTTCTCCACATCTTTTTTAAAATGCGGCGCCCAGAACTGGACACAATACTCCAGCTGAGGCCTAACCAGAGCAGAGTAGAGCGGAAGAATGACTTCTCGTGTCTTGCTCACAACACACCTGTTAATGCATCCCAGAATCATGTTTGCTTTTTTTGCAACAGCATCACACTGTTGACTCATATTTAGCTTGTGGTCCACTATAACCCCTAGATCCCTTTCTGCCATACTCCTTCCTAGACAGTCTTTTCCCATTCTGTATGTGTGAAATTGATTTTTCCTTCCTAAGTGGAGCACTTTGCATTTGTCTTTGTTAAACTTCATCCTGTTTAACTCAGACCATTTCTCCAATTTGTCCAGATCATTTTGAATTATGACCCTGTCCTCCAAAGTAGTTGCAATCCCTCCCAGTTTGGTATCACCCGCAAACTTAATAAGCGTACTTTCTATGCCAATATCTAAGTCGTTGATGAAGATATTGAACAGAGCCGCTCCCAAAACAGACCCCTGCGGTACCCCACTCGTTACGCCTTTCCAGCAGGATTGGGAACCATTAACAACTCTGAGTACGGTTATCCAGCCAGTTATGCACCCACCTTATAGTAGCCCCATCTAATTTGTATTTGCCTAGTTTATCGATAAGAATATCATGCGAGACCGTATCAAATGCCTTACTAAAGTCTAGGTATACCACATCCACCGCTTCACCCTTATCCACAAGGCTCGTTATCCTATCAAAGAAAGCTATCAGATTGGTTTGACATGATTTGTTCTTCACAAATCCATGCTGGCTGTTCCCTATCACCTTACCACCTTCCAAGTGTTTGCAGATGATTTCCTTAATTACTTGCTCCATTATCTTCCCATGTTACAAGAGAACTCTAAAATTTGCCAGGAAAATTTGGAGCAGGAAGTGAGGCAGGCACAGATAACACAAACCCAGCTAGAACAAATGGGGAACTGGAAAAGAAAATGATAGATCGGGAAAAGATTAAGGCAGATAAGGATAAATTAGAAAATCAAGTGGTAGCAATGAAGGAGTTAATTTGAGAACTGACTGTGTGCCAAGGAGACAACGGAGACTGGGATTTCAGTGAAAAGTGGAATGGAGACATTTGGTATGGAGAGGATCCAGACAATCTTGACCCATGGGTGGGGGGTCAAAAGAAAAAGCCTCTAGAGGGTTTTTTACTAAGTTGAGGGAAGAAATAAGAAACTGGCTAGGAGAGAATAAGCCAGAAAAGTCTGTAGCAGTGATAGAAAGGAGATCAACCGTTAGGGATGCAGCGGGGGAGATACAGTCAGAATAGACACAAATAATTCCTGCGAGTTCAGACTTACAGATGATGGCAAAGTCATTAGGCCCAGTGAATATGAAAAATCGAGTTACATGGCTAGTACAGTGGGCAGAGTTAGGAGGAACAGAGAATTTAAATATGAGTGAATCAGAGCACTGGAGAGTTTAGACAGGCAGTAGATGGAGTGACAAATGCTTTGGGCAGGCAGCCAGAAGTACACTGGCTGATACTGCGGTTTATTATGTTGTTAGGGAAAGAGAGAGGTCAAAGACCCATAAAGGTGCTATCCAGTGCAGATTACATAAAGCCTGGGATTACCTGTTACGGAGAATAACGTTGGGGTTATTGGCTGGAGAAATACAACCGGTGACTAACCTCAGGGTGGAGGTCACCAGAGGTATTACAGCTGATTCTTTAATGGCAGGTGATTTGAATCAGAGGGGATTTTGGAATGATGGTTTTAAAGGATGGTCTCCCAGTGTTACAGCTCTTCTAAAGCTAATGCTACATCCTATCATTATATTATTCATATTAATGATTTTGCCTGGAACGGTTTGTAAACATCCTGGGCTATGGCAATTTGCCCAGAACTGTCTCTTTGAAATTGTGGGTGAAGGGCCAAAACAGCGGATGCCGTAACAGAGTGGATTATAAAAAGATGTTCGATACACTTGCAGTTCGAAGTCATTCGTGGATCCAGAGCCGTTTGAATCAAGATGTGGTAATGCTGGCTCCCTGAACCTTGACTGGCCATCGGGACTTCATTCCGACCTTCGGACTCTGGTGTCATATGCTTGGAGTATGAATGTGGAGTGAGTGAGGTTTATAAATACTCTCTATTGTAAGCAATAAAGAGTATTTAGAGTATTATATACCAACACTGTGCCCGGTATCTGCCTGCTCCCCTATCCCATAGGGAGACTCCTGCTGCGGGTCTAACAGCCTGACCATGAGCCTGCGAGCCAGGGCCTGGTGATGATGGAGCAGCAACAAGCACATGTAGGAAGTAGTCCAGGGAAACCCAACATTGGTCCAGTCGTGCTGTTGGGACATGAGGCAGTGACCTTACATTTCCCTGTGGACTCTGTGGCGGGATCACTCACCACTGCTAGGGCCTTGGGCTAGGACCCATTGGAGCAGGGTGGGCCCGGGTGCTCTGCCACTGGCCCCCTACACATGGGGCTGGCTGCATGTTCACCTTAGGCTAGAAGGCCTGAACCATAGACTATTGTTGTGTGCCCCAGTCGGAAGGCTGAGGGCTAAAGACTGTCTAATTGGTCCACCCACCCAGAGGGCTGGAATCCGAAACTGTTGTTGCTTGTCCCAGCCAAGAGGCTGAAGGCTCTAGATTGCCTAGCTGCTCCGACCTACCGATAGGGCCGGAAGCAAAAGGCTTTTGCTGTTCACCCCAGGCAGAAGGCCGGGCTACCATCTCGCTGAGCACTCCCCCTGGAAACCTGAACTGTTATTTGGGCAAATGTGCGGCCGCAAGTCATACTGGCAATGAGCTTCCGGTGGGCATATCAACTGCCTGACACTGCCAGAAGGGGGCGACCTGGCCCCAAGCGTGAGGAGCACTACACCAGGCTGTATAGCAAAGAGTCACAATTCAGGACAAATGACCATGCTGAAATCATCTTGTGCAAAATGAATCCCCTTTAACCACAACTCCCACAGTATCATGTTTGCCTTTCCAAATGCATTTCTCAAGGCCCTGCAGTAGCTACCCATTCATTAATGTATCATGTAACTTTTGTACACTTGCTAGTTCAACCAAGGAGACTGTAGGTTAGAACACTACCTAATGAAATATTAGCTTTTTATTGAGTACCTTTGAGGCTCAGAGAGCTCTTCACACGATCAAACAGAATTATTTCCAAATGCTGTTACTTTTTCCTCGAGCCCCTGTTTGTCTCCTTCAGCAGAAAACAAAGGACTGAAAGTATTCAAGCTGTTTTTGAATTGGGGGAGGGAGAATAACTCAGACCTTCCTGACACCAGCACTTCAGAGCCTATAATGGAATGCCCTGCTGAGATTGGCAGCTACATAAACACGCTAATGAGTGAGAGCATTTGAGTGACTGAGTTTTACTGGCATGAATGTTCATGGGAAGCACATTTCAAAGTCACAAGTACAAATACAAATTTTACAATCAGGGTTGAGAAATGCTTGAGAACGTGATTTTTCTAATTATCATTTCTCAGCACGAGTTCTACTTGTGGTCAATCCAGAGAAAGAGAAAAATAATGGAATAATGTGGAACAATGAACACAATCAGGGAAATTGTGACATCCTGGTACATGATACATGAAATGTAGAGAAATGTTGTCTAGATGCAATTACTTATAAGGCGGGTGAGTGACTGGAAGACCATATTCAGAGAACAGTTATCAGTGGTTCACTATCATACTCGGAGGGCTATTCAACGTTTTCATTAATTATTTGGATAACAATGGCGAGTATGCTTATAAAAATCTGCAGAGGATACCAAGCTGGGAGGGGTTGCAAGCACTTTGCAGGGTAGGATTAGAATTAAAAATGACCTTGACAAATTGGAGAATTGGCCTGAAATCAACAAGATGAAATTCAATGAAGACAAGTGCAAAGTACTACATTTAGGAAGGAAAAAAAAAATCAAATGCACAGTTACAAAATGGGGAATAACTGGCAAGACGGTAATGCTGCTGAAAATAGTCTGAGGGTTATAGCAGATCACAAACTGAATGAGATAATATGATGCAGTTGAAATCAGGCTACAATCATTCTGGAATTGATTAACAAGACTAGGGTATGTAAGACCCAGGAGCTAATTGTCTCACTCTACTTGCCAGTGGTGAGGCCTCAGCTTAAGAGCTGTGTCCAGTTCTAGGAAAGATGTGGACAAACTGGAGAGTCCAGAGGAGAACAACAACAATGATCAAAAGTTTAGAAAACCTGACCTGTGAGGAAAGGTGAAAAAAACTGGGCATGTTCAGTCTTGAGAAAAGAAGACTGAGGGGGAACCTGATAGTCTTCAAATACACCTCTACCTCGATATAATGCTGTCCTTGGGAGCCAAAAAATTGTACTGCGTTATAGGTGAAACTGTGTCATATTGAACTCGCTTTGATCCACCGGAGTGCGCAGCCCTGCCCCCCCCCCACCCCCGGAGCACTGCTTTACCGCGTTATAGCCAAATTTGTGTTCTATCGGGTGGCGTTATATCGAGGTAGTGGTGTATGTTATAATGAGCATGGTGAACAATTGTTCTCTATGTCCATTGAAGGTAGGGCAAGAAGTAATCATCTTAGTCTGCAGCAAGATAGGTGTAGGTTAGATATTAGGAAAAACTCTCGTTATAAGAGTAGTTAAGCACCGGCACAGGTTTCCAAGGGAGGCTGTGGAATCCCTGTCACTGGATGTTTTTAAAAACAGGTTGGACCAAAAAACCTTTCAAGGATGACATAGATTTCCTTGGGATTCCCTTAACAAGGGGGGCTGGCCTAGAGGAGCTCTTGAGCTCCTTCCAGCCCTACTTTTCTGTGATTCTAGCAGCAGAAATGGGGGCAAAATTCATTGACTAAATTATGTGTCTTTAACAATTTACTCAGCTCGGCTATATCTGGCCCAAATCAGCAGGCTGTCTCTATGTATCAGAGTATTTAAACCGCTCTCAATTTGCTAAATTGGGGCCTATGGAAAGCAAATTCCCATACATTGCTTAAGGGAGGGGGAAATGTGTATTTTTGCATTCTCTGTGAGGTAACAGCCCTTTGGCCATCAAAACAGTGTTTCAGATTAGCTCAGTCAGGGTCATCATAGTCCAGATTCCAACGTAATGTGTGGGACTGTCATGACGTAGGAAGAAGATAAAAACGAAAGAGGGTGGGTCCAGAATGATATACCCAGAATAGAGTAAAATATTCAGTATGGACAGATTTTTTTGGCTAACCAACGAACTAATCTTTACCTTTCCACCAAACCTTTCCAGCCAAAGCTGAACCTTCCTGCGGGACTCAAACAAGTTTAGACACCTTTGTTTAAAGCCTATTTTCCTTCTCCTTTGCTCCTCCTGATTTGTTGGGAATTGGAACTGAAATGCCAAACTACAGTGATTGATATTTATATTCTGGTACTGACACAAGGCCCCAGTCAGGAATGAGGCCCTATTGTGCCGGGTACTGTACAAACACAGAAGTGATCCCTGCTTTGAAGAACTTACAATCTACAGAAATCAGCTCCTCAGTCGGTGCGCCATTGATTTACCCCAACTGGGATCTAGCCCAGAATTGTTCTTGTGTTAATTCGGACAAAACACGGCCTGTTTTCATGTGATTCCTAGAGCAATATTACTCCCTCAAAGGGTTCAGACCAACACCCATGTCTCATTTCTTCTCCAACCTAAACCTGGGGAAGTTCAGCCATTGCTAATACTGGTGACAAATGGACGCCTGGAACTTTAAAAACAATAGCACTTGTTGGGGCTGATAGGCCTATGGGCCACTCAGTTTCCACGGATTCATTTTGCTTTTTAGGGAAAGATGAAATAGGAGATGAAAAGTTTCATTTCCAGAGATTCATAGAGTTGGAGGCCAGAAGGGAACATTACATCATCTAGTCTAGTCTGACCTCCAGTATGTCACAGACCATTACATTTCACCCAGCTGCTCCAGACTGAGGGTAATGTTTCCTGCAATACCCAGACACAGGAGAACTTGTGAAGGATGGGGTCAAGAGCTGGGCTGAGGGAATCTATGACCCCCCTGCAGCTCTACTTCTGGGTCACCTGGAGCGATGGTGGCAAGGGGCCCCCTCCCTCAAAAGAGCAGCATGAGAGCCTCTTTTTCCCACCCAGAAGAGGCAGGAGGGACACTGACAGGGTGTCTACTCCACACATGGCCTGAAGCGGTGAGTTAGGCCAATTAACCTATAGGCTGTACCTGGAGGAAAGTCAAGGGGTGCTAAGGCCTAATTTGCCTATGAAGTCCAGCTTGGGAGGAGCTGGGCTGGGCTTATAAAGCCAGGAAGCTGGCTACAAGGTTCAGTAGTCTGCAGTTACTCCCTGCGAGGAGGGAGTTGGAGCTGGTACACCTGGGGGCGGGGGGGGGGGGGGAGGAACCAGAAGCCATAGGAAGGAGTCCAGAGCAACCTTGGACTGGACTGGACCTCAGACTAGTGGGCAGGCCTGGGTTCCCCTACTGGCCACTGGGGAAGTGACACCATCAGGACCGGGCCAGAGAAGACTGCCCGAGACCAGTCATGAGGAAGGACTTTGGCACTCCAGAAGGGGGGTATGTGCTGAGTGACCTGGGCGGAGGGCTGGGTCACCAAGAGGAGGTATCAGCTCCTGGAGCAAGACGGGCCACAGACAGTGAAAGAGAGTGTGGCAGAGCGCAACCGCGGAAAGGGGCTTCGGTCGCACAGTGCTAATCCCCATAATGGCCAGGAGGGGGCGCCACCTGCCATGAGTCAAGTGCCCCATCACAGACCCTCTCTCACTGGAGACAGCCCAGGTACCCTCTTGCCCCAGAAAGGCAGGGAATGGCAGCGGGGTACGTAACCAGTTTGTAGCCCAGGAGTGTGTGTATCTGCTTGTGTGGGCCGAGCCCACTGATTTTTCCTCTCCTGCCACACACCGAGCAGCGAGTTTCATTTGCAGCCATTTCCCTCCTCCCCCAGACCTGTGTCCAGGCTCTGTGCAAACTAAGAGTCTTCACTGGGTCTTCACTGCAGAGTAAGTTTGAGTTATCGACACACACATTAACGCCTCTCAAATCAGCCTCGCTCAGGTGAGAGCAGCCACCCTGCAGAACACCCCAGCAGCACAGAGACTGGATTAGCAACAGAGAGTAGCTGTGTCCCCACTATATCACTAGCTCCAGCACCAGGACCTGTGGGGCTTCCACATCTCTCCGACCCACTGGGCCAGCTGACTTGAGTTCAAAGCACCACCTGATTCAAGCTAGAGATTTTTGGGTGTGGACTGGAGTTGGGTTAGGGTCACCGTTCAGGTTCTACCACGAGCTAACACTGCAGTGAAGATGGGTTCTCAGGGACAGAGACTGTCTTTTTGACCTGACTTTGTACAGCGCCTAACACAATGGGGTCTCGGTCTGTGACTAGGTCTCCCAGGTGCTCGGTGTAGGAATATGGGTGAACTAGGATTTTAAACTGAATTTGAAGAGGAGTGAGAGGCCTGAAGCATGTGACCAAAAAGAATGAGATCATGAGAGAGGAATTGTCTGTGTTAAACTTAGAGTGAGCCTGGAAATACCAGTGTTATCTTAGTTAAGGTTCAGGCTAAGCAACACCAATAAAGAAAACATGGTTAATTGGGCACTAGGTGCAGTAAATAAATGCTTAGTCCTGTAGTTGGGATATGAAGAAAACCTTGGAGAGCAGAGTGCAGCCCTACACTGCTTCAGCTGGCTTTAGCCAAGCTCCAATAACCAAGAACATCACTTGGTTATTAGTGTCTAAAAAGTGAAGCTGTCTAGGGATCATGGTGAAACTATTTCCAACATGAGGATAACACAATAATTAATATCACTGCATTAATGTGACCTACTTGGGTCACATTTCCAAGCTCTACTTCACAACTTCCAGGGCTAGAGTCTTCCTTAATTTTAACTTTAAATAAAACCTGGAGTTCCAAATGTGATCACATGACTCAGAGAGCTGAGGCCCTAGGCATGGGCCCATAGTGCCTGCCTTCATCTGGCCTTACATGGGGTTTCACTTTAAACAGCTCTTAGGTATAAATTAGGCCATTTGTATTATTTTAACTGTGTTCCCTGTGCATGAATGCAGAATGAGTATACGTTGCAGGGAATGCAGTTCTTTGAATTTGAGGACCCCTAAACTCATTTGTTTTCAAAATCCCCTGTAGGACAAATCTGATTTCTCTTCTATCTTATTCTGCAAGGCAGCACGTGAAATAACGTACATCTAAAAGGTACATTGCCTTCATTGAGCGTCACAGTAACTTTCTCTCTCACAAAAGGAAAGTAGGACACTGGGCCCCATCAAGTGGTAGTTGAGTAAATTGCAAGGGAAGAGACAATCGGATTAGCAGTGATCTTACATTGAAAGAGACAAGAGGGATATTTAAATCATGTATTTAATTTCCTTATATTACACACAGCATTTTAACAACTGGAGGATTGCCTTTGGCTTTCAAAAAATGCCTTTGAATGTTACACTGGGCATTTGACCAATTTAAGTTTTACACATAATATCTCTAAAACAAAAAGGTCTGACTTGGGAAGTGGTCACTTTTCACATAGTGAAACGGAGTCAGCGGGAATCAAAGAGGAGTAAGTATAAGTTTGCTGCTCTGTGTACCATTGTTTATAGGTGGTGGGCTCTTTAACATTAGAAGATTAAATATTTTTCTTGCCCAGGGCTTCGTTTCACACATACATTATTTATATGATGATGATGCCTAGAACCAACCAAGGTCAGGACACCACCGTGCTGGCACTGCACAAACACACAGCCGGAGATTGCCCCTGCCCTGAACAGTGAACGAGCGGAAAGAGACAAGACAAAGGGGATGTGACTAGCCCATAGTTAGACAGCTGGACAGTTGCACAGCCTGCACTGGTGCCCAGGTCTGTTACCTCCCAGTCCAGGGCTCTGGCCTCTCAACCACACCAGCCCCTTACACACGGTTTGGAACGGTACCTAGCAGGGAGGATTCCATTCACAATCAAAGCAAGCAGAAGGCATGTTAAGACAGGAGCACGCCAGGTGAAACGCACCCTCATGCAGAGGTGAACATGCCAGCACAAGGCCTATGAACCTCTTCACTCTTCCTTAGCCCCATTGTGAGAGCTTACGTGGTGCCTGGGTGACCCTGTATAAAACTCCTGGGGAAGAGGCTGACACTGGTTTATAAGTTCAGTCCACTCTACTAAACGGCCCAAGATCTGCTGGTTCTCTCCTCCTAGGGGCTCAGCCTCTCCCCCCAATGCAAGGTTTCAACCCCTCTCTGTGGAAGGAAGGATGCAGGGGAAATGATGAGAGAGGATTTGAAGTGGAGTTTCCCTTTTCTGTGGATTTTTCTGAGGGAAGGAAATATGGCTCTGACACAACGTAACTTAACACATCATGGCTCAAGCAATCCTGGGGGCTGTATTTAGACTGAACCAATGTGAATCTATTTATGATTAACAATATGATCAGAACCTTACTCTCAGTTAGGGATTTTCCCTGGCAAGGAGCTTTCAAAAGGTTGCTTCAGAGGCAACTCTGTCTAGCTGATTGAATCAGGTAATTATTTTCTCTCCTCTGCACCTTCTGTTACATTCAATTTCAGTCTAAAAATTACCTCTCCCATGCAAATGAATGCAGCAGCCCAAAGAAAAGATGATCAGCTGACACACAGCTGATTTGCTTCTGCCTTGGCATGAGACAGCCCAGAGGGAAAATCAGTTCTGCCACAGAAAGTCAAGTCTTCTGTTTCTCAAATCCAGACTATGGGGGCCTCTTTATTCTCTCCAGCTCTACATGGTGACTTGTCCCGAGCCCCACTCCGGGGAACACACTGAACAAGGCAATCACAGAAATTGCCCACCTGTAAATGTGGCCCCATTTCACACAATGTCTGCAATGCTCACCACCTGGAATGCCAACCAGAGGTCACAAAACAAAAGGCAGCTCTGCAATTGATGGAGGACCACTAGCCCCTATGGGAAAGTCAGTTCACCTCCCATGATGTGCTAGAGGCTCACTGAATGAGGAGTGTAACGGCATCTCAACTCACCACCGCTGGCGCCTCCTGCTGGTTGCTCTGGGAATTAGCTCGTCAGCTGAGGATCGCCCTCTGCGCGTGGTGTCTCACCTGTTGTCTGCTCTGCTGATTTAGGAGCCACGTTGCTCCCCGCTCAGCGGTGTCCACTTCAGGACATGGCCCTCTGGCAGCACCTACTACTCCATTCTCACCCCCTTCCAAGGGTGGGGGGGTCATGACAGTCCTTCGGCTTGCACCTGCCTCAGTGGCCAACCACAACCCCAAAGTCTAGCCCCTCACCTCAGGGGCAAGTTGCAGTCAGTCTCGGGCACACTCCTATGTGGCCAGTTGCAGTGCGGGGGTGGGGGGACCCAGGCCCACCCGCTACTCTGGGTCTCGACCCAGGGACCCTCTAGAGGCAGCCTCTCTCTGCCCTCCTTCTCTCCCTTCTTGTCCACCTATCTTCCATGGGCCACCTCCTCAACCCTTTTTAGCAGGGGCCACAGCCTGCAGGTAACTGGGCTGGAGTGCTACTCTGCTCCCCCGAGCCTGCCCAGCACTGCTCTGTCCAAGGTGCTACCTCCTTCCCTCAGGAGCCAGTCCTCCTCCCTTACTAGTCAGGGATAGACTGCCCTCTCCTTTCCTAGGCAGCCTTTATATAGGGCCCAGCCCAGCCCTGATTGGCTGCCTCTTTCTTTGCCCTGATTGGCTCTCCACTGGCCTTTGATGATTGGCTGCTGGTCTGCGCAGCCTCTCTGGCCTGTTCCAGCCTTTTTTCTCATGGAGTGGGGCAGCTGCCCACTACAAGGAGTAATGTCAGTGTACAGTGGAGAGCAAGCCGAGGATACCTTTACTGGCGACGAGTTTGCATGCTCCAACAATTAACTTACCAAGTGAGGCCCTTTTCCCTGAAAGACAAACCTCAGGCTAGGAGCTCAGGCACTATCACTATTTTTAGTTCATTTTTGATATATAGAAGTTTTTGTTCCCCTGGGGCCGCCCAGCTGGGTGTTGGAAAGTGGAAATGAATGGCCACATCAGTCTAACATCAGAAGCATCATTCCAAGACATTGCCGATCTGTGTATTCATGTTCACTGGCTTTGGGGCCAATCACTCCTTTTTTAAAAATGTAAAGAATTACATATTTTTTTTCTTTTTTGCTCCATCATCCAGTGCAGGGCTCCAGCCCAAAGCTGATAGCACCACTTACATCCTATTTTGAGGCCCATAGTGGGACTTAAGTCAGAGTTAAACAGTGCAGAGGCCTTGGGTGGACCCCCCTCTACAAGGATGAATTTCAGCCTGTGGGATCTGTCCAGCAGAAAATTGCATCTTCAGGTATATAGCCCAGCTCTGCATCCATAGATCTCTCCCTCCTGCAAACAGTTCTCTCTCTTAGGAAGCAGCTGCCCAACGCTGCTATGTGATGACCTTCTACTGCTCCTTCTCCAGAGATGGAAGCACATGCTCTGCCCCACCCAATTGCAAACATTGAAAGGTGCCGGGGAAGCAGTGTTTTTTAGGGGTCTGTCTACACTCCAGTTGGCGGGGGGTGACGGCAGCCGATGTAGACATACCTGAGCTAGCTTGGATCTAAATCAGCGCTCGCTGGGGTATGTCAACACCTGCTTCAGTCACACCTCCAGAGTGGAGTGTGGACACCCCCAAAGTTGTACTACCTTAAGTATGTAGCAGCAGTTGTCCATCGCTGGCGATGACGATATTGTTGCAATTCTCATCTCTGGCTGCGCATAGGACTCCGAAGTCTGATCCCTGATGCACAGAGTTGGCCGCACTGAGGCCATGGGAAGTCCGTATCCATGATGTTTGATGATGCCGCTCTGTGGCACCTTTCACGGGCAGCCTGGAGACGATTTTGTCAGTCCTGTTCGAACCTGTCGCATGCTGATCTTGTCAGAGAGCAACACTAAGTCCTGTTCTGAGCCGTTTGCCTGAGATTGATGCCAGCCCACTGGAGACCGATCTTCAGATTATTTTTGAGGCGCTTATGCGGACGATCCTTCTTCCTTTTGCCCTGCCTCAGCTCCCCATACAGGATCTGTTTTGGGAGGCGGTGGTCTTCCATTCTGATGACATGTCCGGTCACCTAAGTTACGCTCTCAGTAGCATTTCCTCGGTGCTGGTTGTGTTTGCTCTCTCAAAGACCTTTATATCGGTCACTCTGTCCTGCCAGCGAAAGCTCATTGGTGAGCAGAGGGAGCGCATGTGAAATTACTCAAGCTGTTGAATGTGCCGGCTATAAAGAGTCCATGTCTCAGAACCACACAGGAGAGATATTAGGACCCCTGCGCTGTACGGGGGGATTAGGAAGGGGTAGTACCCCTGTCGGAGGAACGCGCCGTGCTCCTTAGGGAGTAGTTCACCCACTTTGGTCCCCTACACCCAGCTCTTTAAGTATATGCTCAATGAGGAATGCAGTGCAACACCCCCTAGTGTGGATGCTGTGATGCTGGCATAAATCTGCTTACACTAGTATAACTCATTTCTATATGGAAAGGGGAATAAGTTCAACCAGTATATGGCACCTTTAAACTGGTGTCACTCAACCACACTAGGGTTTGTACTGGTGTGGTATATTGGTGAAAATCATCCCCCTAACTGTAGTAGTTACAGCAGTACAAAAACTGCGTGTAGGTCTGCATGCTTCCCCTGATAGTCTCCCATGTGGGGGAAATCAGCCAAATATCCAGCGGGCAGTAATTAAGCAGGGAAGAGTCACAAAGAGCCCCCACACAAGGAAGGCACGGGGTCTCCTTCTCCATTGCCTTGGGGGGTTGTGGAATCTCCATCATTGGAGATTTTTAAGAGCAGGTTGGACAAATACCTGTCAGGGATGGTCTAGATAATACTTAGTCCTGCCTTGAGTGCAGGGGACTGGACTAGATGACCTCTCGAGGTCCCTTCCAGTCCTATGATTCTATGATTGTCCTTCACCATGGGCAGCCTCTGACACCAGTGCCACGTGATGCAAAAACAAACCAGAGGCAGTTGACTGGTGCCGTTTTGGTAGCTGGGGAGTGGAGGGAGCTGTATATTTCTATGCAGGCCGATGGAGCTATGTTGCTTGACACCAGCTGAGGATCTAGCCCATAATGTTTTAGGCATGCTCTGGTAATGGGCGACACCAGCTGACACTGCTGGAGAACCAGCCCTCCATTTCATTTGCTGTGTAGCAGGTGACCTCTGCTCCTAAAACGCTAGTCACCACACAGGCAAAACATACACGTTTTTCATGATCAGATGCTGAACCAATAAACCAATTTCAGTCTAAAAGGAGCACACTATGTGTGCTTAACATGTAGACAAGGGAAAACATGCAACTGCTTCTCTGCTTTAATATGTTCACTGCTATTCTTCATATTCCTAAGGATCTCAGGCAAGACTTCTGATCCACCACAATAAGCAGAGCATGAAAATTAGGTTTGGGCTTGAATTTTATCCATGACATTAACTCTGCCTCCTTCCTTCTCTTCTCCTGCAGGGTAAAATCCTAGTGCTAAAGGAAAAGTCACTGCTAATACTTTGGATGTGGGTTTTTTCTCCTTCCACTCAAATCTGTGCAAGGTGCATTTCAGAAATAGAAGAGATTTATAGTCCAGAGCTCTGATGCAATACTGCTTAACCCCATCAGTTCCCTTGCAACATTTAGGGCTAGATGGTCACTTGGCATTCTATCCTGAGTCACAATTCTCTTCTCTGGTTCCTGCCTCACTCGAGGGGAAAGTTATCTGCTACCAGCACTGTTCGTGGTTGTAGATAAAGCTAAAATATAGGATATGGCGTGTTCCCTAGTCAGTCTCTGTTTGACTGATTGTCCTACATTTGCCAGAATACCACATGGTATAAACAGATGCCTAGCAGCCAGCAAAAACAAGGGCTGGGTAAGGAAAAAAAAGAGTTGAACCTTTTTGTATACAGAGACTGGATTCTGAGAACCATGACCTGAGTTTTTTTACTAGAATATTTTACTCCTGACCCCATTTGATAATAAGATGAAGAGTGGGATTTAATATCATTGCCCTAAATTCAGTTTGTTTTTCTTTTTAACTAGATGAGTTCTAGTGGGGTTCAGTTTCTTATGATTTAATAATTAAAAATGATTTATTTTTAAAAAGTCTAAGTTTGGAGACAGGGGCCCCAGAATTCCCTCCAAAGTCTTCTGTTGGAGGTGGCCTCTCCTCTCTCTCTCTCTCTCTCTCTCTCTCTCTCTCTCACACACACACACACACACACACACACACACACACACACACACACACACAGTGTTCAGCCCGCAAATCTCATAGGGTCACATGGAAATCATGTGCTTCCACACCAAGTCCAAGACTTCCTGAGGCTATCCCCCACTCCCTGGCAGCCAGTCTCCACTGGACTTAACTCAGAGGGCTGGGTCTTCTCTGCCAGCTGTCCACAAAACAATTTTAAAGGGTCAATATGTGTGAAATTGAAGTCTCTCAGCAAACAGCTCGGTTACTGAGAGTTTGCCCTCCCAATTCCCCCAAACCAAGAGCTGCAAGGGAGAATGGAACCTCTTCCCCAGTGAGAGGAACTGCACTTTCTACAGCAATGAAGGCATCTCTGGGTCATCGCTGTCAGGAACCACTCCCTAGCACCCCTCTCCAGAGACAGCCTCCTTTGCTTCCGCACCACCACACAGGGTTTAAAAAAAACAGAGAAAATGGACTGTCTGGGACCTGCCTACCTCCCCTATGCACGAGGATAACCTCAGCCCTCAGGCAGGATCAGCTCCCACCCCAGGACAGGGAGATGACTGAGGACAGAGGGTTGCAAAACACAGGAGTCCGGGAGCCTGATCACCTTTAAGAAATTCTGCAAAACCTTTCACTGTGATGAATCTCTTCCACCATAACCAGAATGACATTCACACCATCAGCCGTTTCTCCCCCACCCCTCACACCCCAAAGGAGACCCTAGTCCAAGCAGTGCTTTCTACAAACCAATGAGGGAGAAGAAACAAAGACTCCCTGAAGCTCAGAAGGGAATTTGCTGTTGCCAATCTATTTTCTGTGGAAAATGCCCAGGCACTAGGTACAAAGCCCTTTGCTAGACTGGTTATTTACACAGCCTCTCCAGCAGCTCCACCATTCCCTACCATGCAGGCTGATTGCTTTTGTTGTTCTTTTCATTTGGGGAGGAGGGTGTTACAGAGTGGGTTGACTTGCTTTCTACACAGGCTGGATGGCTGTGTGGTTAACACCCATTGCCCGTATGTCCCAGAATGACACGGGACAGAACGTAGGCGTTGGTGTCCACCTGGAGATCTTTTACTTTCTGAGCTTTCTGAAAGTGTCATCACAACACCCACAACCGTCATGCATTCTTGTTTTGCATTTTATCCCCAAGTCAGGGGAGGTGATTTTCCATATAATTGTCCAAAGCCCTAAGGACAGTTTCCTCCACTTTCCACCCCTCAGTCCTGGACGGTTATTCACACACTTACCACTGAGCTGGCAGAGGCCAGTAGGCCTTGCAGAGACTGCTGATGCTTCTCCTTCATTCCTGCTGAGACACACAAAATCTTGCGATCTGAGCACGCCCATCACCAATGACCTTCGCCCACTCAATGTGCAAGAGTCCAGCAATCTGACCTGATCTTTAGTAAGATTCAGGATGCGGCCTCTGAGACGTCAGGCTTGCCCTGTATTGCCTCTAGAGTCATTAAAAATGTCTTTAATAACATTTTTCATTAAATAAAGAGATAATCCTTAAACAATTCCGCTTGAGCAGACACCTCCTTTGAAAGATAAGCTCTCATAACCGCAAGAGCCCCACGACTGACTATATCAAATGGATGCCAAATGCTGCCAAGCCTTCCGCACCCCAGGCAGCTAATTAATTTCCCACATCAGCCCAGCAGGAGGCCATGCATGGCGCACCGGGCATGGCACATTTTGGATTTGGACACATGTGCGTGCAGCTCACACTGCCAATGATGGGAACTGAACCATAGCTACAAAGGAGAAACTTGGCACTCTACCATGAGCCATCTGACCTATTCAACAGCTCAGATAATAGCTTCTTGTTCTTCCGTCATTTAACACCTCCTCCGAACAATATTTCGGAGTCTGCTTATATTGCTTTGTGGTTTTTACAATGTATCAAATGTAAGAAGTGCATGAGCTACAATAGTTACAATATGCAGACGAGTCTACATTTAATCTTTGCAGCAGCTAACTGCAAAATGTAGGGTCAGAAGAGCTCAGCTCCCATTGGCTTCCCCACTGATTTCAATTGCACTTGTGGCTGCTAAAGCTACCCACCTTGGATAGCTTTTCTGCAGAAATAGAACCCAGGACCTCCAGAGCTCACAGCGTGAGCTAAAGGAATAGCTCGGGGGAGCAACAGAGTCATAAATCTCTTTTGTGATTTGATCACTAGAGGGGGACAAAACCCCAGCGGGGTAGCATGAGATACATCAGTTGTTAGTGGGAGCTACTGAGTGTTGAGGACATTAGACAATCAGGCCATTAACACGGTGGGCTCAGGGTTTCAGAACGGCTGGGCACCCACAACTAAGTGAAATCAGCAGGACCTTCAGGTGTTCAGCACCTCTGAAAACTCAGGCCTTTGGTGCCTTCTGAAATTAACAGTGACTCGGGATTGTGGGGATGGATGTGGCTTTTGGGGGAAGCAGATTATTCAGAGACCATATCAAACCAAAGCATATCAGGCATTCATGGGTGAAGCTTAAATCATACAGTGGTCACTTCTGAAACATCAACCGTGGCAAGCAGTTACCACGTAATGGCTGTGTCTCAGATTTCCCATGGGTGGAGAACAGCGAATGATTAGGGACCCAATTGCCCCTTCCTGTGGGAAAATCCATAGGAGGGGGCCAGGAGGGAGGAAATCTCTGAAACATCCCCCCACACATTGTATTAGTGTGTGCGTGGTTTGCCCCTCCCTGCTCCAGAGGACTGTGGGACATGCCCACACCCCACCCCAGGTCTGACAACCATAGAGATCAGCAGGGGGACATGGATGGATTATCCACACAGAAGCTCTGTGCCTCCACAGCAGTTGTGACCGTACTCCTTGGCAGCATGGACTCTCCTGATTTGTACCTGCCCCTGGAGTCCCACTATTGTAAGGGGAGGGTACAGAAAAGTGATTCAGCCTATTGCCTGGCCACTCCTCCCTGGACCCACCCGTCCCCTCATCCTGATTACTTGATTGGCAGAACAGCTTCCACAGGAGAACTGATCCCCTTCCACAAGGGAACAGGAGACCAATGCAGTGTGCTCAGTATATGGATCTGAGGGGCGTGATTGGGCCTTGTAGTTTCCACCACTGACTGGGGGCTGGTAAATGTGGCTTGTTAATGACATTCACCACGCAAACCATATGGGAAACAGCTCGCATGGTTATGAGAGGAGTTGCTGAGACAAAGAGACACAATTTCTTTAAGCACTTCTACCATGAGCCAATGTACAAAACCAGAGATGATCGCAGCCCGATGGCATTTCAAAATCTATTGCTGTGTATACCAGGCTAGCCATCTATTGTCTCCTAATCCAGGAGGTGCGAATTAAAAATGCTAGTTAACATCAACTTTAAACAGCAGCAAAATATTGTCATCTATTAAATAGTGGTCAATTAACTGTGCATGAATAATAAAATACGTTCTGGCTTACGAGGAACATAAATGACTCCGATTTTTGGAAAACTTCTTTTCAGAACTGCACATGTAGCTGCTCCTTTTGCAATCAAAATAATTAAATTTCTTAGGCTTACAATCACATTTTCCTAACAATTAGTTTACAGCAGACTTGGTTCTCCTGATGAGCACATTACAACAGCGCCATAGACATCCATAAAAAGTCCCTAAATATGAATGTCTCCACTAGCCAGACCAGATTGTCCCAGGAAAACATTTTGATTTTCTGTTTCCGTTTGCACATAGATTTACACACTCATCTGAGCCATTAGTATTATTTAGTTCAATAATACCGGGCCTGATTCTGGTCGCACCTTCGTTGATGTAAGTCAGGAGTACCTACACTGATGTCAATGGAGTTAATCTGGTATGAAACGGAGGCAGGCGAATTGGGTGTTTTTAAGACTCTCTTGTTGTGTTGGATAGCCCAGATGCTTGACTGGAGCTCAGCAAGGGATTCCCAAAGATGGCTTTCAGGCACTTTTGAGTTCCTTTGGATCTTGGGCAGGGTGTGTGCCAGTCAAGTCCCATGACATAACTTAGAGAAACTTTAAGGCTGCTCTAACTTGCAACAGCAAACCACAGCCTGAAGGAGCCAATATAGCAGCCAACAACCCAAGATATAGGGCAGCTCTGACCACACCCTCTTTTCCCCCAGCTGTGCTCCACAAACACCTGCTTCTGAGGGGCTCCATTCTTTTTCTGTAACACTTGTGCTTCCTTGTCCCTGCCGTTTCCTAGTGTATGTGATATCCTCATGTGCCTGCCAAGTGCAGCGTGATGGTGGGCAGAGAAGTCAAATTCCCCTAAATCCCTGGGAAATTCTTCCAGAAGACACCAGGCGCTAAAACCAGTTCCAAATTGCTTTGCCATGTGGAGGGGCCAGGCAGAATGATGAGGTCTAGGTCATGGTCCTTACCCAGAAAGAAGGGCTTACATCAGAGCTTGATGCAGAGCGAAGAAGTCACTGCAAGATGTCTGAGTGAGTGGTGGAGATGTAGACAGTGACCACCCCGTGAGCCAGAGAAATCTTGGCACAACAATTAAAGTATTCGGAGCTTGCCTTTTATTTAGAGCACGAGGGTCTGGCAAGATCATCAGTGCAGTACGGCCTACCCCATGTTTTCAAAAATTGTGAGTCACACCTCCAAAAATCATGACATTTAAAAAAAAACTCACGATTTTTAAGCCAAAGAATAAATGTTGGGGTCCTTCTGATTTGCATTCTGATGTTTGAGCCCTTAGTGGGCCAGGCTATCAAGCTGGCACCACACCCTCTTGTCTCAAATGACAAGTGCTTTCCCAGTCTATCTCCTTTTAGCTCCAAATGTCTTTAATGATGTGAATCATTTTGCCTTTCTTTTATTTTTCATCCTTTCACATTAATCAAACTGCGTGTGTGGCAAAACACTGCATCATGCACATGACCACTCACCACAACAGCTTACAACGAGACAGTGATCATTAAGCACCTATTCCTAGCGAAGAGCGGTTACCCAGCCGAGAAAGAGTAACGTCACTGCAGCGGGGCTTTGGAGCTGACTGGGAAAGGTGGTGGACATGGAAGCAGAGGTTGGTGTGAAAGCATTCTCACTGAACACAAAGGAGTTAGCAAGGTGTAACATGCAAGCAGCAGTGATAAAGACACAACGATCTTCCTTGGGAATGAACGAGCGGCTCATGGAAATTGATGATCCAAGCCACAGTCAGCTGTTGATGAGGTCCAAGGAAATGTCATTTACCAAATTGGTGATGCGGTGGGGGGGGGGAATCTTTAAAGAAACCCACCCCTCCTGAGAGTTTCTAATTGTTTGCTTTTGTGCATGTGATTTCTAGAGAATCATGCCCAGTGCATTGGCAAGGGATGTCACACCTTCTTCTAGCAGGCTTCCAGTCAGGTCGCACTCGAATGCTGACCTGGCCAGGGGCTGGCACAGCTCTGCACTGTATCAATGGGGAGCTCAGAAGGGGCTGTGCCATCGGTGGCAGGATCCGCTCTGAGCTCCCTGGCATGCAGGGCTGGGTGCTGCTTTCTACTGCCTGTACGTCTGGCCCCACCTCCTTTTGGTGACTCACAACATTCGGCCATCACAGCGCAGCTGCTGCACGGAGAGCTGAGGGGTAGGAGCTTCTTGTGACCTTCCCCTCAACTTTTATTTCCACTCCTGGAATAGCCAGGCACAATCGGGTCCCCTTTCTTGAATGACGTAATCCTGCAAAATCCACGCTGCATCAGCCACCTGGTGAGCCACTCAGCTACCTTATGATGGCTAGGGAGCCGGTTCAATCCCATGCCTCCATCACTAGAATAATGGCAAACCTAGGCTCCAATCCAGCCACCACTCCAGTAGCTCTTCTCCCATGACTCAGTCAGACTACTCAGGGGAGTCTGTGTTTGCAGGCTCAAGGCCTTAATCTGATTCAGTGGCACACCTGGTGCTGTGTGCAAGCCTGGTGCAGTGAATTGATGTTGGCAACCGTGACTGGGGCTCCGAGACGCTACATAATACAAAGAATTAATAATAAGTTTGCCTTTTGCTAGCTGCAAACTGGGTTGTGCACATTGCTGGTGGTGAACAAGTCATACACAATAATACTTGGCTGTTAAATGACTGTGTTGCTTAAGTGATTGTCTAGAATGTTTTCCTGTTGTGTACTACGTTTATTTCCAGAGAAATTCAGGAAGTAAAGGCATCTTTTTATTAAATGAATTAGTGAGGATATAGTTAATGGGCGAGCTAGTGACGTTACAAGATCTAATGTAAAGGAAAGGAAGATACCCATAAAGTTACTGTTCTAGCTCATCTGCCAACGTCAGAGGGCTGTATTCAGATTCTCCGGAGGCCCCTTCCTTCCCAAGAGAGTCTATGAGTGGATTGTGAGTGTTGTAGAGTACACTGATTTGCTGCAGCAAGAGAGGACTTCCCACAGGTTCTCCCAACGAGGCAGAGAGAGATCTTTTAATGCCAAAGGCAGAAACACTCCCCTCTGTTGTTCTTAAATGTTGGGAGTTTTTTTTCTGTTTAGCTTCTCAGTCAAGATTGACCTGAACAGTAAACGTACAGCTTGAGTGTGAACCGCATCAGCATCCATCTTTCATGCAACACATCCTTTCATTGTGATTAAAGAGCTGTTCTGTAAAACATGCACTTCACTTATGGCGACCCCGTGTATTTGGGTTCGAGAATACAGATGCAGTCCTGTTCCAACTGCTATGCCTGGGAGCCAGCGACAGAATATAAAAATAGCTTTTGCTGTCAGCATGGTTTTTTCTTATTTGTATTCCAAGTATCATCACTTTGGCAGGCACAGGAAGCTCTTCTTGTTTGCATTTTATTTTGCCTGCAGAAAATTTATAGTTCAAATGACTTCCCTGTATGCTTCATCAGGCTAATTGGATGACAAATTGCTTGAACTACATAGCAGAGACCTCAGACAAACAGAAAATTATAACAGAAGAAAAAAAATTTACATGTATGATTTTGGTCGGAGTGAAAGATTTTTGTTCGGTAGCTACCTTTAATTAATTATTTTGCCGGGCTTTGATGCAAAGAGTTGTGAAATGGAAATCAAGTTATTTATTCTGGTTACTGGGATCTATAGACTCAGAGGATGTGTCCTTCAGTGAGACAAAGCCTTAAAAATGTCACCCATCCTTAACCACGGGAAAACAACTCCATGTTCTATTTTGATCTGCAACGTCCTACTTCCACTGTAGCCTCAGAAAGCACCAAAGAAGAGCTTTATATCATGTTATCTTGTTGATAGTGTTCGATGATTTGATGCTGCTCAGCACTGGGAGTTTAATAAACACTGCAAGAGTTGTTTGTATTTTTGGATGGAAGATAGCAGCAGTATTTTTCGTCTTTCTTGTCGTGCTGGCTGACCTTGCCTGGAGCGATATAGAGCAAAAATGATACATTGCCCCAGTTTGGAATGAGCCTTCACACTGACTAAATGTTAGCATTTGGGCTTTCAGCTGCCCTTGGAAACACGTTTACTCTTAATTTCTATTTAATATTAATTTTCTGATATTTTCTACAACAAAGATTCCTTTTTTGGTCTGCTATTTATGTTACAGACAGAATTGTGGCACCATCTTCTGGATGAGTCTTTAGACAATTAAAAAAGTAAATCCTAACAAAAGATCTTTCTGTCTCATTCCTAACAATGAGAAGGGCTTGAATAGTCATTAAATGCACTCTCCTGATTACAGTAGACTTCAGATAATTTAATTATGTAGTCCATTCTGGAAACAGTGCTAAGAGCTATAGTCAAAACACTTGATTACTGAATGTTATCCCAAGGGAACAAAAGTGTTTTGCTTGTGAAAAGCTACTTTCAAACCTTTCACAACGCGGCTCATAGGAAGAACTTCTTAAATATTAAACAATGAGCCATTTTCTTCCTGGGATAATGTGATAGTGGCTCAGTAAAACATGTACTATCTTATCATTATACCAAAATGAATATTTGTATTGCTTTTTGGCTGACTATAGTTAACTCAAAAGTTTTTTTTTTATTGTGGTGGACAAAACTTTAGCCACTAATAAAGACAGTACACCGAAGGCATCTGCCTACATTGAAGTCAACAGAGTTACATCCAATTACAACAGGGATAATAAAGTATAACATAGATTCTTCTGTATATCTTGAAGTCAGTGGAGCTATGTTATCTTACACTAGTTGAAGCAACTTCCCTGTATTTGTCTGGTTAATAAGACAAGGCTGTATATGGACTGTCAACTTTTGACTGAGGAGCGTGGTAGTAAGCAATGTAAATAGCTAACTGATTGAATTAATAAACTGTGTGGATTGTTTGCTATTTTGTACATAGGCTCAGTAGGACTGGTATAAAAAAGTTTAAAAAAATTCAATATTTTTTCCCCACAATATTTTGCTTGTTCTTTTAGTTTAGAAAAATGTCCTTTTTTTTTTGTAAATCCAAAAAATTGCCACCAGAGCTATAGCTGCTTGAAACAAATATTAAAAATTTCACCCCCAAATGTGACATTTTTAATTTCTTTGGAATTTTAAAATTTCAAAACATTTTGATGATTTTTTTTTTTGAAAAATCAAAAAAATCACAAGCAATTTGGTTCCCAGAGGCCAAGGTGGTGGTGTTTATATATCCCATCAGAGATGCCAAAAAGACAGAAATATAAATCAACTCATTCATATGTTTTAAAATGGCAATGGTTTCTGCCCTCTAAGATGCACACAGGCATCCTTCCTAAAGTAGGGGTTTGAATAGGCAGAATGTTTTGGTTTTATTAATCTTTATGGTTTATATTAAAGCTCACAACATTACATAATGTAGCTACAAATAAACCTTCTTCGGAAATACAGAATCACATCTGTCCAAGGTACTTATCTGGCCCCTCATTAACATAGTACCTGAGCACCTCAGAATCTTTAATGTATTTAAATTCATGACACCCCTGTGAGGTAGGGCAGTGCTATTATCCCATCATACACATGGGGAATTGAAGGACTAAGTGACTTGTCCAAGGTTGTACAGGTAGACTGTAGCAGAGCAAGAGGATTAAACCCAGGTCTCCTAAGGCCCCAGGCGAGTGCCCTAGCCACTAGACCAGCGGTTCTCAATCAGGGGTCCATGGCCCCCAGGGGGCCGCGAGCCGGTTTCAGAGAGCTGTGGGGCCTCGGAGCTAAAGCCCAGCACCATCACAGGGCTGAAACCAGGAGGCAGAGCTGCAGAGAGCCCCAAGTCTCAGTGCCCCCCACAGGGCTAATGTCTGGCACTCCAAGTCCTGGTTCCCACCGCGGGACTGAAGCCCTGAGCCCTGGTGCCCCCGTGGGTCTAAAGCCTGGAGCCCCAGTGCCCCCACGGGGCAGAAGTCCTGAGGCCCTACCCTTCACCCAGTGGCTGAAGTCTGGAGCTCTGAGCCTCTCCCACCTCCACAGCTGAAGCCCAGAGTCCCACAGAGCTAAAGCCCTGAGTGAGCCCCCCCACGCGGTGACTGAAGCCAGGAGCCCTGAGGCCCCTCCGCTGGCTCTGGAGTTTTTATAGTATGTTGGGGGGGGGGGGCGGCTCAGAAAGAAAAACCATCATCCCTTGCTCCCTCATAAGGGCATTCCAAGCAGGTACTTTTCCTGTGTAAAATCAGCGTCCCATCCTTCTTGGCACTTAGCTTTGCTAACAAAGTCACTAACAAAAACATGGACGGCTTTCTCCCCAGGCTTGGTTCCTCCTACAGCTCCTCACTCGTGACTGCTCAGCCCACACCTTGGAGAGCTACTTACACCTCCTTTCAGGGCCGGCTCTAGGTTTTTTGCTGCCCCAAGCAAAAAAAATTTTGGCTGCCCCCCGTCCCACCCTGGGCTCTCCCCCCCCTGACCCGCACCCCCCGCCCTGGGCTCTCCCCTCCCGACCCGCACCCCCCTGCCACCCCAGCCCTGGGCTCTCACCCCCCCCCCACCCGCACCTCCCTGCCGCCCCAGCCCTGGGTTCCCCCTACCCCCCCACCATTGCCCCCCCGCACACACCTCCTGCCGCCCCAGCCCTGGGCTCTCTCCCCCCCCCCCCGCCCTGCACCCTCCTTCCGCCGCAGCCCTGGGTCACTGGTAACTTGCTCCCAGGGCGGGTCATTCAGCAGGAATTTTGGGTGTGCATAGAACACAGACAGGATTGGTTCCCATATGGTTACAGAACTGCAGTAAAGTGGAACAATTTTCAGCTTGTGTGATTGGAGGATGTCTGGATGCATATTATAAGACTGTCCTACTTAAATGAGGAAAAGTTGAGGTGCGTTTATTATCCTTTTGTTCCACTCTTTCTTTCTATGGGGAATTTGCCAATGCAATATCACTGTCTTCCTTTTAAACAAACAAACAAAAGGCAATGGCTGTTGAAAATAGCAATTCCAGTCCTAATAACCACTGGGAAGCATTTCTTGCTCAATTTATTCTACTTTTTCTACAGCAAGTTACAGTGGATCAGTATATTTGATTTGGGAGAAATGAAGTAACAGCCGCCCAAATTGAGCTTGAGCACTCCTGAATTTTGAGGTGTTCAAATCTGGAAGGCAGGTGCTGGGGGGGCTGTGGCTCTGCAGGGGAGCACGGCAGCATGTATGCAGCAGTGTGTCTGGCGCTGCGCGAAGCCAGACACGCTGGTCTGAGTGGCAGGAAAGGGGGCTGGGGGGTTGGAGAAGGGGTAGGGGGTTCCGGGGGGGGCAGGGAGCACGGGGGGTTACATGGGGCAGAGGTTCAGGGGGGCAGTCAAGGGACAGGGAGCAGGGGGGGCTGGATGGGGCAGAGGTTCAGGGGGGCAGTCAGGGGCAGGGAGAAGGGGGGTTAGATGGGTCAGGGGTTTGGGGGGGCAATCAGGGGACAGGCAGAGGTTGGATAGGCATGGGAGTCCCAGGGGTTTGTCAGGGGGCAGGTAGGGGGTAGGGTCCTAGGGGGGAAGTTGGGGGGGTCTCAGGAGGGGGCAGTTGGGGACAAGGAGAAGGGAGGCTTAGATGGGGGTGGGGTCCCGGGAGGGGGCAATCAGGGGACAAGGACCAGTGGGGCTTAGATAGGGGGTGGGGTCCCGGGAGGGGGCAATCAGGGGACAAGGACCAGTGGGGCTCAGATAGGGGGTGGGGTCCTGGGGGGGCAGTTGGGGCAGGGGTCCTGGGAGGGGGTGATCAGGGGACATGGAGCAGGGGGGTTGGATGGGTTGGGGTTTCTGGGGGGGCAGTCGGAGGGAGTGGATGGGGGCAGGGTGGGGCTACTCTCCCTCCCCGTGGAGTGTCCAATTTTTTGAATGTTAAAACATGGAATCCCTACTCCCAGTGCAGCTCTCCATTCACAGCAGGCTGCAGCATGAGGTCTCAGCTTCCTCCCTCCCTCCCCCTCTTTCCTGTTGGTAGTGGCCAAGGGAATGCTGGGAAATGTAGTTCTTTCCCTGCGCCAGGGCTGGCTCTATAGGCAGGGAGCTAACCAAGGAACTACAGCTCCCAGGGCCCCCTGTTGGTTCTCAGCTCCCAGGCTGGATCCCTGCCGCCCCTGCAAATGGGCTGCCCCAAGCACGTGCTTGCTTTGCTGGTGCCTAGAGCCGCCCCTGCCTCCTTTATATTCAGGTTGGATAAAGATGGCGCCATCTGCCTGAGCCAGCAGAGGCCACTTAACATTCCCCAGTAATACCAGCTCCTGCTGCCAGTGCAGAGTGGTGCACGCACGCACTGCCAGCTCGTTACCAACTGAAACCCAGTTCAAGGTGCAAAAGTGCAGGTGTCATCTGCGAATGCAATTACTCCATCTGCACAAGCAAAACTCAGGTATCTGAGCTCCCAAATGGCCAGTGACACACGTGATGATAACGTTCCACCAGCACCATACTGTGCAAATCTCAGCAGAGACGAGAATATCCCAAAATAGGGCTCACGTAATTCTGAAAAGACAATTCAGTGAAAGCAGACCTGCTCCAAAGCCCATTGCTGTTAATGGGGGTCTTCTCTAAGTGACAATCATAGTAACAATTTGTCTAGGAAATCCACAGGCAAATGACAATTTCTGCAGACGGGGAAAACTCCCAGAGAAGATACTGACCGGTAGGCCTGGGAATTCATGTGCATGGATGCAATCCAAAACAGATCCTACCCTACTCCAAAGGAAAAATTGTCAGCCTGGGGACAAGTATCATATCGCCTCTATATAAATCCGTGGTACGCCCACATCTCGAACACTGCATGCAGATGTGGTCGCCCCATCTCAAACAAAAGCTATATTAGAATTGGAAAAGCTTCAGAAAAAGGCAACAAAAATTATTAGGGGAAGAGAACGGCTTCCATATGAGGCGAGATCAATAAGACTGGGACTTTTCAGCTTGGAAAAGAGACGACTAAGGGGGGATATGATAGAGGTCTACAAAATCATGACTGGTGTGGAGAAAATAAATAAGGAAGGGTGATTTACTCCTTCTCATAACACAAGAACGAGGGGTCACCAAATGAAATTAATAGGCAGCAGATTTAAAACAAACAAAAGGAAGTATTTCTTCATACAGTGCACGGTCAACCTGTGGAACTCCTTGCCAGAGGGTGTTGTGAAAGCCAATACTATAACAGAGTTCAAAAAAGAGCTAGATAAATTCATGGAGGATAAGTCCCTTAATGGCTATTAGCCAGGATTGGCAGGGTCCATGTATTGTTAAGTAGCTCTTTGTTAAATAGCTGTTTCTATGATCATTCATGGCCTGGACATACAGGTGAGACCAGACTGACCAGTCAGCCAGGTGAAAAATCAGGACTCAAAGCCCCGTGCTGGGAGGTGGATCCACCTCCAGCTGCTGCCTGTGGGCTAGGACAGTAGCTGCCGCCCCTCATGCCAGCTGTACAGGGCAATGTTGGCCACTGGAGGCACGTAAACTGAAATCCATCGTCTCTCCCCTGGCCTGTCTCCCGGTCAACCCTCCCACACCAACATGACCGCCCTGTGTGACCATTCAGTCATTTGACCCTCACAACCTCGTGCAGGCCCTAAACTTTGTGCTGACCCACAAATGGGCAGATTTCTCTCTCCAAACGCCTGGATCTCCTTTGGCGAGGCTCAGAGATGGGATGGGCTATAGAACAGAGTAGGACGCTCCAGTGCCTTTTAGGTTACGGAGAGCAGGATGTAGCAAAGGGAATTTAACCCTAGACCTGGCAAACATAAGGCTCCCTCTCAGCTCTACCTCTCAGCCAGCGCTGCAGGCCTGTAATCTGGGCCCACCTTTCAATCTCCGTCCCAAATCGGTAGCAGCCCTGGTGCCTTTGAGACTAAGAGCTGGAGATGAATGGAAGCAGGATTGGACCCCAAGACTCCTCAGCCTAGTAGGTATCAAGTCTCTAAAAGTACACCGTGGGATAAAGGATTGAACTTTTCTTATAGCCAGCAAGAGAACAAATGCAAACGTGCTCTGGCAAGGTTCAACTGCACTGAGCTTCCTTGATGTTGATGAAAAAAAGTTTTTTTCTCTTACTTAATTGGCCTCTCAGAGTTGGTAAGACAACTCCCACCTGTTCATGCTCTCTGTATGTGTGTATATATATCTCCTCAATATATGTTTCACTCTATATGCATCCGAAGAAGTGGGCTGTAGTCCATGAAAGCTTATGCTCTAATAAATTTGTTAGTCTCTAAGGTGCCACAAGTACTCCTTATCTTCTGATGGGTCCTGTTACAGACATAAATTCTATGGTGAATTAAATCTAGGTTAGGAAATTGAAGCAGTTCCTCACCCGTCTTTCGGGCTGGATTGTTGGAGTTTGAAATAGGAAAATCCTCCTTTGAAGAGCTTGGCTTATCCTCAGACATAATTGAGCTCCTGAGCTCCAAGCGTTGTCAAAATGCCCAGTAATGAGAGCAAGTGCCATGAGACCATGTTGATAAGCAAAAAAGTTGGGAGGGGGAAAAAATCACTTCCAGATTAAATAAAACCAATGACAAGTACAGGAATCTTTCATGATCTCTCTCACACTCCTGCCATAACAAATACTTCTACAGCCGTGCCTAGAAGACATCCCATTATGCTAGGCACTATACAGACACATCGGATGAGATAGAGCATCGTCCCCTTCACCCCATGTCCTGAAGAGGTTGTTTCAATAGACACAACAGACCAAGGGAGTATTTTCCCTGTTGGGGAGCTGAGGAACAGAAAGATTAAGTGACTTGTTCAAGATCACACAGGAAGTCTATGACAGAGCTAGGAACTAAAATGATATCTCCTGAATCCCAGTCCAGTGCCTTCACCACAAGATCTTCCTTTCTCATGTTGTGGACTGAAGCACCTGGTACTGTCCTATTTCTTTCACTTTAAAATGCTATTGTACTGTTCACAACAGCCTGCCTTGGTATAAGAGAAGTAAAATCTTTGGCATAGAGCACTGATTCTCTGGCATTGTCTCCTGCTTTAAAAATAAACCTCTCCAGTTTTGCCTTGACATTTTACCAAGCAAAAGGCATTATACTGC
Organism: Chrysemys picta bellii; assembly: GCF_011386835.1. NCBI lineage: Eukaryota > Metazoa > Chordata > Testudines > Emydidae > Chrysemys > Chrysemys picta. The sequence continues at coordinate 4,924,450 of NC_088797.1, forward strand.
AACAAAGTCAATCCTACTAAATGTCGTGTTTTAATTCACGCATATTTCCAGTAATTGAAAACATCAGGAATTAACAGTTGTGCAACAGATTGTGGAGAAATACTATGGTTAGACAATGTAAAGTCATGATTTTGGATTATGGTTTACGGCTGAGGTATGTATCAGATATTTGCAGTCATCTTCTTTGTATTAATGGACACAGGCGAAGTGAGTGGTCTTTACTAACACAATTCCAAAAAGATGTTTTCAGATCTTAACTATACAATGTGTAATTAGATATTAGAAAAGCATGACTCTATGTATGGCATGATTGTGAGCATTGTCTGAAGAAAATCATTTGTGCTTCGTATAAAGAAAAATCATGAGTTCTTCATCCAGCCAGCATTTGTTATACTTTTTCCTCTCTCATCAGATATAAATTTAGTTGATATATGACTTATTTTGCTCTTCAGAGTCTTCAGAGGATAAAAATCCAAAGGCTAGGTTGCTGACTTGTAGCTAGAACTGGGTGAATTGGGAGGAAATTAAGTGCACATACAAATTTGTGAAACCCAAATCGTGATCCGATCGAGCCACGTTCAAACCTGCTTTTCCACAAAAATGTGTGCGACCGTTTTTTGTTGGTGCAAATGTTTAGAGAGGAGTTTTCACTTGTGCAGATGCAGGAATTCACTCACACGTGAGCATATTCCTGCAGAAACAAGTGTACTTGTGCCAGAGGTTCACATACTGCTGTTTTATCGGTCTGTCTTAGCACCATTACATAAAGGGAATGTGACAAGGAAAAAATTAAAGGTAAAATCAGCTAGACATCCAATAAATACTTAGATTGCAACTCTATGAGGTAGTGTGATGGATGTACGGCCCTTGGAGACCCCCTGCTAGAGGCATTGTGGTCCTACCACACCCTGCTCCAGAAAAGGAGCAGCGAAGGTGGATCCTCCAGGCCGGCCTAGAAAGGCTGCAGGGAAGCAGCCAATCAGACTGCAACAGGTTCAGTTAAAAGGAGCTGCAGGGTCTGAGCAGTTCAGTTGCTGGCTGGGACTGGAAGGGTGAAGAAGGAACAAGGGGCTGTGAAACTCTACAGGTAAAGAGATTGGGAGAAACACTACTCAAGCAGGAACAGGACTGTTACAAGCTCTGCAGGCAAAAAGGCCTGAGAGAAGACCCTGAGAAATCAGGACAGAGACTAAGAAACTTTCCAGGCAAGGAGACCTGGAAGAGACCCTGATCAAACAGGGAACAGACAGAGAACCCAAGAAGAGGAAGGGGCTATGTGGGAAGTGGCCCAGGAAGTAGCTGCAGCACCTATTCCAGGAAGCAGCACATGATGGTTTTTTATAGGGTCCCTGGTTCAGAACCCAGAGTAGTGGGCAGGCCCAGGTCCCTCCACTGGCAGGGTGGCCAAAGCCCCAAGAAGGGGATAAGGCTTGTTTAGAGGCCCAAGTGAAGGCCAAGTCTTAAAGGGACACCAGAGAATGGCTAAAGGACTTAGAGTCTCCAGGGAAAAAGCCCTGGGGGCACTGCTTTATACCAGTGCAGCTAGCCCAGAAGGGGCTGAGAACTGAGCCCAGAGACAGGGCTGCAGATGTTACCAAGGGCACAGGAACAGGCCCTGTTGGAACTTTTACCCAGGAAAGGGTTTGTTCGTTCATGCGTTTGACTGTGTGACTTAGGCAGGTCTTCAGCGGCTCAGCCCTCTGGCTAACGAGGCTGACAGCTGACACCACAAGAAGAGAGAAGGAGAGTGCAGGTTCACACCCAACCAACAGGAGGTGCTCTTGAGGGCTGTCCATGACCACAGGCAGGAACATTCTATGAACTCTGTTTTCACCCTTTTATCATGAGTCTCATGATATTTGATGTTTTTCTGAAAGCCCCAGATGCTGGAGTCAAGTGATTTCAATGAGAATTTCCACTTTCAGTTTCTAGCCCACAGGGATCCAAAGAAAACCCTGAAAACCTGACCTCCAGTGCATCCTAAATGCTCCCAAACCAGAAAGCAAATTAAAAGAACCCCCGGTTTATTTTTATTTCTGCAGCTCATTGTTCTTGAATACTTGGGGTTGGCAATACTGAAACTGGAAAACAAAATTACAAGGCTACTAGTCACAGCAGATGGCCCTGCAATGATCAGAATGGGAACTCATTCCAAAGCCCAGGCTTTTGCAGCAGGCTGGTAAGGAAAGAGAAGTCTGCTTTGCCCACAGGCAGCCGCATCCTCTAATAACAGAGCCACTGCCTGTTAGAGAAAAAGACAGCAGGCCTGGAACAATCTGCTTTCACTTGCACTGCTGTTATGCTAGTGAAATTCCATTAATGTCAGTGGAAATGCTCCTGATTTATACCCTTGTGGGATCAGAATCAGGCCTTGCTGCATTTGCCTCTTCTGCTTGGGGTTATGGTTCTGCACCCGTCAGCACAGCGGCAATGAGAGAATAAGGAGAGCAAGAGAATGGGCTAGAGAGAATGCTGACACGAGCAGACTCTCCCCAAGAGAAAGCAGGATTCAGTGTGCTATTGACTGGAGTCTCCTTAAGACTATGAGTCCTCAAGGGAGAGCCAAAGTCTCTGACATCCTGCTCGCGCATCACAGCCCCATAGCAGAAGGGCATAAACTCTTGGTTTTGATGAGGATAACAAGGGGGCGTGGAGCTTGGGATGGAGGCGATTTTCTTACACGTCACAAATTACTAACAGCCCCAATCAGGGGCCATGAGGGAAACAGCTGTTTATTTTCAAAATGTGTGTGTGTGTGGGGGGGGGAGTTGGTCTATTATTTGTAATCCAGATGTGCTTAGAAGCCCCAAACCAAGGTCAGGACCCCATTGTGTTCAATGTTGTGTAAATGTGCTGGAAGAGGCAGTCCCTGACCCTAATTGCTTGAAGTCTAAATACCTTACCCTGATGAATTTTGCGATTTGAACAATCTGAATTAAAGGTCTGGGGCGGGGGTCAAATAGTGCCTGATCCAAAGCCCGCTGAAGTCAATGGGAGTCACTTCATTGGTTTCAATGCCTCTGGAGCAGGCCCCTGGTGCATTTGAATAGGTGAAGGCAATAGAGGGGGGTTTTACTGTGAAAGTGACATGATAGTGACAGAAGTGTATCTGGAAAGGCCTGAGATGTGTTTGCATCCAGATCTCCATGTGCCTTCATCTACCCCTGGCAGTGATTAGAGCCAAAAGTGCCCTCTGGGAAATGTGATAGCAAATTGCGATCCTAATAGTCAGCCTAAAAACAGTGTTTGCAAAGCAATATCGTATCTGCTCAGAGGACACTGCTGCAAAGCGGTCCCTGCGTGACAGCCTCTCGGCCCCAGATTTCATTATCTCCAGGGTTAGGAAATACCAGCTCTTAATTTCCTCTTTGATACAGGTGTCCCCCACCCCCCAACACACAGCCCATTAGAAACCAAAGGTGAAAGGTGCATCTCTCCAACCCCGCAGTATTTTACTGAGCAACAGAGAAACAAGACCGATAATGATTATTTGTTGCCAGGCTTGTCAAGTCAATGTGATGTCAATTTAGAGGAAGTTCAACTAAAAATAGCCGCCATGACAAATTATACCAGTTCCAAACAGCAAATGAATATTTATAAATGCTTAGGCGTCCCTGATTTTCACTGTGCACACTGGATAGTTTTGCCAGCCCAGATTAACATGTAAATATGCATATAATCAGGCAATTATATGCAAAAACTGACTCTCATCACCGGGGAACAAGTAGTGTGTTTTCTTACTGCTACGCTTTGCTATAAGGGCTGATATACTAAGTTCCCTTTGCACTGTTCTAGTAAAGGCCCCCTGCCAGAGTGGTGTAAGGGACCTTAGCATAAACAAGACTCAGCCACAATAGCTGATTGCTAAAATGGAATTAGCATTTCATCTTCATATTGGATTATTGTTAAAAGCCACAGCCAGTAACAAGCAACTCCGAATGCCCTGGGTATTGATTTGTTGCAAGCGCAAGATATTAAAACCTTATGTTTTGGTTATGGAAATGGACCAAATTTGTGTTGCAAAAAAACCCTCTGAAGACACATGGATTAATATCTGAAATATAAATATCTTGAATACAGCTCTTACAGTCTCCAGTAACACTATTTTTTTTTCTAAAAAATCTCTTGGATAAAGTGGTTTGTTTGTTTGTTTTGCATTCCACAATGTTTTTCTTTCTTAATCAGTTAATAAAATCATGGTCCTCTTCGACATTGGTTTAGCTGATCTGGGAGAATGAGATCCACAAGGTATTCAAACAAGAAAAAAATCCATAATATGTTCCTATTGATACCACGAACAGGATTTTCATCTTAGTCTGAGTAGAATTTTCTGAAAATGCTCTTTAAATGTCTTGATTTCTCTCTCACTGCATGGATGTAATTCCCATTATTGTTAACGAGTGTAACCAAAGAAACAATATACCCTTTAGAAACATTGAAGAAAAATAAAATCTCCTCCTCACTTAATAGCTTAGATTTATTAAAGTGCATGATAATTCTTAAAGACCGAGAGTTTATTAAAACAAAGCAAGCTGTCCTCTGTTATTTCAGATAAAGGAAAATTAACATGTTTTGAAATAATTTTTAAAAGTGCTTTTAATTGCCTTAGTAATATCTTTCTAAATGAATCCAATTATTTAAATCAATAGAACATTTAATACAGCTACTATACATAACTCTCCTCTGTTCTCGGATAAGCAGCGCATAGTGCTCTGCGTTTAAACCAATAAATCATATCAAAAAGGCACTTCCTGTCAACTTTTTCATGTCAGTTACCATGATCTCTAAGCTCTGGAGCTGAAATAAGTCCTGTGATCCAAGAGTCTGTATGTGGGGGAGTGTAAAAGCCCGGAGAATGAAGAGTAACATGGAGTGGAAGCTGAAAGCTCATTTGTACAAGTCCTTTCTTTGCTCTGTGGCTATGGCAAAGATCAGTATTTATTTATCTTTCCTTATGGACTTAAAGTAACATTTTACTTGTCATTGTTCCATCTATTATGGACACATATGCATCCATTTCCTTAATTTTGTTGCTGTTAATACCTTAGCCTGTTAAAACAAAGAATTTTAAAAATCTAATTTACGCTCATTTAACTTTTTCCATTTTGTTCAGTTACACAATGCAAATAGATGAGTCTGTTTGCAGTGGTCCTTTCTGACTCTAAAATCTCTGACCATACGAATCTTTTGCACAGCAGGAGTGCTACAAAGGGGGTGGAATGAGAAACCTAGACCTGGCCCTATATATTTTCCTATACATAATTTTGGATTCAGAAATACAAAGTGCTTTGTGCTAAACTCAGGGCCATATTAAGGGAATATAGAGCCATCAGGTCAGGAAATGTAGGACCCTCTAACATGATAATATAGTGTCCAATGTTTGTGACACTGTTATATTAATAATACTCATAATTGCCAGCGGTAGCCAGAATTTGACATACACACTCTTGTAGATTGTACATATAGAGTTTCTGTCCATGAAAAGGTTACATGCTTTGGGTGTAAACACTAACAACTCAGTCAAACACAGTCAAAACCTCCCTGTGGTGAAATCATGAAATATTCTACGTTTCATCATATAATTTCAACTTGACGAAACTATAAATTGTCCTGAGGTCACTCATCTCACTTCAATTTCCTTTAACCTGGACTGAGCTTCAAGTTTGTAAGAAAACCCCAAACCAGGCAAGTTTTCCTTCGAGGGTGACTATTTTGCATGACTAGCCCACAATACCTATAGCAGGCTGCTGGACAGAGAGGGGTAGATTCATGTAAAAATCCATGTTGGAAAAAAGAAAAAACTCTACATATTGAAAGAGTCCCAAATCTAGATTCTTCCTAGAAGACTTTGCCATGATACTAACACACTGTTCTAAAGAGAGAATATACTGGGGAAGTGGAGAAGCTCCATTTATCTACAAGTAGAAAGAAAGCAGAACAAGGTAAAACTATTTCCCCATGCTTAATTCCCCCCCCCTACAGTTCCTCACATCTCCTTGTCAATTGCTGGAAATGAGCCATTTTCATTACCACTACAAACAGTTCTTTTTCTCTCCTGCTGATAATAGCTCACCTTAACTGATCACTCTCCTTATAGTGTGTATGGTAACACACATTGTTTCATGTTCTCTGTGTGTATATATATATATCTTCCTACTGTATTTTCCACTGCATGCATTGGATGAAGTGGGCTGTAGCCCACGAAAGCTTATGCTCAAATAAATTTGTTAGTCTCTAAGGTGACATAAGTACTCCTATTAATTTTTAGCTGAATTAATCTCATATGGACAAATTGTTTCTTTCAATGGCTTGTCACTACCAGCAGGTATTTGGTAGCACTGCATCTTTTTGCTCTAGCCTCTCCTCTCAGGAGATATTGGTTCAGGACGTAGGCTGTTCATACAGGTGAGCGTGGTGGTCTTATTTTAATCCTCCATGATCAGTGCAGCTGGAGGCCTCAACTAAAGAGAAGAGCAGGAGTGTGGAAATCCCGGGAGCAGAATGTAGCCAGAAGTTCTGTGTCAAAATGTGGCATTCCCTTTGTAACTCTTGACATCAGCATCAACTACAAGGCTGTCCTACAGTTCTCTATACCTGCTGTGAGGCTCCTGCATATAGACTAGCAGAAATGATCTCTTATCCATAAAGAGCAGGCTGCCCTAGAAGGTTCTACCTCCTGCAAGGATTTGGAGTGTTGTGTTGCATCTTGCTGACAAGGGTCAGAGGAAGGGAATCCTTCTCTCCCTCACCTTCCTTTCTCTTGCCCCTCAGGCCCACCAAATGCTGGTGTCTAAGCTAGATCCTCCCCACCTCCTGACTGAGATACTGTGATAACAGCATTAGCTACCAGCCTGAAAATCCTGAGGTGTTTTTGCAAGATGTCATGGGCTTTTAGAATCAGACTTCCCTTCCGCCAGACTCCAGCCAGAAGGTGAGGTGTTTTTCATTCCTCCCAAAAAGCCGAGGCCCAGACAAGGGAGGCAATGGGTGACAAAGACCCAGAATGAGACCAAAAAAATTCATGCAAAAATGCTGTGGGGTTCCCTCTAATAGTGTAAGTTAACTCTTTCTAGAGCCTCAGTTTTGTGATTCTTTATTTCTGAGGTAAATGATTTCTAGTGATACCAAATTTGTGGGAAATGGGTGTTGCTGGGACTAAAATGAGAGACACTTGAGAGGTCCAGATGTATTTTGATTTGGTCTATTGTGTCTTCGCCTCTTTGACCTGCAGCCTATAGGTATAAGTATTTGCTAGGTGAGGGCTGGGGGTAAGTTAAGGCAGGAATATAATGAGCCTACAAGGCCTGCAAGACAATAGTTTAGCTAAACCAGGCATAAGGCCCAAAACTATTAGCATAAGCAGCTAACCAGAGGTAACCCTAAATCATAAGATATCACAAGATATAATGCTGTAATAACTAAACAGCTGACAAGTAACTACAGGATGCTAGTTTATATCAGCTTGAGATATTTTAAGTTAGGAACATCAGCAGATACCTGGCCACAAGAGTACCATGGTAATTAATTGATGTAGAGGCTAATAAGGTAAGATAAAAGGCCTCGTAACCTTATATCCAAACCAGTGTGCCTTGGGAAGATACCTGGATGGTGACCACTAGTGATAATGGGGAGGATGACTAACCCTTCCAGTTCTTTTGGAAGGGATGATGTGAGTATATGGATCCTCAGACACACATTCCATATTGTCCCTTAATGTTGCTGGGTTGGAATGTTTGTAACTTTATTAATTGTGTCAATAAAACTATTGACAAGGCAGAAGGCTTTTCCTGAGTGTGAGTGTTTCAATCATGCATATTGGGGGTCCTAACTGAACAGAAATTCTAATAAAATTGGGCATGATCTTGGAAAAAGAACCTATTAAACCTGCGAGTGTTGAATGGGAAGTCCTAAGTAATCAATATACAATCAACAGACCATGAAACAGCCCCCTCCAAAATGACAGCTATGTGGATTCAGGGTACCTGTTCTGAAAACTAGCTTCTCCAAGCCCACCCAGTAATTCCCCATTCTCCCCCATGCCATACCAAACCAAAGGCAACCCTCCCCAGAAATCTATATATAGAGTCCCTAACTCTGCCCCTAATTGGCATGACCCTGCCTGTGGGTGGAGCTTCCTTTATAAAACTCCATCCTCCATTTTGAAGTTCTTCTGTATCTTTTAATGGTGGCTGCACCTACAATCCCTAGGCTGGGCCTTTCTCCTGATTCCAGTCTCCCTTTCCTCGTCTGGTACTTTCCTCGTCTCTGATCCCATTGCCTCCTTGTTTTCACTTTACTAGTCTCTTCTCTCACCTTTAGGCCTTGTACTATTATCTCTTGCTTCATTTAACCATCCTTCTCATTGTGGCTTTCACTTCAGCTTCTCCTCTACTCAGGGGCGTGCACAAAGGGGGCCACATGGCCCCCCCACTAATCATTGGGGCACAGAATGTCTCCAGCCCCAGCCCTGCAGGGGAGCGGGGGGGACAATCTCCTGCTGCAGCTGGGGATGGGGAGGGAAGAGTGAACTCTTGCTGGGACTGGGAGGCACAGAACACTACCCCCCCCCCACACACACAAAAGGCATCAAAGTTAAATTTCTGCACATGCCCCTGCCTCTACTCTAAACAACCACCCTGGCTCCCCCCAGCAGCTAGATGGGATCCCAGGTAAGATCCTTTTTTCTTCAAAGTCAGGGAATGAGGCCATTCAAAATAAATCCTAGAAGCCATTTTCAGTCTGGTTAAACAAATGCTTGTCCACTGATGAGCTCCACCAATAGGAAATGGCTTTTGGAAACAGTTTGGAATCATGTAGCTGAATTTTCCATCTAGCTGAATTCCAGCTGGGGTGTTTTGTATGACAATCTTGTGGTGGATGCTTGATTCATTAATGAATCACTCTCTCAATGAACCGGCTACAAATATCTGGCTATAATTTGACAAGTAAAAGTGATAAATTGGTTTGTTCTCCTTATGGTTTTTTTTAAACGTCTATGATCATTCATTAGATCCCAGCCTCAAAGTCTTACTGACTTAGCTTAATGGAATCAAGAAACTAATTCTGAGTAAGGCCTTCCTCATACCAGACTCCTGTTTCAGAGAGGAAGCACAGCTTTGTGGGGGCCAGGCATTCACTTGGGATGTGAGAGAGCTGGGTTAATCTCCTGCCTGTGACCTTGGGTTCCCCTGTGTTAAATAGGAGTGATAATGATTCCATTTCCCCACTTTTTGTATTGTCTAGTTCACTTATGAACTCTGAAGGGGAAGGATTGTCTTGCTGTGCATGTACAACACCTAGCACCTCTAGTTGCCACCATAACAGAAATAATAATGCTGACAGGGGCAGGTTTGGTGGAAGATGATGGGCTCTCAGCTGCCTCCCCTCCCCTCACGCTGGAGCCCCACTGCTGGCACACAGAGCTTCCAGCAAGTTGAAAGAAGTGATGGTGGCTCAAATTTCCTCCCTTTGATAAAGCTTGGGTGAAAGATAGAGGTTTTCCTCTTCTTTTGGCCCCTTTGTAAGTAGATAAATTGGAGGGGACTATTTGGCCCTTTATCTTTCAAGGCTTACTGAGCCGGTGTGCCACGAATCCCCTTCGTAGAGTAATTCAGGCATTGCCTCTCACTCTTTCACACCTAAACGTTTTCCCAACTTCTCTTCCATTCTCGTTTCCTTGGTTACGACCGTGGCACCATGTGGAACAAGGACTGGGCATGCTGCGTTTGGGAAGGCTTTGTGAACCCATGCACCAGCTGCAAGGCTTTAATGTTGCTGTGGCAAAGCACAAATACTGGTTCAGGGCCGTGTTGGATCACACTATCGCAAACACATCCTACTGCAGACAGTCCTCAAGCATCTAGCTTAGGCTGAATTTAGATCATTAAGTAGGCGTGAGGCAAAGTTTGACCCCCTCCCCTCCCTCCATCCATAAGCTCTCTGAAGTTTGTGCTAAGAGCACTAACTAGATCTATATTAGATCAATCTTTTTTTGTTTACATCTTTTTTTATCTTAGTAAGAGCCTCACCCTCATTTAAAACCACTAACATGGCAAATCATGCTAGTTTTCTACCCCTTTTTCTACAGTTTGCAAAAATGTTTTGTCGGGCAATTGAGGATTCCTTGTTCACCCTTATGCACTTAAAATGATGTGCAAAGATAATGCAAGCTCTCTCTATTCCCTGCTACCATGGCCTAGTTTTCATGTGTGCTACCTCTTGCCATATCTTGCTCCTGCTGTTCTACGGGAATTCTCAGAGCTGATGGTTCTTTTCTTCAGAAACATATTGCTCCCCATGATACAAATGACAAACCCATGTGCATGCCTTTCAAAGGTATTATTTATCAGAATTCCAGTAGCACCTACAGTAGCTGAGGTGAGGCCCCAGTGTGCTAAGCTCTGTGCAAATATTATAAGGGACAGTCTCTGCCCCAGAGAGTCGACAAGCTAAAGCAAGACAGATTACGCGATGAAACAAAGTAGTGTTATCCCTATTTTTACCAATGGGGAAAGGCAGGGACAGGCAAAGTGATTTATCAAAGGTCACACAGTCAGTAGCAAATCCAGGAACCCAAACCCAGAGTGCCATTCCAGTGCCTTATCCACAAGACTCTCTTTCTGTTTTTTTTTTTTTTTTTTTTTTTTTTTGCCAAACTCCAGTTTAAAAAAGCACAATGTAAATACATGACATGTGTTCCTGTCTCCTGTAGCTGAGTGGATTATAGCGTTAGCCACAGTGAAGGGGTGAGCAGTTCAGAGAGAATGAAATGTCACGTTAATTCATATGAAAAGGAATGTCTTGTGTTATTTTTTTAGCAGCCATCCATTGGTTAAGTAATTTCCCCCATGATAGATAATAAGTCTTCAATTCTGTGGCACTGCTGATCATCTGACCTCTAGATGAATTGGCAAATAATTCAGCTTGTGAGCAGAATCTGAAGTTAAATCAAGCAGAGCTACTTACCAATACCTGAAGACATACAGCAGCTAGTTGCGCCATGAAACCAAAGGCTTAGTTGTGAATGCAGCGGGGAAACTGTAGCTGATGCATGAGAAATAGAAGCATTGTCTCATAACAAATTAATTGCGTACAGTTAAGGCAGCAGTGGTGGAGTGCCTACCAGGCCTGTCAAGTTTTTTGAAACCTTAGCTCTCAAAATCCATGATTTTTCCCTTTTGCAGTCCATTTTCTGTGCTGCCCTATGCCACTTGAAAAGAAGCTAGTTGCTGTATTTGAGAATTACTCGGTACTGGGGACAACATAACTCAGCAACAACAGCCAAATTCTTTCTACCTGCCTATCTTAAATACTGCTCTGGCCTTCATTACTGTAGTATCCAAGCACCTCACAAGCTATCTTCACAACAGGTAGGGAAATATTGTTACCCACATTTTGCAGATGTGGAACTGAGGCATGAAGGCCCAAATCCTGAAAGCACTTAGGCTCCTAACTTCCAGTGAAATAATCGATGTCAGGAGCCTAAACACCTTTGATGATCTGAGCCTAAGTAACTTGCTCAAGGTAATGCAGGAAATCTGTTGAGGAGCAGGGAATTAAATTGGGTCTCCCAAGTGCCAGGCTAAGCACTGGGCCATCAATTTTGCTGTTACACTAGTGGAATCCCACTGGACTCAGGGTCGCATGAGTGTAACAGAGAGCTGAATGTTGACCACAGGTGTCTGCCTGTGTGAAGAGTGAAGATCAGTTTCCTATACAATAACTCCTTGCTAGGTGCCTTGTGCGCTCCACGCTGCACTCCAGAGAATAAGCAACGGTTTGGAAAATAGTTTAACAAAAAGGCCTCCCAATGATTTGTGACTCTTCTCACTCCGTTGCTACAACTGGAAGGTTTAAAAGTACCCTAGCCCGGATCTTGGGGCTAGATCTTGGCTTTAAACCACAGATGGGAGGAGTGGCAGAGGCAGATTACCCTGGTCACAGCTTGGGACATCAGACATATTAGGGTTACCATATTTTAAGCCTCCAAAAGGAGGACACTCCACGGGGCCCCGGCCCCGCCCCCAGCCCCGCCCCCAACTCCGCCCCTTCCCCTGCTTCCTGCGAATATTTGATTCGCGGGAAGCCTGAAGCAGGTAAGGGGGGAGGAGACGCGGCCCAGTCTGTCCCCCCCCGCGTCTCTAGCCTGGGTCAGCCCGCCCAGCACTGCCGGTCCCCGGCCGAGCACCCCCGGCCAAGCCCCGCTGACTGCCGGCCCCCAGCCGAGCACCCCCGGCCAAGCCCCGCTGACCGCCGGCCCGGCCCCCGAGCCCCCGGCCCGGCCCCGCCGACCGCCGGCTTCTGAGCCCCCGGCCCGGCCGGCCAACCGCCGGCCCCTGAGCCCCCGGCCTGGCCCCGCCGGCTCCCGAGTCCCCGGCCTGGCCTGGCCGGCCCCGAGCGCCCGAACCCCCGGCCCGGCCCCGCCGACCGCCGGCTCCCGAGCCCCCGGCCTGGCCCGGCCGGCCCCGAGCCCCCGGCCCGGCCGACCGCCGGCCTCTGAGCCCCCGGCCCGGTCCCGCCGACCCCTGAGCCCCTGGCCCGAGCCCCCGGCCCCGCCGACCGCCGGCCCCCCGAACCCCCGGCCCGACCCCGCCGACCCCCGAGCCCCCGGCCCGGCACCGCCGGCCCCCATGTCCCGATTTTCCCGGACATGTCCGGCTTTTTGGGATTTCCCCCCGGACGGGGATTTGGAGCCCAAAAAGCTGGACATGTCCGGGAAAATCCGGACGTATGGTAACCCTAAGACATATCCTCTTGAGGTGCTGCGGGGAGAGTGTGCAGCTTTATCTGCGTCTGATTCTTTTAACAAGTCCACAGCAGTGGCTGTTGTTGTGCCCTTTGATAGAGCTGGGAGCAAAGGGTGAGGCTATGGCCCTGCTCCAGTGTTAGTCAGTCCTACTCCCAACGTTAAATTCAGCCCTGTGCAAAGGACCACCACCACCTAAACCCAAATCCCGTGTTGATGACATATGAGTGCAGCTCGCACCATGCAGAACTCTGCAGGATCACAGCCTCAAGGCTAAAGTAATGCAAAGGCCTTATGCTGGCTTCCTGCACAAGGTTGTGTTTCGTTTTCAGTGAGCAAGGACTGAGGGGAAATGCTTGGCCTCTGCATGACTGCAAGGGAAGCCAAGTTCTTTGCACTCTCTATCCCCTTGTTCATTTGCACAGTTTTGGACAAAGATTGAGGCCAGTTTTATTTTTTTAATTCAAAGGGCTAGGCACACTTCTTTGCTCCCTTGCATGCACCAGCAGATCTGCTGCTAGTCTGCTGAAACTCATTTTCTTTCTTTAAAGAAAACATAGCATTTAAACTTTTGCTTTCGCTAAGAGATTAAACAAAAAAAGTAGGTCACATTTGAGGCTACCAACCTTGACAGAGTCCCTTTGAGAAGTCAGAGAAACATTTTGGAATGAAAGAGAATATGACTGTCTGTGTTACTGGAGTTGACGTTCATGGGTTGCTTGCCCAAACACGCTGCTCTTGTTTTTTGTATTCTGATATGAAAGACCTAACACAACTTAAATATGGCTGGTGGTCAATTATATTCTAGTGCCTTTAATGAAGGCATTTAATTAACAGTAATACATTGTGTTTGCGGCATCTGGCTTTACTAAGTGATAATTATACAGTGGTATTGTGATTGCGTATTTTGAAATTTAGCCTGATTTTACTAAAAAGAAATAGTAGCATTAATTTTTGCTTTGAAGTAGCTAAATTAGCTGAAATTTACTAATTACAGAATGCTCTTGTTTAAAGTACTGGAATAATATAATCTGGAAGCTAATCTCTAAAAAGATGTGATTGATCTAGACAAGGGATTGGATTTTTAATAGGTAAGAGGAAATAGATTGAATTAAAAAAATAAAACTGGCCTCAATCTTTGTCCAAAACTGAACTTCAAGCAAGCCTTCTTTGGATTTTGAAAAATGATTTAGTGGGTGACTTTCCACTTAATTTCACCTGAACGGTATATTGAGTTACCAAAGAAAAACCGATATGGCGAGTCTAGGTTTTCCTACGCAGCTGGAAGAAAAAGAATCTTGAGACTATTTGTCACACTGGCAGGCCAAAGACCAGCTCTTGCCCAGGCTGCAGGCATTAGCTAAGAACAGACACACTTCTAGTTGGAGACCAGACCAGTTCACCTATATGTTAGTTTTGCTCAAAATAGGTATGAGTCTTATAAGAATATATTTAGTGTTTACACTCTATGAAATGCTGGTAAATTGCTGCATGCATTAATCTCACTTGCAATGTCTGTTTTCCATGCTATAAGGAAATAGGTAAGTTTTGATGTATAACTTTTTTGAAAACGTTTGCTCTGAACTTGTGCACTCGGGTATGGTTCAAATGCTGATTTTCTATTTATAATATTGTAGTGCCTAGAGTCCCAGTTATGGACCGCTGCTAGGTGCTGTACAAACACAGAACAAAAAGACAGTCTCTGCCCCAAAGAGCTTACAATCAACTCCTTGGTATCCTTAAGGCTAATAGCAAGCAACAGCATCTGCCCCCAATTTTACAAATGCTTTGGGTATCCTCTGAGACTCTTGTAACAATGATGTTTGCCTGTAAATACATCATGAAACGAAGAGACATCACGTGAAATCTGACTGCCTTGTAATGTTACTTAAAAGAAGCTATACTGATTACAGTGATGAAAATTAAATGCTTTAGTTTCTGCCAGAGGTGCCAGAATGGCAAATGCCACACACTAAAGATGACGTTTCCTCCTCTGCTCCAAAACAATTGTCATTTAATCCATTTGAATTCTAACCACTGATTCATTAAATAACTGTTTGTCCTTTTTTCCAAGCTGTTTTACTCCAAAGCCAACATTTGTCCCTGTGTTCCGTTTCTAGTTCTAAGTTGTAGCTGTTATGTTGCAATACTTTGGGGTTTCTTACTTCACTGGACACCTTTCCACTTGAAGGCAGTAAATGTCTCCACTTGACCCCATTTTATATGCATAAAGCATTTTATTGGAAAACAACACTTTACTGAGAATTATTTAAATTCAGAGATACGTGACTATGTCTGAGGAACAAACAATGGTTTGCTACCAGATCTGTATTGCTGGTGGTCTTTTGGCTTTGTTTTTTGGTTGTTTTTGTTTTTTGTAGCGGTATGTTGGCAAATCTGCATCTTCCTATTTCAGTATTTGCAGGATGTCTGTTGGTATTAGTAAATTTTGTATTGCAGATTGTCTCCATGATAGTTAGACACCTTCTATTTTACATGGGTATTTGCTGCGTTACACATATTGAATAAAAATGTATAACTATTGACAGCTCCTCCCATAATTTTCCAAAAAGTTACTTAGAATGACCAAGCGTTGTTGCCAAAAGCACATCCAATTTTATAAGGAGGGGCTTGTATTTGGCCTTAGCAATCATGGCCTCAAGAGAAAACTCTCTGAAGCTGTTCTGGAGTCATTGTATTTCTACTGAAAGACACTTGAAACAAATACTGGAGCAGCTATTCCTACTTCGTATGGTCATAGGTGTTAAGCCCAGGAGAGACATTATGGTCATTAAATCTGACCTGCTTAACACAGGTTAAAAATTCAGCCAGCAAGCCCAATAACTTCTGGTTGAGCTAGAACGTATAGTCATACTGTGGGCAACTGTACCCTGTTACCTTTCCTCGCACAGCATTAAGAGGGTCATTCATGAAGAAAGGCTGCAGAATAGAACCTCCACCAGCTATGAGTTGCCACTTCCATGATATAACCAGCTCCCACCAGGTCAAAGTCTCTTCACATGAGTTTTTCTTGGATTGCAGTGAGAGGGCTAGAATCACCCAGGGAGGTGTAGGGGTGGCAGGAGATCACCAGAGCAGAGGCTACTGAAGTCTCTACCCAACCTCTTGTGCAGCACGCCAAATGCCCTGTTTGGTTACTGGAGACGGAATTCCTTTTGCCCCAAACGTGAATGTTTGTGTGGGACTGCAGGTAGCTTTGGGACTGGACTTGTCATTCAGACAAAACACAGCCATAGAAACAATCCACAAAGACAGTCAGAGGGGTGAGTGAGCTAACAGGCCTTTTCCTGGGAATTAGTTGGGGAAAGTTTTAGGCCCTGTATCATACAGGGGGTCAAACTAGAGCAGGGGTTCTCCAACTGGGGGTCAGGACCCCTCAGGGGGTTGCAAGGTTGTTATATGGAGGGTTGCGAGCTGCCAGCCTCCACCCCAAACCCTGCTTTGCCTCCAGCATTTATAATGGTGTTAAATACATAAAAAAAGTATTTTTAATTTATGAGGGGGGGGTCGCACTCAGAGGCTTGCTATGTGAAAGGGGTCACCAGTACGAAAGTTTGAGAACCACTGGACTAGACAATTACAATGTTCCCTGCTGGTTTTTCAATCTATGAATCAATCTCTAACTTCCATGGCTCAAACGGGGTCCAAATGTATCTGTTCGTTGCTGGGACATGAGGTGAAAGATCGGACACGCTCATTGCTAAAGTAGAACATGCCACAGAGAAATATTTTCATCTAATCCCTTTTGATAGCTACTAGATGTATAGCTTTAAAAAAACAAAAACCCTCCTTTCCCTCTTGGGCATCTGCCAAGAGGTAATATATGGTGAACAAATTTGATGACTGAGGTCCACAAAGGGCAAAATGATCCTCATCAGTATGGATCCTGAAAAGAGTGACAAGGGAGAGTGTGAGACTTAATCCTAGTCTACACTAGAACCATCTGGTGTGCTAAACTCCATATGGTTCCCCTAATGTGTGTGTAAGACCTCAGAGCCACACGCAACTGCCCCCAACACAACACCGACGTTACATCCACCAGTCAGCTTAAACTTGCTACAAACCATCTGGTCTTCCGGTGGCGATCGTTGAAGTATTTGCCCCGTCACATTGCAGTCAAGTCATAGATTCAATATTGGAAATACAAAAATACAAGAATACTGGAAAGGAAAAAAAAAAAAAAGAAGGGGGGCAGAAAAGACCTGAGGATTATGTAAAGCGTAGAGGAAAAATATACATTCGCTACTTTTAATGTTAGGTCCAAAAATAGTGTTTTAATGTTACCAAAATTCCCTTTGGAACTTCAAAACAATATAGATTCCCAGGTAAAGTAAGTTAGAATAAGTCTTTGTCCAGATTAAAGGAAATCTTTCCCGGCTGATGCAGCTCTCTGCCCTGTGTCCAGGCTGAATATAGCCTTTGAAGCTTGGAAGAGCCCTCTGCCTAGGCCAGGGTCTGAAGCGAACTTCAGTTCCAGGCTAAGTCTTTTAAAGCTGGAGCAGGCCTCTGCCAAAGTTTGGGTCCCAACCCAGACCCAGCTCTGAAAGACTTTAGCAGGCTTCTAATCAAGCTCCCACTAAATGCCGGCCAATTGGATAACCCTCTCAGTGAAGGACCATTCTGTCTCAAGCCCCAACTAATCCTCCCAATATCATCACACGCTGATAACTGCTTAGGTGGCCTGTCTGATCTGCTTTCTGCACTTCACTGCACTGGGGTCAAGAATAGGGTGACCAGATCACAAGAGTAAAATATTGGGACACATGTAGGGAGAAGGGGGGCAGCCACAGGCTCACAGCCCCCACTGGAGCCATGGGTCGGGGGTGCACGGCCTCAGCTCTGGCCCCCCGCCCTGGGTCGGGGGGGGCAAGGCCCTGGCTCCGGCTCCTGCTGCAAGGGGGGTGTCTCAGGGCTGCAGCAGGGGTTGGGGTGCAGGAGGGGGGTTGGGGTGCTGACTCTGGGAGGGAGTTTGGGTGTGGGAGGGGGCTCAGGGCTGGGGCGGGGGTTGGGAATGTGGGAGGGGGTGTGGGTTCTGGCAGCTCCCCAGAAGTGGCAACACCTCCCTCTGGGTCCTAGGCAGAGGCATGGCCAGGCAGCTCTGTGTGCTGCCTTGCTCACAGGCACTGCCCCGCAGCTCCCATTGGCCATGGTTCCCGGCCAATGGGAGCTGCAGAGCTGGCACTCATGGCAGGGGCAGCATGCAGAGCTCTCCTGGCCCTCCCTGCGCCTAGGACCCAGAGGGAGATGTTGCCACTTCCGGGGAGTTGTGTGGAGCCGCATAGGGAGCCTGCCAGCTCCACGCCAACCGGATGCCTGGCAACCCTACAATATCGAGACAAATGGCGTCCCGTGGTTCTTAAGTTGGTATGTTTAACTCTTAAACCTCTAATATTAGCAATTCTGCTATTTTAATTGAGCCTTGATTTCTTACACAAGACAGAAGAAAACAATAATGACCTGATTGTGATTTTTCACACCCAGGATAACTGTGAGCTGGCATTGACAGTTTTCTTACTACCCTTTCCTGTGAAGGAGTGAACAAGCGTATTGGCTGGATGAGAAAGGTGGAGCAGGAGAATTTTTGTCCCTGTATTGTGAATGTAATCTTTGAGAAGTGCGCTCTGTGGTTTTGATGACCCGGTGAAAGAGGTTTCATCCCTCTTAAACATTATTTTTACCTCTTTAGTCTCTCTATCATTCATCACAAAGATTTATAATTGCCTCTTCTGCATTTCTTTTGGGCAATGCTTACCAAGCACAGCCATACAGGTGTGAAGACACAGTGGAATATAATTTAGGACAAACCTAATTTTAGTCTCTAGATTCTTACTCTCCCCTTCAGAGTTTCCAATTGCAGACCTAGCACGTTTGCTTGTTTGAATACAGGTTTGAGAATTTTTTTTATGTAGTATCAAAAGACTTAGGTCTTTGTTTCTTGAATTTGAGATGTCATTAGTAGAGTAAGATTTAGATTGGGAGCTTCAAAGCCAGTGAGACATTTCTACTGCTAAGATGTCTAAGGTTTTGTGTGCAAAGAGAGCAGCTGTGAAAGCCAAAAAAAAGCATTTGTGTTTCAATGTGACAGAATGTGCCAACAGCCATCTGGAAGACTCAATAAAGGGTAGAGCAGATATTGATCCAAAACCAGACTGGTCCATTGGTGCCATGTTCATCTGAGGATTTCCATTCAAAGAGAGATCTCACCATGAACAGGCTCCGTGCTGAAATAGCATCAAATAATCATGAACCACAAATGCCATTAGGTCGTAAGGGAAGAAAATTAAAAAAAAGAAAAAGACAAAGGCACTTGCATATGTAAATCAAAACGCAAGCATAAAAAATTAAAAAGCATGAAGCAAAATAATCCTTTGTTTCTTCAAGATGGCCCAGCTTTTTTTCAATGTGCCTTGTACAATCTGAAAACTGTAGCCAAGTGTATTGCTAATAATTTACAGGAGTGTCTGTTAAGGATGGGATTTGCAAGAGCCTAGGGAAGGTAGGTGTCTGAATCGCACTGATAGTTGATGGGAGTTGGCCACTTAACTCCCTCCTTTGAAAATCCCAGCCTAAATTACCCAGGTCAAATTGTGATTGTGAGAAATGATCTTTCCGTATCCATCACAGGGTTATCCTGATTTTCAACTGTCTCTCTGTTAAACATTTCAGTATTATTTTTATCCTCCATTTTGGGAATTACATGAACCTAAATCGATTCAACAAATCTCCAATTTAAAAACGAGACTCTGTGAAAACTACTCTATTAAAGGAAAGGTACCATGAAAGCTACTCTAAAGAGTAAATAATTAGAATGGAAATCTAAGAACTAGCCGTCTGGCAGTCATTTATATTAGTGCAAACTAAGTACAAATCTTCAGATGACATCTGAGGTATTATCTAGATGATCCCGGGATGGAATTGGAAACCTCTGCAGGAAAAAGGACAACATGCTAACTCGTTACATACAAGTGGCCCTATTGCTTTGTCAGGTCTGTGGCAAGGCGCCTCACGTTAATCTGCCAAAGCACCTCCACAATGGCCTGGAGAGACAATGGCTAGGAGTCAGAGGATAACTTGCATCTCTTTCCGCATTCATTCCTTCGCAGCTATACTGAGACTACCAACAAAGAATGTCGCGTGGTGATGGTGCATTTTGACTTAAAACCACTAATTCATTTCACTTATGCCACCAAATAGCCATCATATGATGTCTGATCACTAGAGCCAGTCAAAAATGCTATATATTTTTCATTAAAATTTTTGAGTGAAAAAAAATTATGTGGATTTTTCAGTTTTGTTATTAAAAGAAAACGAAAATCTTTTTCAGTTTTTAACCTCTCACACTCATGCACTCTCTCCCCCTTTTTTTCCCTAGGAAAGAAGAGATGTGTGTATATATATATATTTCTTTAAAATTTTTATTTGGGTAAAAGTTATTTTGCATTCGAAAAAAAACTGTTTTGATGAATTATTTTTTTCACCTCTGTTGCATGCTACAGGTCTGGATCAGATATAAATTGATGACCATTGGATGAAAGATTCTGTGTAAAATTACCATTAAGCTCTGAGCAATTCAGTTCCCCCTAAACTGTTCTTGATTCCTAAACTTTCCAAAACCATATTTTTAATGCAGTTTCTGTATTTTTTTTTTTTTTACAGCTCTAGACTGACAAACGCTAACCAAATTACTGATTTAAACTTTTGTATATGATTCATTCCTTATGTGGAGTAACAGCTTCAGGTATTTAAAAAAATGAATGTGCTTAACTCTACTATCATTTGTACTGGGACAGTTTGTGGTAGTAAAATAAAGCATGTGCATAAATGTTTGCTGGATTGGGGCCTAAACCTGGAAATTCTAGCTGCGGAGCATGTGCAGTTGTTATGTAACAGGAAGCTTCACCCCCCACCCCCACCCCATCTTCTCTTTATCCTTCACTTCAGCAGGACATAATTCCATCACAAAGTTCCCATTGTGATGTTCTCATGTCGAAAGAAAATGAAACTCTGTCAGTGTGAGAGGATGATGTAAACGAGGAAAGACAAACGGGAAATGCTCTCAATGCGAGGCTATGGCAATGATATATTATTAAGAATATGTCAGGAAATGATGCCAAACCCATTGTTCTGCTGCCAAGGATATGTTACAAAAATGCCAATGTGGGTCTCTGAAACTGGTAGGATAGCATAACAATTCTGTTGCCACATAAAATTATGTTTCACAGGGTCTAATGTAGAATGTGTTATGGGGTGGGGAATTATCTTGCGTCTTACTTTTTAAATGTCAGATTGTGTGTTATGGGAGCAGGTTGGTTGCCGATTTTTAACACCGATGGATAGAAATAGTGGAACAAGGCTAAGATCTGGAAACATTTTTTCTTGAAATTTTTCCACGCAAAGAAATAATTTTCAGACTTTCTGACAAAACTCACAGAGAGTGGTTGTTTTCACTTTGCTTTTTCTCTCCTTTTCCCCTTCCTCCCGCTCCTCCTTTTACCTTCCCCTTCCTTCCCCTTTTCTCCTTTTGCAAGTAAAAATGCATGTCCAGTGATGGGGAGGACTGAAGGAGGAGAAAAACAATTGAAGAAACAAATTTTAAAAATGGGAGGGTTGTTCTGACTAACCAAAAAACCAAAACACCAGACAGTTAAATTAATCCCTGGAGTATAGCGGGTTGAAAAAGACCCTCACGAAGGTCTCAAAGCTTCAGACCCCTGACAGCATCAAGGCAGCTTCCCCCTGGGTCCCCTTGAATGTGGCTGCACCTCACCATCTGGTTGGAACTCCCCGGTTCAGAGCCACCAGCACTTTCGCCTGCTTCCCAACTCCAGTGTCAGTAGGGCAGCGAGTTGTATGAGCTCATGGTGCCCGTGCTCCAGGAATATTCAGGGCCCGAGGGCCCGGCTCCACCAATGCTCGGGGCCGGGTCTCTCCCCTGGCCCTGCCTGCCGTCCCTGCGCACCTCCCCCAGAGCATCTCAGAGCATCTCCCTGCCCTCGCTCTGCGTGGCGCGCCACTCCCGGAAGCGGCCGGCACATCCCTGATCCCAGAGCCTGCACCCCAAACCCCCTCGCACACCCAAACTCCCTCCCAGAGCCTGACCCTCACCCCCTCCTGCCCTCACACTCCCTCCCAGAGCCCACACCCAAACTCTCTCCTAGAGCCTGCAGCCCAAACCAGAGCCCACACCCCAACAACCGGCCCCAGCCCAAAGCCCGCACCCCGCACCCAAACTCTCTCCCAGAGCCTGCAGCCCAAACCCACTCCCGCACCCAAACTCCTTCCCAGAGCCCACACCCCAATAACCGGCCCCAGCCCAAAGCCCGCACCCAAACTCCAGCCCAAAGCCCGCACCCACTCCTGCACACCTGCCCCAGCCCAGAGCCTGCACCCAGCACCCAAACTCCCTCCCAGAGCCTGCACTCCTCCTGCACCCAAACTTCTTCCCAGAGCCTTAGGCAGGTGTGTGGGGGGGCATAGACTACCAAAAATTATACAAACCTGTCACCCCTGAATGGCAGCTGGTCCCCTGCACCCCATCCCCTCATCGCTCATGCTCCCCTTAGCCACACACAGCCCTGCGGGGGCCTTTCCCTCCACCCTGCAGCAGGCTATATAACCCAACACCTTCCCACCCCAAACTCACATCCCCACCCCGGCTTCCTTGCTCCTCAGCTCATCTCCTTCACCCCATGTCCACTGACATCCCCCATCTCAGGTCCTGGCTGCCCCTGCTTCTCCCAAGCTCAGTTCCTCACCCCTTCACCTCCTCATCTCAGCTCCCGGGTCCCCCTGATTCCCCAATCTCTGCTCCTCACTCCCTGACCCCCCATCTCAGCTCCCAGGTCCCCCTGCTTCTTACCCCCAACTCAGCTCCCAGATCCCCCTGCTTCCCCAATCTCTGCTCCTCACAGTCTGACCCCCCATTTCACCTCCTGGGTCGCCCGGCTTCTTACCCCCCCCATCTCAGCTCCTGGGTCCCCCTGCTTCCCTAATCTCTGCTCCTCACTTCCTGACCCCCCATTTCACCTCCTGGGTCGCCCGGCTTCTTACCCCCCCCCCCCATCTCAGCTCCTGGGTCCCCCTGCTTCTCTCTGCTCCTCACCCCCCATCTCAGCTCCTAGGTCCCCTCCTCAGACTCTCCCTTTCAGCGCCCCCCCTTAGCTGCTCGCCTCCCCACCAGCTCCCCGCGCTGGCCCCGGGGCGCGCCCTGGCCTCTCCAGCGCTGTGCGCCCAGGGGCGCGGGCAGCGCGCACATGCCCGGGAAGGCGGGGCAGAGGCGCCCGGCCAGCCCCTCCCTTGCCTCCGCCCAGCGCTCTCGGCTCGCGTGTGCCACAGCCCGGCGTGTCTGTGTGGAGGGAGCGCAGCGCCCAGCTCCAGCCCCGGCTCCTGGGTGGCTTCTCCGGGCGCGCAGCGGCGCAGGCACCGCGTCTCCAAGCGGCCTCTGCGCGCAGCGGCGCCTGGGCGCTTTGACGCGCTAGCCGGGGCGGGCAGTAAACTTTGCAGGTTGGGGGCAGAGGCGTCGGAGCAGCGATGGAGGCGGTGAACCAGGTACGGGGAGAGGGGGCTTGGGGCAGAGGCCCGGGCCGGGGTTGGCTCTCGGTCTGCTCCATGATCCCGTCTTGTGTTTGCTTTCTCCCTAGCTCACCTCCACGGGCACTTTCCGGGCGGTGAAGGAGCCGCTGGCTTTCCTGCGGGTGCTGGAATGGGTAAGTTGGAGGAGCGGGCTGGGGCTCGCTGCGCAGGGCAGAGGATGCGCCCTGGCTGGGCGAGGGGCTGGAAATGGGGCTGGGGGCTGCAGCTGGCTCCCAAGTGCATCGAGAGGTCTGGAGGGGGCGAGGCGTTTGCTGGCACTGGTGCCTGTGGGTGTGCTGGGGTCCTCCGGGGGACGGTCCCCTGCGGGAGAAGCTCCTGCCGCGGGCGCAGCCCCCCCGTTTCCCCAGGGCGTGGGGAGGGAGAGACGCGCCCTGGTAGTGGGCTTGGTGATCCTGGCGCGCCGAGTGCTGTTGTGTTCTTCCAATTCCTGGTGGACTCCTGGCCATGTTGAAGGCGCAGTGGTCTGGGTGTATGCGTCGAAGCCCTTCTGTCTCTGGGGGGCACAGCCTGGATCGCCTCCCCCAGCCATGCTGGAGTGGGAGGGTGGAGGCAGAGACTTCCCAAAAGTGTAAACACAGAACAGGCGGCTGCGGGCACGTTCCCGCTCGCAGGGAGCTAAAGAAACGGGTAACAATGCACAAGGGAGGATGGAAAGAAGACCTGGAAATGGGGGAGAGACAGCAAGGGGGAAAGGAAATAGGGCCTGGGCTGGGGTAGCTAACACCATCCCAGCTAGCTAGCTTCCCCCTGCCACCCTAGCTGCAAAGTTCTTTGGATTTCTAGCACTTTCCCGTTTGGTTGGCTCCCCTCTTTGGCTGGTTCCCCCCCCCCCCCTCAGATCCTTGTGCACAGATAGGAGGGGAGGGAGAATTGTGTTGTTTTTTTTCCATTCTCCATTTAAAAAAAATCCTTATGCATTTAGCAAATTTGTCTCAGGGCTGAGCTGCAAAGGAGGCAAATAACGGGTTAGCGGCCACTGTTTCTCTGATCGTTATTCAGAGTGAAATCTGCAGGTCAAATGACACCCATTGCCAGTAGGTCTGAAGGAGGAGGCGAGACTGTCTGAAGGGAAAGTTCAGAGCATGTCATATAGGATTAATCACAGTCTCCTAACGCTGAGTGGCTGGTAAATGATGTCAGATACATATATGTGTGTGTGTTTATACATGTGTGTGGAGATTAATAGGTAGTGGGACATATCGAGCTCGTTTGAAGAGGTATATTTTGCTGTTTCGTGCATTTTTATATTCAAATTGAAAATTCGATGGCGTGTTTCTGAGCCCAGCATTTTAATGCGTTGTGAGAATATGAATTCCGATTGCTCTGCGCTGCTTGGAGGCATTCTCTGCCATGATTCTCCAGAGGCGCTCTACTCTGGTATGTTTGTGTCTGTAACCGCCATGCTGGGCATTAGTGTCCCTGGAATTCTGGGGCACTTTGAACATCAGATTTTGTATGGCAGGCTCAGGGAGTCCTGCCTGCATCCGTTTGTTAGCAGGGGCTGGGTACTGATGACATTTTTAAGGCGAGGGTGTTTTCTCTTGCCGAATGGCTATTAAATGTAATGGGCGGTTGTGTGTCCCTGTTATAATGTCACTCCTGCCCCCGTTTTTTATATGGATAATTTAGGCCAGCCAGGGGATAAACAGTGGGAAGCTTTTGGTGCTTTCAGTTATTACGACCTATTTTAAAGGCTTATTGTAGTTGTGAACTGGCAACTTTGGTAGCTACGCTATTTGTAAAACGTATAGCTTCTCTGGTGGTATTGACCAAAATGACCCTCCTCTGATGGCTCTAGGGTGACCAGATAGCAACTGTGAAAAAATGGGACGGGGCTGGGGGTAATAGGTGCCTATATAAGAAAAAGTCCCCAAAAAATGGGTCTGTCCCTTTAAAAATGGGACATCTGGTCACCCTAGATGGCTGTCTCGGGCCTGTGGGCAATGAGTTGGGGCTCTTAGTCCAGTTCCTTTTGGAGAAGTTCCACGTCATAAAACCTGCCCCCCTTTCTTGGCTGTCTCGGTAAAGATCCCAAGCAAGGACCAACTCGGTCTAGAAACTGGGCCTCTGAGCTTCACGAGGTGGTTCCTCTCAGACCATTAGGTTCTTCGGGCAGTGAGTGGAAGCTGCACTGTGCTGTATTTTGTGCTATGACTAAAGAGTGGACTTCATTCTGTAGGGCAAACCAGCCAGCACTAACATATGACAGCAAGCTCTTGTGGTCACGGGTGACATGCAAAACAAGGGTGTGGAACTCTTTGCCTAGTAGTACCCTGTATACTTGCCAGCATATCAGTGATCTAGAGAGACATCTCTTGACTCCATTGAAGTACATTGGATTAAGGGAGCTTTATGCACTGAGAGAGTGGGCAAACTGTAACTATTTTGCTACCATGTTAGAGGGATTGGGAAATAACCGTTCATTCTAAAGAGATGTTTGTGAAACTAAAAGTGCTGTTCAGTATCTGATGTCTAAAAGAGTGTGGAAGATTTAAAAAACCTTTCAGATGACCCATTTTTCTGCTTTTCCCAGTTTGCCTTTTTTCTCCCCTCATCTTTTTCCTCCTCTCTTCATCTCTCCTTGCAGTCCTTCCTCCCTGCACTCCTAGTGCATCTGCGTTCTCTTCCCCCCCCCCTCTTCTGAATGTTCATTTGTTCAGCACTTCAATTTTTTTAAAAACCAAGCACTCCTGCAGATTCTGTGGCAGCTCTCAAATTCCACAGCGGCTACGCAGCCTTTGGTGCACTTGATCAGAACAGTCAAATTACAGTGCTAATTGCTGGATTTACAGCTGTTACATTTTGGGTGTTAAATGGCGTGTGAGTGATTTTTGTTTTATGCAAAAAGTGCTGACCACAGAGGAATTCATCAAAGCGGCTCACGTTGGTAGTGTTGAATTTTTCCGGTCTTTATAGTCGGAACCTATAAGGAGGCCTATCCAGTGTTGCGTGTTGGAGATTTGATAGCGGAATTGTAAGGCAATAAATTGAACTTTAAAGTTTTTTTTAAGATTTCAAAAGAAAATTTAAAGAATTTTCTGGTGCCTTCTTTTTGCTCCTTTATGACGTATAAAGTAGGCCTAAACTTTTTCTCAGCAACCACAAAACAGCTTTTTCCTGATTGTGTTTTTTTTTTTTTTTTAACCTTAGCAATGTTAGGAAATGTTAAGTCTGTTCTTTCCTGGTTTTGCCAAATCAGATGTCTCAAAAGCGTGAGCTGCGCTTTCTCACCATTGAACTGAACAGGCACATGGAATCTTAGCCACAAACCTCCTTTTCTCCCAAAACGTTGCTCAGACTAGCCAAGTAGGTATGTTTTTATTTAAAGAAATAGTCTGAAAATAGAATTTTAAGCAGTCTGACTAGCAAATCACTCCCCTTGTCATTTGTTCCTCTTCTGTGATGTCATCATCCCACTAGTTTTCTAGTCACAAGGAGTGTTCCAGCAGAGACAACGTGAAAAAGTAGTAGGAAAAATATCGAGGTGGGGAAAAGTTCTTTATACATCATAAAGAAGCAAAAAAAGGTACCAAACTCCCTTCCCCCCCCAAATATGTCCCACTCGAGTCAGAAATTGCATTGGTGCATATGATTTTTCTTAGCAGAAATGGTGTTCTTCACTTCCTGCTCTGAGTGGTTGTGTGGTGTTACTGTGGGATATTAAGCAGCTGTCATGTTTCATCTCAGAAGCGTCTTCATTCTGGGGAAGGGATTGGATTATTACAGCAAAGATGATAAAGAAATGAATAACGTACTGAAATAGGAAGTCAATCCAGTCTATCTGTTCATAAAAAGCTTTGACAATCCTTCAGCATCGACAGTGCTGTAGAAACACCAGGTGTTATGTTTATTTACTGGGATGACTTTGTCTTGAGCTTATGGCAGATAGAGGGAATTAAACACACTTGATGTTTAGAAACAGGCCTCTCTGTTTTACCATGTGAGGTATGGCAGTCAAAAGTTCAGATGAGCAAATTTTCAACATAGTCCAGTCTCACAGTTTGCAGTCACACATTTTCATACCTGTCAGTTAAGCCCCTAGAGCAAGGATCTCAAACTCAAATCACCAGGAGGGCCACATGAGGACCAGTACATTGGCCCAAGGGTTGCATTCCATGAGGCCCCGCCCCTGTCCCGCCTCTTCCCACTCCTTCCCTGCCCCCATTCCAAACCCTTCCCCAAAGTCCCCACCCCAACTCCACCCCCTCCCTGCCCCTATTCCAACCCCTTCCCCAAATCCCTGCCCCGCCTCTTCTCCGCCTCCTCCCCTGAGTGCGCGGCTCCCCACTCCTCCCCCCACTCCCTCCTGGAAAGCACTAAGTGCTGCCAAACAGCTGTTTGGCGGCGGGAAGCGCCTGGAGGTAAGCAGAGGAGTGGGGATGCGGTGTGCTGGGGGGGGGGGGAGGGGAGCTTGGCGGCTGCAGGAAATAACTCCAGCCGTTTGTTTGAGACACCTGCCCTAGAGAGAATGGCTCATAGACTAACTCATGATAATCAGTAACTATATTTATTATAAATACTGATTGCAACAGAGCGTTTGGAAGGGCTAGCAAACCTACAGACCCATCACCACTGGAGAAGTAAGCACAAATATTTGTAAATCTAGGTCATCGGTGGAATGGGTTTAGAGTCACAACCGTGAAACCATGCTCACATCATAAAACACCACACAGCTGGGCAAAATTCAGCTTACATGCCAGTCTTTTCTAAGGAGAGGACACAGATCTTGAAAAGCAGGGCATTAGCAGACTGCTGCAGGAGAAACTTACCCAAAGTGTACTGATGCATGGTTTCTCTCTGTTTTCCAGTATCATCTTTTGATCACCACCAAACAGCTAAAGAGATAGTGCTGTAAAAAGAAGCATTTTAAAAAGGGCTGATTTCTCTGGATAACCATGCAAGTCTGTGTGTAATATATTTTTATTTATGTTTCTCATGTGCATCATCAGTGCTGCTTTGTAATCTCATTTCAAGCAAAATTATGGATTCAAGGGATTTAGAGACTAAATCAATTTAGGTCCAATAAAACAAAGATGAGAAAAGAGGTTTGCAAGAGTCTTTAACTATTAAGTAATGGAGGTGGATATTACTGCAAAGACAGAACACTAACATTATAACAGGTAACATTTACAGATCTATAATTCTTTGTGTAGTAAGACAATTAGAGTTGCACTGTCTGGATTTTCTATATTTCATTTTTTTTTGAGTCAGTGTCAAAATGTTGGAAAGACTTATCTAAAAGCAGTTCTGTCTACTATTCTTTTTTCCCTTTGTTGTTGTTAGAAACATTTGCATGAAAAGAGGATATTTGTTTCTTGAGGATTCATCTGTTTCTGCTGCTTATTTCTCTCATTGCAAGCCTCAGCAGCCAGTTGTGATGTCTCAAACAGAGCCCTGCAACTTCAGCTGAGAAATAGCTATCATACCTGTGTTTCTGCCAACAACAAACAAGTTAGGAGGCAAGGGAAAGCAGAATTCTCTCTAGATATAGATATAGACACACATATGCTCACACCCCTATATATGGGGCATGTGTCTATACACAAAAATATATGGCATTATTGTAGACAGAATTATTTGTAAATACAAGGTTTTTTTAAAGTGCTTCTTAATGTTAGCCAAGTCTTGATGGATTTCTGCTTTTTCTCTGCCATTTGCTACAGCACATGCAAAAGCTCACCCTCAAATGTGAAGTAACTTCTTGACATTTTCATACTTCGAGTCATACTTTTTTTATAGATAGAACTATCATTTTTAATATCTACACCCAAACAGTGAAATTGCTGCAGGTTTAGGAGCCCAGGGTGCTATGGTTGCCTTGGTCATCACATTTATATTGTTTTTGTTGTTTTTAAAGCCTATGTAGTAAACTCAAGTCTGGAGAATCAAGTGTCATGTTGGCCTTGTCTACACTAGGCTTATTTCTGAATTTTCCCCCCAGTTCAGCTTCCCCAGTAAGGCCTGGTCTATACTGGGGGGGAGGATCAATCTAAGATACGCAACTTCAACTACGAGAATAGCGTAGCTGAAGTCGACATATCTTAGATCGAATTAAAATTACTTACTTCGCGTTCTCGTGGCGCTGGATCGACGGCCGCGGCTCCCCCATCGACTTTGCTTCCTCCTCTTGCCGAGCTGGAGTTCAGCAGTTGATGGGAGAGCGATCGGGGATCGATTTATCGTGTCTACAGCACACGCAATAAATCGATCCCCGATCGATCGATCGCTACCTGCCGATCCGGCGGGTAGTGTAGACGTACCCTAAGAGCCCTAGTGTAGAGAAGGTGCTAAGTACCTTCCTGATCTGAACAGGATATAGACAGCACCTGGCTACCTGGAGCCCTTTGTGGTGGCAACCGTGGGGCCATTTTGGGCAAAAAAAACAGCCTAGTGTAGATACTCCCCTAGTGTAAGCAGGTGCTGTTTTTACCAGGGAGTGATTACGTCATTTACATAAATCATAAGGCCAGATTTTCAAAAGTGCTCAGCATGTAAGCCCACCTCCCAACATTGTCACTGATGGGGTTCCATCGGTGGTGAATGAATCGGTATTTTTCCAGCCTGTTAATTAGTGACAGAAAACCCTGCAGTGTAAATCAGAATGCGTATGTATCTGTGACTTTAATCTGCCCGCACTGTAATGTTCTGAAAAATGATCACTAGGTGTTTTGGACGAGGCAATAGGCATTTGGACATTAAAATGCTTAGTGAACCTGAGATCTTTAAAATAATGTACAGGATTTATGAGTTCAGATAATCATTATATATGAGCATCTTTATTATGTGTGGCTGAGATTTCCAAAGCTGCAAAGGACAATTGGGCATCCAATCTGCCCAATTTCTCGTGGGAATTATGCATTCCAATTCCCAACTCATCATCACCACTCCATAGGTCAGCTGACTGGTCAGCATGCAGAGCCGGGGCAAAGCTGCTTCTAGCAGTCTGTCACGAGTCACATTTGCCTGGACTTCGTAGTCTTTTGACTATGCCTTGCAAACATAGATCTATGATACAAAGTCAAAGCTCTTGACGGACTGGGAGCAACAGCCTTGTTTTTGCCTCAGTGGCAGGGCGTAAATTCAGCTGGAGCTGTCCAGAGCGGAGTGCCGGTAAATATTTTCAACCCCTGTGGAGTTTTTATAGCATGCTGGGGGCAGGAGGGTTGCGGGGGTCCCCGGGAAATACTCTGAGAATTTAAGCCCTGCTCAATGCTGTTAGTCAGCTGACCCATCGAGTGCCTTAGTCAAATTGTTTTGCTTGATCTATGAAAGGACGTCGGAGCTGAATGCTACCAAGTGTGTCCTGAAAAACCATCAGGAGAGATGGGCCTAGAAAAACATGTCAGCCTGGATACTTTGGGTCACGACGGTGAAGGTTAGCATCTGCTTTAATTAAGACATTTCTGGATAGCAAGTTATTCTACAGACTGTATTACAGACCCATCATTTTTAAAGCCGCCTCAAGCCATCCTTTACATTTCCCTGTGCGCGTTTGATTTCTGCCCTCCAATAAGGCAGATATCCAACCACCTGATCTGGGCAAATGGAGGGCCTGTAATGGGAACTGTGTCAGATGGACCGCAGCACAGCATTGTTGAGGTCAGCAGGGCTACACATGGATGCAGGGATTTGCCAGGGTTGATCCAAGCGCATGGTTGGGGCCAGGGCCGGCCCTAGATCTAATGGCGTCCCAAGCAAGGAGCATTATCAGCACTCCCTGCTCCATATGTTAAACTTCTGAATACCTTATTTTTTTATTGCATTTGTAGCCCATTTCACGACTTTGCATGATTTAAATGCGTGATTTATCCCTGTCATATAAAACCATACATTTGCATGCTAGGGTCTGTTAATCTGTATTTATTCATGCCAAGAAG
Source organism: Chrysemys picta bellii (assembly GCF_011386835.1). NCBI lineage: Eukaryota > Metazoa > Chordata > Testudines > Emydidae > Chrysemys > Chrysemys picta. The sequence continues at coordinate 4,955,686 of NC_088797.1, forward strand.
TAATGGTATTTCTTTTATAGTGTTGCATAGATAGGGGTTTGATAGAGATCTCTGGCGTCTCATTAAATATGTCCTTTATTAGCAGCTACTCACACTCTTCAAGTCTTAAAACACAAGTACACTTTCACAATTACACAATAAAACAAGGTTCATAATATCTCAGCTGGGCTTTCACATCACTTCGTTCTTATATCTCACTGACTGACTGGTGATGCCCTTTGCCTTATATACCCTGGCGGGCTTGGCTGACAACATTCTAGGGGGCTCAAGGAAAATGTAGTTCTCAAAGTCTGGAAGGTTTCACAAGATTTCTACAAAGGTCCAGAACATTCTAGGAGGTTGGTGACAAACGAATCTGCATACGGAATACCGGAAACCTGTTGTTTCCAACATTCTATTTTCCCTTTTGTCACTAACAACAAAAATTGCAGTCGGAGCCCAGCACCCCCAAGTCTGGCACCCAGGCAGTTGTCTGCCCCTAAATCCGTCCCTAGTGAGAGCCAGAAGAGGGATATTTGCATTTAGAGCAGAGGTTTTAACGTAGCCTTGTTGTCTGCCTGGTGATACTTACGCTACGCTAGCAGCCAGATACTCCATTATGAATTGGGCCCTGACTAAAGGTTGTGAAGCTGTGGCCCCTGCCCCACAGATCTGACACAGGCAGGGTCAGGAAGAGGGATGGAATAAAACATGTGTCAAGCTGTCCGTTAGTGGCTCAAAAGCGTGAGTACCAACCTCAGGGTAGACCGTTAAGAAGCAGGGCATAAACACTAAACTGGTGGTGAGTTCTACACTTGGATTTCACCAACCAATTATCAAGTGTAAATCCCTCACACACCATAACAGCCTTAATGTGGAGTCACAGACAGTCCCCTGGGGTACTCCGGTCTATTTTGCTACCCAGGTAAGCTTGTCTCTCTGAGAGCTGGTCCCTTTCACCAAAAGGCACAATACTATTCAGGGTGCTCCAAGTCCCAAAGGACCAGTCACTTACCCAGGTCAATTGCACCTTAGACCTCACACCGAAGATGATGCTTGTAGCCAATCCTATCATCATCTATCTAAAGATCTATTAACTAGGAAAAGGAAGTAAGAGTTTTTTAAAGGTTAAAGCAGGTACATGCACACAGAAATGAGTTACAGTCTTAAGTTTCAAAAGGTAATAGAAGCTTGTATAATAAGCAAACTCTATGTCCTAGGGCTACCCCAGGCTTAACACTGAAGATCTCTTGCTTGTGCCTAGAAAATCTTGCCCTTGAGAGTCCATGCAGCATAGAGATACAGTTCCTCCCTGTTAGGGCTTTTTATTCCTTCCCCCCTTCAGTCTCACGTTGCAAACTTAGCTGATGGGAAGAATTCACTTGCACCTCTTCTCTTCATGGGGCTGGGGGCACCCAGGGGGAAGAGCAATCAACAATGGCTTTTGCCCTCTGATGTTCAGCAATAGTTCATCTGGTGTCAATGGGTCTTCTGTGTTGGGCAGGACCTAATGCCTTCTGTGGGAAGCCAGCATTTCACACTAATTCACGCCCCTTTCCGGTCTGGTGATTTACACAGTTACAGAGGCTTACAATGCAAATGCTCAGCTATTACCTTGGAACATGGGATACAGATGTCATAAGTGAGATTAATGCGGGCGGCAATTTACAAAGCATTCAATCAAGTCTAAACAATGAGCACATTTTTATAATTCTAATACCTGTTTTAACAATACTTATACCCGGATGAGCCAGACTCATTCCAGCTATGTGTTTGTCAGTATCCAGGTGAGGCATGGGGACCTGGGCATAAGCTGGCACCTGGTTTGCCAGTGTTACAATGTGCAGTTTTAAAAGTGAATTATGTAAGTGTCACATGAGTCGCTCTGACCTCTAAGCATCATTAACTGGTTGATTTCTTATAGGCAGCATGGCATAATGTCATGTTGACTGTAAAGCATTAAAAAATGTATTAAGGGTTCTCTCATAGCGTGCTTAAATGACTTGACAAAGGTCACACGGTGAGTCACTGGCAGAGCTGTGAACTGAGCCCGATTGTTCTAGTAGCCACCTGCTGTTGCTATTTAGACAGCACTGTCACCCTTTGCTATGGAAGCACCCTAAAATTGTTAGTTATTTTACAGAAGCTTTATATATTAATTTATGGAGATATCCTATCTGCTAGAACTGGAAGGGACCCTGAAAGGTCATCAAGTCCAGCCTCCTCTAGCAGGACCAAGTACTGATTTTGCCGCAGATCCCCAAGTGGCCCCCCTCAAGAATTGAACTCACAACCCTGGGTTTAGTGGGCCAATGCTCAAACCACTGAGCTATCCCTCCCCCCCAATTTAAAGGTGAGAGAAACCTCAAATCCCATTAACTTCAATAGATTTTAAGCACACTCAATGTCTTGAACCACGCGCTCAGCCTCTTGCAGCACGAGGCTCTAAGGACAGACTTAGTCCTGATAATTGGCACTGTGACTCTTGTGTACAGCTTCACCCGAAGCTCAAACCAGGATCCCAGGGGCCTGCGGGTAGAAACTCTACCACATGTATTATTTTTATTATTTGAGAGGGGCTAGTAGCTGGATTCTCCATTTAGAATCAGGTCCCTGTTATGCTAGGTGGTGTCAAAGTACATAAAAAGGCAATCTGTACCACGAAGAGCTCATAATCTCATTTAAGACATGGTGGAACAAGTTCCTGTTACAGTCCATAGATAGGATTGGGGTAAAGGAGGTAAAAGCAATAAGAACACATGCAGGGTTGCCAACTCTCTGGATATTTAGTGCTTTTCTTAAAGCCTCAGCTCCAGGAGTCATGTGATTACATGAGACTCTCAGCTTTCACTTTAAAAAATACACCTCTACCTCGATATAATGCTGTCCTTGGGAGCCAAAAAATCTTACCGCATTATAGGTGAAACCGTGTTATATTGAACTTGCTTTGATCCACCGGAGTGCGCAGCCCCGCCCCCCCGGAGGATTGCTTTTACCATGTTATATCCAAATTTGTGTTATATCGGGTGGTGTTATATCGAGGTAGCGGTGTAGTAAATTTCTTGCCTTCATGGTCGCAGAGAAAAACTTGAAGACGTGAACTCTCAAGGCTCAAACACCAGAAGACAAATAAATGAACTTCAAATCCATTAGTGATGTAATCTCTTTTCTATGATAATCTTATGATGTTTGAATGTATGGGGCTGGCTGTACTGCACATGTTGACATAGTCTAACTCTGTGTATCAACTTGAAGGGAAGAAGCTGGACTTTACTCAGACCTTGCCAGTAAGAGCTGTGCTATTTTTTTCTCATCTGAAAGTTAGTGTTACAAAGTGAGCCTGGACAAAGTAGGTTTTATGGATTTCAAAGGGTTTTTTTGTTTTTGTTTTTTGATGATGACTTGAACATAAATTGGAGGCATGTGATTTCTGGTCTGAATGGTTGTCTTGTGTTTAGTGTTTAATTAATTAAAAAAGTATGGTTGACAAGAGACAGTGGGATCAGTATTGATTTAATTCCTTCAGTAACTTTAAAATTAAAGATGTCTGGGTACAAATGCCTTTTCCCTTCAGTATTTGCTATATTATTTCATCTGTCTTGAGATGGGAACTTAAAGTGCTTTCACCAATGGAGAACATAGTTGTTTATTGTACTTCTCTCTGTCTTGAGATACAAAGTATTTGGAACTATTTTTGATAGTGTTCATCAGAGAGTCAACAGAAAAACGTATAATGGGAGGACCAAGACAAACAGTCTGCTAGAGTTAGCTACATTCCTCTTTGCTTTTGTGGCTATAACCTGTAGGCAGCAACCATACCTAAGGAAATATTCAATCGAATAAAGACTAGGGAAGATCATCCTTTACTGGTGATATGCTCTGCATCTAAAAAGATATGTATCGCAGCTGATAATAAGCATTTCTTTGAATAGCTAACTCCCTGCCTTGAATGACAGAACTAGCCAGACCATCTATAATAATGCCCCTTGTGACTCCTAAAAACTTTATATAGAGAGCTGGTTGTGAATTTTTTGAGGGGGCATATCAGGTTTGATGAATCTTCCATTAGGAAGGTTTCTCAGGTCCAGGATGAAGTCTATTTGGGGGAGAAGGGAAGAGGGTTAGAACACTCATCTGAGTCTCCCACATCTTAGTAAGTGCCATAACCACAGAGCCAAGAAACACGGCTGCACAAAATAGGAAACTCTTTGGAGTTATGTGGTCCCTGTTTGCTTCAGTAGGAGTTTGTCATTGAAACTGGTGAGATCTGTTTTTGGTGAGGCTCCTTTTTGATGGAAGAAAAGCTGGTATTATCACCGTGTGTGTGAACGTTCTAAGCATTCAAAATAGGGGCTGGGGAGAGAGGCTGATTAATGCTAAATGTTTATTATATATGCAAGTCAAGAGTCTGTGAAGGGAAGAGCAAAAATGATTTGACTTTCAATGAAGAGGCATGGGGACAGAGAACTGTGTCATTAGACACACTACAGTAATATGTATCAGAAGTATTCTTGCCAATTTGTATCAGGGAGATGCTTCAGCCATTTCTTTCCTATAAATTGACATCTGCATAATTTCAGCCACTGGGTAAAAAGCCTGCACAAAGGGCTGGGGACGGCTGGGAAGAAAGAGCAAGCTGCTACTGTTACGATTTGAAACCCGAGTTCTGGATCCCTGACTTGAAAGCCCTAGTAACTCTGGTTACGTTAACATGTTTTGCGCAGCGAGTCGCCTCGCAATCCAAAGAGAGGGCATCAATCCCCCCAGCCTTTGTATGTACATCTGTCAGAGAGAAAAGAACCCTCTAGTCACTTTTTGCTAAAGCAATCACGTGGTAGTACAGAAACATGTGATACTGTCCCAGGTACAGTACTGTGGGAATCCTAACATTCAGTTCCACACACCTGCAAATTCAGTCTTTCCCCTTTTGCATCAGAGGCAGTTAAATGTCATAACAGGACTGTAAAACAATACAGAAGATAGTGCGCAGTCACCTTTCTATTTGGTCAGTCACATAACTTCTAAATAAGGGTGCCTATAACACGTTTATTTTAATCTTCCGATAGCGTCTACAATTACTGTAAAAAGTACAAAAGGTCCCACAACATGCTGTGTGGATGTGCTGCTTGTAAGGTGTCTTGTTAAGAATGGCATATGTACCGCCAATGTGACATAGTTGCTAAGGTGACGGCATGTTTTTATTTGGCAGAAACAAGAGTACTGAACATAGGCAAACTGTAAGTTGTTGCTTCATTTAATCTGCATTATTTACTCTTATGGCCATTGTGGGCACCATTTCATCAGCAGAAGCTTTTTCACATTCAAAAGATTTTATTTTCTTAATCAGAATGACCGGCACCTTCCCCCCGCACCCTCTTTAAGCAGGTGCTTATAATGCGCATAATTATGGATTTTTCAGTGGCTCTAATTGTGCTGCAAAATATTGTCTTGTAGTAAGTTTGGCAATAGGATACTTTCAACTAAGGACGTTTTTCCAGAGAAGTACCACACAGTATAAATAAAGAACTATAAGCTGTTCTTCATTAGCAGACTATGGGTATCTATGCATATACAACTGAGTGTCTGATTTGTGTGCATGTATAATTTTCCTAATCCTATCTGGGTGTGTAATCTTTGGGTGAGCTAGAGTTCACGTCATTGCCCCCAACTCCAACTCCCATAGAAAAGTAGCTGGAGACTCAGAGTTCAGTCTCTAAGGATTTTCAGCAAGGATTGCACAGGGTCAACCTCCCCACATTCAAGTCCCAAAAGGAACTAAAAAAATGAATTCAATTAAATAACTTTATAAAATCTTATGATAAAGAAACAGATAATCTCATTTTCATAGCATGACATGGCTATTTTATAATCCACGCACATTATCTTCACAAGCAGCAAAGGGTGGTGGCACCTTATAGACTAGGGTTACCATATTTCAGCAAGCAAAAAAGAGGACGGGAGGAGCCCCGCCCTAGCCCCTCCCACTTCCCGCCCCCCCAGAACCCCCAACCCTCCCCCCGTTCCTTGTTCCCTGACTGCCCCCTCCTGGGACCCCTGCCCCTAACTGCCCCCCAGGACTCCACTCCCTATCTAAGCCTCCCTGCCTCTTGTCCCCTGACTGCCCCAACCCTTATCCACACCCCCACCCCCAGACAGACCCCTGGGACTCCCACGCCCCATCCAACCACTCCCCACCCCCTGACAGCCCCCCCCAGAACTCCCAACCCATCTAAACCCCTCTGCTCCCTGTCCCCTGACTGCTCCGATCCCTCTCCGCACTCCTGCCCCCTGACAGCCCCCCCCAGAACTCCCAACCCATCTAAACCCCTCTGCTCCCTGTCCCCTGACTGCTCCGATCCCTCTCCCCACTCCTGCCCCCTGACAGCCCCCCCCAGAACTCCCAGCCCCCCACTCCTTGTCCCCTGACTGCCCCCTCCTGGGACCCCTGCTCCTAACTGCCCTCCAGAACCCAACCCGCTACCTAAGCCTCCCTGTTCCTTGTCCCCTAACTGCCCCCTCCTAAGACCCCCCCCAACTGCCCCCCAGGACCCTACCCCCTACCTGTACCCTGACTGCCCAAAACTTTCTCCACTCCCCCCCAAAAAGCCTGCCCCCTCCAGAACCTCCCTGCCCCTTCTCCTGCTCCCTGGCCCCCTTACCCTGCTGCTCAGAACAGGGTGTTGGGCTCTGTGCGAGCCGAGCCGGACACGTGGCTGCGCTCCCCAGCACAACAAAACCCGGTCCCTGGCCCTGCACAGTGCTGCCGGACCGGGCTGCAGGGGAGAGCTGCCGGCTCAGAATGCAGGGCGGATCCGGCTCCTCTACAGCTGCTCCAGAGTCCAGCCCGGGACTTTCCTGCAGCCCTCCCAGCCGCTCGCTCTGCTCTGCCGGGGGAGGGGGGAAATCCTGGACATTTTGAGTGATTTACAAATTCCCCCCGGACGCTATTTTTAGCACAAAAAGGAGGACATGTCCGGGTAAATCCGGACGAATGGTAACCCTATTATAGACTAACAGACGTATAGGAGCATGAGCTTTCGTGGGTGCATCCGAAGATGTGGGTATTCACCCACGAAAGCTCATAAGGTCTATAAGGTGCCACAGGACTCTTTGATGCTTTTACAGATCCAGACTAACACGGCTACCCCTTTGATATTATCTTCACAGTTATACATAAACATGAAGAAAACAAATTAAAATCTGAACAGTTCAGTCCCCACAGAAACACAGTGAGAAGAAACTGAGAGTTCCCCAAAGCTTCGGTTTAGTTCGTCTGAGTCTCAGTTAGCGTCTTTGATCACCAAATCTGTACAGTCTGAGTCTAAACAACATCTTCCCTCCACTTGCTTGTAGGAGTCTTCAGCTGGAATCCAGGCAGACTTTTCCTCTGCTGAAATCACTGCTAGCCAGTCAGCGAACTGATTAACCCACCACTCCATGAAGTGTATAGATTTAAAGAAAACTCTGCTGCAAAATGCTTCAGAGTTAGGGACATCCGCCGGCTTCCTGCTCCTGGACTCAGCTTCTCCCAATTCACACAGGGCACATGGCGCCCTGCAAAGCAGCTGTCCTGACCGCTTGCCCTCATGGAGTCTGACCCCAGCAACAGGGAAACTATTGGAGCAGACCCAAAACTACCACACCCAAATCCAGACGCTTCTGGATGTGGAGTGCTTAATCTGCCTTGCAACAGTAAAAAGACAAACAAAAAAACCCAATGACCTAGACACCACTCACTCCTCACAATGGGTCTCTTAAGAGATATCTCCCTAGTAGGCACCTGGGTTACAGGTGCCTGTGCAAAGCCCAGTTTGAGCATGCGCTTGGAGGTTCATGCACACTAATGCACATAGATTTCCAAGACAGAGTTAAATACCGGTAGTTGCATGCTGACATTGCTCAGAGTCCGTGCTGTGCATATTAAACAAATGGAAGTATAGCAAGGTGCTTATGGTCTACAGGTGTAAGTCAGTGGTGTAATGTCCGGTGTATGTGAAAGGGGAATCAGGCCCCATATCTCTAGAAAGACATGGTGTTTAACCTGGAGCATTAGACCAAGACGTGGGAGCAGAAATCTGTGGAACACAAAGCTCTCACTAGGTTCACGCACAGTTTCAGAAGACAGGACGTGTACACATCCAGAACCAATGTTCGAAATAAATCGGATATGATTGCTTGGCGAAACTGCTGGCCTGTCAACTTGATCTTTATTCCATGAGAAATACCAGAAAGTACTGCAGACATTCAAGTAGAATATTCATTTAGAAATACATGAAAGCAAAGTATTGAGGGAGAAAATTTCCCCAAAATTCCACAAAGAGAGGAATCCTGTCTAAAATCCTTGAGATCTTTTATACCCGGGAGGAAGATCTACAGTGGCACTTCAGTGGAGTTTTGATTTTTTTTAAAAAATATTGGTTATATTGTACTGGTGTTTTAGCAGGGCCGGCTCCAGGGTTTTGGCCGCCCCAAGCAGCCAAACAAACAAACAAAAAAAGCCGCGATCGCGATCTGCGGCGGCAATTTGGCGGGAGATCCTTCGCTCCGAGTGGGAGTGAGGGACCGTCCGCCGAATTGCCGCCGAACAGCTGGATGTGCCGCCCCAAGCACCTGCTTGCCAGGCTGGTGCCTGGAGCCGGCCCTGCGTTTTAGCCTCCTTTTCTGCTAATGTTAATGCTTTGCCTTAATGTGAAATTCCTTGGCTGATGCAAATCCACCATTTCTGTGGTTTGAAATGATAAAATGCAGCTCAGATCTTATATGGCTGTGCAGCAATTGGATATCTGAATGGGACCCAGTATTTGGCTGTATGTATTTGTTACATATTGATTGTTTCCATCATCTCTTTTTATTGCCATAAGGAGTTAATCAAGCATGTAGTTCCTGAGTCACAGCCCGGACGTAGGAGAGTTCATGGGAGCAGCATCTCTGAGCTGGGATGCAGCAGGAATTGCCTTGTACTCTGGAAAGCTAGTTGGGAAACGTGCTGTATCAGAAGATTTGCCAGACGCCTTCACCTTGTCTTTTCCTTTCCGGGCTCAAAGCTGACTGTGCCAGGTATTAACAACTACATGTAAAAAGCTGCTCATTGGGTGTTCTTGAGTGCCTTCTGCTGGCACCTTATCTATTGCCTAACTATTGACATCTATACAGGTATCTCTTTTTGTTGTGCACTCTTGTAATGCCTGGGAGGATAGTAGGGGTGAGTAACCTGTGCCACTGCATTCCTGGCTTGAGGTGGGCTTTGTGGAGTCTGCATCTTGACAGAATCAAGGCCCATAGAATGTAGCTCGCTGCAACTCAAAATAAATAGCATAGACGTGTATTAAGCTTCCTTGCCAATCCACTAGTTAATTAGCTTGTGTTATGCCTCCTGAAAAACCAATAAGGCAATCTTCATCGCAGGTATTTTCTTGTCATTGTAGGTGGCTCATGGCTGACAGATGGCACCTATTATTGCCCCGCTAATGATGCTATTGTGCTCAGAGTCCAGGTTGTAATACCCAGGAAACGTCTTATGCTTGATGTTCCTATACCGCCAACAAACTTAGTGTTTTCAGGAACGCTGGACTCCAAGCACAGCCCCTCCTGGTCTGACATTTGTCAGTGGTAGCGGAACTGCATGTGGAACATGGAATAGAAGTCAGATGGGAAGAAGTAGCAGTTGTTCTAGCGGCAGGCACTAAATATTGTGCTTTTTTTACCCCCCTGCATGAGACAGGTTTACAACTCCTTGGCAGAAAGGTGAACAGCAAATGAACATTTTTAGTATGCCCTTTTCTGCTCCTTTACAGTGCATAAAGTTGGACTCAAAAGTTTTTTCCCAAAGTTTAGTCCCCCTTTTTTTTAAACCTTAGAATTATCTGCAATATTAAGTCCTGACTTCCTTGTTTTCACTAGAGAAGAAAAGAAATGGAGTGGGATGGTTTGATCTATCTGGATTGAAACTGGAGGAGCCACTGCTCTCTCTGTCCCAAAATGAGCCTGGGGGATTCTGAATCTTTCAGAGAGAGTTTTCCTCCCAACTGTTTGGGAATTGGAGGTGATGAGGTTTCTAATTAAAATACACATTAAAAAAAACAATGGGCTCCAAACAGTCTGACTAAACAACTTCTCCGTCCTCAGAGGAGGACTGGGAAAGTTGGGGCTCAGGCTTCAATCTGTGGTGTCATATTGTGGTGTTGCACTAAAAGAATGTGGGTTTCTTTCTGTCCCCTCTATTGGCTAGTTCACATCAGAGGTCTATGAATCTGCTAGTGCTTCTACTGCAGGGAGTTTGTTCTTTAGCTCAAGTGGTAGGGGCTCATACTTCTGGTTCTGAAGGTGCTGGGTTCAACCTCCCCTGTCAGTTTGGATTCAGAGTAGTAGCCGTGTCAGTCTGTATCCACAAAAAGAACAGGAGTACTTGTGGCACTTTAGAGACTAACAAATTTATTTGAGCATAAGCTTTCGTGGGCTACACAAAAGCTTATACTCAAATAAATTTGTTAGTCTCTAAGGTGCCACAAGTACTCCTGTTCTTTTTGTCAGTTTGGAGAAGTTACTTTATGTTGTCCTAGTCCCTGCTACCCGCCAAAGCATCCTCTTGCAAAAATAAAACACGGCAATCAAGGTTTGATGTTTTGAATATTAAAAAAAGGGAGAAAGTAAAATTACAAAATAAAAAAGTTGAGGTTTGTGTGTGACAGACGCCTTGTTATCCGTGCCCAGGGATTGACCCAGGGCCCTCTGCAGCAACACGCATCAGCCTCTACAGCTAGCGTTTAAGAAGCAGGCTCTGTACGTGGGGGTTATAACACGCACATCTGTGCGTTGGGCACTGAAGGGGTATGTGGCTCACTTTGACTTGTTGGTTACAAGTGCTTTTATACAGTGCTTTATTCATCCGTAGGTTTTTAAAATGCTTCACAAAGGGCAGAAGGTATCATTATCCCCATTATTGTCTGCAGTGCTGCGGTAGCCGTATTGGTCCCAGGATAATAGAGATACAAAGGTGGGTGAGGTTATATCTTTTACTAGATCAGCTTCTGTTGGTGAGAGACACAAGCTTTCGAGCTTGTCTGAAGAAGAGCTGTTTGTAAGCTCGAAAACTTGTCTCATCAACAGAAGTTGGTCCAGTAAAAGATATTACCTCCCCCACCTTATCTTTCTATTGTCCCCATTATTATACAGCTGGGGAAACTGAATGATAGAGACACAATTGACTAGCCCAAGATCAGACAGTAGGTCAGTGGCAGAGTAGGGAAGTGTCTAGTGGACCGTACATCATAAATAAACACAAAAAAAGCACAAACACACTTTTTTTTTTTTGCTTTGTAGTTCATCTTCAGCCAGTTGTAGCCATTAGATGTAGTTTGCGTCTGCCATAAATCCATGACTCTCCACCAGCGTTTATTCTCCTCTTCACCAGCAGCACAGTGGCTACAGTTGATTCGTGCTGTTTGTTCTTTTGCCTTTGTCTTAGTGTTCACTTTAATGAAACTCTGCACTGGACTTAGGGTGGTCTCTGGAACACTGACAAAATTCTGGATAAGGCTCTGATGTGACAGTAATGGCTGTGCCGGGCCAGGGCTGTAATGTGTGAAAGTGATTTTATCACGGTTATTCAAACTTCTAAGTGAAGAAATGCTTCCGCAGGGCATTGCTTCCTTCACCAACAGCTGGCATAACAGGCCCAGGGTGCAAGCAAGAGCAACTTGTGAAGGGAACCTTGACCGCACACACGCCCTCAGTCTGTACTGGGGGCTTATTCGTGGATGGCTCTGAGCACTTCTTTGAGTGCTGAGTGGGTGCCCACAATGGGGCTCACCCCAAAACCAGTGAGTCCTTTGATTCTTGTAGGATGGGGCCCTAGGTGATGAGAAATTATTCAGCTGAGGACACATCTTCTGAGTTGGGCAAAAGGGGAGAAATAAGCCAGGCTCAGTCCTGCCTTGAGGGATAACATTTCCTGCATTTAGCTGGGTGTTTAGGTAGAGATTAAAAGAAAAAAAAAATCACTTGTTTACTCTGGCAGTGAACTAGTGTTGAATCTGAACAGATATTCAACCACCACTCTCCACCCCAGAGCAAGAGTGGTATGTGGTTAGAAGTTTGGACTGTACCAAACCACCAGGGGAGGATGTTCATATCAAGGACAGATGGGGGCGGGGGCAATCCTGAAGGAACTACATCTGAGATTGTGGGGGAGAGTTAGATTCAGTGGGGTCACAGCCCCATGTTTGAGACTGCAAACGCTCTGCAGCAGGGACTGCCTCTGTGTTTGTACAGCACCTTGCACAATGGGGCCTGGATCTTCCTTGGAGGCTTTGGCTGCTGCTACCATATAAATGTTTATTAATGAATGAAAAGTGTTTGAAAATTGAGCAGTTTCTACACTCATTATATGGGGCCTGTAATTTGAATATATCCCTCCAAAATCAAAGGCAAATGTGTGTTTTTTAAATCCAGCTTCTGATAAATCCACATGATTATCATCTACAAGGAGGGCAAGAGCATATGAGTCGAATTTCGATCCCCGTTTCAAATAAGATGTCTGCCAACAGATTAAACAATAGGCGCCTTCCTGCTTAATTTTAACATTTTTAATTAAATTCTTTGCTGCTGTGTCTCTTTGATCTCAGCGAGCTGATAAATGCAGTGTCACTTAGTGTGTTAGAACAGTATTTTATGCTAATCTTGCATAAAGAAGCAGGGATGCATTTGAGTGTGAATGGTTCTTACGGTGCAGAAGATACACTTTGCTAAGCATTGAATGTAGCACAAAATGACCTTTCAAACTGATGACTAGAGATGGGTGCATACGGAGAAACTATTCATGAACGTTTTGGAGACTTCTAAAGCTACGTCTACACTATGGTCTTAAATCGACCTATGTTAGGTTGACTTACAGCCGCCACATTAATTACTGCAGTGGCTGATGTTCACACTACTCTCCTGTCGGTGGTGTGCGTCCTCATCAGGGTCCACCGAGTGAAGAGGGGCAGTGTGGGGGACTGAGAGTCCCCTCAGTTCAATGCAGTTCCCCACCAGGAGCCCAGCTGCCCCGCACCTCGGCTTCTCGCCTTCCTGCTCCCAGCTGGAGGTTGGAGGGGGAGGGAGGGAAGCCGCCCAGGGCTTCTTGTTTCCCGCAGAGAGATCCGCGCCCAGAGTCTGGTCAGCTGCCATGCTCCCAGCCAGGAGTGGAGATCCAGGACCCCAGGGGGCAGTATGGCTCCCAGCGGGGAGCAGGGAGTGTGGGCACCAGCCCAAGCCGGGAACCTGGGTGGCAGCCCAGATTGGAGCGGAGACCCGGCAACAGCCCGGCTGAGGAGCTGGGAGACGGCTTTCTTGTCAAGTTCATGGCTCCACGTTTCAATGTGTACACCTCCACTGTTTTGTCGATGAAAGCTGACTTGTCGACAAAGCTGTAGACAAGGCCCCAGTAGAAATTTGCTTTGACCACTTTTGCTCCTCTTTTTGAGAGCGTTGCTGAAAGAAAACGTTCTGTTTATACTATTATTTGTGAAAAGATTTCAGGCCCAGAGCCGAGATTGGTTTGTTTGTGAAACAAAATTAATTTCCTATAAATTTAGGTCATCCAACTGGGGAACAGAAACAACATCATGTCTTTGATGACCAGCTTGTCTATTGAATACTCTCAGTGGACAGTTGGAGGGTATTCCACAGGCTGGAATTTGTTTGCACAGAAAAATTAATCTGGCTACTTCAAATTGTGAGCCAATTAGTAAAAACCTCAGTCTCTTTGGAGATGATGTGTACATGGGCAAAAAAGGGCTAAATTCACCAAATGACAAGTTGGTACCCTGCATCCTCAGCTCCATTGATGAGCAGGCTTTGCAAATAAAGGAAGAGAAATAAGCCATCCAGTAATGTGTTAAACTATAATAGCAAAGAACTGTATTATAATGGGCTTCCCAGTTTCCATGCAGGTGGCTGGGGTTTGAGAGAGGCAGGGGAGTGGAGAATGTGGAAACTGAAAGAAAGTTCTTGGGAGTGGATTAGGGTAAGGTGGGATGATTTAGCCTGTAACTAGCTCTTAGGGGAACAGACACCTTTGCATGAAGGCTCCAGCTGGATTAAAAAGGGATGTTGGTAAATGTTTTCTCTCTCCCATCCCCCACCGGGAAAATGTTAAACAAACTGAAAAATAATTAATTTTTTGTCTAGATTGTCCATGGAAAACTTCAGTTTTTTTGGCGTACCAAAATATTTCCACTGGAACAGAATATTTCAGCCAAAACTGAAATATTTTACTTTGGGAATGCGGCTGCGGTGGGACTCATAGTTTGAGTGTGTCATGCTCCCATTTTCTGTGGGCTGCCTGGTTGGACTACATCTCCCATGATGCAACGTGGTTTCCTTTCTTGGCGAGGGGAGGTGGTATATCATGGGAATCCCTGGCCATGGTGCATCATGAGAGATGTAGTCTGGGTAGGGACACCTGCCTATAGGGGAGAATGAGACTCCTGAATTGCGTTCAGATGTTTTAGATCTTTGACTGTAATATGTGCCCAACCTTTACATGGTCAGAGCAGGTGTTTTTCAGAGCATTATGGATCCAGCATAATTCAAAGTCAATAGAAGGGAATCGCTTGTGTTATGCACTACTTGGCCTGCTACCTCAGTTCACTGGGTTTTCTACGTTCCCACTGCTCCAGTGTTAGGCTCTCATTCACGGCAGTTCGCTCTACAATACGAGCACCTGATGCAGCACAGAATCTGTGTGTCCATATTGGTCTCGCCCTGAAAGACAATAGATGCTGGCTTCAGGGCGGGCCAACGTATGCAGGGAAAGACTCAGCTTGCCACATAACAAGAATCCTGCTGCTTCAGAGAGACTCACAGAGCTTCCTATGGAGAGGAGATATTATGTAAATGAGCCCCCTGTCTGCAGTCTGCTAGTGCCTGTTCTAGGACCAGCATACTCCGCACTGGGGGAACTGCATGGACTATTTGTTGATTTTTATTTTTTTTTTAAACCATGCTACACTCAGTGGAGCTACTAAAAACAAGACAGTGGAATCGGGAGAATCCTCATATCCTGCAGCTGCCCACGCAATATTCATAGATTACAGGCCAGAAGACACCATTGTGATCAGGTAGAACACAGATCATAGAACTTCCCCAACATAATTCCTAGGGCAGATATTTTAGAAAAACATCCAATCTTGATTTAAAAATGGTCAGTGATGGAGAATCCACCAGGGCCCTTGGTAAATTGTTCCGCTGGTTAATTTGTCTCATGTGGTCTTGTGTGTGCTGTCTCCTGTCTCCCACAGCCCAATTGTCACCAGCTTTACACAAGGGCACAAAGATGGAGGGGAAATCCAGTGTGACCAACCCCAGTTGTTCAAAACCATGAGATTGGCTTTAAAATCTTGAGATTAAAAACAAAAAATCCATTTTACATTCTCTTTATTTGCCTTCGGGTTTGACTCTTCAGAATGTGTTTGGGTTCTGTTTCCAAGCATTCCTTCTCAGCCAGGAGGGCTGGAAGAGCATGCATGTAAAAAAGAGCTGGAATTCTCACCTAATAATATGCCTCCCGGAGCTGGGGCGTTAAGAAACACGCCAGCCATTGTGTGACTCATGATAGAATTGTGAGAGATGGCAGCCTTGGAAGTCTGAAGCTTTTGTTACAAAGCTACACACCATAGTCAGAGCTGCTGTATGTTAGAATTAAGATAAAAGTCAAATGCGTTTAGGGTGAAATTCCTCGTACAGACACCCAGCTATTCCAGCTCTTTGCGGATGGAGAAGGGAGGGGCAGGGACACTGAGGTTTTCTGCCCCCACAACCCACAGCTGTTGAACAGGATTTACACATTCCTCAGTTGCTACCATTTCTGACAAACCACCGCCCAGCTGAATTGGTGGGATCTGGTGTTGGAGCTATTGGATCTGTGTAAATGTGAATGTTGTGGCCTGTCCCTTGACTTCCTTCCATCTCAGCCTTCTGCCAGGATCTGTGAGGGGCTGATAACTTTCTACAGTAAATTTTCCCTTTATTTATTTATTTTGGTCTCTGCTGCTTCTTGATTGGGTCTTCTGGTTCCAAATGACATGTGTGGTGGACAAGTCAGTTTATAACTCTGGTGTTCATAACTCTGAGGCTCTGCTGTATGAGGGATGAAACTAAAGAGACAGCAACATGTCCTAGTCCAGCAGGTGTATAACTTCAATTGTCGTATTCTCCAGTGCTATAGCCCTTGCTAGTCTGGGGTAGGGCAGGAGGACCATAGATCTTCACTGCCAATAGGTAGAGCAAAATACACGATATAACTCTGAATTGCATTTAATTTACTTTATGGCCGCAGGTCAGTGACTTTATGGATGCTCCCTAGTGTGTTACATGGTTTTAAATGATATTTTCTGTTAGCCGCAATAAAATATTGTATAGTATCCAGTAACACCTTCATCTCATTTGGAAGCAGAACTACAAGCTGCAGGAGTCCATTGGTATGTTGCTTGACATAAAAGAATATTCTAATAGTCTCAAGGTAGCAACAAATCACAATGAGGTGTATTAGGGGGTATCTGGCAAGGAGTTAGATAAAGGTAGGTAAGTTATAGCTAGTTACACAACAGACGATGGCCTGTGACGGAACCTTCTTATCACTCCTACATCTGGCCATCAGAACCAGGGCCGGCTCCAGGCACCAGCGCAGCAAGCACATCTGGCTCTTCGGCTGCAATTCGGCGGCGGGTCCCTCAGTCCTTGTTGGAGGGAAGGACCTACCGCCGAATTGCCGCCGAAGAATGAAGCGGCAGCCAGGGCCGGTGCTTCCACTAGGCGACCCTAGGCGGTCGCCAAGGGCGGCAGGATTTGGGGGGGTGGCATTTTGTTGCCCTTGGCGGAAATTCGGCGGCGGGGGGTCCTTCCGCTCCGGGAATTGGGCGGAAATTCGGCGGCGGGTCCTTCACTCGCTCCGGGACCCGTCGCCGAAGTGCCCCGAAGACGCAGAGTGGAAGGACCCCCGATGCCGAAGACCCCAGGCCCCCTGAATGCTCAGAGAAAGAGCACTGCTGCCTAGGACAGCAAAAACCCTGGTGCTGCTCCTGGTGGCGGCGGTAGAGCTGCCGCCGGTTGCGGCTTTTTGGGGTTTTTTTCCTCCCCACCGCTTGGGGCGGCAAAAACGCTGGAGCCAGCTGTGATCAGAACTGACATGAAAATGGTCCTTGATGTGCCAGACCAGCTCTGGTTAGCAACATAGGGGTCGCCTGAGGGCTGCTCTAAGTTGCGCAGGCTGCAATAGCCTGCAAAGGGCCGTTCCAGTAGCTAGGGATTGCTGGAGTGCAGAGCTCCTTCGGCCATGCCTTCTAGAGCTAAGCAGGGATTGAGAAGGAGGGGGCACAGAGCTGCTACACCAGTGGTTCTCAAACTTTTGTACTGGTGACCCCTTTCACATAGCTAACCTCTGAGTGTGACCCCCCTTATAAATTAAAAACACTTTTTAATATATTTAACACCATTATAAATGCTAGAGGCAAAGCGGGGTTTGGGGTGGAGGCTGACAGCTCGCAATGCCCCTTGTAATAACCTCATGACCGCCTGAGGGGTCTCAACCCCCAGTTTGAGAACCCACGTGCTACACTGACTATACAGCACCTAACAGAGGGGCTCTGGTCTGTTTCCTAAGATCGCTCATACGCAAAACAGCTGATTCCATGGCAAGGCTGGAGTTGGATTCTCTTTAGGCACATAAACGTAGCTATGATCATATTGTATATTTAGGCTGTGTTAATCAACACTTGGAGTTAAGCATCTAAGTTCAAGTGGTCAGGGAGTTTATGATCTTAAACAAGTTAAGGCTTAAAACATGCAAAAAAACCTCTTGGTGGTTCCCACAGTTGCTCTATCAATTGGCACTGATGCCAACATTAGATCAGTCACAGAGAGAATTCTTCCATTCACACTTGCTTTACTTTTCTGGAAATTGCTGCCTTATAAGCTTACGAGGGCTCTGTTCCAGAGAGCATTAAAGTCACCGAAAGCCTCCACAGGCTTTACCAGCAAAAAGTCTGATGAAATTAAAGCCAAGCAAAAGAAATGTGGTTGTACCTACACATCCCTTTGCTCTATTGCCCAGCACTCTCTAAGTAAACCGCTGGAGAAAACCCCAAACCACCTACTCTAAAGCATTGGTTCTGCTTTGGGCATAAGAGCATTCGGCTTAGTTTGAAAGAGATTCTAGCGATTTTCACATCCCACCAAGCACTTTGGGATGTTTTCAACCTTCTCTGCTGAATAGTGCTCCAGCTGAAGGAAATAAATTATCATAAATTAGAATACATTACACTCTTCAGCATCATTACATCTGTCATTGTTTCTCTAACAGTGCCATTTATTTAACATTTATACACACTTTGACAGCAGTTACTCGTGTGTATGTTATAAATATTGGCTAAGTAGCAGATAGCAATCCAGTTCTAGGTAAATGTTAGATTCCATTTACTGTTACAAATTTGTATGATGATGTGCGGAGGAGAAGTATTAAAGGCATCACTTACAATATTGCTCCAGTACTATATTTGCTAGACACTGGCATGCCGATATGTTACTTGGGAATGGTGTTTGTGAAAAGTACATATGGCCTCAAAGATAAAATGTCTGTTATCTCTTCAGTTCTTTAGTTCCCTTCCATTTTGAGACTGTTCCTGACTCTTTGTTACATTTAGATCAACAGCTAGCAAATAACTTTTTCTAGAATTTTAGCACATCATATTCAATTGGCGGCATTTCCCCCCCTCCCCCCCCAGAAAACAAGGTAGTGAAAGTTTGACCACAGAAGCAATGCTTGTGTGCAGGGTACATACCTTCCTTACTTGACTCTCTCCTGGTGTTATATCCTGCAGCTCCTCCCTTAGAGACTAGAGCAGGGGGAGGCAACCTATGGCACATGTGCCAAAGACCGAACGTGAGCTGATTTTCAGTGGCACTCACCCTGCCCAGGTCCTGGCCACCGGTCCGGGGGGGCTCTGCATTTTAATTTAATTTTAAATGAAGCTTCTTAAACATTTTAAAAACCTTATTTACTTTACATACAACAGTAGTTTAGTTATATATTATAGACTTATAGAAAAAGACCTTCTAAAAACATTAAAATGTATGACTGGCACGCGAAACCTTAAATCAGAGTGAATAAATGAAGACTCGGCTCCCCACTGCTGAAGGGTTGCCGACCCCCGCCCTAGAGTGTTGTCAGAAAGAGACAAGGGAGACTAGAGGATGGCTGTCTAAATTCACCCTACACTGACAGCTATTGCTAACTCTGAAACCAATGGCTATTGAGACACACTGACAGCCTTTGATAGCTCTGTTTTTAGAGTGGGAGGGTGGATTCAAACCAGTTGCCAGATGTATCTGTGGTTAACATTACTTGGGAGCTTTACACAGCAAACTGGCTTAAGCCACAGTGAAATCTCTGTGAAGTGACCACTTATAGGAATAACATCAACGGATAACAGAGAGTGGAAATATGCTGTGTACACGTTGAGATATGTTGGGGTGCTGTGAGGGGGCACACTCTCACAACAGTAGAGAGCAGGCCAATGAGTTTTCATGGGTGCAGTCAGCACTAACAAGACACACCTGCAAGGATCACTCTGTCTGGAGAGAGGAAGCTTAAAAAGGGAACGCCTGCTGCAGGAAGATGTGGTGAGTGGGGGGAAGATTACTGGCTCCAGGGACAGCTCAGCGAAGAGAGAGACATTTGCAGACCCTGCTGCCCATGAGATTGTATGGACCGGGTATGAAGGAGGGGCTGGAGGCAGACCCTAACTCTGATCAGGGACACTAGAGCCTGCAGATAAGCCAAACCCTGAAAGGGTGACAGAAAGACTGCCTAGAAGGCTGACCATCTTTTTCTTTTTCTCTGATTCCCCCCTCTCCCAGGTAAGGAGGGGACGGTGGGACGTGTTTGGTTTTGTTTGGAGAATCCCTTGTTGGAAGGACTGGGGAAGGATTCTGTAAGCTGCCCAAATTGGGGTGGGGTGAGGCTCCCTCCCTCCTACCCACCCACTACAGGTGGTCTCAAGACAGAAGCTTGCCTAATAATGGTAGCGCTTTGTACGGATTTCACTGCACTTGTGTTTGTCAACTGCAGCCTCTTGGCTACTTGAGTCTGTCCAAGGCAGGACTCTCTCAGGTGCTGGTATTTCTCGGGCTTCCCAGCTATGGGCTGGTGGTGCAGCACCACCTGCATTTGTCCCAGAGACTGGCCATTTGGGGGCAGCTGTCGAAGCAAAGTGCTTAGCCCATCTGAAGCACCTAATTCAGAACTTTGGTGCCTTCCCTGAAGCAGCTCTTCCTACGGCGACAGTAGAATGCTTTCGATTCTATGGAGGCTTAATTTGCCACTGTAGAATGCAACATAAAGTAACCTTAATGTCTGAGCTGACTCAAAGCCTGGCAGGTGAAGGGGACGTGCTCTTCAAACTGTAAATTGCTAATGGTCTCTATGATGCCTGTATATTGAAAGCTGGGAAGAAATATCCTACAGTCGTGTAATTTCAAGACAACTCCAAAGCTGCTGAGGGAAAACAGATCGGAATATCCAGATGGAAACTGATTTACATTTTATATCTTGCATCGCTCTTGGTTATTGCCAGGAAAACCGCGTGCAGTGTGTGTTTCCTTTTTCTTCAGAGCTGGAGAGGTTTTGTTTAGGGCAAATTTGTTCTCATGCTATTTGCTGATGGGCCTGGTTGTGTCGAAGTGCTGTGCTGAAGGAAATAAATACTGGACGGTGGAAAGAGGCTTTCAAAGGACCTTTTGATTATGTAACTTGGCTGAATGGGAAAAGGAACTAAAATAATCCAGTTCAGTGCCAGCTAAGGGTGCTGCAGCAGTTCTCTCTGCCAGCTTAGGTCAGCTCAGTCTGGAGGCTTCTTGGGCTACGGGTCTGTCCTCTGTGCCTTCAAACCCAAGTCACTTTCATGGGGAACTCTAGGCACTCCATGGATCCATCCAGGCCCCACTGACTTAAAAGGAGCTGGATCAGGGCCTTATAATCTAGGGAGCTGTCAGAATTTACCCTCTCATAACCGATCGATCACCCTTAATCTGCCTTTTGAAATCAAAGGCAGAAAATAATCAAAACTCTCCCTTCGGTGTTTACAAGGCTAAAATGGGCAGATCCAGAAGGACAATAAGCCCATCCGTGCTCCTTCCCAGCACCCATGCCAGCAATGGCAAGACTGCTTCTCTTGCCAGGATGGCACCAGCCCAGTCCCCATCCTTGCCCAGCACTTATGTCCTGTCCAATGGTGTGGAAGCTGCAGAGGGAGAGTACACTACTGTCTAGTTTTTGCAGTATGTTAAGATATGGGAAGGGAGCCTACTGCTTAGTGACTGCTATTTCCTCCTCCCAACCCCCCCCCCCCCCCAAGTGCTCAAGGCATCCCGGCCACCCTTAGTGTTACAGAGTGGCCGTGTTGAGTTAGAGGTATGGAGGGACCGGAAGCAGGTAAGCTCTGAGGAGGTGTTTACGTGCAGTTGTACAGAGGGGGGAAGCTACTATCCCAATGCAATTTTGTTCCTTATCTACAACCATGGGAGAGTGCTAAGGCCCATCAACAATAAATTGCCAGTATGTGTTTGGTAGCTGATGAGAGAAGAGTGAATGTGGGTGGGTGCCTGACTAACCCACTGGTCAGCAATCCACAGAGAATTACTCTGCCCAATCCACAGAGGATGTTGGAGACCAGCTACAGTGCCTGGCACTCTAGCTCAGACTGTAGCGACCTGTGTTTTTGGCCCTGGGGGTCCTTCATTCAGTCCCTACTTTGTTGGCCATAACACATGTGCAGGCTTTTGTTTGTTAAGCTGACATACAGGCTTGCTAATGAACTTTGGAATGGATTGGTTGCAAGAAACACAAGGTTACAGTCCAGACAGCGGCTGCTGTCAAGAGGGATTAAGTCTATGGCCTAACAAACTTTTCAAATTGCTTGTTCTTGTTAAAATGCATAATCCTGTTAGGAGGTTTAAGTTGGTCCTGAGTAGAGCTGTGCCAATAACTGACTTTGTGGCAGCTAGGTCAACTGAAAAATTAAAGGAATTTGGGGTTGACCGAGAAGCTTTGTTCAATCCAATATGTTTAGTTTTTGGTTTAACCTTTTTAAAAATTAAAATGGATCTAGAATTTGACACAAACTTATGAAATGAAATCTCAATGTTTTTTCTGACACCCCCCCTCCACACTCCCCGTAGCAATTTGGCATATTTGCCACAAATTAGTAAATATTTACATCAACCTGAATTGATATTTTTCAATGAAAAAAATCTGTCTGACAAATTTTGCCCAGTTCTAGTCCTAAATTTCTGAGAAGATAGGGTTTTAATTTTGATTACCGTTTGTTTTTATAGGACAAATTCTCTAGTGTGGTGTTGCTTGAAACATAATTTATTTTCCTGGGGAAGGTGCCTATATATTCTATTTGTGTAAACCTGCTAAATTTTCACTTTCCCACACTCCTGCAGGTATGTAATAAGGGGATATGGTAGGTGTTTATAAATCTTAGTTCCTTTTATAAGTACCTAGAATTTCGCCTCCCTAACCCTCCACCTCTCTGAGTAAACTTTGAGGAATGGCATTACCCACCTATTACTCCTTTAAATTACAGGGTGTGATTTCTCTTTTCATATCAAAAGACCTTAGTATACTGTAGTCTCTTGGTAGGATCGGAGGCCCACATGCTTTCTGGACTTTGATCAATGCTAAATCTCAGGATTTAAAAATATTGCAAGTGAAAAGTGTGCGTGTGACTCATACAAACCAACTCCATATCCCTCTCATTCTAAGGAGAATATGAAGATCACAGACATTCATTCCTCAGATGTCTGTTCCTCCCAAGAGGTAGACACATCTAAGGTTTCAGTTCAAAGTATTTAATCATAAATGTCAGTCCCTATTGTCAGATACACCATGAGATCTAACATAAGGACTACTAAATGTCACTAGTTAATAGACTATGTAGAAATAAGTGAATGGTAATGGGCCAATTTTTCTCTGTAAAAGGAAAAAGAAATTCACTGAAGGCTAAAATTTAGTTGTGTGTGTCCGGGTGTTCCACTGATTGTAATCTGTAGCAAATGGTCCTCTTTTTAGAAAGAATATGCCTCGTTTTAGACCTAAACACCCATATATTTCATGAATCTGGTGCTGTAAATTGTTTCTCACAAATGCAGAATCATGGAACAATCTGCTAAAGAAATGGATTATATGTAGTGTTCATAATTTTTGCAATGTTTTCTTGCTCTTTGCTTTGGGTTCTTATCTCCTTTGCCCCTCAGCAGGTAGAAAATTATGCTTTTGGGTCAGCGAGGCTGAATGATGGAAACTTACCTTCATCTTCTAATTCTTAAAGCAAGTGCACATTAAAATGTATAAGCATCACCGTTTCCCTGTGTTTATACAAGATTAATATTTTAAAAGGGACTTTTACTACATAAGTGCTAAAAATTATTTAAATCTGGCCCATGCGGCAGAGATCACAGCATTGTGATAAACTGGAGAATTAATAAAATCCCATTAGGGGATGCTCTTCAATTTTAAATGACTAAAAGGTTTTTCTGAGAGATAATTTTGCCCACATTTTTCATGTCTTCATTCACCCCTTTAAAACAATTAAATATTATGCTTTGGCTGCTGAGAGATCTCCATATTGCTCATAATGCAGGGTAACCTATCAATTCTATGCATATGTAACCCACTGGTGCGTATGTGTGTTACAAGCCCCTCTCTGTGCCTGGTCTCCAGAGGATATGGCGCTTTTGCTCAAGCTGTAGCAGCTCACGCTTTTAGCACTGGAGATGTCAGCCAAGATGGCTACATTCCGGCCCTGATTCTGGAATCTGATCCATTTGGGCACCTGTGAGGAGTCTCGTTGGAACTCAGTGGAACATCAGTGGAACTCTGCTTGGGAGTACGGTCCTGCCTGAGCAGAGCCGGAGACAGGACTGGGCCCTTCATGTACAATTTTACACTTCTGTCGAAACCTTTGGTCGTCTTCCTATATAAAAGGACACAAATCACGGTTGCCCTTTCACAATGCTCTAGAATAGAGTTTAGTACTGTGTTGCTGCAATATCATCCATGAATTCTAAATGGGAGGCTCTTAATCAGAAATAACGCCTCATCTAACAAATATTTTTCATGCATGGCCTTTAGGATGCCTAAAAGCCTGTGCAACGTGACGTGAATTACAATTGTGCCTTAGTTGTTCTTAACTTTTAGAAGCATTCATCTCTCCACAATCGCCCTTTGAAGCACACCTGACATGAAAGCCTAATAAAGGAATTAATATACCAGGCCCAGCAAATATTTCTCCTGTATGTTGCTTTTAAAAATTGTGATTGGCAGAGGATGAAGTGGAAACAGTGCCAGCTTCTTACCGCCAGAAGTTCCCGTTTGATGAATTGCTTAGATAAATATGAAAAACGGTGCGTTTGTGTGTATATGTTTGCTTAAAACTGTATCTGGGTTTCAGCTGGAACCTATTTGATGAAACAACGCAAAATTAGCTTTTTAAAAATATTTTGTTGACGTTTTCTTAATTATTTCATTAGAAAAGTGGAAGAATCGGTCTGCTCAATTATTACATCTAAATGCAGAGAAATTAGTCAGTCTCTCACTTCTCCGAGGCGGATTAATCTTCCTGTGCTCTATTTCCAATGTCTCCTAGAAAAAATGAAAGGCTTATCATCTAGCAAACATATGGTCTTAATCGCACAGGTCTGGCACGTTCGTGGATTTATAGGCAGTGAGTGGACTCTTAGCTGGTCTTTTGTCGCACAAAAATAGACTGTTTCATTTATTTTTAACCACTTCATCTTGGTTTTGCAGTTGGAAACCTTGAGCCACAAATGTTGATGGCTACAGATGGCTCCAAGAACTGGTAATGAGATAGTTTTGCTGAATTCTGAAGGCAGTTCCCTGCATGTAGGCTTGAAGGGCATGTGGTCTAGTGGACGTAGCACTGGACAGATATGCAGAAGATGGGTTCTGTTTCGGGCTTTGCCACCAGTCTGTTGGGTGACCTTGGGCAAGTCACTTTGCCTCTTCGTGCCTCAGTTTCCCCTCCCATTGTTTGTGTTGTCTGTTTAGATTGTAAGCTCTCTGGGGCAGGTCTTTAGCTCAGTGTGACTCCGAGGGCACTACTGCAATACAAATAATTCAAAAAGAGCAATAAATGGGCCAATCTGGGGAGACCTGCACTGCCATTGACCACCTTCTGTGGATAACCAGAGGACATGGGTCCTCCAGGGCTCTCATCTGTATAAGTGAGGTCAGAATCAGTTCTTTGGGGATCCATTTGTATGGCACATAGAAAAACACTAAATTACTTTCATATCATGATAGTGTGATGTCCAGCCCTTCTCACTTGATCACCCCTGAGTCCTGAAGGAACCTGAGGCATCAGTTCAGTGAGAAGCTTAAATTGGTGTGCAACTTTAAGCATGTGCATATGGTGGTGTGAGTGGAATTGATTTCTTACTGGTACGTCCCTCCCCAGGGTCACATGACCTCCTCATGTGACCCTCCACAGGACTCCTCCCGACCCCCAGCCCAGGGCTCCCACACTCTCCCACTCTCCCCATCCCCTCCTATTGATCCACCCCCCTTGCCTGGGGGGGGGGTTCTGTCCAGGGGTGAAAGTAACTTACAGGACATACCGGTACTGCCGGAGTCCTGGGGGGCGGGGCCTCAGCCGGAAGAGGCGGGGCCTCAACCGGAAGAGGCTGGGCCTCTCAAGATTTAAAGGGCTCTGGGCTCTCCGCAGCGGTGGGGAGCTCCGAGCCCTTTAAATCCCGACCCCAGCCCTGCCGCCAGAGCTGTGGGTGGGATTTAAAGGGCTCGGAGCCCTTTTAATCCCAGCCGCGGAAGCCGGTGCGGTCCGGCACGGCATACTGGCTCTTGCCGGTACACCGGACCAGACCGGCTTACTTTCACCTCTGGCTCTGTCTGTCCTCCTCCCGGCGTGGCTGCCCTTCCACCACCACAGCCCTTCCACGCAGGGTCTCCTCCATCTGTACCGCAGCCAGCCATGCCGGAGGAGAGGGCTGGGAGTGGACAGCTGTCGGCATGGGGCTGCCTGGTGGCCCCACGTTCTGCTCCTTTCCCCGCTGCGGTTCCCAGGAGAGCCCTGAACCTATGTGCTTAAAGGTACAGCTGTTCCTAAGTAACTTTCTGAAGCAAGGCCTTCTAGCAGCATTTACTTCAGAACAGTGGCTAATCGTTTTGGTGCAGCACCTGGAGGTGTAGGTCCGAGTCCCTTTGTGCACATGGAATACAAGGAGGCACAGTACATGGGTGCCAGGGGCCCAGTGCCACCTGTACAATATTCTTTTTCATCTCAGTTCTTATACTGCACTCATCAGTGCAGTCTCTGAGCACCTTTCTTTAGCACATTAAGCATAGTGACTAGACATCTGTCACGTGTTTGTTCACTCATCCTCTCCTCACAGGAAGAAGAACCAAGAAAACAGGGTGGGGTTTTCACATCCCAGATGGCGCAGGTTGGGAACCACCATCTTTCTATGATTCGGCACAAATCATTGCCCTTCTATTCAAAATTCTCTTCCCACAAATATTCTGGCATTTCCGTAAACATTCCAGCTAGCTGCACTTTTCTGTTAGAATATTGACAGAAGGGGATTTGTGGAAACACTGGGGGGAAAACTTGTGGCCTTTTCATTTTCAGGGTTCTCCCAGCTCACTTATATTAATTTCTTGTATCACCAATTACCCTCTGTAATTCACTTGGGTTAGAGCTCAGCATTTTAAATATTATGCTCATTACTGGCTGGTCATTAGTAAATATATTGCTCAGGGCCGGCTCTAACTTTTTTGCCGCCCCAAGCAAAAACCAAGAGCGTCGCCCCGCCGAAACACCCCCACCCAGCGCGCTGCCGAAACACCCCCCCCAGTGCTGCGCCACGCCACCGAAACAAAAACAACCCCCCCCCAAACG
The DNA here is from genome assembly GCF_011386835.1 of Chrysemys picta bellii. Classification (NCBI taxonomy): domain Eukaryota; kingdom Metazoa; phylum Chordata; order Testudines; family Emydidae; genus Chrysemys; species Chrysemys picta. Next base: position 4,982,643 of record NC_088797.1, read on the forward strand.
CCACCCAGCTGAAACAAAAACAACAACAACCAAAAACCCTAAGTGCCGCCCCGCCAAACCAAAAAAACCCAAAAACCCTAAGTGCCCCCCCGCCACCCCAAGATTGGCTGCCCCTTACAAGGTGCTGCCCCAAGCACATGCTTGGTTGGCCGGTGCCTGGAGCCGGCCCTGGTATTCCGCTATATAAATTACATTCAAATATTCAAATTTGAACATCTGCTTCAAGGAGCTGATCCAAATCCCACTGACTTCTTTTTATTGATTTCAACTGAGTTTTGGATCAGACCTTAAAGCTAAGTTTTGGTCTTTCAACTGCCAAAATGTACAATTTAAGGCCAGTCACTTAGTGACAGAATTCAAGGGAGCAATTCAAAATGCCAGAGTTCCTTTTCCAGAGACAAACCGGACTTGCATTTCTTTGTGCTCACAGTTCACTGCATGAATACATGTCTACTTGAGCACTGGAGCAAAAATCAGATGCTCTCACCCCTTAACATTTGTATGTGTCATTCCCTAAAAATATCAGCACACTTTTGCAGATGCAGATTGCATCTATGAGCTGCAGGGTTGGGCCACACCTTCACTGAAAGCCCACTCCTCAGTGTATAATAAACGCACCAGATAAAACATGAAGCCCAGATAAGGAAGGGCTCTTCTCAAGGGGAAATCCGCCTTGAGTTTTGCAAAACAGACTGACAGCTAGCTAAGGGGGGAGTGCTTGATTCCATCAATTATTTTGCATTATTTGGATTGCATTACTCACGGTAGTTTATTAATTAGTTGTTGTTTTATACTTTATCTCAAAAATAAAGCAACCCCATAAAACTCATTATGTATCATTCAGTTCCAAAAAAGCGTTCCTCAAATTATGGTCCGTTCATGTCCCCTTTGGCTATCCATCTTTTTATCCATGGCAACCATAACTGGAGGGCATGGCATGGGCTACTGATGAATCACCTGATTATGTGGCCAAAGAAAACCCTGAGGTAAAACCTCTGTTATCAGAATAAATTGGGATTTTCTGCCAACTAATGGTTGGTGAAGCCTGCAGTAATGTTAGTTTCTGCTAGATGATGCATTATGGAAGCCAATTAGCCTTTGCTGTGATAAAGTAAGCTTTGATTAAGCAGATTCAGGTGCTCTCATTGCAAGTAACATGTATTACTCATTGGACATGCAAGCATGTCTGTTGTGTGTAATTATAAAATATTTTATAGGCGTGACCTATTTAAAACAGGATTTTTGTTCACTACTATTCCTCAGTTGCTCCAGAAAATGCAGTTGCAACGTCTAATTCAGCAAACGTAATTGACTGGCTTTAGGAGTTAGAATATCTCCTGAAATATTTTATGCTTCAGATGCTGAATATAATGAAGCCCACTGTGGTGGGCATGGACGCTATTTGAAAATGCGAGGTACTCTGTAGCAAGTCTTTGGGAGCAGTGGTCTGGCAATACCATGATCCAACACTTGAATCAACTGGAGAGTGAGCCTGATCTGATAACAAACCCGTGCCAATGAGTTCTTTCTCTGGTGCCCGGGGCAGAGAACTCTTATCCTGCTGAATGTGCAACTCATACCACTTGAAAGGAATTCGTTTATTGATCCAATCAGTGCCCATACTGTTTTCAATGCGATCGTGGATGGAACAATGTAATTAAAATTATGACTATGTCAAGGCTTTAATCCCTTGACACTCATGATTTGGATCTCATGGCATGCCTTGCACAATAATGGGTCATGATGATACCAAGAAGTTTTACCCTCTTTTAAGAAGACATTTTGTTTATTGCTAAGTTGTCTTGCTTTCTCAAATATCTAGCTTATTGGAAGTTAGTTCAGATACAGTGTTTCCGAATAGCTAATCTATACGATACTAGTTCTGATTACTTTGGGCTTGATGAAAGGACTTTGAAAAATGGTTAAGCAAAGAAAATTTGCTTACATGTAGCATTCCTAGATGTAGCCAATATGTGGATCTGGCTGTAGGAGAACTTGTCTGATGCTTTTTGCACAGGTCAACAGCTGAAAATATGGGGCAGACTTCCGGCTTACAATCCCATGAGCACTCTCTCTGGGGCCCAAGTTCAACAAAGCCCTTAAGCATGTGTGTAACTTTAAGCATGCGATTATGCAGGAGAGTGGGTCTTGCTGACTTCAGTGGTATTCAAGTTACACATTTGCTTAAGGGCTGTACAGATCAGGGCTTGAAGCCCTGAACTGGGTATGCTCTTGGTTAACTAACATGGCAAAATCCACAGATCAGACTGGGAGGCGGCAGGCAGGTGGGTGGGGATACACCATGTTGTCCTGTTCGTATACTCCATTCCCCACTGCTTAGCCTGCAGGGCTGTGAGGTGAATAGGAGCCTTAACCCTACTTGGAAGCAGAAGTAAGTCTGTTACGGAAACAGATGCTGCAGCCAGGGCTGGGTCCGTTTCCTCCTAGACACACACTCTCCTCCCCAAACAGGCTCCCTTGTTGTGGTAGCATCTTGGGGATGCATGGCGGAAAGGTAGCACGCTAGGTGGCACCCCCCTCTAATGACTGGTCCACTGGCAGGTGAAGGAGTGTGCTACAGCTGTGATCCAACACCCATGGAAGTCCGTGGCAAAACTCCCTTTGCCTTCAATGGGCTTTGCATCAGGCCTGTAGCTCATGACCTTAGCAAGAGAGGTCCTGGGTTAAATTTCTGCTGATGACTGCCATGGGGTCACGTGCAGGATGTGCGTGTTTGGGAGTTTTGCAACGTCAGGCCCTGAGGTTGGAGTATGTGTGTGGTTTTTACTACTTCAGTGCTAGGAGCAACTTACCTTTGAATGAGCAATTGGGTAACTCATTAATGAGACTTTAGGAGCCTAAACCTTTTCCTAGTCTAGGTGACAGCAGAGCATGTCTACAGTGGAATAGTAGCCCCCTGTGTAGCTCAATGCTCAGGAAGAGGTAGATAGAAGCAGGACAGAAACATCTCCATCGGGTGATAGAGAATTGTTGGTGTTGTATGGGATTGTGCAAGCAGGAGGTTCCTGCAGGTGACATTTTCTTTAGCATCTGATGGACTGAGTGATTGTAGGGGTTTTCCAGGGCTTTCTTCCCAACCTCAGTCCCAGGCAACCTTTCAAGTTAACCAGGAACTGATCCATCCTTCAGTGACCTGTGCAGGACCCGTTCCAGGGCCAGGTAAGCAGGGTGGTTGCCCTGGTGTCAATTTCTAGGGTCGCTGTACCGCTTAGCCAATTATTTTTTTTCAACTGCTCTTGGAGGTGCCCAAAAAACATCTTTCTGCTCTGGCTGGCAAAATGCCTAGGGCTGATTCTGTGTTCTTGAATCTGCAGAGCAAGGGAGAGTTTGTATCATGAGTGTGTACAGAGACTACAAGTCAGGATACAAAAATTTGATCAAGATATTTAACTTTGTATTGGGCAAAGAAAAAAGATAGATTAGGTTATAACAAGGCTGATTACCATCTTTCTTCTACATTCTATTATAGATCCATATGCAATCCTAAAAAAAATTGTAGGTACCTTAATTTTGGCCCTATAAAGAGCACAAATGCTCGCTTAATCATAGCAAATTAGTAGAAAAGGCGTAACTTAAGCAAATTGTGACTTGTGACTCATAAACTGATAAAGTATGTACATGAAAGCCAATCACAAATTGCATTTTGAGTCTTGTAACACATTCACTTTCCTTGGTCAAATAAGGATGATGCAATTATTTATTCTGCATGTTTCATAATGAGCAACTAGGGTACAAAAAATCACTATGCATCACATCTGGTATTTTGGCTGACTGTAGTGGGACGGGTATAGAAGTTAAGCTGTTACTTATTTATTACATTTTGAGATAAGTGAATTCCTTATTTTGGGCCAAATTCTGCAAAACTCCCCTTGACTCATTACGATAAATATCTACCATCCTAGCATTTGGTAGGTAAGGTTTTTAGCCAAATAACTAGGTGTTTGGTGACAAAACAAGAGCTGAAATCTTAATTACAGAGGTTTTGTCAGACACGCTTTGGGACTCCTAAGTTTGCATATTGGAAATTTTGCTTTTTATTTGAGACCAGGCTCACATTTTGACAAGTGCACGTGCCAATGTGTGCTCACTTCTGTGCATGTACTGCCTGGTACGTACATCCATCTTGGTCTACGCTGAATTCAATGCTTTGCAAAACAATGGATTTCACCTGATATAAAGGCTTTCAAGTGAAATAAAGTTTTGCTAAATATAACAGTGTCTTGTAGGTCACTGTCCATGATTTAAATGTAACACGACTTGAATTTTGTGTTGTAGCACAATTAAAGATTCTGGGAAAGATTTCCTTATCAGAAGAGAGACTGTCCTTTTGGCTCTGGGCACAAGGCTGTGTGGTGTGCTGTAGTGAAACGGCAGCAGAGAAGTTTGTTCTTTGTCGTCTCTCTTTTACTTCTGCTGTCAATAGCGACCAATGATTAGAGTAGTACAATAGCTATTTCTCTGGATAGTGTTTGACTGTGTTGGCTCTAAAGCTTAGCTTTTGCACCCACAAGTTTATAGGGGCTGGATGATTGGAAAAAATCTCTTCGCTTCAGTAGAATAAAAATGTTTTCTGCCATTCTTTTGGCTCATAGTAGCTTGGATCAAAATCATTCATGTGCAGCTCTGGCATATAATGGTGGTGTAATATATATATGATGTTACGCACTGACCCATGGAACACCCTAGTTCTTAGGCGGTTTGAAGATTTGGAAAAGGGCAGATGTTTTGAGAGCCAAGGGCCATTCATATAATGTAAGGATCAACTGGGTTACTTTTACTTGTAACACAGCATAAAACCCAATTAGCTCCTCAAGCCTTGAAAGTTTTTGTTGTTGTTCAGTGTTGTCTATTTTTAATGGGTAGTTTTTTATCCTCAGCAGGTGGACCGCAGGAAAAAATGATGCACTCAAAGAATGCTTCAACTAGATTTTGCAGAATCTAGTACTGAACTGCAGACAGAATAAGCTCCCCATATAGGGCCTGTTTGTGAGTCCCTTATTGATGCTGAATCATATCCTAAGCCCTGGTCTACACTACGACTTTAGGTCGAATTTAGCAGCGTTACCTCGATTTAATCCTGGACCCGTCCCCACGACGAATCCCTTTTTTTCAACTTAAAGGCTCTTTAAATCGATTTCTTTACTCTACCTCCGACGAGGGGATTAGCGCTGAAATCGGCCTTGCTGGGTCGAATTTGGGGTAGTGTGGATGCAATTCGACGGTATTGGCCTCCGGGAGCTATCCCAGAGTGCTCCATTGTGACCGCTCTGGTCAGCGCTCTCAACTCAGATGCACTGGCCAGGTAGACAGGAAAAGGCCCGTGAACTTTTGAATTTCATTTCCTGTTTGGCCAGCGTGGTGAGCTGATTAGCACAGGTGACCATGCAGAGCTCATCAGCATGATGTGCACATTGTCGGGGCACATTGCTCGGCCTGTACTTTGTGAGAACTCTATGACCATGTCTATGTCCTCATCACTCTCGTCACCGCGCTGCTGTCGCCGCCTCGTCTGGTTTTGCGCGAAACAATTGTCTGCCGTTGCTCTGACAGAGGGAGGGGCGACTGACGACATGGCTTACAGGGAATTAAAATCAACAAAAGGGGGTGGCTTTGCATCCAGGAGAAACACAAACAACTGTCACACAGAATGGCCCCCTCAAGGATTGAACTCAAAACCCTGGGTTTAGCAGGCTGTTGATTTCACAAAACAAATCGGGTCAATTTCTTGTTTTGGTCCACTCCATCTATCTTTTACATCTTAGGCTGGCAGCAGACGGTGCAGTATGACTGCTAGCCATCGTCATCTCCTGGGTGCTCGGCAGAAGATGCTGCATTATGAGTGCTAGCCATCGTCATCTCCTGGGTGCTCGGCAGAAGATGCTGCGTTATGAGTGCTAGCCATCGTCATTTCCCAGGTGCTTTGCAGAAGATGGGAATGACCTGGCCGAGTCACTCCCATGTCTGCTCATGTGCCCCTGACCGACCTCACCGAGGTCGGCTAAAAGAGCACCCAGGAATACGACGACGATGGCTACCAATAATGCACCGTCTGCTGCCAAAAGGCAGGGAGCTGCTGCTGTGTAGCAATGCAGTCCCACGTCTGCCAGCACCCAGGAGATATACGGTGATGATGAGCCGAGCGGGCTCCATGCTTGCCATGGTATGGCATCTGCTCAGGTAACCCAGGAAAAAAGGCATGAAATGATTGTCTGCCGTTGCTTTCACGGAGGGTGGAAAGGAGAGAGGGGCCTGACGACATGTACCCAGAACCACCCGTGACACTGTTTTTGCCCCATCAGGCATTGGGATCTCAACCCAGAATTCCAATGGGCAACTGAGACTGCGGGAGCTGTGGGATAGCTACCCACAGTGCAATGCTCCAGAAATCGACGCTAGCCTCGGTACTGTGGACGCAGTCCGCCAACTTAATGTACTTAGAGCATTTTGTGTGGGGATACACACAATGGACTGTGTAAAAACGATTTCTAAAAAACTGACTTCTATAAATTCGACCTAATTTCGTAGTGTAGATATACCCTTAGTCTGCAATTAGTCCCATATCATTCAATGGGAATGAATTATTAGTCAGTGTGACGGTGGCAGAATCTGTCCTCTCATTACTTTGGGGGTAGAATTCTGGTTTTAAAGCATTTTCAGTGTTTATGAAATTGATCATCTCTGCTTACCATCTTTCACCCTCATTAACCCTCATAGAATCCCAGAACTGGAAGGGACCTCAAGAGGTCATCTAGTCCAGTCCCCTGCACTTGTGGCAGGACTAATTTTCTCTAGACCATTCCTGACAGGTGTTTGTGGAATCTCCATCATTGGAGATTTTTAAGAGCAGGTTAAACAATCTCCCTAGGCAATTTATTCCAGTGCTTAACCACCCTGACAGTTAGGAAGTTTTTCCTAATGTCCAACCTAAACCACTCTTGCTGCAATTTTAGCCCATTGCTTCTTGTCCTATCCTCAGAGGTTAAGAAAAAAAATTCCTTCTTCCTCCTTGTAACAACCTTTTACATACTTGAAAACTGTTATGTCCCCTCTCTGTCTTCTCTTTTCCAGATTAAACAAACCCAATTTTTTTAATCTTTCCTCATAGGTCATGTTTTCTAGACCTTTAATTATTTTTGTTGCTCTTCTCGGGACTCTCTCCAATTTGTCAACATCTTATCTGAAATGTGGTGGCCAGAACTGGACACAATACTCCAGATGAGGCCTAATCAGAGCAGAGTAGAGCAAAAGAATTACTTCTCATGTCTTGCTTACAACACTCCTGCTAATACATCCCAGAATGATGTTTGCACTTTTTTTTTTTTTTTTTTGGCAATAGTGTTACACTGTTGACTCATATTTAGCTTGTGGTCCACTATGACCTGCAGATCCCTTTCTGCGGTACTCCTTCTTAGGCATGTCAATTACACTTTCCCTCCTGTTCTCATTTTCAAGATGAGAACGGTCTTGGTAAAATTCCTGCCTGGTTGTTTACTTGGGGATGTGTATGTCTGCTCATCTCTCTACATGGGATTTCAGATGTTGTATTCAAAAGATGGATTCAAGTTGACACATTTTATTCTCTAATTTGCTGATGGAAAAAATAATGTTCTCCAGTCATCATTGGATGTTACAGGGATCAGGGGAAATTGGTATTCATTTAGAGATTGCAATTAAAATTGCATTGCTCCCTCGTCTAAAAGGTCTTAAAAGCAGCATGTTTGTTATACTTTTATGCATGTACATAATACAAAGTAGAAAAGAACTATATCATTTTGACGGCACTGATTGTCCTAGAGCTGTTTTGTTAGTGGGTCTTTTAACCACATTTCTATACCATTTTGAATCTTTTAAAAAAATCCACTCTGACATATCTTGTGTTTTCTTCTACGCTAGATTAAATGCTAACCTGTCATCTAATTTTTTTTTTGGCTCATGGCAAACGCTTGGAAGTTAAATGATAAATTCATGGTAGCTTAGAAATGCAGTATTATTTAAGCCTTTCTTGACATTGTTCTGTACAGAAAATATTCTTGTCTTTCCATTAGGGAAAAATTACTGATCTGCACAGACAATACTTTACCTCCCTGCAACTATATAATTAATAATTATAACATTTTATAATTTTATCATGATGGATTTGGGTTTTCTTTGCTTTCGGGAGTCAAATATGAGTCTTCTATGTTGTCAATGTTAGCGGGCTGATGCCCATTTCAGCAGCACCCACTATATATAACACTTTAGGTTTAAAATGCCAGATTCTTTCACTCAGTATGTGGATAGATGCATTTTGGAATTTTGTTGCATATAGCATTCTAAACAGTCTTACAAAAGTAGTGTATCACTTCAGCTGAAGAAGGTTAACAGTTAAATATTGGAAAAGGCGACATACAAAATGTGGATTAATTTAATACCCACTACTAGACATCAGGATCCTAGAGTAGGGCATGGAGTGGTTGTCGTTTTTAAAAAGTTAGCTTTTTATAGTAGCTACTCTATAATGGTATCTTAGATTGCCACCGTTTTTTCCTCTTTTCTTAAAGACCGTTCTGTAGTAACGGTGTAGTAATGTTTGGTAAATGTTGACTTTTTAATGGCTGCCAGTGTGCCATAAAGTGAAGTTACATACTTTACGCACTGCATGCGTGTGAATGTATATGTCTATATTACAAACAGTGTCTGCTTGGCAGGTAGCTGTCATGTGAGTGAACTTGGCGCCGGAGGATCACCCTGTTTATGAACTAGCCGCTGCTGGGATTTTTGCAATGCTGATGCTGGTACTTTTGCCTCTAGGGAAGGAGGATCAGTTGGTATGGAATTGGGGGCTCCTTTTAGCAGTTGCTGGTCTATTTTGTGTGCAAGCAGAAGTATGTTGACGGAGGAGAACATAAGAACAGACACACTGGGTCAGACCAATGGTCCAGCTAGCCCAGTGACAGTGGCCAATGCCAGATGCTTCAGAGAGAATGAACAGAAAAGGGCGATTATCAAGCGATCCACCCCTGTCATCCAGTCGCAGCTTCTGGCAGTCAGAGGTTTAGGGGTTTCCAAGCATGGAGTTGCACCCCTGACCATCTTGGCTAACAGCTATTGATGGACCTATCCTGCATGAACTCATCTAATTCTTTGTTGAACCCAGTTATACTTTCCGCCTTCGCTACCTTCCATGGCAACAAGTTCCACAGGTTGATTTGTGTGTTGTGTGAAGAAGTATTACTTGTGGTGTGTGTGTGTTGTTGGTTTTTTTTTTAAACATGCTGTCCATTAATTTCATCATGTCACCTCTAGTTCTTGTTGTATGTGAAGTAGAGGTAAATAACACTTACTTCCCTTTTCACTTTCTCCACACCATTCATGATTGTATAGACCTCTATAGTACCCCCCCTTTAGCTGTTTCTCTTTTCTAAGCTGAACCGTCCTAGAAGAATTCAAATGGAGGAAAAAGTAAGTTTTTCAAACACTGCCTCAATCTGAAAAACATAAGCATGTGTGAATCAACCCAATCTCCTGTCTGAGGGAGCTAACAGGCCCTTTGCCGTTGTCTGCTGGGAGAGGGAAAACTCATGCTCTGATACTTCGCATCTAACCCAACAAAAATCTGTAGGAAAACCTGGTTGTACGGTTTACTGGGAAATTATTGTGCCCATTTTTCAACAATTCCTACTTTAACATTATAGTCCCTGAAACTCGGATACCCCTGAGACTGAGTGGGCACTCTACAATCCTGTACAGTGCGGTCATCTAGGTATGCTTGCTGATATTTGTGTTGCTCCTGGAGGTCCCAGTCAGGGATCAAGGCCCCATTATTCTAGGCACACAATACAAATAGAGATGGACACAGTCCCTGCCCTCAAAGAGGTTGCTCAAAGCAGATACACCATATAAACATCTGGCAATTGGAAGCAGCATTTCTGGCTTCACTAATTATTCATTGTTGGTTTTTTGGGGTGGGGGGTATTAAAATTGACAACGTGAAATCTCATTAACTTGTACAAAAATCTAGAGCTGAAGGGAAAGAGAAGCCAGGAATACTAAAAAGAGAGAGACCTCCCTGAAAAATGCTGGCCAAGCAGCTGTTCCTGCCTCTTGTTTAGTGTGAATGGAAAACGTAGCTCTGACTGCAGCTGCTCCCTAGGATTTTGTAGCCGCCTGCTCTGAGGATTACCAGATGGTTAGCTGTGATTAACTTGTCTCCATGGAGCATGAGGGGAGAGAGATGAAATATATTAAATGTGATGAACATGCTAGGTACACAGTGGTGGTTTTTTTTATAATGAACGTGCCAGATTTGTTTACATGCTTTTCAAATAAAATATGGCTGCTAGTTTGACTTAAGACAGACATCTTTACTAAATACTCTGTTGCAAAACCTTGCTCTTTTGATTGTAGGTGTGACTAATTGTTTCAAATGCTGTGATACATTATAAAATTGGTTGACAGAATGTTGATTCTGCAGTGCCGAAATGAATTGCACAGATGGGAGTCAAAGTGTTGCCTTTTCTTCGGCTAACAGCATTGCCAAGGTTATGTAGAAGTTAAAATTGGAATCCCTGTATTTCTTTAGCTGCTATGAAGTAATAAAAATGGACACCTGGGAAAAAGAAATATAGATTGAAACATGATGGCCATATGCTCCCTGTAGATTTGACAGCAAAAGGTACAGCCGCTTATTACAAATTCAAATGTCTGTGTTTTTTGCAAAACCTCTCCTCCTCATTCCGCTAGCAAGTGGAGTCGATGTACGCTGAGGAAATGTAGGAAAACTTGGGGCCGAGCCAAAATACTATTGCACTGACGGTTTGGCACTGAGCTGGACTTTTGCCAGGAGGACCCAAGATTGGGGTGAGCGAAGGGAGGTTCAAATAGGGTCACCAGATGTCCTGATGTCAGAGGGACAGTCCTGGTATATTCAGGGCTTTGTCTTCTATAGGCGCCTATTACCCCCCGATTTTTCACACTTGTTATCTGGTCACCCTGGGTACAAAGGTGTGTTAACCACACAGCTCAGGATCTGGGCCTATGTTTGTAACTCTGGGGAAGAGAACCATCAATTTTCATCTTACAGGAAAGAGCTGGAGTTGTTGCAAGACCCCTCTGAGAAATACCAGGGCACAATCCAGAGCAGTGAGTAGGTGTCACCCGTGCCCTGTAACTGGGGCGCTTTTTACAATGCCTTGCTGCTGTAGCCTCCAGCGGAGACTGCTCACAAACAGCTAGGTCTGTGTGTGCTCCAGCCAGCCAGCCAGCCACACCTTGGCTCTTACCAGCCTGGGTTATGCTGCAGGGTGTCCCCAACACACTCCCAGTCCCAGTTCTTCCCCCAGAACAGTGTGTCCCGTATGGCTGAGCCTCTACTGGACAGTACAAATAGTCCCTTATTCCTTTAAAGGAATAATATTCACACAACTTGTTACCGCAAACGGAGGTACCCAGACACTTCAACTTGAACACACTGGATTAGCTCAAACAATAAAAGAAGTATATTGACTAGAAAGAGATTTTTAAGTGAGTACAAGCAGTGAGGTGTAAAAGTCAGAAATAGTTGCAAGGAAAAGAGAGATGAAAATGCTGACTGGTGCCTAACTTACCAAACTAGATTGGATTCAAAGCATAGTTTTCTCACCATATGCTGTCAACAGTCTGACTGACCACTCCTTAGGTTAGGACCCCTTCCCCAGAGTCCAAAGGCTGCTTCAGGTGCAGTGAATGCAGTGGGTGGTGGGGGTGGGGAGTGTGAGTGCCTTAGGGAGTTTTCCCCTCCTTTTTATAACTTCAGTTCCCCTCTTGAAAAACACTTCCAGCTGAGACCCAGGAGAGAGCGTCTATGTGGAAAGATATTCTGTTTTTTTTTCCACCTGTTTTGAACTTCCTTTGTTTTCCTTACCTGCATGATGACTCTGTTTACCATTTAAATGCAAATTAAGCAGAGCACATCTTCCTTTGTTTAGGACAGAACTATTTGTCAATTTCTGTTTGGACTGGCTGTAGGATTTGGAACATGTGGTGTTAACATGGCATACAAAGTTGCCACACATTTTACCAGGACAATACTGACCAGCAAATTGAGTTCTAAAATGGTATTTTACAAGGCATATTCCATACAAAAATTATTACAATAGGGTGTGTCCAGGTACATTCTGTCACCCTCTCCACACAGAAAAGGTATCCCTGTGACTTCTGACTTTGGGCTATGCAGCCGGGGAGACAGCTGCCAGTTAAGGCATACTTACCTCTCAAAATTGGGAGCAATGTGATACTACTCTAGGTATCTCTTGGCTGCCTATGGTCACTGCCTTCCCTGGGGCAATCTCTACAACTCTGATCAGCCCAACTACCTTGTTTGACAGGAGTAAAGCAAAAATATAAACTCTCCCAATCTGGGGGAAAGTTCTCATCTGGATTTAAAACTGCCTTCAGACCCTGGGTATTTTTATAAGGCTGGGTAGCTCCTGTCCAACTTTTTCTGTTAGATGTTTCCATCGGTTATTGGGTTACATTTTAATAAACTCTCCACGCCAGTGGTAGTGCTGGGTTAGTGTTGTGCTGTTCAAAGATTCTGCTAGATCATTCCACAGCATTCAATGAAAACACTTTTATGTTGGAAGAGGAATAAAATTTGAATAGCATCTGAGTCAGTGGGGTTGATGGGTTTTACGACATAATGAGGTTGCTACTGTAGCAATTTAACTACCAACCAGTTATTTAACAGCTAAGGAGTTAAGGGGGAGGAACCTGAATTCTGGTAAATAGTTCAGAACTGGATTTAAGGTCCAAGAGGTTCAACCGGTGGCTAAGGTACAGGCAAATAGTGTGGACCACAAGAAGAATCTGTGGCAATCAGCTAGAGAGATTAAACACAGAGCGCTTCCTAATTAGGACCATGTTTTTCTCAATGAAATATAGCAGACCTACATTCATGTGTAGGGACAGCTTAGTGGGCTAATCACAGCATATGGGGAAATTTGACTTCCTAGAAACTGGTTCAGATCTCAGTAGCATCACTTCATCCATTTCTCTTCCAAGACAGATAAATTGAAGACCATTCAGCTTCCTATGTAGGGTACTTTCAGCTGGAAAAGCAACCAACATTCCTGTCTGCTTTCTGGATATTCCCTACTCTGGCCCTTTTCTTAAAGGTAAACGTGTGCCCTCGTACGCTGGCCAGATTTTCAGTCCTGTCTACGTTGGGCCTTTTACCTATTTATAGACAAGCATGTTGGCTCTACTTAACTATGGTTCCGGACAGAGTTTTCTAACCTGGCTTTGTCAGCCAGTGTGGATGCAGCGGGGTGGGGTGGGGAGGAGACATGGAAATAATGCGTCGTACAAAGGTCCCATCCCCACTGAGGGTAAGTAGATTACCTGTTTGATTGTTTGTGATGCTTGAGAGAGAGCTCTGTACAAAGCCCTTAGTTTCACTTCTGCCAGCAGGCGTTGGTCAAGAGAATATTCACACACCGCGTCAAGCTCTCTTCTGTGCACATGGAAGTGGGTTGGTGGCATTGGCTAGTAGATAGGACATGAGACTACTCATCTCTGCTGTTGACCAGCTGGGCGACTGAGGAAAGGTCACTTCAACTCTACCTCTGTTTCTCTTCCCACCCTCTGTCTTGCCAATGTAGACGTTCAGGACAGGGGCTGTCTCTTACCATATGTTTGTATTGTAGGCCTGAGACCTGATCAACTCCTCCCCGTCCCCTCCCCCTGCATTAATCAGCCTTGGGTGAAATTCAGGGAGTTCACCCCTAAAATTGGAAAAAGGAATGTTCTACTGCTGATCACGCGCCCCCACCTCAGGAATGTCCCTAACGAGAGTTGTAACCACCCAGGTGGTAAAGATGCGGGGAAATTAGGGGGGATACAGAAAGAGACTCAACAAATGGTAAAATAAGCTCTGACCAGTGTTTTTATGTTGACCATCTGCACAAATAGAGAAGGTCCTAATTAAGTTACCGTTTGGGCATGAAAGATAAAATGTAAAGAACTTGGGCAGGAAAGAAGACACAGAGATGCCAGTGCGTAATTGGTTCCAATGTTTGTTATTTAGGAGAATGGGATCATGTGATCGGTTTAGTACATTTGAAGGAGGGAGCTAGTTTTACCCATCTAATGTAAATGAAAAACAATGCTCGCCGGGAACCATTTCCGGACTGCAGTTCAATATCCAGCTGCTGGAACTCTGACCCCTTTGAATGACCGTGACGTGCAGAGGCATCGCCGGGAACCCCCCGATGACGGGATCCTGACCGGCCAGTGGGTGAAATTTGTCTGTATCTTGGGAGTGGTGAGCATAAGAGATTTGCTTGGTATCCGTATTCCATGTGTGTTGTTAATAAATAGTTGTTCAGAGCACAGCTGTGTAAGGCTCTTTCACTGAGAAAAGCTTCCGCAGACCCGTAGAGCCCGAGCCCCGAAGAAAAGGGCGGGGTACGTAAATTGACCGGGTTTCTTCCTGAGCCCCGTGGGTAAAGATGGGTGCCTTACACCCTGAGCCCTTGGAAGGGAAAGGGTGGGGGGGCCTAAATTGATGGGTCTTGCCTTGATCCCTTTGTAAGGTATAGGTGGGGCGCCCTAAATTGAGCGGGTAACAGTATAGCGCCCAGCATAACGAGACCCCAGTCTCAGTATGGGTTTCTAGCTGCTCCTTTAATACAAATAATAAATAGCACCTGTGGCCCCCCTTGGCTTCCATTACTCTCAGTAACGTACAAGAGGGTCGGTGCTAGAAGACAACTGCAGGTAACTAAGAAAAGAAGCTGCTAATTCTGAAAATAATGCCATGCTGGGGCTTCAGAAAAACAGAAGTAACTTTGAATAATTTAGAAACCTGAAGATAAATATTGTATTTGAGGCAATGTAATGCCTCCAGCTGGGGTTAGTGAGAGCAGTTAACTGTGGTCTTGTTCAGAATTGAACATTTATTTTATAATGTCTTTGTAGTTATTTGTGAAGTGAATTACAAATATGTCAGAATGATTGAATTGTCAATAACGCTCACCCAGCTCCATATATTTGACTATGAATCAAATTATATGGTACAGATTTATGGCCATACTTGCAGTTTCCTAGAAAACATTACTGTTGCATTTGAGAAGCTAACCTATGACATTCAGCTTTGGTTAATCTTATACAGTCACTATAAGAGTGCTGACTCAGGCTTGCAGTATTTGCAAGGAAATTATTTATTTTGCCTTTTTTTTTATTTTTATTTTTAGTATTCATGTACTGGGTACCACAGAACAGCCAGTGCAGTTGTTGTACAATAGAGCCAGCTGAATGTTCTCAACATTCGAAAAGTACAGGTATCAAAACAGGCTGCAAATTCTTCATGTGTAAGTAAGGTGCGGATGAGAACTCTGCAGTAAGGGTTAATATGAATATTTTGCAGTTCTTTTAGCACCTTCCATCCAACAGGTTTGAAGCACTTTGCAAATGAAATAAGCTTCACAGCACACCTATGAGATAGGTCCCTGTTATTCCTATTTCACAGATGGGAAAATTGAGGCACAGAGATTTTGACTTACACAGTTAATGTAGGAGAGAGCTGAGAATAAGGCCTGTGTCTCCTGACTCCAGCTAAGGCTCCCAATGTGAACGATAGTACTGACAAATGTTTGGTTATAGATTTTTCTTGTGCTACTGTGATGGCAGTCCGCTAGAATTAACCAAAGGCTAGCAACACTTGTGTAAGTATTTCAGGGTAATTATGAAACCTTAAAGTTCAAATATAAATGCAAGAGTCTGAGTTTGTGCTGCACTGGTGAGAATACAGGCGGCCGTTTGAACTCTTACTCCGCCTCTGAACTCTGGGGGCTGCAGGGCATTTCAAGTTTGAGCCGGGCCAGTCGGAATAGAGAATGTAAAGCAAGTTGGATGGTATTTCCCTTATCCCTGATTGTCTGAACTTTCTTTCCCCCTATGATCAGGAGGAGCAACTAAGCTTTACCTAGTAGAGTCGAATGAGAGGCATCATTGTAATTGTGCTCTCTGATGGAAAAATCAATGGTGGAAATCTGTTTTCTGTTCTCTCATGAGCCTGTCTCATGGTCGAATAGCAAGGGTTTTTAGAAGAAGAATCCTTTGTTCCCTCTTTAAAGGGGAGGGAACCCAGACCACTTTTTCCATCTTCTTTAAACTTTACAGTATTTACATGAACTTAACATTCATTTGAAAGTTGTTGACATTAGAGGTCTAGTTTCTCATTTCATGTGTCTTGCGCTATCCACGTTACTTTCAGTACAGCACAGCACGATCACTGTAAAGAAATAAACAAAACACCTTTTGCCCTCAACATACTTCTCCAGACAGATTTACACTTGCAGGTCCACTACTAGATTGAGTATGAAGACCAGGCAAAGCAATAGCTGAAAAATTGAAGGAACAACTAAAAGGATAAGAAATGACCTGAATGTGGCCAGAGGCATCCATATTAAAAAAATAGGAATTGTAACTGAATGCTATTGATGAGGTGTCTGAAAAGAGTCTCAGAATATTGCTTACAACGTGTGAGGATACTGTCCAAGATTAGAGACTGCAAAGAAGAAAAATGTCTGCCATTTCCTCAGACCAAAAAGAAAAACCGTGGAAGATGAGAACTTCTCAGGTGCAGTAATTCTAAATGTCCTAGGTATGGCTGTTCAGCACTATTTAAACAATATTGAGAAAGAAATTGCCTAATACAGCCCTACAGCCTATTGTGGAAGTTTAAAAAAAAATTCTTCCACAGCCAACCATCAATCAGCCTCTTATTTGGTTGATTTGAAGGAGGATTGAGGGCCCAGCATTGCGGTAACACTTGGTAGAATTCTCAGGAAATTGTCTCTCCACATCTGCATCCAATTAGCATAAGAATGTTTAAATTTGCACTAAGCAGGAGGAGGACTGATCAAAACATAGCATGTGTCTTACACAAAAAGAGACTGCAGTGAGGCACTAAATTTACAAAAGCAACTTGAAGGAAGTTGGAGAGAATTGACAGATTATGGGCTGATGACACTATTGTCACAGTCTTCGTGGAAAAAATGGCTTGATCTGCTTAACAGCAAAGAACTATGGAACCACGTAAGGACAAAATCAAAAAATGGTTCAGAGAAACTATGTGTGACGGGTTCCTCCCAGGATGCCACTTGGAACTGGGGTACCACTGAGCTCGCCTGACCCACCAGCCTGGGTTCCCTTTATACTGTGCTGCTGTGCTAGGCTCTCAAGCCCCCTTCTGGCACACACACAGGTAGGGACATACCCAGTTGCAATTTCAAACAGATGCTGAGATCAGCTCTGCATGGGAAAGCTCAGCTGAGGAACTGCCCAGCACTCAAATGCACACCCCCTCTGGAGTGTAAACCCAAAATTGTATCCTCTTGCACTGCACAGAGAACTGTAGAGAGTAAGCTCCTAACATTTGCTCCCTCCCTCACTGTGGAGGAATAGGCAACAAATTTAAAACAAACGGAAGTGTTTTTTTTTTTCCACACAATGCACAGTCAACCTGTAGAACTCCTTGCCAGGGGATGTTGTGAAGGCCAAGACTATAACAGGGTTCAAAAAAGAACTAGATAAGTTCATGGAGGGATAGGTCCATCAATGGCAATTGGCCAGGATGGACAGGGATGGTGTCCCTAGCCTCTGTTTGCCAGAAGCTGGGAATGGGCAACAGGAGATGGATCACTTGATGATTACCTGTTCTGTTCATTCCCTCTGGGGCACCTGGCATTGGCCACTGTTAGAAGACAGGATATTGGGTTAGATGGACCTTTGGTTTGACACAGTATGGCTGTTCTTATGAAGGATATGCACAGGAATTCCACAAACTGGTTTTAGAGAAAACAAAAGCAAGTTTATTAATTACCAAAGATAGATTTTAAGTGATTATAAGGGTTAGCAAACAGATCAAAGCAGATTACCCAGCAAATAAAACAAAAACACAATATCATCTTAAAATACTACAGAAACTGGTTACAAGTAATAATTTCTCACCTGAAATGATGTTTTAGGTAGATTGCAGAGGTTCTTGGAGGCAAGCATCTCTTGCTTGCAGCTTAAAACTCCAGGTATTCTTTCACAGACCCCTTCCCAGCCTGGGCTCAGTCCTTCTCCCTCCATTGTTCTTGGTTTCTTAGATGTTCACAGCAGTCATCCTGGGCAGGGATTCAGTGAAGAACGACCTCTGATTATGTCCCACCCCTGCTTTAAAGTGGTTTTACAGAGGGCGGGAACCCTTTGTTGTCCAAAGAGAAACTGCTGAGCTCCAGTTCATTTGCAAATTTGACACCATCAGATCAGGATTAAACAAAGACTGTGAATGGCTATCCAACTACAGAAGCAGTTTCTCCTCCCTCAGTGTTCACACCTCAACTGCTAGCAGAGCACCTCACCCTCCCTGATTGAACTAACCTCGTTATCTCCATACTGATTTATACCTGCCTCTGGAGATTTCCATTACTTGCATCTGAAGAAGTGAGGTTCTGACCCACGAAAGCTTATGCTCCCAATACTTCTGTTAGTCTCAAAGGTGCCACAGGACCCTCTTTTCAGAGTAGCAGCCGTGTTAGTCTGTATCCGCATATGCATCCGAAGAAGTGGGCTGTAGTCCACGAAAGCTTATGCTCTAATAAATTTGTTAGTCTCTAAGGTGCCACAAGTACTCCTGTTCTTTTTACAGGACCCTCTGTTGCTTTTTACAGATTCAGACTAACACGGCTACCCCTCTGATACTTTACACCTCTTCTGTGACCCTGTGCTCCAGATTGCAACACCTTCAGCAGGGAGCTGGGCATGACCCTGTGGGACAGGAGCCACCAGTTCAGGGGAGGGGGGAATGTGTGGCAGGCTCGCTTTTCAACCTCCTCCCTCCCCTAGGTGACTTTTCCATGCCTTTTATTTCCCCACACCCATGTCAGGAAATTTAGTAAAAGTTTCTGTGCCAAAATCTTACCTTTAGCCCTTAGAGGACACTGTCTTAAGCTGTCAGAATCCATGTAAACGTGGATAGGCTGCTGTACTGTATCAGCACGGCTGTTACTTACGTGTCTCATGTTTGGTTTTAAATCGTACAGCAAATCCATGTTCATAAAATACCACTGAATCTGCTCTTGAAGGTAAGTTTCTGTGAGCCTGTTTTTCATGTCATTTGCTATTGAACGTTGTAAATACCAGCAGAAATGAAGAGATTTATGGCTTGTTTCTTCTGTGCTTTACTCCATCAGATCTAATGTTAAGATGGGCTTGTACACTGCTTGAGATTTAATTTCTCTTTAACATAACATGTATACATTTCAAATACTGATCTCTCTATTACTGAAAGCTTAACAAAACAAATTAGCTTGCTCTACGTAGAAAGCAGATAAATGGGACTTTTTATTTACTGAGCTGCATCCTTTGAAAAGACAGCAGCGTCCAACATTTTTAAAATATTTTTTTTATTTATCTTTGTTACTAGCAGCATTAAAAATCCATCAGCTCCATGTCATTTCATCACGGGCAGTTCATTGCATGACATTTTGCTTGCAATGCTTCGGAGCAGAGGTTTTGTTCCCCCGGCACCATCAGCAGCGTGGAAATGGATTTTATGCTTTCTTAGCTCAAGGCCCAGTGCAGTATTGAGGATAACAGTTCACCATAAATAGCAGCTGTATGGCAAAATGTCATGTGACTAGGGTGTTCAGAATTCTGAACCCCTCCGTTGGTCTCCAAAAGCATGTGATGAATTAAAATATTCCAGCAAACACTGATAAATGGGTATTTCTTAGTAGCAGGGTGTCTTATCAGTAGCAAAACATGTAACTAGTCAGAAAATGGAAATCCAAACTACCACCGGTTTATTCATCCTGGCTGAATGAAGGTTTGGCTTAAGAAAATAACATCAGGCTTTGTTCATATTCAGAGCTACACCAGTTGAATTCAAAATTTGCTTAAAAGGTTAACATCTGGTGCAAAGAGTGTGGACGCTCTTAGTTTGATTTACCTCATCTCTTTCATCTTGAAAGCACTCAAGTGACTTGGAATAAAAACATGCTTTTGACAGTTCCTCCCTGTGTTTCGAAGTAGTGCACACGGATCTCATGGTCCTGCCCTGGCATTTTTCTATGTCAAAATTTAAGCAGAACAAATCAGAAGCTTTGCAGAAAGCAATCAACTTGTGTGGTGGCAGGCCTTTGTCCTAACGTTAGTAATAATGGTGACTGGATCAATTTAAATTCAAGATTTTCTTGATCTATACTGTAAAGGTGGGCCAGAATGGGGGTTTCGGTAGGAACACCCCTTCTTGTTGGTTTTTAAACTGGGCAGACGTAGCACAATTCCTGAAGGTCTAGCATTTCGGCAGAAAATCCTATTGGAGTTGCGGTTGGTAAATAACTTCTAGGGCTGCCTTTTGCAGCAAATTATTCAGCACTTTGATCTGTAATGCACAAAAACATTAATACGTTTTGACATCTCTGCCCTTTACAGTGAAGCTTTGTGAATAGCCGATGCTCTACTAAGATGCATCATTTCAGGTCATAGTATAATGCTTTTCCCAACCAATACAGTTTAGGCGCTGACTTAGGATGCCTAGACCATTGGAAAACTTAGAGCAGCTTTTTGGCGCTGATACGAATTGCCTTCGGGGAAGGGATCCAGATCACATTGCTTAACCAGTCTGCTCAAGCAATGGCATTGACGCCAAAGGGACCGATGAATTCAAACGGTTGCCAAGCTATCTAAATTAGCAGCCTAAGCAAGAAGGGAAAGGTGTGTTGGATGGAATATGGCAAACCCTAAGGGTGGGATTTTCAAAAACATCTCTGTGGGTTTGGTGCCCAGCTCTCCCTGAAAGCCTGGGGGTGTTAGGCCCTTAACTCCTTTAGCTGACTTTGAAACTTTCATTGCAGATTCTCGGCTGTGGACCATCTAGTATTGGAGACCTCACCTCTAATCATAGGCCTGTGTTTTTCCCCCAGTTACAGTGGTGTGGTATGGAACCTGTTCCAGCCTGTTCTGAGCTTGGACCACACTTTCTTCTTCCACGCTCTGTAGTCCTTTCTGCATGCAATATTCCCACTGATGTACAGCTTGGTTTTTTACCTCCCCCAGCCCTTTATGTCAAATATCTTCTGCAGTTTGACAATAATGCTCCTGTTTAACATTGCAAAACACGGTATTGTTCAGTATAGTTATATGCAGTGTATATGTGGCCTAATTTGCAGACTGGGGTGCGTACACCGTATTGAAGCACATCCGTAAAAGTGGGCTGACTGACTCTGAGAGATGCCGAGTGCCCATTGACTTTTTACATGGCTTCAGATGCCCAGGCGTAGGCACCCAAACTTAAAGATTTCAGCTTTGGGTTTCAAAGCCTGTATGGAATTGCCCCCTGGAGCGCCATTGCTCCACTGTGGCTTCGTTGTAGAGCTGCCAGGCTGACTTCGATAGAGTGTAAACAACTTGGACTTTGCTAACTACTGGCTACATTAAATCCCAGCTTAGTTCAGTAACAAGATAAAAGATTCTTTGTTTTCCCATGTGTGTTCTACCCTTAAGGGTAAGCTTCCAGCTTCCGGCTGGAAGAAACATTGTGGAGACTGGAGATAAAGAGAAACTATAATCACCCAGTTCAAAGACCTCAGCGTTGTGACAACCCTGTGTTTTGAGCTGATTTTTAAGCTTTGTTAGGAGATGTGCATGTTTAAGTCTTGCCATACAGCACTCTATTGATGTGGGGTACACAAGGCCAGATGTTCAAAATCACAGGGCAACGCAGGCACCGGATAATGGGCAAGAGGTGTTATTCATGCAGTTGGAAGCATGCGCTTTTGCAAACATCCCCAACAGCAGCCTCTTGTGCAGTCTGACATGTATTTTGCAGATGTCATTTGGGTGCATGGTTTAAAAATGTTCCTCGGTGTGTTAAACCATTTAAGACTTGCTGGTGTTTTCACCTGTGGAAAAGTGCTTCGGGACCCTGCTGCAGAGATGCAGCTTCTCTTCCTGTGGCGTCCCCGATATTAATACAGCGTGAAAAATCTCATCGTACAGGATTAGAGGGTTTAGTTTTGCATTGTATCGTCAGGCTGGCTAAGCTGTGCTCAATTTATCCACAAGCCTGAGTATTTGAAAGGGTTTGTGAGTACCTAGCCTAGGAGGGTGGGATGTTCCACTCACTAGCTATGGATCAAATTAAAAAAAAATCTGAAGTAATGGAGCTGAGCAATTGATCTGGATTAATCAGAATCAACACTATTAGTCTAAGACAACATTAATCTGATTCCACATTGTTAACATATTAAAGCTGCTTTATTGTCGTCGTATGTTAGATTGACACAATAACATTGTAATGCTGTTTGATTTAGGGGCATATTATCACAGTGCTTGGCTTGACATGACACAGCACCAATAAAACAACTAAACACAATAGCCTATCCTATCTCCTGGAACTGGAAAGGACCTTGAAAGGTCATTGAGTCCAGCCTCCTGCCTTCACTAGCAGGACCAAGTACTGATTTTGCCCCAGCTCCCTAAGTGGCCCCCTCAAGGATTGAACTCACAACCCTGGGTTTAGCAGGCCAATGCTCAAACCACTGAGCTATCCCTCCCCCCCATCTCTTTTGGTATTTAGTGCTATGGCAGCATGCCCAGAATTAGTGCCATGGGGCCAGGGCCGGCTCCAGGGTTTTGGTTGCCCCAAGCAGCCCAAAAAACAAAACAAAACAAAAAAGCCGCGATTGTGATCTGCGGCGGCAATTCAGTGGAAGGTTCTTCGCTCCGAGCGGGAGTGAGGGACTGTCCGCCGAATTGCCACCGAATAGCTGGACGTGCCGCCCCTCTCCAGAGTGGCCGCCCCTAGCACCTGCTTGGCAAGTTGGTGCCTGGAGCCGGCCCTGCATGGGGCCTCTTTCATGTATGACACCCCTTTGTCTTTTCCCCGTGCTAGTACAGACTGGAAAATTTTACCTCCTTTGCTACTGCCTTTTTTCAGGTTATCCCTGAGGCTAATAATCCCATCTCGTCAGTTGATGTTGTGGCTTGGTTTTTAGAAAGGTCACATGTGGACTAATATAGAAGAATATCCAAAAGATACTTTTTCTTTTCCGGTCATTGCTTTCCCTGGTATTCAGCGATCCCATCTGTTGCTGTCTTGACTCTTTGTGTTTGAAGCTTGGTTTGGACTGGAAGTAGCAATGACCATGCACACAGTGTAGATTTGAGGTCACTTAACACCAAATTTTTCTGAAGTACCCCTTAATTTTGTGGGCGAGGGTGTTCTGCCTGGCTTTAGACACTTAGGACCCAACTTTCACAACTGGGGCTGTAGGTGTTCCGCACCTCTGAAAAATCTTCTAAAAGTGGGCACCCAAAATGAGGCCCTTTGGAAATCTGAACCGTATCCTCCCTGCCTCAGTTTCCCCCGTAACGCAGGGCTGATAATTCTTGCCTATCTCACAGGAGGGTTTTGAGGCAAGCCAGATAAAAAGTATGGTTGAAGAAAGAGGTTAGAGTGTTCACATCTCGGGAAGGAGGGCATGCCTTGACAACAGGAACAAAAATACTTGGAAATAGGCAATGAGTCCATGGGGAAACTTTGGGGACACTAACTCCAGTCAGAACCGTGAAACTTTGGGCTCTGTTTTCCATTACGCTTACGTAGAACCTGTGACATAGTGAGTTCCAACAATTAGTGAGCTTCCTCAGGCCCCTGGGAGGTAACGAAAACAAATGCATTGGTTCTTTTATTCTTTTTATAAATGGTGAAAAATCAGAGTAATGGGGCATGAACCAAATAAACAGCCAATAAAGTAACTTTCTGGACACTCACATGATGAAAACTATTTAAAAGAAACCCCAACAACTTCTTAAATTAGATACGTTTCTTTTATTGCTTGCTATTTGTCTGTGTGGCAAATCAGAACCTGACATATTGGCTCCTGTAAAGACACACTGGAAAACTTGATCTATATTATTCAAGAATTTGGTGACACCTGGTGGAAGACTATATAATGCCCTGTAATAGTTATCTTTCAGAAAAACATGTATACTTTTTGGTTGGCCCAGTTTCGCTAATGGATCCCTTTGCATTCACTTCCACAAAATGTATTATTGTTTACTGGTGAGGATCAAATGAAGTAAATGATATTTCTGTCTAGGGTTTTGCAGAAGCAAAACCTGGTGTGTTTTGAGAGCTAGGTAATGGTAGGTAGCAGTAACAGAATATTGACTTCTGCATGATTATTTATAATGTGTGCATAGGAAAGATTATGTATCTAAGATTGCCCATGCATGTTCCTAGTTGTTTTGAATTCAGATGAGCACTCCAGTTGCTCATTGAGTGTCTTTCCTGTAAAAGAAGACATGTGAGGAAGAATTACACAGAGTTGAATCTAACCTCAGATATGTTAACACCAGAGGTATACCGGCATAGCTAAATCACACTTATATTTACCTCGGTGGTGAATTATGAATTCTGCTGAGGGAGATATTGGGGTATTAGGTCTCTTAAAAATAATAACATGCTCATCCACTAAGATCGGCTACACTTGTCAGTGTCTAACCCCTCAGGGAGCGTCCTTGTGCTGCAATACAAAGGCTCTGTAGCTATGTCTCTGCAAACTGATACCAAAAGCAGTGACAGGCCCCTGAAGTCTAATATCTCAATATGAAGACACTAATGTCAGATTTTGCGTGTATCAAATATATGGGAGACTTCCCTCCCCCTCCTCCCTCCAGCTATGCTAATGTACATAGGGTGACCAGATGTCCTGACCTTAGGGGCTTTGTCTTAGAGACACAACTCTCTCTCTCCCCCAAAAAAGTGTCCTGATTTTTCACACTTGGTATCTGGTCACCCTAAATAGACACGAGGGAGGGGTTTAATAATGAAGCTATAAAAACACAACCTATGCAGAGATTAGAGCTGAGTACATAATTTGAAACAAATTACTTCCTGGGAGAATGTTTCTAATGTCTCCCATTTCACCCCAGACCTTAACACACCCTGTTCATGTGGGGCTGTCACAAACTCACACACACACACACAACAGACCCACCCACCCACCAATGAATGGAGAATACTGGATTGAAGTACTTAGTGGCAGAACATTATCATTCTATATTTATCTGTGTGTGTGTGTGTGTTTGATAGTGGATGTACAGACGCTCATATTGGTAAAATTCAGTTGCTCGTATTTTTGTGGGGAGTACACACAAAGAACTGGGGGGAAAAAATCTCATTTTGTGCTATTCACACCCTTGTATAGGCCCTGATGAGGTGTCTAGACACCTCAAAACTATTGACAGACGATTGGATTCCCCTTACAATCAAGTCTGTTTACAAGGCGCATACAACCATTAGCGTTTAGCATGCACGCATGTGCTGAAATTCAGTCCTATGTAGATGGGGCCCCATCCTGTCCCACTTAGGTCTACTGGAAGTCCCAAGTGGGATTTAAATGGTCCATAGGCCTTGTGGTAGTCCACTGCCCAGAGGTGAAATTCACCCATCAGAATCTGATATGTAAAGTGGATTGATGTGTATTGCATGTGCACAGCAGAGCTGGATTATGCTAATGAGACTAGCACTCAGTCGTTAAGAATATTCAATGTGAAAATCCTGTCTACAAACATTTTGTATTTATGTAAAAAACATGCAAAAGCAAATGTTTGTATAATGAATATTTATTGCCTTATGTAACCTTTTGAAGATGCTTACATTTTTCTAGCCACAAAGGAAAGAAAGTTGGGAAGGGAGTGGGAGTCTATAGATGTTTGTAGCTGCCTGGAGGTGAAAAGAGACAGTCAAGAAGAGTAGGCCTTGAATTTGACTTGTCTTAGTATTCGTACTTTGATAGACTGTCTTGGGGATTTTTATGCTGTCAGTAATCAAACCCACCCGGCTTGTACAGAATCTTTTTTTCAAGGAGAATACAATAGGCAAGAATTGTGGCAATCTGTGAAATATTTTTGCTCTCCTAATGCACAGCCAGATGAGGACAGCACTTTTGAACAGGCCTGTGGAAAAACAAGTTGCCCGATGAACCATTCACCGCAATATAAACAATTCCTGTCCATCCACTATCCCAGAGCTGCCCTGAGAGCTTGGGGGAAGGTTAGTGAGATGATTCTTTGGGACAACCCCAAAGTTTAACGGACTCAGTTGATGTTAAAAGTGTTGGCTTGAGGGGGGGACTCAGAAGGGGAACGCTCATTTTGTTCATGGTTTCTTACGTATGAAGGTTATATTTCCACACTGCACACTTCAAAGGCATTACAGTGCGGAACCCAGGTAGTGCATTTTTTCTTTAAATACACGAGGGTCATTGTTAAAAATTCTGACCATGTGCCTTGTTTCAATCTGACCTGGTTTGTAATGGAATGCAGATGGAAATGGCAACAGGACATTTCAGTTACATTGGAGATGGGCTGACATTCCCATTCCCCTTGCTTAAAGTGCCTGTACCGTATGAGTAAAAGTGGCTCTTTGTTGTCAAAAGCAACAGAGAGTCCTGTGGCACCTTTAAGACTAACAGATGTATTGGAGCATAAGCTTTCGTGGGTGAATGCCCTCT
This sequence comes from Chrysemys picta bellii, assembly GCF_011386835.1. Classification (NCBI taxonomy): domain Eukaryota; kingdom Metazoa; phylum Chordata; order Testudines; family Emydidae; genus Chrysemys; species Chrysemys picta. The sequence goes on from NC_088797.1 coordinate 5,009,198, forward strand.
TCGTCGGATGCACGGGCATTCACCCACGAAAGCTTATGCTCCAATACATCTGTTAGTCTTAAAGGTGCCACAGGACTCTCTGTTGCTTTTTACAGATCCAGACTAACACGGCTACCCCTGTGATCTTTGTTGTCAGTGTCCTGCTAATCTCCTAAAATGGTAATGTCCATGACACACATGGTCAATGTAAGTGACAAGAGAATGTAGACGTAATTGGATTAGATTGTAAACTCATCAGCGCAAGTCGTTTCCTGCGCTTATACAGCACCTAGCGTAAGGAGGGCCCGATCCTGATAGGTGCTAGCAAGCCTTGCCACAATACAAATAATAATGACCAATAATGCCCATTTATAGGGCCTCCTGCTCCCCTCCTGTACATGGTGGGGAGAGATCCAATGTGTGGCAGACACCACCATGAACAAGCGGAAGGGAGGAAGCAATGTCTTCTCATGACTCCAAATCCTTTGATTTTGGGGCTCTGTGGGTCTGGGGAAGCATAGGGCCAGAACTGGGGAGCAGCAGCTCTTGGTGGCAGGCTTTTCTTGGTAATGGGTTATTTCTTCTCGGAAATCTGATGCTTGCGGAGCAAGCTGGGGGCAGGCATACACTAGCAGCTGATGGCACCACAACTCCTAAGGGAATCCGGCATCTGCTGCACATACTAGTGATTCTGAGTTTGAAACTTGCTATCTACACTATTCAGTTAATATTCGCTGTTTCCACCATTGCGCCTGCTGATAAACTGATTAATTGAGATATACACCCAAAGTGAATATGAAAAGGGTGTTGGATATTTTTCTGCCAAGTTCTGGTGGAGGGGAGGACCGCTTGCAGCATGCTTTTAACATGCAGTTTGGCTATGGTGCGGCTGCTCTCTGACATGGAGAATGTGTTTAGCGTTTTTTATTCAATTGCCCCCCTCCGTTCCCCTATAGCCATAGGTTCCGATCCCAGCCCTGCAGAGGGCAGATAAATTTACAGTGAATGATGGATTCTGTTTATCCACTCATAAACTGAGTTATTGGCCACATTAAAAAGTATATGCATTCCCTAGGCTGAGCTACACATGCTAACAGATTGTCGTATATTACCTGAAAATACCTGAGCTATCATTATTATCTGTGCAACATCTCTTTAAAGCAATTGCAAACTGCTCAGAGCATCTTCTAACCTGCGATATAGACATCCATCATGCAAAGCCTACTGTTGTCCAAAACTGTAAATTTGAAAGATATATAGAAAATATTACAAATCTGAGGCCTGAATCAGTCTCCAAGGACCAGAATTTCAAATATTTGGCACCCAGAAAACAGGGCCAGCTTTTTAAAGAGTTCAGTTTCCATTGTGACAATGTGCTGGAGTTTTTTGAAAATCTATCCATTTTTGGGGGGAGGAAGGGCTAAGTGGGAGCTGAGATATTTTAAAAATCTGGTCCCATATATCTCCGCAAACTCACCCATCCAGTTCCCTTAGGAGTGCTATCGCTGCTCAGATGCGGAGTTTGGATATGTAATATTTATTCTGTAGTGTTTTTTGAAGTAATAGTGAGATCTGTTTAGTCAGACAGAGGACATGATTCTCAGTGCTTGGGGATAACAAATGCACAGTTTAATACGTTACAGATGTCTGTAATGGTGAATCAGGACCCTGGAAAGCTTCCAAAGAAAGAAACCTTTGCTTCTGAAAACCATGTGCTATAGGCTGGTGCTGAAATCAGCTAAGTCATAATTGCATACTTTGCCATGATGTAAATGGATCCAAACTCAGTCTTAATTTGAGGGGTGTTTCACAGATGTCGGCCATTAGGAGGTTTATCTGTTTCTCTGACATTCTGTTTGCTCTTGCTTCATTTGCAATCACTTTAAACAGTGAAGGAACATATGAATAATGTAAGTCTCTCAGTTTGAAATATGTTTTTTTTTCCTAAATAATTTTGATGTCATCAATGGGATGAATTGACTGCATTGTGAATGTGAGCCTCTCATCATAAAAGAGCTGACCAAGTATGTAACCAAAGTAGCATTTGTTTGCATCAATCATTGCATAAAAACCCACTTACAATGAACTTGAATACGGAGAAACGCAATGTGGTGTGAAGTGTAATGCCCCCCCCATTACAAAATCAGATTGCCGTCCTCTGCACTTACCACACAGCAGCATCTGAGAACCTCAGGTTTTCCCTGTATGCAGGCTAGGAGATACGCCTGCAGACTGTGAAGTAATCTTGATGTTTTAATGGCTTTTAATACAGTACAAAAAGACCCCACTTTGTCTCAATGCATTGCAAGATGCATGTTGCAAATGATGCTTATAGTGAAGATGTCTTTGCTATTGGACAAATCTCATTCTGTTGACCAATGCCATAGCCCAGGGGGTACATTGAAGGTGTGAAGAAGGGAGGAAACCCCCACATTTGCTGCATTTTCCTATTGCAGCACCCATCAGAGAGCCATCAATTCTTTCCCCCCTCCTCTCGCTCATCTATTCCCCAAGCTCCCCACCAAGCTGCATTGAAGGAACAGACCAGGAAGAAAAAAACTGAAACAAAGTGCTTGTAAAGGAACAGACATTTCTTTTGAAGAGCAGTGGAGCTAACTCTTCCCAAAAGTTTCTCTGCGCTGGTAAATTAGCATGGCCAAAATGGATAAGCCATTCTGAGCAGTTTCATGTTGCATCACTAAGTGTTGATAACAAGTACATTTCCTACTTGAGATGTACTGGGATTTTCTCTGTCCAGCGCCCAGCACAACGGGACTCCAATCTTGTTGGGAGCCAATGGGTGCAAACGTAATACTAATACACCATGAGAGATGAGGTCTAACTGCACACCAGGAGTGTATGTGAGACGTTTGAGGAACCTCGGCAACTCAGACAGAATATTAGTGTAATGAGGCTGATGAAAATCTCAAGGAATACAAGGAAGAGAGCCTGACCTACTCTGTCAGAAGACAATTGGTACAGGTAACTTTAAATAAACAAACAAAAAACTGTGCTGAGGTGATAACCTACCCCAATATTCCACAAGGAGGACTGTGTGTCATATGTTTGGAGTATTCCCACAGAAGGTTAAGTCTTAATTTTGTGCTTTTAGAAAACAAATTAGGGAAGAGAAATGTACTGGAGACCTCGTGTCCAACCAAAGTAGCCCAGATTTGGAATATTATATGTTCTCAGCATGCTCATGAACAGGTTACAGGCCAAGTATAATTTGCTGGACTCATCATTCTGCCAGTAATTTAGAACGGTGAGTATATTGGAGAAGGTCACAATCCTGTTTATGAACAGAAAGACTTGAAATTTGTTGGTCAAATTGATTGTTTATCCAAATCAGTCATTGGACATATAGAATAATTCATGATAGACAATAAAGGGTTGATCTATTATGACCATGTGATGAGTGTATCAACCCTTCCACGTGGTGGCATGTGGGAGGACACATACTGTGGGTGGAGGATTGGTGAATAACCTTGTTTTATATATCAGAGAAGAACTATATGAAGGTAAGAAACTTCTCAATAGCTTTGCTCTCTATCTTTTTGCTCTGCTGAAGGTGTCTGTCCATACCAGAACCCTGCTGGTCCTAAGACATGAGTGGATGGAGGTGCTTTAAGCAGGGCTCTTTAAATTCCTTCTCTGATGTTTAAAGCCATCGCTGCATCATGCCACACACGCTGCCAGACTTCTCGGAGGTCATCAGATGTCTCTATTTTCTGTACTCCGGCAGTGAGGTGCTTATAAGCCGATCCCAGACGCTGAGGCTGGAATTTTCAGAAGGACTCTGTGGCCCTACTTGCTCTTTCCAAAGAATTCAGCACTCAGCAGCTTCCAAAATTGGGCTGCCTTTTGGGTGCCTAAATGGCAGGTGAGTTCTTCTGAAAATCAGGCCCTAGTTGTAGGTGCCGAGTACTTGTGAAAATCTAATCCTGAGTATGTGACGTCTGCAATCCCCTCTCCCTCATGTCAACCATATGTATGAGAGCTTGAAGTTCCCTTTCAGGGTGGCTATCCCGAACAGCAGGGAACACATGACATCAGCTAGGTCACTAAGCCAAGCTAGATGTTATTTTTTCATTATGAAGTGCAAGAATGAAGTGAAGAATAATATACAACATAAAAAGAATATGAGAGCATGGACTGATCTACAGTTCTCATTGACATTCTAAGTACACTCCAGATTCACTTAGGAGACTCACTTCTGCTATAGCAGAATATCCTTTCTGTTGGAGGGCAAGTCTCTTTGCTCTCTGACTCCTTAAACCACCCCGTATTCCTAAGGTTGTATTATAACTACATCTCTTAGCTGTAATGTAGGCCTACTTCCCAAGGTGCTGCTGATGAAATCAGTGTGGCACAGCTGGCTGGCAAGCCACCTTTGAATTGTTTTCACTGTTTTGGAATATACCAAGTTATTTTATTTAGGAGTCTCTACACACATGCATTAAAGGCATTTCACCATAGGTGGTCCTTGACGGGGTGTGTGTGTGTATATAAGCATAAACTAGACCACTTCTTTAAAAACCCTTTGCTCATTAGCCACAACAGCCAACAATGATCCACCACTTTTAAGATCTCCCACCAGAGCCTTCCCGTTCCCTCACAGCCAAAGAAAGCAAATGGGCCTTGTAGGGTACCGTGAAGGGGAATAAATTAAGGCCATTTTGGACCAAGGAGGGAGTGAGCTGAAGGCTGCTGGGATCTTGCAGAGCCAGCTGCCCTCGATCTTCTAAAAGTGGGGCTCTAGTATACGCAGCTGTGGCAGTGTGCCACAGGGTGTGAGCTGGGCTTTCGGCTAATCACGTACCAAGCCATTAGGTCGATTGTGTTAAATAAACGCAGGCCTCCTCTTAGATCTGCTCCCTCTAGGCAGTCAGAAAGGAGGCTGTTGTCAGGACCCCAGTATTGAGCTCAGGCCTGCTAAGTCGGCAGGTGCTGCACCAGGGTGGTGCACTGAATTGCTGCCCTTAACCAACAGCCTTTATGCTAAAGGCCTCTGGGCTCAGAGCAGCCACATCCCAGGCCCCTGATTGGATGGACAGGCAGTGCTCTCACTGCATGCCTCGCCGATATAAAGACTGAAGCAGGAAGAGGAAGCTGTCTGAGCAACATACCAGTGCTTGCTGCCTAGATCGCCTGCTGCATCACCTGACCCTGTCTTGTCACCTCGCCTCCCCAACCCACTGAACCTGGCCCCTTGGAATAGATCTTCCAGCTACTGACCCCTGTACAAAATCCAACCGTTGCCCTGGGCTGCCTCTGGTAAGGGTTAACCGGCTGGCTACCCGACCACCTGCGCACACTTGACCGCCGCTCGGGACTGCCCCCTAGCCTGCCTCGGCCCCTGGGCTCTACAGAAGTACATGGTGTGGAACTGATCGGTGCTGTGGGACCAGGTGTACAGGTACTCCTTGAGTCCCAGTGGGTAAGGGGTTACCAGGAAAGTCCAAGTTCCCTCCTATCCCATGGCTGATCTGGTTCAGCGCCTGCCTTTCCACCCTAGCGCCTCCCACCCACTGGAGGCCCTGATGATCAGCTCCTCCCCCTCCCTCCCGGCGTCCCCCACCTGCCATTATCAGCTGTTCCACAGTGCAGGAGGTGCTGGGGGGAGGGGGCAGGAAGAGGCTGGGGAGGGGGTGGGAAGATGCAGGGTGGGAGCTTGGGGGAAGGGGTGGAGTGGGGGTGGGGCCTGGGGAGGAGCGGGGGTGGGAAGAGGCAGGGTGGGAGGTTGGGGGAAGGAGTGGCGTGGGGCCCGGGGCAGAGTTGGGGTCGAGCATTCCCTGGGAACAGATGAAGTCAGTGCCTGTGGTCTCTAGTGTTGTCCTTTACCAAGTGTTCTGAGTTGCTTTGCTCTTACGCTGAATTCCCAGTGGGTTAAAGCCAGCGCTGAGGAAAGTGTCTCAAACTGAACTGTAGCTTGGGGTACAGCTGTCTTTAAAATGTGGATTTCTTATTCAAATACCCAATTTTTTTGGCCAAAACCCTAAATATTTTGATTCTGAAGTGCTGCTGCAGTGCATCCTGGGAGTAGTACCTGGGATGTCTCCAGCTGTCATTCTCTACAGACCAGTATCTCTGGTTAGACTGTATCTCTCATAGAGAGAGGGAGTAGCCAATTGCAGGAGATATGGTTTGGCCAAGGTGCTCTCCCCTTGAGGAAAACGGAAGCATGAGGCACCGCAATGGAACTAGTTTGGGTTTTGCCCAAACCGTTTTGTTTTGAGCATTTTCACTTTTTCGTGTTTAAAAAAAATTCTGCAGAGAGTTCATTCCAGCAAAATCCCAAATCGATGCTTCTAAAAAAGGACATTTGATGGAAAACTCTCATCCAGTCCTACTCTGAAAATTTATTTTAACTTCTCTGGCTGGAGTATCATTCTTGTCCCTTACACCTAAGCACATCACATGTTGAATGTAATGTTGTGAATTTTGTACGTTGACGTTTAGTTTGGTTCCTTTGCTGTGAAGCCTACAAAAGAACTCCACGAGTGTTACGTTGCTGGTGTGCAGCGTCCACTGCCTACCATTCTCATTTCTTGTTTCCTTGTACTCCCCCATCTGTCTGTATCCATCTTTTGTCTCATACTTAAATTGTAAGCTCTTTGGGACCTTTTTGTTATTTGTTTGTGCAGTGCCTAGCACAATAGGACCCTGGTCCATGCCTGGGCTCCTTCACAATATAATAACACAAATGATAATCTACCGTCACTTCATTGCACTCTGGCACTGTAACTATTTGAAAAAATCTAGATGGAATGACTTTCAAAAGTAACTGCCGTGTGTTTTAATTGGTTGTGGCGAAATATTTTTTTCATTTTAAAGTTGCAGTTTTCCCACATTCCAGCAGAGGTCACAGATGCCTTTCAGATGCAGTACATGCACGTGTCTTAAAATGTTCTTCATCAAAAATGTTGTGTGCCATATGGGCAGCTATTAACTCCTGGCTTATCAGAAAAACACTCAAAACACATTTTTCGTAGCCTCTAAAACCATTTTATGTTAAGAGCCACATAAAATGTGTTTTGTACTAACAACATGTGACTGGTGGGTTATTAAAGAGGTATCTTGGGGAGTTCTACCCTGAAATCCAGCTAACATGAACAGGACACTTGCAATTTACACACATACAGAATGGGAAGAGACTGTCTAGGAAGGAGTACGGCAGAAAGGGATCTAGGGGTTATAGTGGACCACAAGCTACATATGAGTCAACAGTGTGATGCTGTTGCAAAAAAAGCAAACATGATTCTAGGATGTATTAATAGGTGTGTTGTGAGCAAGACACGAGAAGTCATTCTTCCGCTCTACTCTGCTCTGGTTAGGCCTCAGCTGGACTATTGTGTCCAGTTCTGGGCACTGTATTTCAAGAAAGATGTGGAGAAATTGGAGAGGGTCCAGAGAAGAGCAACAAGAATGATTAAAGGTCTTGAGAACATGACCTATGAAGGAAGGCTGAAAGAATTGGGTTTGTTTAGTTTGGAAAAGAGAATACTGAGAGGGGACATGATAGCAGTTTTCAGGTATCTAAAAGGATGTCATAAGGAGGAGGGAGAAAACGTGTTCACCTTAGCCTCTAAGGATAGAACATGAAGCAATGGGCTTAAACTGCAGCAAGGGAGGTCTAGGTTGGACATTAGGAAAAAGTTCCTAACTGTCAGGGTGGTTAAACACTGGAACAAATTGCCTAGGGAGGTTGTGGAATCTCCGTCTCTGGAGATATTTAAGAGTAGGTTAGATAAATGTCTGTCAGGGATGGTCTAGACAGTATTTGGTCCTGCCATGTGGGAAATCTATGAATTTCCCACTTGATGATTTGAAAATTCACTTATGAATATTCAGGTGACAAGTGAGCTTCAGAGAATGCTAAACTACAATAATGTTGCCACTTAGGCCTGGGCTACACTAGCAGGGGGGTTCGAACTAAGATACGCAACTTCAGCTACGCTGTTTGCATAGCTGAAGTCGAAGTATCTGAGTTCGACTTACCTGGCCGTCCTCACGGCGACAAGTTGACTGCCATGGCTCCCCCATCGACTCTGCTTACTTTTCCTGCCAAGGTGGAGTACGAGCGTCAATCAACGGATCGATTTATCGTGTCTAGATGAGACACGATAAATTGATCCCCGATAAATTGAACACTACCCGCCGATCCGGCGGGTAGTATAGACGTACCCTTAGTTTCTGGCATTTTACTATGTATGTATACATGTGGTCTTGTTAGCGATTGTAGGTACTCTTGTCAAAACTGGGGTAGTTTAATTTTGATTTTTTTTTAAAGCCAGTGAACATGATGTATTTCCTTACAACCTGACTTATAATTAATGAAAGATTTCTGGTTTCTGTGTTATTTTCTTGACCGTCATTTGGAGAAGTATAAGGCCAACCAAGGAGTTGCTTGATTCTGTCCATCAAGTCCTCAGTAGCTTTCTCTGCCTTCTTATGGGTCATGAGGTTTGCTTGTAGGCCAAGACTGACAACATTTGTTTCCATTTAGTTTATTTTAATATCACATTATGAAGCATGTAGGATTTTCACTTAAAAATAGAGGTCTACTTGGCCTAATTATTAGACCTGACCCACCCAGACCCAAACTTGAGAGGATCCAGTTGTTTTCCAACCCAACCCCGACCTGAGTCAGCACTGCCACCTTCTGCCCATGGGGTTGGCATTGCAGTGGCTGCATACCCTGTTCCTGCTATCTACCGCCCCCTGCTGTGCTGTGTGTGCTACAGAGTAGAGGTGCTGCAACTCACCTCAGTGTGTGTACACACAGCACAGAGGTGGCAGGAGCAGGGTATACAGTCTTAGTGCCAGCCCCAAGGACAGGAGACGGCCATACCGGACTGAACGCCCCCGATCCCGTCCGATCTCGGAAGGTAAACCATCCTGGGCCTGGCTAGTACTTGGATGGGTGACCGCCTGGGAATCCCAGGTGCCATAGGCAGCTTTAAGCACACAAAAGACAAAGGACAGGAGGAGAAATGATCCAAACCCGAGTGGATCTGGTTGTTTTCCTATCTTACCGTACCCAGACTTGACACATTTAATCTGGTTCCATCAGGGTTGGGTTGAAGTTCTCGACATATAGAAGGTTTTAAACATTTCTGCATAGTGTGCACAGATGTCATTAGGCTTGGAAAGATTAGATTATCAGTAAATGTTTGATTTCACTATACACACACAAACATTTCCACTGATAATCAAAATGTACTAGTAGGCAAAGTAAGAAAAATGCTGTTTGAACGTATTGGAGTTTGATTTAAGGACATTTACTTTGTATATTTTTGACATGTGATGCTGACAATCTGTGTTAACAGTTATAAAGTTTTAACTTCTTGAATCTCAGCATCTACTGTCATTAAAAGATTGTCTGCCCCCTATTGTCTAAGTGCCCCACCATAACTTTGGTCAACTGGGAAACTTTAAATTAATAAAAATAGGAAAAAATGCTTAAAAATAAACTGATATCCATTGACATTATATTTTTTAAAAATCAATTTCTACCAAGCCTGGACACAATTAACAATACATCATGTGCATGTATAGTACAGTTTAACTTTCAGTTAAAACCACAACTACTTAACAACACAACTGCAACGGTTACTGTAGTTCTTTGGTATAGGAGTTTGCAGATGATACAGAAAAGAAACGCTCAACTTTCATAGCACAAGTGTGAGATATTGCTGTAACTTGATCTGTAATAGCGGTGCTGCCAATTCCTCTATAATCCTTGAATGCAAAAAAAATTGTTTCTTGTTCAAAGGAGTTTGCTGAAAAGTTCCCTAACCATCATTCTGGTTTTCCATTCAGGGAGATTGTATGAAATTGCCATTTGGTACTGCAGTTTGCACAAAGCTACTGAGAAGTTGAAGTCCATACCACTCTCCACACCTTTGCAGACCTTGAAAGGAGGTGATGTTTGTTTATCTGTATTAAAATGAAATCTGGCAAGATTCACATCAACATGCATTAGTGAATACCACAAATATTTGAAAGCAGTTTTAAAACTTGCTGGGTTTAATTTTCTCCTCAGAATCCCTTTGCTGGAGCTTGTGGCACCTTAGAGACTAACAAATTTATTAGAGCATAAACTTTCGTGGACTACAGCCCACTTCTTCGGATGCAGTGGGCTGTAGTCCACGAAAGCTTATGCTCTAATAAATTTGTTAGTCTCTAAGGTGCCACAAGTACTCCTGTTCTTCTTTTTGCGGATACAGACTAACACGGCTGTTACTCTGAAATTTGCTGGAGCTGTTATCCTTCTGTGGCTCCCTCTCTTGAGAGGAAGGGTGGTTTTGCAGTTAAGGTACTGAGCTTGCACTCAGGACATCTGGGTACAATTATTGGGCAAGTAACTACTTCTCTCCTTGCCTCAGTTCCCCATCTGTAAAACAGAGGATAATAAATCCTCCTTTTCTTCTACCCTTTGTCTTGTCTATTTAGATTGTAAGCTCGTTAGGGCAGGAACTTTCTCCACAGTTGTGAGGAAATACACTCCAGTGTTCACATCCTGCAGGCTATTGTAATGATCTTTGAACAATGTACACCTTGAGACTAAAGGTAGGTGATAACATCTTTTATTGGTCAGAAGTTGGTCCAATATTTCCTCACTCACCTGGTCTCTCTAATATCCTGCAACTGATATGGCAACAACTACACTGCAGAAGATGCCTTGTATCGTTTGAAAACTCATCATTTGCTTTTTTCAGTATTGTCCTGGTAATCTGTGGCAACATTGTATGTGAAGTGATAAGATTTCCCTGTATGACGTGTTTAACACATGTTCCAAACCCCACTGCCCTGCTCAGGCAGAAGTCAGGTGTGTCCTAAATGAAGGAAGGAATGTGTGCTTGCCTTAATTTGCATTTAAGCAATAAACAAAGTCATCAAGCAGGGAGGGAAACAAACGAAGTTCAAACAGGTGAGAAGAAAAAAACCCCAGCAGGGAATATCCTTCTACAGAGACTGTCTCCTGAGTCTCAGACGGAAATGTTTTTCAAGAGAGGGACAAACCAAGGGGCCCTCCTCCTCCTCTCCCTGCCCACCTCATTCTCCACACCTGAGAAGACTAAAGGAACCAGCCCTTGGATTCTGGTGGAGGGGTCCTGACCTGAAAGTTTGGTCAGTAATCTGCTGGAGCATGTAGTGAGTTTGCTTTGCAACTAAGAGACTTTCTTAAGTAAATACTAATAAACATTTATCTTTATTTTCTTATAACCATTTGTGACTCTTAAGCCTTATTATATGTACTCACTTAAAATCTATCTTTGTAGTTAATAAACTTGTTTTACTGTTTTATCTAATCCAATGTGTTTAAGTTGAAGTGTCTGGGTAACTCTGTTTAAGGTAATAAACTGACATATTATTCCCTTAAAGGAGAGAGGCTGCAGCTACACACAGACACGCATCGGTGTTTGCTATAAGGCTGTTTGTGAGCGGCCCAGGTGGGAGCTACTCCAGCAAGGCATTATGAGGCACCCAAGGCTGTACGGCTGGGGTGACACAGGCCCTCTCTAGTACAGGGCCGGCTCCAGGTTTTGTGCCGCCCCAAGCAGCGCAAAAAAAAAAAAAAAAAAAAAAAAAGCCACGGCAGCGCGATCGCGCCACTCCACTCTTCGGCGGCAGGTCCTTCGCTCCGAGAGGGACTGAGGGACCCGCCGCCAAAGACCCGGACATGCTGCCCCAATAGTGGCCGGAGTGCCGCCCCTTGGTATTGGCTGCCCAGAGCACCTGCTTCTTTAGCTGGTGCCTGGAGCTGGCCCTGCTCTAGTATGGATTGTGCACCAGTATATTCACAACAGTACCTAGCACAATGGAGCCCTGATGTTGGTTTAGGACCCCCAGTGTTGCCAGGATTTAAATAATTAGTAGTAATCAATATATTTCTGTGTAGTGAATAAGTCTGATATAGCTCTGAAAAGTTTATGTATTTTTATTGTCCCCCCCCCCCCCCCCCCCCCCCGTATCTCAAAATCCTTTGTCCAACCGGGCAAGAAGTAACAAACACACCCTGCAACATTTCAGTGAGTCTACTTCTGTGAGCCTTTCAAATCCGAGTAAGGTGAAGGGAGGATCTACTGCAAGTGCCACATATTGTACTCATGATGCCTTTTTTGTTTGAGAAGCAACCTTGGTCATTTAAAATAATATTGAAGGCTGTGCTCAGTTCATAAATATTTCCATTAAATAATTACATCAACAAAAGAGCTGGAAGGCTGAGTCATGACGAATCCGTTTGGTTTTCTGTGGAAGCAGAAACATTTTAATTGGCCTTACCTCTAGTGCTCCTTAACCAGTATACAGTCAATGCTTGCATGTTGAGTTCAAGGAGAAACCAAATCCTGAAAAATAGTGAGAAAAAGAGCTTGCAAAAATGCCTACTTCTTGTGACAGATTTCTCAAGACCGACTATTTCGGCTTTTTACTGAAAGAGAGCCTTCCGCTTCTTTGATGCATTAATTCAGCTCAGCCAGCATCTTTACAAGAATGGGTCTTAACATGCAAACTGACATAGGGTGCTGAGTTGAGGCTCCATTTGTTTGAAGGATTAGTTAATTGCAAAAAAGTGTGTGTGTGTGTGTATATATATGTGTGTGTGTGTGTGTGTGTGTATATATATGTGTATGTGTATATATAAAAGCTTATTTTATTACCTTCTGCATGCTCTGCTGACTGAGTGCACACTCACTCTCCCATTGAGTCAATGGCAAAGCTCCCATTGACTTCATTAGTACAGGATTGAACCCAATGTGCAATAACTTGAAGCTCCAACTCAGACAGCGAAGCTGTATGTCCACTTACCCAGCATCCTATAGACAGGCTGAGTGCGTGCTCCTCCCCGTGCTGATGTGCCAAAGAGGAGGGGCGGTAGCAGGAAACTTCATCCCCATATTCATGCCGTATGGGAGGATCTTGCCGTAAGTCAAGAAACTGCCTAGAGATTGGTTAATGTCCTCTTGCACAGCATATCCCCAAGATGGGACAGCCTATGGATTGGATGACAAGTCTGTCCCCTCACCCAGCATGTATACTGTGCTCTATAGCTAGCGCTGAGTGGTGATGGGTTTAGCTGCTGTGCAGAGGAGCAGCAAAGTGGTCTCTACAGCTTGTTCCTCGTACGGAAATCGGTCCAGACCAACAGGTGTCCAGGAAGAAATGAGTCCGAGAATTGCGAAAGGCTAACTGACTAAAGAATTACTAAGGGTGTTCTATTGTGGATGGAATCTGAATTCTTCATTTAACAGCCTTTTAGGTGAACTGGTATTTTGTGCTCCAGTTTCCCCCATGCTGTGCAGTGTTAATGTGTGAACTTGCTGTGCAATATTAAATAGCCTGAAGCTCTTATACATGTGTTGAAAATGTTACTCACGGAATAGCCTCTTTGTTTCCATTTTATGTTTAAATAGAAAAACATCTGCATCTAATTTTATAGTATCGTGTGTATTGCTAATTGGCCAGTTCTTATCATATGTCTCGTAATTGCTGGTATATTCTTTCCTCCTCGCCCAAGACTTGCTGTATGTCATAATGAAGACATAATACGACACTTGGTTTTTATGTTAACTACTTTTGTTCATAAAGGGTGAAATTCCCCCTTTATGTGCAGAAGGCAGCAAAGGCCTTTGCACCCCTTGTTGTTTAGCAAGATTCATTTAAGTCACTAGGGCCTTGTTTTAGTTCTCTGGATCTGAGTGAATTTGACCTACTATTTGGAATGCAACACTATTAATGCTAGAGATGGCTGAAAACAAACTCTAGACTCAGACTCCCCTGAACCGGGAAGGGGATGACCTTTGGAATCTGGAACTGTATTAGAATTTCACTACCAGCTGCTAGTTCTATAATGGAGTGGGAGGGTGGTGGTGGGAGGGAATCTACTACAGGAGACAAAATATGGATCCAGGTTTTTTTTTCACTTGGGCCCATCTCTTGTGAGCACATCTAGTACTGCTGCTTGATAACTGTGACAGGGAGGGACTCACCACTGCAGCGCCTCCTGCTGGCTGTCCTGGGGATTAGCGCTGCTAGCCAGTGTGCCCTCTTCTGGTGGTGTCTCACTGCTGTCACTTCTGCATCCCAGGACCGTGGCATCTTCTTCAGGACACAGCCCTCCGTCTGTGTCATGCTCTGTTCTCCCTGCATTTTGGGGGACCTGCAGTCCGCTGTCCAGTGACTTCCCTCAGTGGCAACTGCAGCCCATTGTCTGGCCACTTCCTCAGTGGCAAGGGGGGGGACCTGGGCCCGCCCACTACTCCAAGTCCCAGCCCAGGGACCCTGTAGATGGCTGCCATTTGCTGCGTCCCCTCTGACTCCTCAGTTCATTTCCCTGGGCCACTTCCCCATGGCCCCCAGCACCTTCTTCCTCCTTACCTCAGGGCTTCAGTCTGCCAGTTTTAGCAGCTAGCCAGGAGCTCTCGCTAGCTTCCCCGGTCCCTGCTGGCAGCACTGCTCTGTCCAGGGTGCTGGCACTCCTTCCTCCTCTAGGAGCCTAACCTTCCCTCCTCGAGCTCCAGGCAGTAGAGTAGCTACTCAAGCTGCTTTGCCCTGCAACTCTTCTTGTATGGGCCTGCTGGGCCCTGACTGGCTGCTCCTCTCAGCCCTTCTCTGATTGGCTGCCTCATGTGCACACTCCCTAGGGACTTCTCTTAACCCCTTAGAGCCCAGTGTGGGGCAGACGCTCCATCACAATAACCTTCTACTATTATAATATATTATCACACTTTGTTGTATTATAAATTTCTTGTGTGATTGAGTTATGTTCTGAGCCAGTGATTTGTACTTAAAAGCACTAATAAGAGCATTTAAAGAAAAGACCAAATGAATGTGAACTACATGACTCAATGAAATGTTAAGCATTGCCATGATTTTTCTATTGTCCTTTTTGCTAAAAGCTTTTTTTTTTTGTACAGAAAGGTATACACAATAGTTCAGAGTAGTTGATACTGAAAGTGTCATCTATTCTAAGTGCAATGGTTGACTCCAAACATACCTCAAAATCCCTTGAATTGTCTGATACACAACACTAAGATGATGCAACTAAGTTTTATGCTGGAAAGTCATTTCTGGTTCTTACCTGAAAGTCCTTCTTACAACTGTAATTATCAGTTGTAAGTGAAACTGACAGCCTAGAAACTTGAAGTTCTTTCCTACAGTAAAATATCTTCAGGCAATGGTAGAACTTTGGAGATCTATGCAAAACCTATCATCTCCAATTGAAATCACTTTCTTTGATCTAATGTCTCATTTTAGCTTTCTCTGAAATCAAATGAAAATAGGGAAAAAGTTGTAAATAAGAACATGACAAGGCAGTTGCAGGATATTGTGTAACAGTAGAAGCCTAAGAAGTTGGACATTTTAAAGGTCTTTACTAGACTATGTTTAAAGTCATTGTCTGGCAAAAATCAACCAACAAGCCATTCTAGCTGTTATAAAAGATGTTTGAGATGTGACTTTACCTTTACTTATTAGTTGGAAAACTAAATGTTTGGGATTACTAAATATCTTCTCATTCTCTATGGAAATGGGACATTTCATTTGCAGAGCATAAAGCGAGATATGTTGGAAGATCAGGAAGTGCAGGAATGAGAACAGGACTCTGAAAATGGCACCTTCTTGTAGCCTCGATCTGCACCTTATGCATATTTAGGGTTTTGTTTTGTTTTGTTTTGTTTTTTACTACTCCAAATTCTTGTTAGCATTACTCTATAGTCTTAACTTCACCACCAGCACCCTTGTTGTGCCTGGAGACTTCATAGGCATTCAGGCGGTTGGTGATTTTAAAGTTGCATTACATGCCACCTTGCAACATGCTTCAGCACCTAGGCTGACAGGGTAGTTTTAAGATGAAGTGTCTATCTCAATTTTAAAATGCAAATGTTCAGCTGAGGCTTCTAAACCCCGTGCTCAAAAGTTCCCCATACAGATCTTGCATTTGTGATTCCTAATGGGAATTTGCATGTGCAAAGTAAGTATTTAGGCACATGGCTACGTGATGTGTTCATCCAAGTACGCAAGAGCAGAGTTTGCATGTTCCTTTGGGTTGTTCCTATGAATTGTTGTGTGTTCAAATATGTAGGGCAGTTTGGGGCCAGCTGAAAACTTGGTTTTTAATGCTGCTGTTTTCGTTGGTTTGTTTCATTCTTTGTTGTTTAGGCCTTATCTTTGTTAAATTGTTATACACCGAATACTAGCATTATGATTTCTCCTTTGGTTAGAATTAATCTTTGGCAGGTGATCACATATTTGGATTATTTTTTACATTTATTACTTACCCACACACCCCTCCATCATCTGAGACTCATTGCTTTTTTAGCATTGATTTTTTTTTTGAGAGTGACAGAGATTTACCAGCTCCAGTGATGAAATTAATTCTCTTCTAAATGATCAGATGACTTTGCTGGCTTCACGTAACTTTTTATGCATTTTCTCCATCAGCCTGTTACCATGGCCCAACCCCAAGTGACATGTAACCTTGACAGCTGTTACAGTAGTCAGAGTAATCTACCAGCTGGTCAAATAAATGAATCTAATCTCAGTGCAGTAGCTGATTCTCTCAAAAGAAAATTAGTTTGGAAGTAGATGCGACATCAGACTTAATGTTCTGCCAACCAGCATGGAAGGGTGGGCCCTTGTGCCACACTTTATAAAAACTTCACTCATTTATTTACAATTTTACTTGCAAACCTAAAACTTGCACGAGATTTGTTTGCAAAAATGTTGACTAAGCTTTGCAAGCCCCTTGGTGAACCGAAGTCAGGTGCAAAGCAAACCTGTTCTGCTTTATGAGTGCAAGTCACGTGCTTGATGGCTTTAGCTCAGTTTTGCTGTGAGCTTTGGGGTTTCTAAGAACCGGACGCTCGAAGTGTCAACACGCCTAGGCCACAGCGGAAGCTTCATGGCGCTGTATTGCTATTGCATTCAATCAGGAATAGGCAAGGGGAAGACGCAGACCATGGTACTAAATTCAGCCCCGGCTTAAACAGGTGCGACTTCTCTTCCACAGGACACAAACGTAGCAGTGAAGGGGAGCTACATCCACTTGTATCAGCGGTTCTATACTTTCTTAGTAAGGCGACCCGCTAGTGGCGCTTGTGAACCTGGCACGTGGGTCGCACTGCCACTCAGAGACATATTTCTTTGCCTAGAGCCCTGTGACCCATCTAGAACCTTCCCATGACCCACTGGGGGGTCGGCTCCCCCCATTTTGGAAATGTTGACTTCGCATCACAACTGAGTTTGGTCCCTAGTTCCCTATTCCATTGACACATGCGAGCAAACAGTTTTCAATCCAGGGATTTTCACGGTAGGCCAGAGAGTGCATGAAACCCGCCATCATAGCTGTATCGCTAGGGGAAGCCTTTCCAAGCTATGAGCCAGGAATCTGAAATGAAACGATGACCAGGACAATTGGATCGGAGTTTGCAGAACATTTCATTTGATGCTCCTGCGAGGGCAGGCGTCTCCATCTTTCAGGGCCTGATCCAATCCCAGTTGAAGTCAATGGGAGTACATCTGTTGATTTCATTGGGCGTTGGCTTAGACCTCCTATGCTTTGCCTTGTTGCTTCCCTAAACGACTCCTACTACGAGCTGTGCTGTGCCATCTCCTGTAGAGCTCCCCGTGCCAGGAATATCCCCCAGGGACCTTTGTGCCATATGAGTGGTGATCTCCCTGTGCCCTCGCCTCTAGATCCACTTCCTTGGCCTAGGGCTGACCTAAACTACATCTTCCCAGGAAAGAACTAAAAGATGGACACAGGGTCTCACAATTGTGGGACTCTCGACTTTTCTGCTCTCCTGGTGATTAGTTGACTGTCATCCCTGGCTTATTATCTCGTCTTTGTAGTCTGGTAGTGTTTGCCCATTGTGTTGCTCTCCAACCACACAGGATGACTCCATCCCAAGCCCTGAAGAGCTTGCAGGGCTAGGTCTGAATTAGACTAGAAGCTCCTCAACATTTCTCTGAAGTGCCACGCCGTGGGCTCTATATTCTGTATTCCTGTTCTGCAATCTAGTCGCACGTCTTACAGCGCCCAGCGGCATGATGCCCTGATCCTGATGCAGTGGCACCTGATGCTCTGAAATGTGCCACCATTGTGCTAGATACTCTAAATTGCATAGGACGACATCGCACATGTAGGCAAGCAATTTGGCCCAGGTTTTTAAAGGTATTTAGCCACTGCTGCACTCAATGCCAGCAACAAAGAGTCCCATGGCACCTTATAGACTAACAGATGTATTGGAGCATGAGCTTTCGAAAGCTTATGCTCCAATACATCTGTTAGTCTACAAGGTGCCACAGGACTCTTTGTTGCTGTTTATAGATCCAGACTAACACAGCTACCCCTCTGATACTTGACTCAATGCCAGCGTCTGTCTCATTTTCAAAATTTAGGCACTTCGATGGTCAATGGGATTTAGGCTCCTACGCGTCTAAATCGTCTTTTAAGATGAGATTTGGGCTCTTCAATCAGGTAGGTGTTGCAACTTTGAGCCCAGCAGTGCCGAAATACCTTCTAAAAATCTAGGACTTATTGTCTCACAAGCCGTCCCATTGCGGCTCACCCATGTAAGAATTGCACATGGGACCGGCTTTGCCCCAGAGAGAGTACAGGCAAAAAACACAAGCAACAGAGAAAGGATGTGGGGAAAAGGAACTAGTCAGATATATATATACAATTATTTGCCATTTTTTAAAGTGGGTATAACTAGATTAAGGAAGAGTGCTGTCTCCAAACCTCACTCAACCTAGCATTCATTAATTGGCTGGTTTCTTGTTGAGGTGGCTTGAGGAGGGATTTTAATCATAATTAGCCTATTCTGCAAAACATTCCTTTTGGGGCAGAGGAAAAGCAAAGAAATGTGGGATGAACAAATTGTGCGTGGGGCAAAAATAGAGAGAGCTGCAGCACGATAGAAAGCCCCATTCGTTCGTTTCCTCCACTGTACTCAAGCATTCAAGCTGATGAGTTTTTATCCAGCGTGGAAAATCCACTGCTCAAACATTCTAGCACAAACCACTGACGTGCTGTGCTCTGAGTTAGGCTTTGGAGTCATCTTCTTTTCTCTCTTGCAGAAGGGATCGTCTCAGAGAACCATCAGACCAAGCTATGTGGGGCCAAGTGTTTATTGCACAGTGCAGTATGCTGTTTCTGAAAGAGTTGGCTAGATTCTGCTACATTTACTTTTCTACATCAGTCGTCTTTCCTCTACTTCTCGTCGTTAGCCAGACTTCCACAATAAGCTAATAATAAGATAAAGCACATTGTTTGCACTGGGAAGACAATAAGGGAGTTTTGAATGATAGGAGTGGGATTTGAAGCTGGGGAGGGGGCCAGATTAGCACAGCTCCGTTAGCTGCAGATCTGACCCCTAACTGCTGAATGATGTGGAACAAGAAGCACATCATGAAGTTGCAATAAAAATGTTACACACCCGCTAGCAGCGGGAGCCCAGGCTTTTGTACATGATGACAGATGAGGAGCTAAACAGCAGAAGAGGAATCCTGCAAGGTTTGTAAACTGCAGTCAGTCCAAGTCATCAAGGGTTCCATTATCCCATCAGATCTGCCCACGTGACTTCCATTGTAGCTAATGG
Source organism: Chrysemys picta bellii (assembly GCF_011386835.1). Classification (NCBI taxonomy): domain Eukaryota; kingdom Metazoa; phylum Chordata; order Testudines; family Emydidae; genus Chrysemys; species Chrysemys picta. The sequence goes on from NC_088797.1 coordinate 5,028,787, forward strand.
GAGTTCCATGGACTCCCCAGGAGGGAAGCCCCCCGTGATGCTGAGTGTCTGTTTAGAAGTGAAGAAATCGACATGGCACATTTGTCCACTTGGAAATGAACTTTTGCAGCTGGTGAGATATTTAGCTACAAGCTAGCCGTCTCAAGCCTCCACATTCAGCACACCCTCCTGCTTCGCCTCTGTCCTAATCATTCAAGGGCTTTGCATCTGCCCCATGTGCAAAGATTGGGCGGAGTTGTCAGCTCGACTTATTGCTTGTATGAGTGATGCTTGTGCAGACTGAAGCTGCCAGACTATTAAAAATAACCAGGTTTAGTATCCCAGATGCTGTGTAATTGTGTCAGTTCCTTCCCCCTTTGTTCTTGTACACTCACGATATTGATCACCAGTCGTGTAAAGTATTAACATACTGACAATGTGTGTGGCATCTCTGCATGTAGGATCTACTCATGCTGGGCTAGATCCTTGGATGCAGGGCTCCGTTGACATCGACGAGGCTATGCCAATGTCTACCAGCTAAGGATCTGGCCTACTCCACTTGCCTATTTTTAACTGCCATCAAGCACAAGAAACCAGGTCTTCCTTCCCACTCCCAGGTCCAACCCCCAGTACAGACTCCCATAATGCCATTGATTGCCATTGATTTCTGCAGGTGATCCACTGGTCCTGCGCCTTGATGTACCCACCGCCGAATTGCCACCGAAGCTGTGGGGCTGGCGGACCTCCTACAGGCACGCCGCCAAAGGCTGCCTGACTGCCGCCCTCACGGCGACCGGCACGCCGCCCCAGGCACGAGCTTGCTGCGCTGGTGCAGCAGAGCACACAAGGGCATTCCAAGTGCAGACGGCAAGGAGATGCGGTGACTGGCCTTCTGCCTTTTCCATTCAACAAAGCGCATCAGCTCATGGCAATCAATGGCATTATGGGAGTCAATGGAGCCCTGCATCCAAGGATCTAGCCCAGCATGAGTAGATCCTACATGCAGAGCTGCCACATTCTAGCCAGAGGCTGGAAAGGGAATTGGGTTTTGTTTCTCCCACTTTTGTTTCTCCTGTGTGTCTCCCCAGTTTGTCATCTCTTCCTACCTCCCTTTCCACCAGCTGGATGATCCACATAAGCACAGTAATGCCTGTTCTCTGACCCCAGTTAAACATTGTGAGTCTTATCAGAGTAGTTGGGACCCTTTAAATGCTACCAAATCATGCTACAGGCCTCTAACCTCCAACTGGGTTTATTAATGCAATCAAAACAGGCAGGACCCAACAGTTCCCTGATGGGTGGATCCTTTGAGCTATTTTCCACTAGTACCAGAGATATACCTTGTAAGCTGAAAACAAATGAATGTTTGCTGGTCCATTTTACATATGGGTACCACCTAGGCACAGGCTATGTCCTGGTTCCTGTCTCCGCCTTCGCAGTTCAGTATGCACCAATGTCCCAAAGACCGAAATCCTCATCCCCTAAACAAAGCCTGTGTTCAAAAGGCCTTGCCCATAAGAGTTACACGTGGTTGGAAGAAAAAGACCTCGGACCCAGGCAACTCACCAGCCCGCTGCTGCTACAGTCCAGGGGAGGGGTTGTGGACATGCTACTGACCATACAAATGCTATGGGTATCGTTATTATTAAGTGAAGGAGAACTTCCATCTTGCTCTAAAAATGAGGCCGCCATTAGTGGAGTCCCTCTACCTCTAGGAGCCCATTGATTTAGGGGCGTTCTCAGTATAATGAAAACGAAGGCAGGGGCCAGACCTGGCTCAGTCTGTATCTTTTCTTAGGGTACGTTTACACTGCAGTTAAAAACCTGCAGCTGGCCTGTGATAGCTGACTCGGGCTCGGGCTACAGGGCTGTGTAATTGCAGTGTAGATGTTCAGGCTCAGCCTGGAGCCCAGGCTCTAGGACCCTGCGAGATAGGAGGTCCCAGAGCTCAGGCGAGCATCTACACTGCAATTAAACAGCCCCTTAGCCTGAGTCCTGCGAGCCGGACACAGCTGGCCCAGGCCAGCTGTGGGTGTCTAATTGCAGTGTAGCCGTACCCTTAGAGAAACGTGCGTGGGAGTTATTCCAGCATTGGGGCCATAGGAATTGTGCCGTGCTAAATGAGTGTGTTTAGCATGTGAAGCGGTTATACATATTGACCTTCTGTTCTCCCTCCATGTGCAGCATTGCAACTCCCAGTACAGTGCTCTTCTGCCCCCCCCCCATCCTTCCCCCCCGTTGTCTGCCAGCTAGACTGACCTTTCTCCTGGATGTATTCACCCCTGTACTCAGCACTCTCTGCAGCCCAGAAGGCCGTATTTTGCAGTCTGCTGAATCAAGCCCTGAATACTGAAGAAGGCAGTGGGCAATTCAGTGTAAGCACAGCTGTTTACTTTTTCAGAGGCCTGGTCAAGGGAACTAATATAACAAGCAGCTGTATAATTAGTGGAAATCGCTATCAGTGCTCACGGTTGTTGTATAATCCGTTTCAGTCGGAAATCTTATAGCACATACGGGGGAGGGGAGGGAGTCGACTCATTCCGGATCATTGTCTTTAACAATAACAGGCCTAAAAGTGGCAATTCTTCAACAAAACAGACTCCAGCGCGAAGCTGCAGAACTGGATACCATCAGGTTAGGCCTGAATAAAGATGGGAGTGGTTTTTCCCCAATACTAATTTCTCCCTACTGTTAGTCACATCTTCTTGTCAACTGTCTCTAATGGGCCACTCTCTTACCACTTCAAAAGTTATTTTTCCTCCCTTGGTATCCTGCTGTTAATTGATTTATCTCGTTAGACTGACCTCACACTTGGTAAGGCAACCCCCATCCTTTCATGTATTTATACCTGCTCCTGTATTTTTCACTCCATGCATCTGGTGAAGTGGGTTCTAGCCCACGAAAGCTTATGCCCAAATAAATGTGTTAGTCTCTAAGGTGCCACAAGGACTTCTTCAAAAAAAAACAGGAGTACTTGTGGTTCTTTTGCGGATACAGACTAACACGGCTGCTACTCTGAAACAAGGACTTCTTGTTGTTTTTGCTGATACAGACTAACACGGCTACCACTCTGAAACCTATCATTGTCTTTGTCGCTTGCCAAGTTAAAACTTATGCTAAGTTCGACACAGGTGGGCTGCTAAGAGTGGCGAGAAATAATAGAGACTATTCGTTTTAGCCTGAAATAAATGGGTTGTCCAGCTGTAGTTGCTGTAGAGAGGAAGTTGAATGTTAATTAGATGCCAGCAGTAATTATAGTGATTATGTACTTTTTGAGTCGCTGTTGGGAATAGCTCGATTTACATCCAGAGAGTAATGTGAACGACATGCTAATCGCTTTAAGGGGGAAGGAAGGTACTCTGTTTTAATAAAGAAATTGTAGTGAGACAAAGCTACAGTGGGCTAAAAAGAGCTACAAAAGTGGCTCAATGTAATTACTGAGTAGCTGCAAGAATAGCTGCATATTGGAGAAAGTAGGGGACAATGCTTTGGTGTTGGTGAAATATTTTCTGCTTTACTCCATTCCTTCGTTATCATCCGATGTCTCATGGAAAGGTGTCCATTTCTGCACAGTTTTTCGATAATAGGGCCTGGGTTCAGCTTTGATAAGCATTGGAGGATCCATGACCATTGTGTCTTCATGACTTCCAGATCTCACACGCACGGTTAACAAGTGAAAAGCCCCCTTCCAATATCCAGCCCTGCGAACGTTCAGCCTGGGATCTGAAAGAGCCCAGCTTCAGTATTTTTGGCTCATGCACAACAGCATTAAAGAGTCTGCACTTGGGACTTGATTAACTGTTCTGTGCATAGCACACAAAGCAGAAAAGGATCCAGGCTGGTCTCTGTTCTATAGTCCTGCTGGGAGTAAAACTTTAATTTTAGGGCCTAATTCTGAAATCTTGTACATGACTGACTTTACTCAGGTGACCAGTTGCACTGACTTCAACAGTACTACTTGCCCAAGTAAAGTCATTCACATACCTAAGGGTATGTCTTCACTACCCGCCGGATCGGCAGGCAGCGATCGATCCAGTGGGGATCGATTTATCGCGTCTAGTCTAGATGCGATAAATCGACCCCCGAGCACTCTCCCATCGACTCTTGTACTCTATCGCCACAAGGGGCGCAGGCAGAGTCAACGGGGGAGCAGCAGCAGTTGACTCACCGCAGTGAAGACACCACACTAAGTCGATCTAAGTACGTCGACTTCAGCTATGTTATTCACGTAACTGAAGTTGCGTAACTTAGATCGATTTCTCCCCCCCACCACCCAGTGTAGACCAAAGCTGAGTGTTTGTAAGATTGTGAATTTTCTCAGGGTCCCTATCTTCATGAAATAATAGGAAACTCTTGAATATTCTACCTCCCAACATGTGCACCAGTCTAACACCAATGAAATGATTTCCACAGAAATTCTATGACGGTTGAACTTGGACAAACCCACGGCTTTGTAGGAAAAAGACTCTCCAGGAAATGTTCTCCCTTAAGAACTTGTACCACCGCTAACTCTCAAACATAAAAAATACATCATTCCCCTTCATTCACAGGGGACATACAGGTCTCCTGCATCTGATCCTACTGTTAATACTACTTGAGAGGCTTATGCTGTTGGTGACCAGGTATATCCTTTCTTTTCTTTTGACCAGGTCACATCGTTCTGTCTTCAGGAGATCGTTGGGTTTCTCATATGTCAGCACTGTACAAGATTCCTCCCTATGAGATTAACACACACCCTTGCATTTCATGATAATAAACTATATAGGGCAGTGATGTCATGCATAGAATTGAAATAGATATCTAACTCATTTTTGTGTCCAGGTCCTGCATCCACCTCAGGTCTTTCATGGTTTTTCAATGCCACACTCCCATCTGTCTGCTTCCTAGAGAGATTGAGCCTTTAGTTGAATGTCCTAGCCATTACCTCACTCCTACTTCCCTTCCTCCTTCAGGCAAGAACCCAGTTTCTCTAGGGTGCTCAATGGTAAAGGTTTCCTGCCCAGCTGCAAACACATTTCCTAATTCCTTCCGTCCAGGAAAGATGACCGGCTCCTAGATGAGTGGTTCTCAAACTAGGACCACTGCTTGTTCAGGGAAAGCCCCTGGCAGGCTGGGCTAGTTTGTTTACCTGCTGCGTCCGCAGGTTCGGCCGATCGCGGCTTCCACTGGCCACAGTTTGCTGCTCCAGGCCACTGGGGGCTGCGGGAAGTGGTGGCCAGCACATCCCTCGGCCCGCGCCGCTTCCCACAGCCCCCATTGGCCCGGAGCAGCGAACTGCAGCCGGTGGGAGCCGCAATCAGCCAAACCTGTGGACTCGGCAGGTAAACAAACTGGCCCGGCCTGCCAGGGACTTTCCCTGAACAAGCAGCGGCCTGGCTTTGAGAACCACTGTCTTCGACGGCTTCTTTTATTGCTTCTGAAAGGTTGAATGAAAAGCATGTGGCAAGATAAATGGTTTGCGTTCATGTTCATAATCCCTGCTCGAACCAGATTTAATCTTAACATGAACTGTTTTTCGTTTAACATGTCAACTGAAACAATATCTTACACTGTTGCATGCAGTGGTGTTATCATAGAATATCAGGGTTGGAAGGGACCTCAAGAGGTCATCTAGTCCAACCCCCTGCTCAAAGCAGGACCAAAGTGTTGTAGCCATGTCAGTCCCAGGACATTAGAGAGACGAGGTGGGGGAGGTTATATCTTTTATTGGACTAACTTCTGGTGGGGAGACAAGCCTTTTTGTCTCTCTCACTGACAGAAGCTGGTCCAATAAAAGATATTGCCTCCCCCACCTTGTCTCTCTAATTGAAACAATAGGCCTTTACATTTTCACCATTTCATTTGCAAGACTTAATTCTTGGGATAGGTAAAGTCAGACCAACCCAAACGTTCATACAAGCTCAGGCCCTTACAAAGAAGTTTGAAGGGTTAGGATCAGAGGCGCTGACTTTCTAATTTCCCGAGGGGTGCTCAAACACCCCCCTCTGCCCCAGGCCCTGCCCCATTCCACCCCTTCCCCCAAGACGCCTCCCCCAGCCTCTTCCCGCCCCACTCCTCCCTCCCCCCCCAGTGCCTCCTGCATGCCACTGAACAGCTGATCACTAGCAGGCGGGAGGCGCTGGGGAGGAGGGGGAGGAGCTGATTGGAGGGGCCGCGATTGGGTGCTGAGCACACTATTTTTTTCTGTGGGTGCTTCAGCCCCCGAGCACCCATGGAGTTGATGCCTGTGGTTAGAGTGACTCTGGTTTATTCTGGTGGTTACAGATATTGTGTTTTCCCTTTTCAGGCTCCTCTTTAAGGATCTGCTGCTGAACGCCAGGGAGTTCCTGAAACACATGATGCCACAACAGGAAGAGCACCAAGGGATAGCCGGGGACTTTTATTTCTTACCTAGATAGCAGACAAGCACCCTAGGGACTCCACAGAAGAACATGAAGATGAGTTTCCCATCTGCATGGACACAGTGCAAACCCCAAGGCCTGTGGGAGGTGGGAGGAATCAGGAACTCTCAAGAAGTGCTCACCACCTCCAGCCCCAAGGCGTATGCAGTTCATACCTTAAGGCCAGCGTTTTCCAACACTGGTTGTGTGTCCAGCTTGAGGGTTAGCCTGGGCAAAAATGGAGCATGCAGCATCCGTGACCCCTTTAGAAAAGACTGGTCCAAATCATCGAGCATTACGTGGGTTTTGTTGGCTAGTTTTTACAGCCCAGCCATTCCCATTCATCCTCTTGTTGCCATCCAGGTGCCCTGGCTGCTCCAGGTTTCCCTTTCCTCCCCAACAATCCTCTCCTCCTCCTTTTCTCCCCACCCGACACTCTGACCTGGGAGAGAATCGAAGGATCCCAACAAATGTCCAAAGAACGTCCCTATGGCTCACAGCCAGTGATCGCTGCTTGTCTCCGTGGCAACCCTCCTTCTTCCTTCCCCCTTGCAGGATAGTGGTGGTGTCAGTGTGGGGAGGCCAGGTGGCCTGGCCGGGCCTGCCCCTGGCGGCTCAATGGCCGAGTTGTTTGGAAAGGTAAGTGTGAGGCTTTGAACTCCTGGTGAGCAAGATCCCTGGGCCACATCCGTTCGTGTTCATTTTGTTAGTTACGTGATGAAGCGCTGAAGTTTAAATACCCCCAAACTTACCTTTACAGAAAACCCATACAGGCAGAGAAGCATGCGGTGCTCTTCCTGCAGACTTGCTGGGTGTTTCGGCTCCATCCTGACGCTCAGCAGCCGGTCCTTCCTGAGGAACCTGTAAGTAACGATCTCTGAGGTGCAAGTGTCAGGAAATAGGGAGCGGGGAGGGGGCCAGGATCCTGATTCTAACGCAGCCTGCAAGGGTTCAATCCCTTTTAAACCATTTTGGGTTTTCTTGGGGCGGAGGTTGAGAACGCCTGTCCTGGTAGGGATCTTGGTCAGTTGTGTGAGGACATATTTAGGCCTTAACCTGTGGGTTCGTTAACCCGCACTGCTAGGGTCTGTGATAAAATCCTGGCTGCTGAAAGCTTTGGGCCGGGCCCACGAGTGACATTCGGTTAGACCAGAGATCGCAGCTTCCTACCCTGCTGTCCTGAGCGGGGGGAGGCAGGAGGTATCACACCCTTCCCCGGAGACAGATGGTGTGCGGGCTCACTGTCTCTAGGCGAGATATAGCCCCAGCTAAGACAAGACTGCAGGCCCCGTCGGCTCAATCAGGGGACTCCTCTTGTTTGGTTCAGCTGGTGGAGCATCTGTCCAGGGGCTGCCCTGTCACAGGTTAGGGCAACTGCATTGGTATTCCTCCTCTGTGGTCCCTCGAGGGCACCCATGCCGGGCTTCTCAGCTGTCCCCTCTGTTGGGCTGAGATCTGTCTCTCTCTCCCTCCTCACCGGGGTCTTTCCAGGCTCACAATTCCCTGTCCACACTCTGTTATTCCCCAGCAGGCCGAACTGCCTGTACTTTGCTTTCTCGCTGAAGGCTGTGAACAGCTGTGAGTGCCAGCAGCCACAAGCTACCATGCAGCCCTTCTGAAGCAAGCGCGTTTATTCTTAAGGTAAAAGCGTTACTGAGTAAACACATAAAATAACACCCAAGAAACTACACGTGTGCTAATAACCTTACCAGAGATCACCCCCAGCTTCACCAGGGTTCTGCTAGGAGGCAGTCCTTCAAATCCCACAGAATGTTTTTGCTGTGGTGACCAGTTCACAACAGCCTTGGCTCAGAACTAGCAGCCCATGAATATTCAGTCTTTCCTTTATACAACTTGGGCCTTTGATCGTCACCTCTGGGAACAGGTAATCAATGGCCAGTGACCCTCTCCTCAGGGTGTAGCTTCCAAAGCTGGGTTTTTGCGTAATCAGAGGTAGGTAATTTGCATTCACCTCCCCCTAAAGATTCCCCAAGCAAACTATGTGACACTGTTTGTCCCAAATTCCATTCTTGTCTGGCCCATTGTTCAGTACAGTCCTTTGATGTCGTTAACGCGTCCCAGGGTTCACATCCCATCCTCCCCCGGAGAAGTGACATGCAATCCAGGCCCCCCGTAATACAGAACCTTTGCATTTAATACAATGGACTCCAAAGAGACTGAAATTTAATTCACTAAGAGTTTCAAGGATCTAGCAGGAAATTGCCATACCTGTCCCAGGCCTCATTTCAGCTACGTGCATATGCACAGGGCGCTTGGCCGCTGGAGAGAAGGCTTTGCTGACTGTACGTGTCCATGGTACCGAGACTAATTTCACCTGTGCAGTCCCAGTTGTAGCCATTGTGAATTGCCTGGGTGTACCTGAGGGCAGCCCTTTGCCTGTCCCACTGACATCAGGCAGACATGGAGAGTGGAATTCTTTTAGCAAAGGATAAAATAAAAAGTTGTGGGGACTGGGAAGGGGAAGAAATAACTCAGTGAAAGAAAAAGAGCTGGAACCAGCGTGTGTGTAATATGAGAGTGAAGCTAAGAGTGAATAAGATGCCAAGCCTGCAACGACTTGTGAGTGTGCAAACAAGTGCGTGTTTAACTTTATACACCGAGAGTCATCCTGTTGGCTACTCACAGTGCACACAGTTAAGTGTGTGGAGAACCCTTTGCATGATGGGAACCTAACCCAGCATCCTTTAGAATTGCTCAGTCTCACTCATGACTCAGTTGCTCTTTTAATGCTGCCAAGGCATGTACCCCGTTGTGGTGCGGCCGTTCAAGAGATGGTCATTCAGCACAAGGGGCTTTAGCTTAAACTTTTTAACAAGCTGGGTGAAGTTCTTCTAAATGTTGCCCCTGCAAAATGATGCAAGATGCCTCGTTTCTTTGCGGGGATGGGCTCTGTCACTCCTGCCCCACTCAGAGTAAGCCAAATCAAAGTGACTTAACCTCTATCCCGGTTCCACACGTCATTCAAAGCTCTTTATTTGATAGCATAGCACTGCCATCTTCCAGATGAAGGATCTCTGCAGGGCAGTTGCTCCAGCGCACCGGCCACTAGGGGGCTCCAGGCCGGGTGACTACTGTTCATTCAACCATCCATCACCCACGCAAAGAACAAGGGCTCCTTTTAACGGGGATGGGCCAGGATGGGGAAGTTCCTGCCCATGCTCTCAGTTCCTCTTTTCTTGCCCTGCCAGTGGAAAAGTGCAGATCTCATTTCTTTGAACCTCCGCTGTGGGTTGGAGGATATGCCTGTCCTCTCCCCACGTTGGAGGTCAGGGATGCGTGGGGCTCGTTATTCGTACCAGGCAATTCTGAGAGGCGCTGGCTTGACACAGTGAACTGCTCTCTTCCAGCTCGTCCTGATCTCACGCAAGGGTTGATAAACTGGCCCCCTCACCTGGGACCCGGACTGGATAAATGCCTGGTGGCCCGGGCCAGGTCTGCCCTTTGCCTATTGTGGCCCCACAGATAAATCAGACAATGATCATGTCCTAGTTCTCCCTCTGTTGCTATGAGCCTTCCAGATTCATGAGGCTATGTGTGCACTGGCTATGCCAGTGTCTCTCTTGAGCTCAGGCCTTTGACCTTCCGCCCTGCTCGGTGACTCGACGTGCTTTCGCGGCAGGTGACGCCGATCTGCCGGAGATTCTGCCTTCTCTTCCTCCTTCATGATTTGTTAGTAATTTCCTTCTGTGCCACCAGAGAGCAACACCAGTACAGGGTTGTTGTCTGAATCGAAGCAGTGTGCAGGCAATTGGAATGCTGACAAAGTCAGATTACCTGATGGCATAGCTGGGAGGCAGAGCAGATAAAAGCAGCGTCGGATGGAAGATGTGGATTTGGTTATAGGACCAAGACTCTGACTCTCTGTGTTCTCCTATCACCCCAGCGAATGGAGAGGACTCTTATTTTCCAGTATCAGAGGGGTAGCCGTGTTAGTCTGGATCTCTAAAAAGCAACAGAGAGTCCTGTGGCACCTTTAAGACGCATGCGTCTGACGAAGTGGGCATTCACCCACGAAAGCTTATGCTCCAATACATCTGTTAGTCTTAAAGGTGCCACAGGACCCTCTGTTGCTCGTATTTTCCAATAAGTAATGACTCCAAAAACTGCCTTCTGCACACGGGGGGCACTCAGGTGGAATGCTGTTGTATCTCTCTGGAGAGCCACAACCCAGCCCAATCTGTGTCACCTGTTTTGCAGTAAGAGATTTGGGCATGTCAGGGTGAAGGATATATAATATTGTCCACAGGGAGGTAAGACTTCCTGGCTTTCAGCAGCAAAACCTCCTACTGCTGGAAGAGAGCTGTCGGCCTGAGATTTAGCAGCAGGAGAAAGGCTGGTTTAAAAGGTAAGACGCAGGCATGACACTAAACAAGGGCCACAACTTTCAAACTGGGACATGTAAAGAGCTAATGCACCATGAAGGCACCTAATAAGTGGCCTGTTTTCCAGGGATGCCGAGCGCACACAGTTCCCGTTGATTTCAGGACAGTTATTTGGATTCAGATGCCTAAGCATAGTTTTGTATGTGAGATACTATTCTAATCGGGGGGGGAATAACACCCTCCTTTTTTTTTTCCATAAGCCCTGATTCAGCAAAGCCCGTGCTTAAAATGAAGTCCAGTTGGAGTCAGTAGGACTTCAGCACAGTCGTAAGCGCATTGCTGAGCTGGGGTGCTAGTGGTTGTATGAAAGGCGAGACAGAGCCCCAATAGCATGGGGGGAGAGGGGAGAAGAGACACACTTCTAGCTAGTTACTTTTTTCTGGCATCATCTGGTGGAATCTGATTGACAGGCTCTGTTATGAAGCCAATACTGTGAGATTTTAGCTGTGAGTAAAATAATGCTGCTCATGTGGGAAGCAGAGTACAAGAGGCAATTATACAGTAGTTTTAATAACAGCTTTCTGCTGGCTACATCGCTGAAAACTTAAAGTACAGTTGACAGTAATTAGATTTTTTACTTTTAAATACCTTCAGGAAAATACAAGAGAAAGGGATCTGATTAATTCTTATTCCACATGGTGTTCATCCGCCCTCTGCATGTTTGGCCTCCAGGTTATTTTTTAAAATGCCAAATGTTTAAGACTTAAAGGGACTTAATTATGGGAACGGGGTAGGCAAATTTTTGGAGCAAAACAATAATAATGAGGTGTCAGTGGCACTGTTTTGAACTTCAGAAATACAGTGGATGTTCAGATTGACATGGATAGGTTTTCAAATCTACTTACACTGATTACCTGCTAGATTTTGATGGGAATGTGCCACAAAAATAATCCCAAATCCATTAAAATAAGTGGAGAGATTAGCCATGCTCCTAAATGTTATTTTCTGGGACTCCTTAAAAATCCTCCTAAATACACTTTTTTTGTTTTGGCCAGGAGTTAGCACACAAGTTCCCCCTACAGTCCTGTCATAGAATCATAGAATATCAGGGTTGGAAGGGACCTCAGGAGGTCATCTAGTCCAACCCCTGCTCAAAGCAGGACCAATCCCCAACTAAATCATCCCAGCAGGGCTTTGTCAAGGGCCTTAAAAACCTCTAAGGAAGGAGATTCCACCACCTCCCTAGGTAACCCATTCCAGTGCTTCACCACCCTCCTAGTGAAAACGTTTTTCCTAATATCCAACCTAAACCTTTCCCACTGCAACTTGAGACCATTACTCCTTGTTCTGTCATCTGCTACTACTGAGAATGGTCTAGATCCATCCTCTTTGGAACCCCCTTTCAGGTAGTTGAAAGCAGCTGTCAAATCCCCCCTCATTCTTCTCTTCTGCAGACTAAACAATCCCAGTTCCCTCAGCCTCTCCTCATAAGTAATGTGCTCCAGCCCCCTAATCATTTTTATTACCCTCTGCTGGACTCTTTCCAATTTTTCCACATCCTTCTTGTAGTGTGGGGCCCAAAACTGGACACAGTACTCCAGATGAGGCCTCACCAATGTCGAATAGAGGGGAAAGATTACATCCCTCGATCTGCTGGTAATGCCCCTCCTTATACAGACCAAAATGCCACTAGCCTTCTTGGCAACAAGGGCACACTGTTGACTCATATCCAGCTTCTCATCCACTGTAACCTCTAGGTCCTTTTCTGCAGAACTGCTGCCTAGCCAGTCCTGGTCCCTAGTCTGTAACAGTGCATGGGATTCTTCTGTCCTAAGTGCAGGACTCTGCACTTGTCCTTGTTGAACCTCATCAGGTTTCTTTTGGCCCAATCCTCTAATTTGTCTAGGTCCCTCTGTATCCTGTCCCTACCCTCCAGCGTATCTATCAATCCTTCCAGTTTAGTGTCATCTGCAAACTTGCTGAGAGTGCAGTCCATGCCATCCTCCAGATCATTAATGAAGATATTGAACAAAACCGGCCCCAGGACCGACCCTTGGGGCACTAGGCTTGAGACCAGCTGCCAATTAGACATGGAGCCATTGATGATCTAGCCAGCTTTCTATCCACCTTATAATTCATTCATCCAGGCCATACTTCTTTAACTTGTCGGCAAGAATACGACTTTGCTAAAGTCAAGGAATAACACATCCACTGCTTTCCCCGTATCTGCAGAGCCAGTTATCTCATTATAGAAGGCAATTAGGTTAGTCAGGCATGACTGTCCTCTGTTCAAGAACTTGTAGGCTGCAAGTTAGCTCCCTTCCTTGCCAATAACCCTTGTCAATTAAATTCAGTGCACTAATGGAACTGGATGATTTTTTCCTGTTTAGAGGGGCAGCGGATTTAGTGCTGTTGAAAGGTACCCGATTGACGGTGCAGGAGACTGCAGTCTGCACAGAACAGCATGAGCAGATGCAGGCGGCACAGGGGTCATTGAACTTGCCCATAAATGAGCCTCTCTCTGATCCTGGCGGCGCTCCCTGTAAGCGGAGGTCCAGTCTCCATCTACGTTAACCATGGATGAAGATGTTCTCCGCGCACCATCCAAGCAGGTGTGGGAGAAGTTGGGGAACGCACCTCCCCTCAGCAAGGGAGCGGAATGGGAGCTCTTTCTCTGCTTGTAGGAGACAAGAAAAGTGCCACGCTCCACACCATTGCCTCGTACTTTAAGCCCAGTCAAGCCTCAATGCCAGGTCGCTCCTTGACCTCTTCCCCGAGACTGTCCACAAAGATACCAGCGGTGAGGATGAAACGTCAGCCCCAGAGCAGCTGGACTCCTACCAGTCCAGCATGATCATCCCCAGGAATATCTGCAATAGTGCTAGGGTTTCTGCCGTACCTTTATAAATCTATCCAAACAACTGCTGCTTCCTTGCAGAGATTGAATTTTGTGGTGATTGCACTGAAGAATATGCCGTCTACGTAGGCGTCTCCTCTTCCTGTGATTTTTCTGTCCCAAGTGACGCCTGTACTTTGGCTGGTCTCTCTTAATATTTTGTGACTCGACATTAAATCCTCTCTTGTACCAGTAGCAGTATTAAAACTAGGAATTATTTTAACAGTTGCGTAGTTTGGAACTTAGAGCAGAACTTGATGAGCCAGCAAATGTGTGCCATTTCAGCGGCTTATCACTTGAAAGCCCGAAGCAGCATAAAGGGAAGGGAGCAGAAGAAGGCTTGCTATCAAGATTTAAAGCTCATGATAAGATGGCTGGCTTGAGGCTGAAAGTATTTTTCCCCTCTTTGCTGAATAACACAAAAGAACCAGGTGTGATGAATGATTTTTTGGTATTCGACATTGCAATAGGTTGCTTACAGGATCAACTGCCAGGTCTCATTTTGAGTGGTTCCTGATGGGATCTTTGACACATGCAGCCAATATTCTGATCAAGATGCACTCGCCCAGTTTCAATGGTATCCATGAGTGTGACAATGTAGTACAAGTGATTTTTATATATAATATATTCTTTTCCATTTCATAAGCTTCAGGTTTCAACTTTAAATCAGTGTTTTAATCCTAAATCTGCAAGTCACTCTGGAGTCGCTCTGAATCAGAGGTATGAGGAAGGGTACATGCAGGTATACATTTACACCTACTTTGTTATATTGGTTGGCAAGAATATACCATTTTTTGGCCACAGTAAATGGTTTGGATGGTGCAAATGAGAGATTTGATTTTAACCCCCTTTGCTTCCATTAAATCCAGTTCAACTCAAGTAGGTCCTTTTTGATGCACATTGATTTTAATTCCCTTTCCTGCTCCTAGCTCTGGATCAAGGGGCAAATCTCAAAATAAATGTTCCCACCGTGGGTCCTCTTTGTAACCCCAATGAACTGCTGCATTCACATCCCCTCAGAGCAATTTCTCATTCTACCACCAAGTCCTTTTGGCAGGATTTTTGGTAGCAGACTCTAAGGGGACGTCTAGGCTGTTTTGTTTGTTTTTTAAAAAAAAATCCAACTAAACCAAACCTGTGGCAACGAGTCTCAGCACTTGAGTCTACAGACTCGAGCTTGTGGGGCTCGTGCTACCCTACTAAAAAGAGCCTTGCTGATGTTTCAGCTCGAGCTCTGAACCCCCCCCCCCCCTCACTGGGCTTCAGAGCCTGAGCTGGAACATCTACCTGGCTATCTTTAGCACCATCGCTCAAGCCCAGAGCTGTAGAGCCAGGCTCCGCGGCTCACTGCTGGGGGTTAGTTTGGATTTGGTTTTGTTTGCAGTATAGAAGTACCCTAAAGGGTTCTGTAAAATTGTATGTGATCCACTAGATCAGGGGTCAGCAACCTGTGGCACTGATTTTCAGTGGCACTCTGCTGCCAGCCGGGGTCCCGGCCACCAGCCCCGCTCAGCCTGCTCCCTGCCTGGATGAATGGAACCCCAGGCCGGCAGCGCTGCTGGTCTGGGGTTCCATCCGCCGGCTCCTGCCAGCCGGGGTCCCGGCTGCTGACCCCGTTCAGCCCGCTGCCAGTCTGGGGTTCCGTCTGCGGGCCCCTGTAAATGTAAAATGTATTACTGGCATGCGAAACCTTAAATGAATGAAGACTTGGCACACCACTTCTCAAAGGTTGCTGACCCCTGCACTAGATTGTCACCAAAAACTTCTCCAAGCGCCGTCTATAACGAAAGTATGGCCACTTCTCAGATTTCCCCTGCACTGCTGTTTTGAATCTAGGGCCTGACTCTTCTCTTTCACTTGTGTAAATCAGGAGTAACTCCACTCAAGTCAACTGAATCGGTGCCCCTAATGCTCATGCAACATGCTCCTTTACAAATGCTTTTCAAGTGAATGCGGGAGGGTGTCTGTGTTTACATCTGGCATGCCAAGAATCTCCACCGCAGACTCCAGCTTACATAATATGTCGAAATTGGTTTTCTCATTAGCATTGCAAACTTCTGAAACAAGCTAGAGATTGATCAACTCTCTGTGATATTTGCATATAGAAACGATTGGGGGAATGTTCCTTAAGAAAGATCCCATTTCCAACAGAAAGGCAAATGATTTCCAGTTGTATCTCAGACATAATTAATTTTAACGTTTTTGAAAAATTCAAATAAAAATCGAAATGGAAATATGGAAATGCATCCTGCCATGATGAGAATCTGCTTTAATATTCTGTAGGCTCACAAGTTACTTGCACCAGCGATTCTCCGTGAACAAATACTTTCGTCCCATTATTTTAGTGGCTGAGGCTGAGACATCAGCCCATTCTCTTAGCAGATTGCAACCTCCTTTAACCCTATGAGGAAAATGGCTCAGTGTTTGTATATATTTCAGGCATGGTATCTCAGACTTTCACACAGTGGATCCAGAAAGTCAAGGAGATCGTGTGATATTTTGAAGTAATAGCCGAGCATCTACAGTGTGCTAGGTGCTGCACAGGCCAGGAACGAGGCAAGGGGTGTCATCCCAGTTGCATTGAACTCGGTGACAAAGCTCCCAGTGACTTTAAGAGGAGCATTTTTAGGTTTATGGTAACTGACCCAAGGGACCTACAATCAAAGGCTCCCCATCCTGAAGTGGGAGTTTCAGTGGGACTCGGCTTGGATCCTAGGGTCCATGCTAGCAGATTCCCTGGAAGGATTGTGGTCTAAATAAGGAGTTTACAGTCCAAATAAACTTTCTCCCCCAAGAATTTCCTTGTGCTAATACTGATCTGTATCTTGTGAAACAACCTAGAGCAGGGGAACCTCTCAGCCCAGGGAAAACTGACGCTGTGTTGGGATCATGTTACAAGAATGGGTCTGAGCTTTTTCAGGCTTGAAGTTTCAAATGTAATGGAGTTTAACTTAAAATTGGGCAAGAGGAAGCCGTTGAAAAATGC
The DNA here is from genome assembly GCF_011386835.1 of Chrysemys picta bellii. NCBI lineage: Eukaryota > Metazoa > Chordata > Testudines > Emydidae > Chrysemys > Chrysemys picta. The sequence continues at coordinate 5,045,371 of NC_088797.1, forward strand.
CTCCTTAACAGTATGTGTGTGTGTGTGTGTTTCCTGAGGCATCTGTCCTGAACATAACGTTACCTGGAGACAGGGCCGTACCTAGGGGGGTGCGGGGCCTGGGGCAAATCAGCCTCTGTAGGGCCCCCCCTTAACATTTTTTATACAGGCAAAATCTGGTTACAGTTAACTTCAAGGGCAGCTCCTGGCCGCAGGTTAAATATTGATAGTGCCCAGCTGTTTCATTATAATGTTGTTATATTGTATTGTAGTTCTTTTTTATAATTATAATGAAGTTCATATAATTTAAAAAAAACAACTCACCAATCACGATTAGTGTCGCGTCACTTAGATTCTGAAATCCACCTTCCTGGACTTCCTTGCAGCAAACTCACTTCCCAGATGCATATGGTCTCACTACCCTCAGTGGAATTTTTTAAATATAATTACATATTTGCAACGCTGAGAGCCCATGTCTCAGGAACTGGGTAGCTCTTGGAGGGCTTATATGTGCCCAGCATGGAGGAGGGGCTCTAAGATCTGTTTTCTCTGGGGGCTGGGGGGGGGGGGAGAAGGTGGAAAAGCGGATGATGAAGGACCCCAGTCCTGGTGGGTGGTGGAGAGAGCAGAGTTGTGGGACCCCAGGTCCTGGTACTGCGGGAAGGGGGACCCCAAGGCTGGAGAGCTGAAAGGCAAGGAGGATCCTGAGGCAGAGGGGTGATAAGGGCTGGCTCTGGCCCGGAGGTGGCATTGGAGGACCCACCCAATGCTGGGAGAAGGGGCAGAGGAAGGGGCAGGTGTGGGACACTGAGGGGACACCAGTGTTGGGTGATGGGTGAGGGACAATGGAGACTACTGGCTGGCACTCACCTGTGCTAGGAGCAAGGGGGCCCCCTGTGCTGGTGGACAGTCCCGCCGGAAAAGGGAAGGGTCCATCCGAGGCGGAAGGGCAGGGTCAGGGTCAGCCTGTCCTGGCACTAGTGATTGGCGGGGGAGGGCTAGGACCCTGCAGCGACAGGCAACACCGGGAGCGGGCTAGGGCCGGGTCGCTCGCTGCTGCTGCCACAGAGACTGAGCCCGAGCCCGGCGGGCTGCGGGCAAGAAAAGAAATAAACGCCCGGGTCGGTGAGTGCGGGGCACAGGCACCAGGCCCCCGGCTAGCCCCCTGGGTCACCCTGGCCTCCGCCCAGCATTCCCCCAAAGCACGGGACCCGGGGCGGTTACCCCGGTCCCTCCCAGCTCTGTCTGGAGAAGTCATGTAAAGAGGAGCATTCTCACACTATTTCCAGCTGAGTTGGTCTTCGATGGGCTATTGAGAAGGAATACCATGCCAACCACTAACTGGCAGGGGCTGGAAGGCCTTTCCCTAGAAACAGCTCATTCCATAACCGTCCATTATGAGGTTTCTTACGCCTTTCCATGAAGCAACAGGAGTCGAGCTGTAATCTGTACCAAAGCATTTTAAAATACAACCAGTTTTCACACTAGCGAGAAAATGGAGTTGTTCATGATCATAGTGGAAAAGAACATGTACACAAGCAAGAGATGTCAGCTGGGAGCTCAATTAACCCAAGAGACTGGGTATCCGCCAAACGCCTTGAACAACTGTGTATGAGGCGGAGTGGTGGAGAAAGCCGTATAAATAGCAATGGAAGGACATGGATTATTCCCCAGTCAGTTACAGTGGGGATTTTGGATGGTAAGTTTCGTGTGTTCCTGGGTGAGCTTTTCACATCCTATTGAATATCCCTGTGTTGCACTTTTGTTACTGTGCTGTTCATATTGCAGGGAAGCCGCTTCATTTTCAGTCCATCTCGAATGCCATTCATGTATTGTCCAGTGTGCATTCGTTCATTGATACAGTGCATTGGCACTGCACCGCCATGCGGTTACGTTACTACAAAATGGGTCAGATAGAATTTCTCCTCCCCGCTCTTTTCCCCCTTGCCATCTCTGAAACAGAGAGACGTGATAAAGCCCCAAACTCCTATGGGTGGAGGGGAAAGGAAAGAACACCCGCTACTCTCATGTCCTAAAATGATGGCTTGTCTAGTTAAGTAAGAACGCACTTTCTGTGTTTGCATTGTGTAGGTCCTTGTCAGAAACAGTATTCACTCAGTATGTAATGCGTTGCTCCAGATTAGAAAGCTGTTCAGTGAGCTGAGTGAAGATGCAGTAGAATTTGAGTGCTCCCAAGTGCTGTAGATCACAGGAGTTGAGATGGCTGTTTAATCTGGATGCCTGGGACCCCAATTGCCACCCTACATTGCATTGGTCACATACTTCACTTACCTTTTAAATACACCAAGCACTGGAGCTGCATTGTAAAGTCTCTCGCAAGAGAACTCTCTGCACACTCTATTTCCCATAAATAATAATGTAATTGGCCAACCTGAAAGCCAATTATGCTATAGCCCCTGGAAGCGCTTCATGGGCCATGCTCTCCGAAAAGGCAACATCACAGAGCACAGCATCACTCACATTTACATGGAAGTGTGTGGTAGGCAAAATACCTACCTTACAACAAACTTTTGGGTATCCACTGTGTCTGGAGTTGACTTAAGATCAGGCCTGTGAGAGAGTGCCTGGCTGGAGCAGCTTAAATCTAATCATCCAAGTAGGGCAACCTCCTTCATTTTTTGTCCTCTAGAATGTCCCAATAACGAGAAGGCCTGCTTCTCTTCTCATTCCTACCAGTGTAGATCTGAACCCACCCTGGGAAGTTAGTGGGGTTATACTGATGGAAAATCAATGGCCAAAGTATGGTAGCTCGAATTCTGCTCTCAGTGCCGTCAGGAGTGGAGTTGCACTGGTGGAACACAACAGAATCTGGCCCAGTACCTCCCCTGTGCTGGAACTTTCTCCGGTCCAGCTTTTGAAAGCAAATGGGTTTCAATCTAACTTTGCAGACTTGTCGTCACACCGTTGACATTTCTGTGTGAATATAACAATGCATCTGTTGTCCTCAAATAAAAGTGTCTGTTTTCTTGTATTCATTTGCCTTGTTTTTCTGTAAAGTCACAGGAGCGTGTGTCAGCATATGTTTATTGCAGCGTATAGTGAAGACTTCAGATACAAAGTGATAGGCCCATGTGCGAGATGGGGGAGAAGCATGCAGAAAGGGCCATTCACTATTGGAGTCGGTGCAAAATGCCACTGTTGTGATCTGCGAGCGCTTTACCCCCGCTATGCACTGGTATAAATGATAACACCAGGTGAACGGTTGAAGAATGACCCCCCACAAATGAACCAAGACTTTTGCCCCAAAAGACAAGATACACGGGCGCTTTATACTTAGCCTGTCAAAGGTTACCCAGCAAGGGACAAAATAAAATGCTCAGTGTAGGAAAGTTAAGCTGACATGGGCTGGTTTTCTTTTTTGCCCCTTGTTTAACTGCGGAGAGGGAACAAATGTGAGGAATTGATGTTTAGGTCAAAGAATGGGAAGCTGTGGAGGGACAGAGCCCTGTGCTGCAAGGCATGGGGAACTATGGGTACGTCTACATAGCAATAAAAAACCTGTGGCACCAGGTCTCAGAGCCCAGGTCAATTGACTCAGGTTCACGGCTCAGGCTGCCGGGCTCAAAATAGCAGTGTAGACGTTCGGGCGTGGCTGGAGCCTGGGCTCTCAGACCCACCCTCAATGCAGGGTGTTGGAGCCTGGGCTTCTGCCCAAGCCCAAATGTCTCGACTGCTATTTTTAGCTCCACAGCCCGAGCTCGAGTCAGCTGACCCGGGCCAGCCGCAGTTCTGTCATAGGTATTTTATTGTACATCGTGTTCCTCTTTCCGAGAGAATTCTACGGAAGTGCTATAAAAATCCCATGTATCCAACCTGTGAGCTGGTCTCTGTGTGTTTGTCAGATGTAATTATTATACAATCTTGCTATCTTTCCCCCTTTATCTGGTTGGGGCAGGTACAGGATTGATATTTCAGGTTTTGGATAATGAATTGACTAGAACTTTTCCCTACTTTTCTTATACCAAGGAAAAGCCGCCAAGAAAAAATAAGTTCTGTCAATCCTGTAACGTACTGGACAACCTCAACGCCCATTAAAGCCTAGGGGGATTGGAGGCCCTCAGCACTTTCACAACTGGGCTTCTCTATGAATTTAATGTACATGAGAATCCATGCAGATCGACAGAATACAGATCTGTCGCCATACAGTAAATACCCAAAGATGAGCATTGCTCCATTAACAGCAGCTTGACTCCTACCAATACTCTTTTTAAAATGTCATTGATCTGAATCAATCTTTAGGCGCAACCCAAACCCAGTACAGAAGAGAGAAGGCTGCTTTCCTATAGCGTGCTCATAAAATAAAAAAAAAAAAAAGAAATCCTGCATTTACTATGTTGAGTAATGAGCTACATTTTATAGCACACCATAGTGGTAACTACACCACAACAAAGCATTCTTCTTCTCACCAAGGGGAAAGTATTCGATTTCTTTACTTAGCCTGTGTGTAGTCATTGTCTAATAATATGACCATTTTGCCATCCCTCTGCAAATAAGGTTGAGGCTGCTGCCTGATTGGTATATCATCTCACTTTCTCTCAGCATTGATTTTCTTGCTCTCCTTATTTGCTTCATAAAAAGAGAGACAAGGAGCTGGTGCTCTCTCTGCTGAGAAGCTTTTTGGGAGCCTTTATTTTTAGTATGAGACAACCTTTGCTTTATTTCAGGAGAGGGAAGTTGGATTATAAATCCTTTTGTAAATGTGTATGGTGATATTTGCTCCGGTAAGTTATATAAATGTGTGTGTGTAACTGTACTGTTTTGGGGGGTGGTTAGATGATTTTGAAATCTCCAGTCATATCAGGTGTGGTTTCTTTTCATTCACATTCTGACCCCCACTGATTTGTGTTTCTCTTGAAATTCATGTACATGAAGATATTTCCATTTATATTTTACTTCTCATAGTGGGGAAAACTATGTTGGAAAACTTATTCTGCACTTCATTATAATGTGGAGGGAGTGAGCTCGTAATAGGGAAGAGATTGTGATTCATCGTTTTACTTTTGGCATTTCAAATCAAAGAGTCTAAAAAATAGTGCAGCTGTGCTTGAGGGTTTGGGTTTTTTAAAACCATTAGAAACTGTTTAATACTAATTGAACTGAAGCATGTGAATACCAGACTGTACTTTTATGAAGATGTAAGAAAAATATTGTTGATTAGCAAGGAGGTGTTGCTGGTTTTACAAAGGTATTAATGAAAACTGAGGTAATCTTTAAAGGAAATAGCCAGACAGCTGCCTTCTTGCAGAGTGTAAGGTCATTACACAAGTTGGTATACTGTTGCTTTCCCTGCTCCAGCTTGCTTGTGTAGAGCAATGATCACCTCATTCCGTAGCTTTCTGTCTTATTCATATACCTCTTTGGTCACCTGTAAATAAGAAGACATTGTCTATTTATCTGTCTGTAAAGTGCCATGCACTTGGATGGTGCAGTATAAACAGTGATGATACCCATGTACCTAAGCAAGGCAAAAAAATGTTCACCATTATTGGATTGATGAGGTTGCATGGTAAACTTCTGAATTTGTAGCATTAAATTAATTCATGCATTGATCCCATGACTCTTTCATGTTAGAATTAGTTAAATCTGAGTCATTCTTCATTTGATGCTTAGTGTCTCAAAAGTCTTGAAAAAGTCCTGATAATTGTTATACAGCTACAGGCTGATTGCTGTCATAAGAACATGTATGAAGAAATACATGCTTGTAATATCAAAATATTAGTTCTAGTATAAGCTCATTACTATCACAATATCAGTCATGGGGGGATTCTGGGAATGGAAATGAAAGCACAGTTCGATGGGATGTCAGAAAAACATAGGTGAGGTTATGTATTTCTAGTGAAAGTTTGATACTGTGTCTATTAGTCTCAGGTGAGCTCTGTCAGAAAGGAAATTCAATTTGGCAATAAAGGCTTTGCAATCTCAAAATCTGTTTTTGAAGCTATTTCAATGTTTTTCAGGATGAATTAGTTACTCATTCCTTCTTCCCCTGTATATGCAGAAATCAATATTCATTTCTTAAGGTTGCCACTGTGCAACTTGTACTCAGAGCTGTAGCGTTTGCTTATTGATTGGTGTAACATTCATTTGGAATAAAGCAGCTGTAAGGACCCATTACTTTACATTTAACAAGAGAAATGATGTAGTGTATAGGACGTTGAAAAACACAAGCAAAAGCTGGGCAAATCCAATCAGATTTGATTCCTTTTGAAAATGGTCCAATAGATCCCATTCTGAGTAACTTTTGAATATTTAGCCTGTTAGCATTTTATAAACACTGTGTATGTTACTACCTGCTGCCCGTTTTCCCATAACTGTACTCTTTCTGTACAAGAAGACTCATTTCTTAAGGTTGTGGAAGATGGTGTATATCAAAATAAATATCCAGTCACTTTTTTCAGAATGATTGTTTCTTCTGCTAGGGAAGGGTCAGTATCACAAATTAAGTACAAGCTGCAGAAAGCCAGGTGAACCAAAAAGGCAATATTCAAAGAGGACATTTGGTGGCAATCGGGGGGAAAAGTCTTGGTGATGTGACACATCAGACATGGTCGGCACTTTGAATACCCTCAGAAGCCAGGATATCTAGAGCTTAGGATCAGGTGTCTAATATCTAATCACAGCGGGGGTTCTCAGCTTATCCTTTACTTTGAATATAAGGCTCATGAAACACACCCGATGGAGAGCCCTGGACTCTGAGGATCTCTGTACATAAAACAGCAGTAGTGGGGGTAGCATTAGAGTAAGCTCCGCGAATTCAGTGCAGCCCTGTCCTCCAGTCTGTGAAGCCGTGCTAAGCTACTGTTTCTATAAGAGATGTGGCATATCCTGAATAATGAAGGAGTCCTATAGAGATATTATTGGCCTGCTTTCGGGCGGCTTGCACAGCTCGCTCAGGGCTTGGTCAGTCCCCACATTCTTTACCATCCCAAATTCATCCTTTAAAACCTCTACAACACTTCACACCATCATGTACTCGCTCACACATGCTTCTGGTGATGTGTAGAATTAGAGAGAGAGAGAGATGGCGATATAGACATCTATGTATAATGATGGGTGTGCAAACATAACTATATGTGTGTGTATCCATTCTTCCAGCACAGTGGCTGATGTTAATGAGATTGTATAGTTTTGCTAACAGCTCAGCCGCTTTGCTCTTCCCTTCTTTCAGCACTCTTGGATACATAATATCCAGTTCTAGTGACCTGTTGCTCAGCCTTTAATTTATCTGTGTGGCCCAGCTCATTTCATTCTTGCCACTGTAATCTCTGACAGTGCTTCATCTTTATCTATTGGCAAACAGTTGGGGGGCTGGGGCTGCTTCCCGTTAATCTATCCCCGCTGTGAATGCTTCTCATTTTTCAAGCTTCTGAGTGGTTTTTAGCAGCTGCCAGGAAAAATATTACTTTCTTTCCCCCAAAATTCCCCTGGGCTGAAGGGCAGATCAGGATTCAGTCCTAGATCAGGGCCAGCTTAACCGCTCAATACTTCAGTCCATCCAGGATAGAAGTGTGAATTTTATGCCATTGGGATTGTAGGAGTCACACTTTCTCTCGCTGATAGGTGAAGAGGTACCATTGCATGGGAGAGGAGGGGAACTATTTGGGCAATACACCTCTACCCCGATATAACACGACTTCGTATAATGGATATAATGCAGTAAAGCAGCACTCGGGGGGGGCGCGGGGGGGCTGCGCACTCCGGCAGATCAAAGCAAGTTCGATATAACGCGGTTTCACCTATAACGCGGTAAGATTTTTTGGCTCCCGAGGACAGCGTTATATCGGGGTAGAGGTGGATGTGGAGGTTTCTAAAGTTTAGTTAGGTTTCTCTGTTCCTCTGATCCCTGTCCAGCTGGCTGTGTGGTAACTAAAGGAGCCTGGAGAGATGCAAACAACACCAATAGCAAAACATTCAACTCTAAAATTCCTCAGATAATTGTTGCCTACAGTATGAGGCATACACAGCAGACAGGGCTTTATCCTGGAAACATTTAGGTAGGTGAGTGCTGTGACTCTTGTGCGTTAGTCCCATTGAAATTGGTAGTACTACTGTATTGAGTAAGTTATTTACGTGCTTAAGTGTTTGGAGGATTGGGCCCTTAGGCACCGATCCTGCATGGATTCCACGTGAACAGACCCTGCACCCATTACAGGATCAAGGCCTTGGTTTGGGACCTCAGGTTGGGAACTCTCTCACTATGTGTTTGTTCGGCATCCAGCACAACAGAGCCCCCGATCTCTGGCTGGGCCCTCTAATAGCTTCCACAACACACATAAGAAATGCAATTAAGGTTTCATGGGCCCCTATATGGGAGCAGGAGCATAATTCACTCCTGGCTCCCTTACTCCTGAGTAATGCAGCTGTCACGGATGCAGGCAGATAAAACGTTTATCTGGCAACACCCCATCATGTGCATTCTCACCCTGGCCATACACGACACACCCGCTATAGACAGCCTGGGGAAGATGGTGGCAAATATCTCCGGCCCCATATGTTGGTGTGAGGGGGAGTAGCATTGGCCCTGCAGGATCTCCCCTGTGTTGTGTGTATGATATACACACATACAGTGTGTATACACATACCTACCTAGACTAGTAGAACTGTTCAGTTCTTGCTTATTTTTATACATTATTTTCAGGTTTTGTTTCGATTTTCTTTCTAACACCCACTTGAGCTCCATTTGCAAATGTGGCCAGTGCGCGTCCCATGGGGTGTAATTCAGTCCTTAAGTCGCTCCTGAACTCCTCTTGACGTCAATAAGTGGGAGTGCAGGATCGGGCCCACGGAGACTGCCGGGTGCTACAAAAGTCCTCTCCCTTCCACGTTCCCCTCTCATCATGTTCAACTTCCCAGTTTTGCAAAAAAGCCAGGGGGCAAACTGCACTGTGCAAAAACAAGATGGGCGGGGGTTGCGGATTGCGCACGTGCCCTCCTCCACAGTTTGCTTTCTCTGTGGTGCGTTTTGCCAAGCTCTGTCCTTTCTCCCCAGCCTTTTGACAGTGTCAAAGGCCTGAGACATCGTTTAAGGGTTTCTGTTGGAAGCTCGGTCTGTTTATCAGGTGAGTTAATTTTAAAATGAACACAACTGTCAATAACCTTCCCTAGCTCTTTGGCATAAACAAAGATGATGCGCTGCAAGAGACTCACAAGCCTTTAACATCTGGGCACCAACAACTCATTAACTGACTGATTTTGTCCGAGGGAGTTGGAAGATTAGGGTAAAATGTACTTTAATTAAAAAGGAGATCAGAATTGCGTAGAGTTGGTGTGTAGGAAAGATCCTTGTTGGCATCAGCAGGAGTGTTGCCTGAGTGTTGAATGGTACTGTCAGTATATACATTTTGTGCCCAGATCCTGGGGTTCTGGCTGTTATGCACCCAGTCCAGCTAGGTGGCTTTAATCCTCTCTCTGTGCTTCCTGACCATGGGACCATCAGGCTAGCTACTCCGCATTAGATAGCTAACTCAGCCCTCTGTTGTGGCATTAACAAACCAGAAACTGATGGAGGAAAAACCACGTATTTGCACATTTCACTTAAAATGGGTCAATTTCATAGTAATATCTTTTAGTATGTGCAGTGCCTAGAACAATGGGTCCCTGATCAGGGCCTCTAGATGGTACCATAAGGCAGATAATAAGTGCTAATAAGTGTCTCACTGGCTATCATCATCTCTTCCTGAGAACCATTGTAATTAGCTCTTATCTGTTTCTGAATTTACAGCTTGCTCAATTGCAGACAAGCCTATATTGATGCATTATTGGTTTTAAACAAATTCTTGCTCTTCCCTGTATCTGGCAAGAGCTGAAACCTATCGGGAAGCAGCAAAGAAAATGCACGACCGTTAGCAGTAAGAATAAATAAAAGGAAGTCTGATTATTTGAGATTGCAAATATTTCAAAACAGAAAGTAAAGATTATAATAGAATTAAGGAGAATTCAAGTAAGGGTGGGAGGTTTGCCATATTTCCCATGTTCACAAGCTACTGTAGCTGCAGAATTTTTCTTCCTCCCCCGACTTTAAATATTAAACCTGAATAAAAATCTGTGAAAAGAGAAAGAGACTGAGAAGATGTGTTAGGAGAAAAGTCATGAGGATGAAGCTGAAGAGGATATTGAGGTGACGTAAGCAGGCAGTATATAACGCCACAAAAGCAGGGGAGAAAAGGAACTTTTCCAATTTTTAAGAACCCCATTATTCTTAGTATCATTCTGCTTAAAAATTAGTCCAGTTTTGAGCTTTACAAGGCAATATTAAGAGTGAAAAGAATGAAAATCTCTTTGGGGAGTAGATGAAGGAGGGGCTGAGATATACAGGAGGGAAAAAGTTTCTTTGCTTGAAACATATTCTCTGTTGATTCCCAAAGCTTACAAAGAGCTATTTTTATTTTGGAAGCCATCATTTTTTGAATGCTTTGAATAAGCCAAGCTATTTCATTTTTTTTATTTATACCAGAAAATGTTGTTTTGAATTTGTGCGCCAAGATTCAGCATGAAGTAAATTCTTATAGCCGTGTTATAAATAGAGCTGACTGAATCCTTCCAAGTTCAGTTCTAAACAGGGTCTGGAATTGGCTCTGACAATGGGTTTTGGGCAGATTCACAGGCCCTTACATTGGAGCTTCCCATTTGAAGGACAGTCGTATGCGCAACGTGCCACAGGTGGCTCATGACCAGCAGGGCCGACTCCAGGCACCAGCTTGTCAAGCAGGTGCTTGGGGCGGCCACTCCGGAGAGGGGCGGCACGTCCAGCTATTCGGCGGCAGTTCGGCGGACGGTCCCTCACTCCGCCTCGGAGCGAAGGACCTCCCGCCGAATTGTTGCCGCAGATCGCGATTGCGGCTTCTTTTATTTTTTTGGCTGCTTGGGGCGGCCAAAACCCTGGAGCCGGCCCTGATGACCAGGATTCATCACCGAATTTGGTCCTCAGGTTGGATCATTAGCTTCCCTGGGCCGGGCCGGGTACCGACAAAGAGTGCACTGTGAACGCTGATCTATGCCCCCGAAGGGGCTGTGATAAAAGTATACAGAATGATGAATGGTTTAAAGGAAGTAGCTCAAGACTCTCTCTCTCTTCACCCAAGAACAAGGGGACAGTCAATGAAATTGAAAGGTGGCAAAATCAAAACAAAACAGACAAATGTAACTTTGAAATAAGGCACAAATTTTTTAACAGTGAGGGTTACTAACCATCATAACAAACTACCAAGGGAATTGGTGGATTCTTCAAGTCAAGACCAGATGCCTTCCTGGAAGATGTGCTTTAGCCAAAACTCAAGTTATTGGGCTCGATATTGGAGTAAATGAGTGAAATTCAATGGCCTGTGATATACAGGAGATCAGACAGATGATCTGGTGGTCCCTTCTGACCTTAAACTCTGTGAAAACTGCTAAAAGGGAAGGTTTTTTTTTTCACATATGCACAATTAACCTATGGAAGTCATTGCCAGAAATCAGTGCATTTGGGGCTTTAAAAATTAAAGAATGAGATAAGGCTAAAATAGGTTCCCCTAATTGAAGGTATTAATAATGATGCACTGAGTTGCTGTCTCAAGCCACAAGCGTCTCCTCCCTGTTGCTCTATTTTATCGGTATACAAAGCCAGGAGCCAGGGAAGCTTTGCCTGTAAAACCTAGGGAAAACTCCCCAAAATCTGGCACTCCTTTGCTAGCGTTGCTTGGTGCCAGCATGATGGGAGGGCTGGAGTCACATTCCATGAAAGTGCTTAACAGGTTCTACTGATGATTCTCAGTGTCAGGAGAGGGGAGGAATCATGCAACAGGCATGCACTAGCCCAGAGATCGGCAACCTTTCAGAAGTGGTGTGGTGAGTCTTCATTTATTCACTCTGATTTAAGGTTTCGCGTGCCAATAATACATTTTAACATTTTTAGAAGGTCTCTTTCTATAAGTCTATAATATATAACTAAACTATTGCTGTATGTAAAGTAAATAAGGTTTTTAAAATGTTTAAGAAGCTTCATTTAAAATTAAATTAAAATGCAGAGCCCCCCCCCCCCCCCCCGGACTGGTGGCCAGGACCCAGGCAGTGTGAATGCCACTGAAAGTCAGCTTGCTTGCCACCTTTGGCACGTGTGTCATAGGTTGCCTACCCCTGCGCTAGACACTTCTATGTCATGACCGATGTGCAGCAGATGGAATACAGGCAGAGCCGGCTTTAGGCCGATTCCCCGGAATTGGGCCCCGTGGGTAAGAGGGCCCTGTGCTTTAGGCTCACCCGACGGCAGTCCGCTCCAGCGGCATTTCGGCGGCGGGGGAGTCCTTCAGTGCTGCGGAAGACGCGGAGCGGACCCAGTGCCGCCGAAGACCCAGACCATGGAATCAGGCCGCGCAGGTCCTAAAGCTGGCCATGAATACAGGGGTGTTCCAAGCATACTCATCCCGTGCCCTCTACCCAGCACTGAAGACTGCTGTCTTGGGGCTAGTCACTATCTCTGTGTTAGAGCAGCAGGACTCTCACCAGCACGATGCCGCCTGCTCTTGGCTTTGGTCCTGTGTGCTGCAGAGAGCAGGGGCATTTGATCCCCACTTTGGGCAAACTCTTCAGACAGGTTTTAAAAGACTGGGTCCCAGATTGTCACTTTGCATGGCTCAGGCCATTGCTGGCCATCAGGGAGTTCCCGTGGTGTAGGAGGTTGTTCTATGCTAAGCACAGTGTGGATACAAAGGAGAAACCAAGCCTTTATAGCGTGTTAATGTTGTTGTGAGTGGCTTCAGGCTCCTGTGATTGCAACTGCTTTGGAGGACAGGGTCATAATTCAAAATGATCTGGACAAATTGGAGAAATGGTCTGAGGTAAACAGGATGAAGTTTAATAAAGACAAATGCAAAGTGCTCCACTTAGGAAGGAAAAATCAGTTTCACACATACAGAATGGGAAGAGACTGTCTAGGAAGGAGTACGGCAGAAAGGGATCTAGGGGTTATAATGGACCACAAGCTACATATGAGTCAACAGTGTGATGCTGTTGCAAAAAAAGCAAATGTGATTCTGGGATGTATTAACAGGTGTGTTGTAAGCAAGACACGAGAAGTCATTCTTCCACTCTACTCTGCGCTGATTAGGCCTCAACTGGAGTATTGTGTCCAGTTCTGGGCACCGCATTTCAAGAAAGAGGTGGAGAAATTGGAGAGGGTCCAGAGAAGAGCAACAAGAATGATTAAAGGTCTTGAGAACCTGACCTATGAAGGAAGGCGGAAAGAATTGGGTTTGTTTAGTTTGAAAAAGAGAAGACTGAGAGGGGACATGATAGCAGTTTTCAGGTATCTAAAAAGGTGTCATAAGGAGGAGGGAGAAAACTTGTTCACCTTAGTCTCTAAGAATGTGACAGCAGTTTGTAAATAGAACAAGAAGCAATGGGCTTAAACTGCAGCAAGGGAGGTCTAGGTTGGACTTTAGGAAAAAGTTCCTAACTGTCAGGGTGGTTAAACACTGGAATAAATTGCCTAAGGAGGTTGTGGAATCTCCATCTCTGGAGATATTTAAGAGTAGGTTAAATAAATGTCTATCAGGGATGGTCTAGACAGTATTTGGTCCTGCCTTGAGGGCAGGGGACTGGACTTGATGACCTCTCGAGGTCCCTTCCAGTCCTAGAATCTATGAATCTATGAATTAACAGGTTTAAGTTCTGTCCTTCCCCGCACCCAACACAGGGCTGTTGTGAATATTGACCCTGCAGCTCACCTGCCCTGGAGGGGCAGGACAAGGGCCATGTTCTAGACTCAGAATGGAGAGGTGCCCCTTATGTCATGGGAACGCTGGTGCAGCATGGACACCGCCAGAGCGCTCTGTGGTATACGTGCGTTCACTAACCAATGGAGTTAATAATACCAGGCCACAGGTAGACGCATATGCCAAGCTCTCTGCTGCTGATTTTCTATGCATGGCCTGTGCCCTGCAAAATTGTTTCCATTTTGAGTGAGCTGGTTGCGGAGATTTTGCCAAAGGCAAAAAACAAAACAGCACTTCACTCTTTGGCCTTTCCCCCTCTCTCTCCGTCCTTCACCAGCACACACAGCCATTCTTGTCAGTGTGATCATTTACCCATTCTGTTTTAACCTGTTCACGTCCTTATTTTCAATTGGATCAGAAAGATCAGCTAAACCCAGCCTTTCTGTGACCGAGACTGTCACATGGCTTGCACTGAGCCCCCAGAGCACCAGGGGCCAGGCTCAGCTCTCCAGAGTTAAGGGAAATGGCCATATCTAAGGCAACTTTCTGGACTCTGCCACATCACTGCCCACAAGCAGCCAACCTCAGAACATTTGCAGACAGAACAAAGACGTATGCAGCTTTGCTGAGATGCTCCCAGGCTGGGCACACTGCTGAGTTGAGGTCTCACTTGGAATCAAGCTGATCTTGAGTGAATGCAAGGTTCATGTTGGATGTTTTGCACCCTCTAGGTTTAACCTCTCTGGCTTAATAATGGGCATGGTGGCAATAATCTTACAGTGAGCGCCATTCAAACCAACCACACAGGGAGATCCATTCATGAGGGTGGTCTGCGCGGTAAGCATGGTTTTGAGTTGTATTTCGGATTGGAGAGGAACACTTTGCCCTGAGAGGTGTTCTTCTGTAGAGAGCTAAAGGAATGTCAGGGAGTGATGAGACCCTTCTCTCAAAGATCTAGGGTCCCAGAAAAGGAGTCAGTGGGTTAGACCCATTGTGTTCACTGTGTGGGGGAGCACTTGGGCCTGCCGTTTGAAATCCTTAACCCTTGTTTGAAAATAGAAGTCCTCAAAATAATGGCAGCATCTGCTTATTTGGCTTTGTACTTGGGGTTTGCTTCAGGGTGTTTATGCATTTACAATCCTATCCTTTTTCTGCACATATACCATCTGTTGACATCAATGGGATATCCATTGATGGCAGCACATTGTCCTTGAGGAGCAATGAACTTGGCTATCAGTTCGAGCAGGAAGAGTATTCTGTTACTCCCTCACTGCCCTTGGACACTTGAAATAACTTCATTGACTGTTCCCAGTCTGGTTTCAGACAGTCAGGGCAGTCTCCTGCATCTCATGTTATTCAGCTATAGGGTGGAATTCAGCTGATTGTAATCGTCTGCTAGAGAACAGCTCTAATTATAGTGGTGGGGGAGTGCTACTATAGTTAAGGGTGCATCACGACATCTCTTTAAGGTCAACCTTTATAAGTCCTCTAATAAAATCAACATTCTTAGTTGGAGTTCCTTGAAATTTGGTGTGCCTCGGGAGGGCTCAGGGTAGGGTTAGTGACCCAAACTTGGAGTCATTTGACTGAAGGGTTCTGGAGATATAACCATTTTAAAAAAAGTTTCTAGTTGTCTTCCCTTCCCCCATTGAGCGAGAGATCAAACTACTGATGAGCTGTGGGACAAACTGGTCGGAGTCGGAGTTTTACCCAAGGTAGTGCATGGCACTCACTAAATCTTTGGGGGACCCAAACTGAAAACTACATTTAATAAAATGTACCTTTTTACATGGTGTATTCGGCAATACAGAAAAATGGTGAGAGGGTTTCCATTCCTGCCATTTTATATGCTTTAAACTAAGCTTGACTCTTAAGTGCTCTAAAATCTGAATGGTTAATCAGATTGCTTTGAAATTTGGAGTATGTCATGGAGGTGTGGGGTAGTGTTTGTGACCCAAAGGTGGGTCATTTCACCCAGGGTTTTCTGAGTTAGAGCCTCCCACCCCACCAAGTTTACTTTTGCTGCCTGAGACTGTCTACCCTAAAAGGCTGCAACCTGTGCCATTGTAGCACGTCAATGTAGACGCTCACTGCAAGTAATGAGAGGGGTTCTCCCGTCGCTGTAGTTAAGGGAGTACCTAGGGGGTAGCTAGGTTGACAGGAGAATTATTTTGGTAAGCTCATGCTGTCCCACTGGGAGGAGTTAGATCTGTATTGCCGTGTCTCTCGGGGGTGTGGATTTTTCACACCCCTGAGCAGCATAGCTGGGTTGATCTAATTTTCTAGTGTAGACCAGCCGTTATACTGTTAAAAGAGAGGTACTAATGACTGGATGAATCACAGACTTCTTGGTTGTTGTAAACTCACCCTCCCGTTAACATCTAAAGGCTGTTCTTTGCTGGAAACGTCCATCAGCATAGCTACACCCAAAATCCACACCCTTTAGTGACATAGTTGTGCCAGCCTAATCCCTGGTGTAGGCAGCACTAGATGGATGGAAGAATTCTTCTGTTGATCTAGCCGCCGCCTCTCGGTGAGGGGGATTAACTTTGGCAATGGGAGAACCCCTCCTGTCCCTGTAGCGAGAGGCTACACTCAAGTGCTGTGCTGAGGTAACACCTTAAGTGTAGACGTAGCCTATGGGTAAATTAGTCATAAGTCCCCATCTGACAAGACAAAAGGTGTTTTGAACTGAGTAACTTGAGTTGCTACAATTTGTGAGTTATGGGCGGCAATTTTAGTTTCTTTTGTGGGGGGGGATATAATCAAAATATTTTGGTGGGGAAAACTAGTCATGTGAATGCTTCCTGGGAAGAGAAGAGTAATATGGGGTGGGGGAACATAGGGAGAGGGATGTGGGCTGTATGAGGGGTGCACAAGGCCTAGAGCCCTGCTGCTGGAGGCTTCAGAGTCCTGCCAGACCTATCCCAGGAAAGGAGCAGTGAAGCTAAGTCCTTGAAGTGCCCTAGAGAGACTGCGCAGGAAGCAGCCAATCTGGGGGGTGGGGGAGACTGCAAAGGGCTAACCAGTCAGAGGTTTGCAGGTTAATATAAAAGGAATCATAGAAGATTAGGGTTGGACGAGACCTCAGGAGGTCATCTAGTCCAACTCCCCTGCTCAAAGCAGGACCAACCCCAACTAAATCATCCCAGCCAAGGGTTTGTCAAGCCGGGCCTTAAAAAGGGAGCTGCAGTGCAGACCAGACTCAGTACCTTGCTGAAGCCAAAGGAGTGCAGTTGGTGCTCCTGGCTGGTCAAAGGGAACTGCAGCACCATGGACAGCTCAGTGCTGGCAAGGACCAGGGGTGTGAGAAAGCGCTTCTGGCTAGCTTCTGGGCCTAAATACAGAAGAGCTCTGAGGTAAGGGTGAGGCACTAGTGAAGGCTGGGGCTGCAGGGACGTGGCCCAGGGAACTGAAAGCACTTTAGTTAAAGGGACATGGCAGCATGTACTGCTATTGTTAGGGTCCCTGGGCTGGGACCCAGAGTTGTGGGCAGGCCTGGGGAAGTGACCTACAACTGGACAGCGATAAACCTACAGAAGGGAATCTGAAATGTTAAGGTGCCCAGCTGGAGCCAGAAGAGACCACAGTTGGCAAAGAGTTTCTAGGGAGGAAGTCCTGGGGGCACGGCCCCTTACCGCATGGCCACCTACCAGGGCAAGGAGCACTTAAAGACATTGTTGGACTAATATCCCGAAAGGGATCTGTTTTGAATTATGTTCTGTACAGACTGTGAGTGACTCGGCGGGAAGGCTGAGTCCCTAGAAACTGCCAGAATGGGTCACAATAAACTGAGAGAAGTGCAGACACCCCCGACCAGAAGGGGGCACTCACGAGAGGTGGGTGCCACACCATTACAGACTGCACTGAGGTGAGGAAGGTAATTGGGATGGGTGGTAAGGGAGAGATTGGGTGCTCAGATGAGGGAGGTGCAGAGTATCCCAGAGCTCTGCCAGGGCACCCCAATTCCCCTGCACCCCTCAGAGTCCTTTGGGGGGGGGGAGAATTAGACATGTGAATGCTTCCTGGGAGAGGAGGGATAATTAGGGGCTGGCAAGATGGCAAAACACTCCATGAATGCAGGGTTAAGATTGCTTTGGTGGTATGTCATCCTCTTGTAGAATACAACTTAAACTTCTGAAAACCAGGAAATGAAAGTTAAGATTGCACAGGCAGTCTTAACTCTGCCCTCTTTCAGCAGTGTCCCTGTTAATACACATCCCTTTACTCAGCCAGCCCTGCAGCTATCGTAAGACTCATGAAAACATTGCCAGAGTTGGTGACTGGGCTGTCACTGGAGGATGAGTGTCACTTGTCAAATTCAGACTGGAAACACAGTGTAAATTTCTAACCATGGCAGTCATTAACTGTAGGAACAATTGACCAAAGATTGGGGTGGATTTTCCATCACTGACCATCACTGGTTTTAAATTGAGGCTGGATGCTTTTCTACAAGTTCTAGGAATTTGGGGACGTTTTCTGACCTGTGATATACAGGGAGTCACACTAGATGATCACAACAGTCCCTTCTCACCTTGACATCTATGAATCTTGGCAGGTATGTCAGGGCTGTTTGGAAGCCTAATTGTTTTAATGATTGTAGAGCATTTTGAGATCTTCAGATGAAAGGGGCTGTACCTACAGTACTATTTTATTAACACAAAGCTATTTACACTGAGGTCATCTTCTGCATTTTTATCTAGTTCTAGATTCCTTGACCCCATATATATAATTTACAGACATTGTCGTAGCTTCCTTGATATATGGAAAAAATGTTAAACAATACATTTCTTGATAAATGGGGAAAAAATGGAAAAAAGCAAACAACACCAAGCCACTAAGCTGTCTGACTCAGTAATGCTAACAGCTAAAAGGAAGATATTAGTGGCTTCTAATATGCACTGCCATGGTGGTCTAACAGGACAATAATGAGGTTAATTTCCTCTCACTCATCCAGAAACATCTTTGCTGAAGTATAATTTAAGGTTGCCAATAAGCAATAATTAGATCATAAATAATACGCTGTGATTGAAGGACAGTGGCCTTTCCTGTCATCATAATTTTTTTAGCCCATTGGGACTCTGGGAGTGTTTTTCTTTCTTTCACCCATGGGATGCCTTATAGTCATCAGAGATTAGTAGCGTTGCATTTTCTAGTTAATGTAACACTGCCCATCATTTCTGCCCTGTACATTTGCTGGTATAAAATTTTAACAAAACTGCAAGGTAATGCTGGGCAAGATGAAAAGAAGCTAATGGAGAGAACAAAGAAAAACAGATAATGAAGTGATTCCAGCACCCATTAGGTTCCATTCCCTGGGGACATTAGCTGGCTGGAAATGCCTACCAGACTTTCCAAAAGCACAGTTGTACAACACTAAAGAAACCCACACCGTGGCTGTATTCCCAAAGCTTGGTAGAGCGGCTGTGCCCTCAACCCCCCATTTCTGTCACCCAGATCAGATGCCCAAATTGGGAACTACCTGCATAACTCCCCGTCTTCAAGTGCAGATGCCAGTTTGTGCACAAAAATGTAGGGTTTGGTGGATGGAACTGGCATGCACTCATTCCTGCAGGTGCAACTGCTGCAACCTTGTTTTGGAAACATGGCTCTAGATATGGGAAAACACTGATAGGGCAAGTAGTGAGTCTAACTTCACTCTGCACTAGTTAGCACTCTCCTTCCTGGATATTAACAAGTGCTTTAGTTAGGCTGTTTTTGTCCGTTCCCAGTAATGGAGCTTCCAGAATTGTTCTTGGTAGATGTAGTCACATTGTTAAGATAATAATAACAAGAAAATATTTTATTCCATTCTACATTGCCAGATAAGGTTTGTGAGCAATTTGATACCATTACTCCTCATCCTTTCTTGTGGGATCCTGAATAGTGCTTGGTGCCTCTCCAGCGTTTACAACTTTCAGATATTTACAAACTGCTGTCACATCCAGCTGCCATGCAAGGGATTTGGATTTATGCAAGAAAGGGACATGGATATATTTGGTTTTCATTCAGCCCTTAGCATTGTGCTAGCCATCCACAATCCTCATCCTTTACCCTTCTATCGGACTTTTCATTCCAAAGCACCCATGGAGTTTCACAAGCTGTGGATTCAATTCTACCATAATGTGAGATCCCTATGAACACCCCAGAAGGAGAAAACCCTATGCACTAGAAGTAACTTGGATCGCATGCAGCACGGGTCTGTATCTCGTTTTACGTTGCGATCTATAGATAAAAAGCAATCCTTTAAAAAAAAAAGAGAGAGAGAGAGAGAGATCTCCATTTGCAGTTCTGGCTCCAGGAGGTTTGTGACTGGCTGTGAGTGGCCTAGGAGACTTTGCATGTGGTGCATGGGAGGCTAATGTTTGGCTAACGTATATGCAGAAGGATGGTGCTACCCATTCAGAGGCCTTTTACCTTTGGCTGCCTACTTGGACAGTTTAAAGTAGTGAATGTGCATGTAAAATACAACAACAGAAGGTCAGAAGTAACTGCAAATGGGCAAATCTTGCTACTTGGGGGTTGCACTAAAACACCACCCTCAAAATGGCCACGTTGCAGCAGGTTTGGTGGGGTAGAAGGTGTAATATTTCAGACTTAGCCCTAACACAGACTCCAGCAATGTACATTTATTTTTTTTCTTTTGGGTGACTGGTCTAGTACTAGTGCTTGGAAAAATTTTCAGCTTACAGAATAATTTTACTGCTCCATTACTCTTGGTGTGCATCAAGACCTCAGGTATTCAGCAGCTAACTGTGCAAATCGCCAACGTTTAACCCTTGCTTTCATCTTTTTTAAAAGAACAGTACACAAGGATGTGCTTGTAATGATTACATGGGAAGAGCTGTAATTTCCACCGTGCTTCATGTCTTGGGGGGGAAAAGAACTTCATTCTTTGAACACTTCAATTCCAACACATTGTGGAATACCCCAGCATAGTTACTAAGTGGAATCACTGTATATGTGGTAGTTATCTCATATACTCATAAATGTATCTACAATGTGTCAATAGATTTGGGTTTTTTGGAAGACTGTGTCTTGGTGTCTGGGTAGAAAGCCACTAATGCAGGAAAGGGAAGGAAATGGAGCACAGAAAATCTTGTAGCTTGTACAAGTCTTCGGGTAACCCGAGCATTTTATGTATGTTATGGAGAGGACTGAAACAGCTTATCGCTTTATACATATTGTGTAATTTAACTCGGTTTGTTTTATGACAGCCTTTAATTTCACTAAGACCAAGAAGCTGTTCTTAGGATATGTTCTAAGTGTGCCTTTATTGTCTGCATATTAACTCTTCTGTGTATACTGCCACCTTTAGCATTAGCATTCAGTTTTGTGGCTGGCCCATCAAATACAGAATGATGAAATATATCTCATTAGCTTACATTACATTTTGAACTTAATAGGAAAAGCAGTACAGAAAGTTCTGTCTGGCCATCTGAAGGAACAATATTCTTTACCTCAAAGGCTGCATATCTAATCTTCTAGTGTACAGCTGGGTTTTATTCTATTAAAATATAATGAGACAGGACTAGTATATCATTCTGTGGGGGAGCTAAATGGGTTTTTTAGACTAATCAATGAAAGATGATTAGGAAAGATGATTTTCTTCAAAGGAAAAGAGAAAATTCTCTCCTTGGGATTAAAGTATAGTAAAGCTAAATTATTGTAACATCTTTCCTCACTTAGACCATCCCCAACTTCAGTCCCATAATCCTTCCATTAAGAACTGAATTAAATATTTTTTTCATTTTAAAACGTACAGCACTAAGGGCTGCAGTAAGGGGCAGCCCGTCGTTAGCTCAGAGACAGTATTGTAGTTCCATGCACTGGGGGTGCATTAAGATTACAAAATGGTCCCTCGCCTCAATGGGGATGTAATCTGCACCAGTCCTAATACATCTGTGCTGACTTAGTAGTGCTGGACTGTGTGTTGAGGGAGGGAGGAGTTAAGGCTTTCCTATATGGGAGGGAGAGAAATAGCCCTGCAGAAATTGTGCTGTCCCCTACACTGCCGCCTGCAATACAGGTAGCCTGCATGGATGAATAAGTGGGCACTTTTCTCTCCTCTCTGGGCATGAAACATGACTCACTGTTTTGACATAAGGGGCCTTTGACAATGACCATCAGCAGGGTTTGCAGCTGGCAAGTTCTCCCAGCCTTGTGGAGTATCTAGAAGGAAGGGCATCTGCCCTGTTGCACAGCTCCACTGCCCCCTAGAGGTCATGGCTTCTATTAGCTAGGTCCCCCAGCTAGGGAGAGGACCAAGGACATGGGCTACATGTTCACTTGAAGCTAGGGTGTGAGTCCCAGCCCATGTAGACATACTTGTGCTAGCTCGCTAAAAATAGGATAGCCACAGTAGTACAGACAGCAACAAGCCATGGCCCGAGCTAGCCACTCCGAGAAGTATCCATGGGGTCCAGGCAGGCTTCTACTTGCAATGGCTGGTCTTGGCAAGCTACCGCAGCAGCACTCCTATATTTAGTGCACTCGTTCAATGAGAACTAGTGCGAGTATGGCCATGCGAGCAGGGAATCCCACCCCGAGCTCCAAAGGTAGAGGTAACCTAGTTAGTACAGCTCCAAGCTGTATTGAGTTCAATAGGCTGGCAGGGTTTGCTGCCCTGCTCGGATCCTTGTTGCTCACAGAGCTGCTCCCTCACAAGTGGGGAACCTTGGTTGGACCCCAGGCAGAGGGGGAAGAACGTGCAATGGAGTCAGCTCTTGGAGCACAAAAGGAGTTGAGTTGGGGAGATGTTCCACTAGAGTAGCGCCCACACCAAGCTAAGAGGTATAGGAGACAATCCAGCCCAGTATGGACCTTTTTGTAAGTTCTTGAGCATCTCCTTTGAGATTCGGAGCGCACTCACTTCCCAATGACCTGGGACTGGGATCTAATGGGAGCTGAGGACACTCAGGATCTGGCCCCATATCATTATCTTGGAATTATGTACTCAAGGCCACTTTAACACGCCCTGGCAGTATAGAGGGGCCTCAGCATGTGTGAATTGTAACTTGTTAGTGTGAGAATCAGAATCTGTTTAAATGTACCCTGATGAAACATGACCTTGCTTATCCCACCCTGGGTTAGTATGTGAGAACGACTTACTGAGAGTCCTGGGTCTACAGGAGACTGTGTTACTCTATAGAAAGCACTTCTGTTCTAAAGCCATTGTCCAAGATTCTCAAAAATGACTGATTTCTCGTGCCTCCATTTCTGGATGCTTGGTTTTTTCAGAGGTTGGGTGTCTCACTTTTGGAAAGTCTTAGCCTTTTATTTTAAACCTAACCTAACACATGTTCTAGAGTGGTTTACTATAGTGGTTTTAATGCAGTTCACGCAATAGAATGATTGTAGAAATATAAGAATTGCCAGATGGGATCTGCTAACCGGACAATCTAATCCAGGATCCTCTCTCTAACAATGGGCAGCACCAGCATTTTCAGAGGAGGGTTCTTGAAACTCTGAAATGGGTCATTATGAAATAAAACAATTGTTTTAGATTTGTGAAGCCCCTGATATTGCAAATTCCCATTAGCATTGGTCTGAGTAACTCTCAACTATTACCAAAACAATTGTTGTCCATAATGTTGCTGTTTGTTTAAAGATGGCATGCTAAATCCAGGCATTTAGTCGACGGTTGCTGTAACTCTTTATTTCCCACTAGGATAAAAATTATTTTAGCAATCTATGTGGACAACAGGGGGAGGAAGAAAATTCTTACCAATCATCCCCTTCCCAGCACTGAACAAATGTGATCATGTTAGCTAGCTCTAATTTATCAACCAGTCAAGTTTATATAATTAGGAATCCCAAAGTCAATAA
Source organism: Chrysemys picta bellii (assembly GCF_011386835.1). NCBI lineage: Eukaryota > Metazoa > Chordata > Testudines > Emydidae > Chrysemys > Chrysemys picta. Next base: position 5,068,887 of record NC_088797.1, read on the forward strand.
TCTGATCATCTGCCCTGCTTGTGGGATAAGTGATTCCAGGAAGCACACATCTCAGATTGGCATGGGAAAAGTGCCAGCGTTTAAAAAAAGGAACAGGCAGAGATTTAGATCAGAAGGCGCTCCTTAATCTTTCAACAGTGACGTTTTGGGAGGTCAGTTCTGCTTTAAATGTTTCACCATATATTTGTTCAGTGCTTTTGAATCTTCACATTACTAACTTCAGTTGAATTGTCTTTATATTTACTTTAAACAAATCATAACTTAATCAAGATACACTGTGTGTTATACTGTGTCCTCTGAAAGCCGGGCGGTAGAGCTAAGTGTTTCCAATGCACAAAAGGTAACTTTTTGACCCATATACTCTTCTGACTTATTCTCATGTAGCCCTATTGGAAGGTGTTAGGCAGTACAAAATTTGCCAAACATTTTGCAATCTCTTTATTATAGAGAATTGGGAAAAGGAAATATCTATTTGATCATCATGCCAGAAAGTGTGTTTGTTGTAATACACTTTAAATAGATAAAAATCGCTAATTGAAAAGTGCAAATATTTAATATGTTGCTATTAAAAATGGCCTGTGGTCCCTCTTGCTTTCCAGTTTTAAGAAAAGGGGAATCGTGTTGGAAGATGTTTCATTCAATTTTAGCTCCTTTAGCATAAAGTAAAAGTTTTAAAGGCTAGTCTTGTTATGGTGAAAGTGGTGCCAAAGCTGTACCAGTGTGATCAGATTGTGTGTGGGGGGGGAACAGCACTTGATGGTTCTCATGACTGTTACTGTAATCTCTAAAAAAAGCAACAGAGGGTCCTGTGGCACCTTTAAGACTAACAGAAGTATTGGGAGCACAAGCTTTCGTGGGTAAGAACCTCACTTCTTCAGATGCAAGTAATCTCTGTTTTTCATTTAATTTCAACCTCTGAAGAAGTACCTCTCAGCATAGCTTGATGTGGACTTCATCCAGTTCAGATTAGAGTTCTCAGACAGTGGTCTATGAACCCCTGATCTTAGCAGAGCTCCTCAGAGTAGGAATCCACAGCTTGAAACATTTTGAAAGTCAAGCTATGATCGACTGAAGCGTTGGGAAAGAAGGGTGGCCTAGGAACATGCTGTCTAATGAAGAAGAAGGCACTGAATGAAGATGCCAGAGAGCCATTCCTCTCGTCTAGATGAAGCTAAACAACCTTAAGGTCGAATATGAGAGTTTTAGCTTTCCTGGGATAGCAGGAAGGCAAGATTAGCAGATAAAGCTGGAATCTTACCTTTCCACTTGGGAGGAATTTGGGTGTATACAGAGGCCCGCTTTCCTCTTCACATTTAATGTGGGCAGGGCTCCATCACTAGACATTGTACCTCACAGAACTGATAAGACCAGTCAAAGTTAGAGCTATCACACGGACTTTTGCATAAAATAAACCTATGTGTGCAAAAAGCCAGTGGTTTATATAAACGTTTCATCAATTTTTAAATGGCAGTTAGCATCCTAATAGGATGTTTTAGCTGCCACGTGCTCTACATAAGCCTTTTAACTTGAGACGCATCAGACATTTTTACATCTAATGGTTCAATGAAAAAAAAGCCCATATAATTCAGCAGACCTTGAAGAAAATTATTTTGAAGCAGAGTAATATATTCCCTCCCCCTCTTTTTTTTAAAACATGGGATGGCAGGATGAGCGAAGGTTTGGGGGGGGGGTGTCACGTGATAGGGAAATGCTAACTTTCTTACATACTGCTAGGACGTCGGACCTAAATTTTCAATATCTGCCCTCTCTTGCTGTGAATCAAATATTTGAAATTCTGAACTTTCAGAAAGTTTAACTGATTTGCAAGTACAAATGTTTGTGTCCCCGAATCAGACTGATCACCATCTGATATCTGTCATTGCACTGGCAAATAATATTTCTGAGTATTATGTAAACCTGAGTGCCGTGGATTGCAGGAGCAAAATTAGAGGCTGGATTGTCCTCCTGTTGAAGATATGGTCTGATCTCAGAATAGAAGAAAACTCTAAGTGCTTCCAATTGATCCAAGTAAATGAGCTGTTGAACCCTGGCATCTCCTATGCTTGGCCTAATGCAACTGTTAGAAGTCAATGGTCTGTTGTGTGGTTTTCCCCCCACAGCAATTAGTAACAAATGGATCTTTAAAAGATGGAGTAAAATGAGTTCTGGAAGTGTATTGTGCATTACAGACTATTCACGAGGCACCGGATATTTATCCATTTTACATAGTGTCATAACACTTTCCAGGGATAACATAAGATAGTCACTACCTGGAGATTTTTACAATGGAGTTTACACAGGTGAAGGCTCAGATTGTGGAGGGAGTGAGGGGGTGACAAAGGAAAGGGGAGGCTCATAAAAGAGCATGTACTAACCACCACCTCGCTGAGTGTCAGAGATGTGCTGCCTTTTGAAAGAAGCAAGCAGTATGGTTTTGTGGTTAAGACACTGAACTGGGATTTGGCGGCTCCAGGTTCAGTTGTAGCTCTGCCACAGACTTCCTGCGTGACCTTGGGCAAATCACTCAATCTTTCTGTGCCTCGGTTCTCCATCTGTGAAATGGGGATAATATGTGCAGTGCCTTGCACAGTAAGGCCCTGATCTCATTTAGGGTTCATGAATGCGACTGTAATACAAATAATTTCTCCTTGGAATAAGTGGGCTAGTGGTGCATGGCATGGCATATTATACTTACAGACACTGAGGAGTGTGGGAAATACCACCCATCGAGGCCATGCTCTCTGTGGCACGTAATAACTGAGTTTCCTAAGGGCTTTAGTCTAATTCTGGTTGCTGAGCTTGGTGCGTGGGTGCTGGGTGGTGTTTGGTGGCCTGTGAGATAGTGGAGGTGATCTGGTGGCCCCTTCTGGCCTTAAACTCTAGGACACAGTCGATGTACATGGTCTCCCATTCGGTCAACGGTGCTCTGGCACCCTCCCCAGCAGTGGCAGCATGGCTGAACGAGGCCAGGCTCCCTCTCACTCTGATGCCCAGGCCCCCTCAGGGGCAGCTCCTGCTCACTTGTGCTGTCCCGAGAAGGGAACATTTTTGACACAGGGCAGCTGTTCCCCTGACTCCTCCTCCCTCCTGCTGCTCATGGCTTCTTCAGCCACAAGGAGCTAAAGCGGTCACGTAAGAGAATGTGACTCTCCCTAATATGGCCAAGCGGGAAACTTAAGGCAATGACCTCCCCACCAGTGTGGCCATGGGCCAGGCCCTGTGTGGCGCAGCATTCTGGCTGCTCATTCACACACAGCAACTGGGGAGGAGGCGGAGAGTTGCCAGAAATGGGTGGAGCCTCATCTCTGCCTCATCTCTCCCTGTCATCAACCATTGGACGGAGTGGGCACAAACTGAGCAGTAAGCCATCCCCTTTGTACTCAGTGATTAGACGGTGTGTGACCCTCCGAGTTACTGTTCCTCCTGGAGCAGTGCTGCTCCCCCATCGCTTCTTGCTCAGGGCTGGGCCTACGGACCCAGTCTAGTCCCTAGTGGCTCATGGCAGCTGTGTAGTCGGAAGAAGATTTATTTAATTTTAAGAGGAAATATGGTGTGCATTCATGGCACAGATGGGGACATCGGTACGTGTGGCTTTATGGGTAGGAAGTAAACAGGAGCATAATGAAACATGACTTTTGACAATAAACTTTTCAATTTCAGAGGGGCCAGGTTCAATAAAATTATTTCCCAGATGGCGTTTTTATTGAATCTGGCCCATCAAGTTCCCATTGCGGGGTTTCCAGCTGCAGTGTACACACATCTACCTATAGTAAAATACAGTATCCCTGCAAAATTACAGCACAGGCAAAACCAATTGACAGTATAAAACAGTGAAAGCAAAAAGGGAGCCTGGACAAAGAAGTATTGCTTGAACAAAAAGAAAACAATGCTTACAAGTTTGCCATGAAACCCAGGGGGAAATATCCATTGTTGACAGCCTCTGTTCTTCCCGTCTGCCATGTGACATGTAGAGCTTCCCCCAAAAGTGCTGTTTGTGTATTTCCTGCTGCTGCCCCCAGACCAGCTGTGCTTTTGTTAGCTTCTATCAATTCAAAGTGTTAGCGATCGATGACCCTCCCACAGCAAGAGACAAAGCAATAGGCAATGTCAGGACAAGCCCCAGGTTTTGTGGAGCCTTCTGTAAAGTCAGACATGCAGAGCCCTTTCCAGCCGTCTTTTCACCTGTAGCCGGGAGCCCACATCCATATCCTCCCCCAGGCTTCTGAGGAAGCCCAGAAGACTGCTGGATGTGACAAACAGACATGGGAACTGGCCTGCAGTGTTGTTAGGCTGTGGCATTGGACCACGGCTGGAAAAGGAATTTAAAGAGGCTGCACAAATTCAGGGGTAGCCTAGACTGACTCGCCCACTGAAGAGAAGATGTCAAAACAGGAGAGGAGAGAGCGTAGAGGAAAAGGAAAGTTACTGCTCCCTCCTGAGTAGTAACAACTGTGGTTGTGGCAAATTCTTTATGAAGAGATGGATAGTTTTGTAGCTCCCAAGGCCAGAAGCAGGGCCGGCTCCAGGCACCAGCTTGCTCAGCTTGGGGCGGCAGATTGTTCGAGGCAGCATTCGACGTGGTTTTTTTTTTTTTTTTGTTCCGCTCCGGCCGCCCTGTAGGGGGCGGTGGCGCGGAGGACCGGAGCACCCTGCAGGGCAGTCCTCTTCCTTCCCTCCCCGCCGACCGGAGCGGAGCCCTAGTGGCAGGAGGCGGCGCAGCGGAATGGGCCGCGTGGCAGCGCCCCCGCTGTAGCCCTGTAACCCCGTCTCTCTCTCTCTCCCACCCGCTCCCTCTCCTTCCCCCCCCACCCCCAGCCAGTCCCCCTGCACCTGCGCTCCGGCCGCGCCGCAGGTTTTTTTTTTTTTTTTTTGCTTGGGGTGGCCAAAAAGCCAGAGCCGGCCCTGGCCAGAAGGAACCATTGTGATCATCTAGTCAGACCTCCTGTAGAACACAGGCCATAGAACTTCCCCAAAATGATTCCTAGAGTCGATCCTTTAGAAAAACATCCAATTGTGATTTAAAAATGGTCAGTGACCTTGGTAAAGTGTTCCAATGGTTAATTACGCTCCCTGTTAAAAATGTACACCTTATTTCCAGTCTGAATATGTCTCGCTTGAACTTCCAGCCATTGGATTGTGTTAGATCTTTTGTCTGTTGGACTGAAGAGCCCATTATTAAGTATTTCCTCCCCTGTAGATACTTATAGGCTGTCATCAAGTCGCCCCTGGATTAAAAGGGGCTCCTTGAGTTTAAATGGCATAGGTGTGTACTATCTTATAAAGCTTTAGCAAAACAGAAGTACCTTCAATGTGTACATTTCTTTGAACCCCGGGCCCCAAATACAGAAATGGAAATGGAGGAGATACTTCTGTGTATTTATAGCAGGGCTATCTCTTCCTGCACGCCTTTAGCTCCCTCTTTCTTTATTATGGTCTATTCATCTTTGGGGCCCCCTACATAGCTGCAAAATAGTTGCATTTGCAACTCCATTAATTAGGCCAGAAAGCTCTCAGCTCTGGTATTTCCCATTCTCCTTAAATAGATTGTTTTCTGACTTTGCCTTTACAAATGAAAGCAGAATGATTAATACCAATTTTCATTGCGATTCTGTACGGAATTCAATTCGTTCCAAGTGCAGAATGACTCCTGTTTACAAAGGAAATGTTTGAGCTTCATTTACTATCAAGGCCTATTATTCGCGTTACGGTAGCAACATTTATAGTTTCGAGATAAATATTTAACAAGCTAAAACACAGCGAATCTCAGCTTTTACCTGCTTAGGTTTTTAACCACCTGACATTTAAAAAGTGATTGAATAAATGTTGTATTACGCCTTTCTATTACTGTGGTTCATTATTCAGAACATAGTGGCAGCTGGAGGCCACTATCAGGGCTCCATTAGACGAGGTGCTTTAACGAGAAAGACTGTTCCTGCCCCAAAACATTTATAATATTGCATCAAGAGATAGGAGGGGGGTAAGAGAACTGCAGGGGGGATGGCAGGGTAATGGCGGCATATGCTAATGTTGTACAGTAAACAGTAGTTGTTCATCACTAGCCTATCTGCAGTCAGCTGGCGGGGTTCTGTAGGTATTGTAGCAGAGGGAACTTTCTAAAGACTCTGCCCAAAAGGAAGTGAATGGATAATATTGTTTTAAAATTATCTTCTTATCTACGGCATTTATATGGTCCCATAAGCTTAGTGTCTGAACGTCCCATAATCTTTCTAATCTGTGTTTATTCGACATTGGTGAGGCCTCATCTGGAATACTGAGTCCAGTTTTGGGCCCCACACTACAAGAAGGATGTGGAAAAATTGGAAAGAGTCCAGCGGAGGGCAACAAAAATGATTAGGGGGCTGGAGCACATGACTTATGAGGAGAGGCTGAGGGAACTGGGATTGTTTAGTCTCCAGAAGAGAAGAATGAGGGGGGATTTGATAGCAGCCTTCAACTACCTGAAGGGGGGTTCCAAAGAGGATGGAGCTCGGCTGTTCTCAGTGGTGGCAGATGACAGAACAAGGAGTAATGGTCTCAAGTTGCAGTGGGGGAGGTCCAGGTTGGATATCAGGAAAAACTATTTCACTAGGAGGGTGGTGAAACACTGGAATGCGTTACCTAGGGAAGTGGTGGAGTCTCCTTCCTTGGAGGTTTTTAAGGCCCAGCTTGACAAAGCCCTGGCTGGGATGATTTAGCTGGGAATTGGTCCTGCTTTGAGCAGGGGGTTGGACTAGATGACCTCTTGAGGTCCCTTCCAACTCTGATATTCTATGATTCTATGATTCTATGATAATGTATTTATCTTCACAGCAACCCTGTAAGGCTGGGAAATGTCATTATCCCCCTTTTACAGATGGGGAGCCAAGACAGAGGAGCCAAGGGCCAGATTTTTAAATGTAGATGTAGGTAGATGTTTAGTGGGATTTTCAAAAGTGCCTAGGCATCTAACTCCCACTGATTTCAAGCTTTCTGAATAGGGCCTGTCTGTCCTTTGTGTCTTGTACCGGCAGGGCCAAGGGCACTGCTGGCATGTAACAAGTACTGAATAATGCTGTGGGGAAAGGGAAGAACCTAGTGTCTGCTAGCCGTGGGATACCTGTGAATGAGTGTTACGGGTGCCCCTCTGTGCACAGTCCACCGAAGATAGGAGCCTGCTACAAGCCCAGCTAGGGAGCCCTGGCTCTTCAGTGCAAACTAATGCAGCTCGTGGTTTTCATTCTGGAGGCCCCTTGTTCAGTCCCTGTTGTGGTGGCCAAGATGGTGGCCCTCACACTGGCATGAAGAGAATGTCTCATCCCCCTTCATTGTTGGGACTCCATTCTAACAGTGGTCATTGCAAATTTACTGGAAGGCCACCTGCTATAGCTGGGGGGGTTTATGTTTTGATTTGGCTTTAAACTCTTTCTCTGGATTTTAATGATCATTGCCCCTTCTAAATTTTCCTTTCAGCTCCCACCCATCGCTGACTGAAATCCCACTAGGATTTAAGTAGAAATGTGTTGTATAGATGCTGTCATGTGGGGAGTCAGGCCTTACTTATTATTTCTATTGGGATAGCGCCTAAAGACTACAATCAGGGCTCCGTTGTATTGTGCAAATGAACAATACAAAGTCTCCGCCCCAGAGAGCTCTCACTTTAAGAGTGGTAAGCCTTCACACTTGGTTTGTTGGGAGGCTAGACCCATTATGCTGGGCCCAGGGCAAATTCATAACATGGGCCCCCATCCCACACAGATAGAACATAAGAACAGCCCTGCTGGGTCAGACCAATGGTCCATCCAGCCCAGTATCCTGTCTTCCAACAGCGGCCAATGCCAGGTGCGCCAGAGGGAATGAACAGAACAGGTGATCATCAAGTGATCCATCCCCTGTCGCCCATTCCCAGCTTCTGGCAAACAGAGGCTAGGGACACCCAGAGCATGGGGTTGTGTCCCTGACCATGTTGGCTAATAGCCATTGATGGACCTGTCCTCCATGAAAACCTACTCCGATTATATAAATAACATTGAATCAAACTCAAATGGCTACAATTTGGCCAGAATTTTTTTTCTTATGGGATGGGCTTGTGGCTTTCTGGCTAACTGCCCCCTTTGGACCAGGCCCTGATAGTGTACCCATTCCTCCCCCACTTCTACTTGGAGCCTGTGGCTAGACAGTCTTATCCCTCTCCGTCCTGTAGGCCTGGTTCTACATGAGTTGGGCTGACTCCATGGATGGGGGGCCCCACATGTCACACACATCACTTCAGGGGAACGTGACGGGTCAGGTTCCTGTCAATCATTTGGAGAGACTGAAGTGGCTACGTCGTTCCCCACAGGGATCTCCAAAATGGAACTGGAGTCTACTCCTGTCTCCATGGTGACGAGGGCGGGAAACGAGCGGAAGTTCACAGGCCCTCTGCAGTCCCCTGCCCCAGCCATGCCTAGGTGCCATAGCTCATTTTGTTTTTATTAGATTGGGGCCCCAGTGCCCACCCTCCTCTTTCCTCCCATAGGAGTGACACATCTGCCCTAGAACGGCATAGCATGGCTTCAGTGGAGAAAGGAGAGGGGAGAGCAAGATTCATAGAGGGCTGCTGGGGGAATGGGTCATGATCCCCATCTGCCATCGCACCCCTAAGTCTCCTACAGTGCAGTGTTAGTCAGTCCATCCATCCGTCCAGTAGGTCTGACATATCTGACTGCAAGGAGTTACCTGCTCTTACTGCCACGTCACAAAGACCTAGGATTGGGCCCTACATATCTTCCCGCCATTAAGCACAAAGTATTACTTATGTGGGAAAAGGCCAGCATATCCAACTGTCTAGCAGCCAGTCTCTCCCATTGTCACTGACCTCGTACTTCTGCGCTGTTCCTCTCCACTTGCTGTTCCTCTCGTGTTGAGTGCTTCCTTCCCGTACAATCTCTAGTGCCCGTACAAACGCTGTGGCCTGGCTTTGTTCTGGGTCACCCCCAGCACATCATCTTGCGCCAGCAAAAAGCTTTTTCCATTCCAAATGCTCAGGAACAGGCCAGGTAACCTGGCAACAGCTGGCAAAAATATACATGTATATTAAGGAAACCTGAAGACAGAGGAGGATAATGGTTTGGCTGTGATTGTGCCATGAAGTGGAGTGGTTGGTGGGGTGAAGGTGTACAGCTGTTGTTGACAGCACTTGTTAGGGTCTTGTGCCATGGATGGGGTTACAGTATGCTCTAGTTTTCTGTTTCCTGTCTCTCCGTCTTTAATACAGCAGTTCTTTCATTCTCAAATTTACTGTTCCTGTTGCTGCTCACATCTGTCCCTTCAGTGCTTCAGGACAGGCTCTGCTTTACATGACGTGTGTGTGCTATGCTTGTATTCCTCCTTCGTCACTGACCCATCGTTTATTTCATTGTTAATATGAACATGACCTAATCTAGACAGCCAAATTCCACTCTCATTGACACTAGTGTAGATATGGAGTAATTCCATTAAAATGACTGGAATGACTCCAGATTTATACTGGTGCGAGTCAGAACAAAATTTGGCCCAGTGTATGATTTAAAAAAAAAATTTATAGAAGTTACAAAAATAGAATCAAGTGCCTGACCCATGTCCATGTCAAGTTTTGTTTTTGCAAAGCATCTTAAATGGACAACTGCAAAACCAATGCCAGCTTTGTCCTCCTGTTTTTAAAACAGAGATAGAGCAAAAAAGAAGAACAATAGCGCTACCACCTCCACCATACAATATGCACGCGTCTTTGGGAATTAAGATGAAGTTGAACCTGGATTTGAACCACCTTAATTTTTGCCCAGGCCTAGTTGGACGGTTGAATTTATTCTGTAACTTGCTTTGCTTTCCTTTGACTTTAGTACTGATTTATTGCATCTGCTCATCTGTCTAAGATTACAATGATTCCAAAAACTAATGAATAGTGTTAGTCTTTTATTCAAAGTCATATGTGGCCTCATTAAAATCTAATGAAGGATAATGTGATAACATATTTTGCATGTTGTGTCAATATATCTACATGAACCATGTGTCTGCCTTTGTGTCACTCCTTCGAAATCCCTATACTGGCTCCTTATAACATTTTGCAGTGATTTTACTTGCATTTAAAGATTTCAAATGGTCCATTGTACTTGGTCAATCTTCACTCTTTCTCCATATGTTCCTAGTCTAAACTAAGGTCTAAATTGCCTGGTTGTAATTTTTGGCACTGAGAGCAAGAGCAGTTTATAATTATGCCTCTTAATTATGGAATTCACTTCCTATTACTATTCAGAATAACCAGTCTGTTTGTATTAAAACCCAGCTCGAAGTAGTAATTGTTCTTGACCACTCTGCATTATTGATAATGTGAGGGAGTTACTTGGGCAGCGACCTCTGACTCAGTCAAGAAAACTGCTGTATAGATACATTTGTTCTTGTCACTAATGTAAAATTAAAATGTCATTTGTTTTTGACAGCTTTTTGCAATCTTTGCATTTGCAACATGCGGTGGTTATTCTGGAGGCCTGCGGCTCAGCGTGGACTGTGCAAACAAGTCAGAGAGCGACCTCAGCATTGACATAGCCTTTGCCTATCCTTTCAGGTAATCCATTTTGGTTCTTGACCATTCATATTCAGAGATGCAGCTTACCTGGGGCCTGATCTGAATCCCACCCTCGACAGTGGGAAGACTCTCATTGAGACTTTCAAGTTGCAGTGGGGGAGGTCGAGGTTGGATGTTAGTGAAACACTATTTCACTAGGAGGGAGGTGAAGCACTGGAATGGGTTACCTAGGGAGGTGGTGGAATCACCATCCTTAGAGGTTTTTAAGGCCCGGCTTGACAAAGCTCTGATTGGGATGATTTAGTTGGGGATTGGTCCTGCTTTGAGCAGGGGATTGGACTAGGTGACCTCCTGAGGTCTCTTCCAACCCTAATATTCTCTGATTCCATGATTACAATGGGCTTTGGATCGGGCACCTCTTTCAGAAAGTTTTGGACAATAAGGGTAGCATTTTCAGAAGCACTTAAGTGACTGAACTTAAGAGCCTTAAGACTCACTGAAAAATCAATGGGGCTTAAGCTCCAAAGGGCCACATTTTCAAAGGTATTTAGGTGCCTAAATGCAATTTTCAAAAGCACTTAAACAGGTTATTCTAATGGAAGTTAGGTGCTTGGGTACTTCTGACAACCCCATTAGGCATCTAATGCATCTTTAGGCATTTAAAATCTGGCCCTAAATCCCTTTTGAAAATGTGATTTAGGCTCCCTAATCACTTTTATATTTAGGGCAAGATTTTAAAAAATATCTGAGGAAGAAGGTGGGTGAGAGAATCTTTTTATTGGACCAGAAGAGACAGAGGCAAGCTTTTGAGCTACACTGAGCTGAAGAAGACCTTTGTGTAGCTTGAAAGCTTGAAAGCCTTTGCCACCAACAGAAATTGGTCCAATAAAATATCTCACCCACATTCTTTCTCTTATATCCTGGGACCAACACAGCTACAATAACACTGCAAACTCTAATCAGAATAAAGACATAGTGGGGCAAAAAAAAGTTTAAAATTGAAAAAATGCACTTGCTGCTAAGGATTCTAATTCTATACAACTTTGAGTGAAAATGACACCCCCAACATCACTTTTAAAATATGAATGAGGTCCACTCTAGAAACCTGTACTGCATTTCTGTACAACTATACTCTTCAAGAAATCTTGAGATGACAAAAGAACAATGAAGAATGTGTAGCCCAGTCTCAAATTAAGTACACCATGACCCTATCTGGAATTGTTATATTGCTTCTAGAAATCATATGCTGTTTTGCTTATGATTTCATTATGCATAGACCAGAAAGAATGTGTTTGCCTTTACAGCACTAACTGAAATATAACATCTTCCAAACTATGTACACTGCTGGTGATTTCTTGAATTGCTGTTAATTTATGGTATATTTATATTACTCTAAAGAATCATATTTCCTTTATACAAATGGTTTTTTTATTTTACTATTCTGCACAGCCTTTAACATCTCTTTAGTATGCATGAGATGGACTTTGCAAATTGAGTTATGTGAATTTATAATGTGATTCGCTTTCAAATAGGTCATTTCACCAGCATTTATTATAGAAGTATCTGTAGTAAAGAGCTTTTAATTTAAATTATTATAAAACATTATTTTATTTTAAAAGTTGTTAACACTAAATGGTCATTAAGTATCAATTGGCACTATACAAGGAATGCAGAGTATTGCTTTGGGAAGAAAACAACCAGGTATACGGTATTATTGTTCATTAGGAAATGGCAACTAATTTGCAAATAACTACTGAGTAATTTCTAACAAATATGAAGGACAACTTGTCTATAGGATGCCGCTGAAGCAAGGAAATCTAACAGAATTACTTAAATTATAGGACTTACAAGTGTATAGTTCCACATCAGAAGGGAGATATTATTTATCAAAGGAGAATCTTAGGACAGATACTGAAGATGCTCAAAGTGTTTTTGCAAATAAGACTCTTGTGTGCAAAGATCAAGTATTTGCATGCATAAATTAGGTACTCAGAAACGTACGCACACAGTTTCATCTACTAACTTTGAAAATCTGTCCCTGTGCTTCCACTGGAAGTCAGTTATCTTTCACTTAACTAGTTTTCCTGTTATGCCTGTTATTCACAAGTGTTTCCTTTCTCCTTTCTCTTTAATGCTCATGTCAAGTGATGAGATAAGGTGCCTTTGTACAGGCTGGCTAATGCAACTCTTGAAGCAATGGCAAGCAATCTGCTGTCTGAGCTCTCACTTATTTTCAAGGCTCTTTCTTCCATTCTCTGGCAAACCTGATTCTGCAGTTTGATCTACACAGGCAGAACTCTGACCACTAACTTCTGTGGGACTCAGTAGGGGTCCACCCATCTTATTTCGGGATCCCTAACCTGCACCCCCAAGAACGTGAGCTTTGTGCAAGCAGAGTGAATTTCCCACTGTTCGTAAGTCTATATTCACACAGCAGTTTTTATCAAGCTGCTTTCTGATTTCTGATCATTGGCTGAAAACTGAAGGAGGTGTGGGTGAAAATCAGAAATCAGAGAAGCCGCGCGGATTCTGGCTATGCTTGTGGTTGTCATGGCTGTCAACTGTAGCACTGGTGCATTTGAATAGGGGAGAGCTGTCTTTTTAAAAATCTGCCTTGCAACTTAACTCGAAGCGATAGAAACATGCAGAGGGTTTAGCAGATGCTTTCCTTCCTATTGCTATGGGCACTGCAGGATTTCTCACTCTTTTTCTCGGACGTTACAGCAACCAGGCTTAGACTGTTGAGTTTTTAATGGGTAAATGTGAACAGCTTTAAACAAACTTTAAAAACTGAGACTCCTTGCCCAAGAAAGGCAAGCAGGGTTTGGCTTTGCAAGCGTCTGCTGGCCAGCTTCTCACTGGAAAAGAGGAGATTTCAACGTAAGCAGCATAACAAGTTTTGTAAATGTATTAAAGTGGTTTGGAAATGTTATCCTCTTATCAACTTCAAAATGCCCAATTGATTGAGGGACTTGTCTGATTTTCAGAAGTGATTTAGGCACTAAGGGTGCTGCGCTCAGCGTGATAACACCTAGCTGACTTAGGAGCCTAAATCTCATGTTGTCAGGGATTTAGGCCCCTAGGATCCAAAATCCCCCTGTCAGTTTATGGGATTTAGAATACGTGCCTAAATGACTTTTGAAAATGAGACTCTCCTAAATCAACTGGTGTTGCAATGTTTAGTGCAGCAAGGGCTAAATACCCTTAAAAATCTGTGTCTTTGCAGCCTAAATATGCAGATAGACGCCTAGTGGGATGTTCAAAACCCCCTATGAGGTGCCTCGCTACATCCTTAGAGGCCAAAATACCTCTTTAAAGTCTGGCCCTTAGGCCCTTTGGATGAGATTTTGGCTCTTAAGCCACTTAGATGCTTTTGAAACTTTTTCCCAACATGCTCACACTAGAGCAGGTTCAGAAGATTTTCAGAGAAGCAAAAGAGAGTTGGGGGTACCCAAATGCACTGGAAGTTATGGATCTAACTCCCCTTTCTGCCTCTGAACCACTCCCCTCCAGTGAGTAGGAAGTTTAGGAGTAAGTATGGAACCCAGGCTTGTCGTCTGGGGATTAGCTCCATTCAGGTCTGACGCTCCCCTTCTGATGGTTGGTCACGCCACGTTCCTCCTGGCTCTCCAGGACTCGCAGTGCTTCCTCTTCATGACTCAACCCTCCAACCAGGTCACTGTAGTCCTCCCCTTCCATGGTTTCAAAGTCCTACTGGCTCAGCTGTCCACATGCCAATCCAAACAGTCTTCTGCTTCTGTGCCACTTTCCCAGCAGCTGGTAGGGGAATCCGGGCCAACCCGCTACTCCGGGTGCCAGCCCAGGGACCCGATGTCCAGCAACTACAGTCTGCTTGTTCCCAGACCCTGTCACTATTTCCCTAGACTCTTTCCGACTCCCTTCTCTATCTTCTGCCCCCAGTTCACAGGCCAAACTCCCTCCTCCCATGGAGTAACTGAAGAGTACTTCCCCTCTTTGACTCCTTGCGAGACTCTGTAGCTGTTAAGAGCTATGCAATGAATTGGGGATCCTATCAACACACAGTTGATTTCTGTTTGCCATGTTACATATTACAATAAACTAATTTGTTGGAGTCTAATTTTCAAACCAGGAAATGAAATATAGAAACTACATTAACAGTGCATCTACTTCTCACCTGAATTACCCCCAGAGGTTCACATCTGTGCATTTCAAGAGATTTAAAAACTCATTTCTGAAAAATAATTTGCATACAATGCCATGCTACACAAGGTACAATAGTACTGTATAGGTATAACTAACACTAGGTACACTTTTCAGTACAGATTCTTATCATTTTGACATCCCTACCAGGACCTCTTCCCTGGTATTTACAAATCACCTGCTCAGAATTATTTCTACTAGTCTAAGCAGCTGATTATCATTCCAGTTTTGATTTATCTAATTATCCTGGTGCCTGGAAACACTAGTTCTCTGCAGCTAAGAACCTGCTAAGGTTGCCATTTTGTAATGCATTTTGCTATTCATCAGGGTCACTTTGAAATCTGGTGTTTGAATAAAAAGCCCTGACAGGCAGATATTTACTACTGATGTTCTTGGTTTTAGAGTGCATTTGATCTATGTACAGATGAAGCCCCTTCAAAGTTGCTACACCCATTGTCACCCACATAAGAGATTTCTGAATTACTGCCTTTGTGCTGAACACTGTTACTTCATAACTGTCCACATAAAATGTATTTAACGTGTTTTTCTTGTAAGTGGCAAAGTCGCATTGAAATGATCAGGCTTTCTCAGCTGTTGATTTCAATAAAACTTTTCTCATAGCAAAAATGCTATGCAATAATGTGTATTGCACTAAAATGGCATTATCTCAGCCAATCAGAGTACAGGGATGCTAGGGGTTAATAACCCATAACCGTATGATTATCTCTCACTTATGCAAATCCCAGCACTGTGGCTGATGGGGAACTGATCTGAATAATAACTGGTTATATCTCAATAAACATATAATATGCAAATCTCAGTGCTCTGGCTTGCTAAAGGTCATTAGCCAATCAGCATGCAGAAATGTGCATAATAATTGCATAGCTGTTTCATGCAAAATGATTGGCTATTGAACCAAAACTCCACATTCCTGTGTGCACAACAAATATGGCTGCCTCTCCTTCCTTCCTGCCCTGTTATGACACCCACCTCTGCTCCTCTCAGGAGCCCACCCTCACCCCATCTGCTGCTCTTCTGAGGGAGCTGCTGCTCCGTGGGCTAAGTCCTTTTTAATTTAAATCCTGTTTATTTGAAAAGCTCTCTCCAGCCCCCAGTATTAGCTGCTCTGACAGAGGAAGAATCTTTTACCCTTCTCTAGTCAGTGTTTTTAAAATAAAACTTTGAAATAGGAAAAAAACCACTCTTTATCAGGAGGCACAAAGGAAAAGCAGGAGAGGAGTATAATGTGTTATGTAATGAAATCTATTGCAAATCATCCTTGTGGGAGTAGGCGATGCTCCTCCCTAAGGAGGAGGGAGGATACCTTAAAGGTACTGCCTGTTAGCCCTTGAGTCAGATCCTGGATTTATAACCCTCTTTGTTTTCCTCTATCGGACTGCAGTAGCCCATCCCTTGTAATCCAGCGACACCCTTGAGTTAAGTAGTGATAGAAATTTATTTTAGCACCTGCTGGTTGCACTATGGATTCGATCCTGCAAGGTATTGAAAATATTGGTCCAGCAGAGCACATGCTTAAATTTCAACATGAGTCGTCTTAGCATATGCGCAACATACCTTACGTGGCACGTGATCAGGATTCATCACCGGATTTAGTCCGCTGATCGGATCGTTCGCGTCCCTGGGCTGAGCCGGGTCCTGACGGGGAGTGCGACGTGAACGCTGATCCATGTAGCCCCACTGAAGTCAAGGTTAAAGCTCAGCACATGCATAAGTGCTTGCAGGGTTGGGCCAGACTTACTAGAGAGATGGAGATGTTGATTGTCACCCGGCTGTTGTGGAAGGCCCAGGAAGCAGATGAAAGGGGGAATATGATGTTTTTTCCATTACCGTTTCTGTGCATCACAGCAGTGAACAAAACAAGCATTAATGTTTGTCCTCACCACTTCAGTATCTTTTCAGTGAACTATTCAGTGCCTCTCCAAATAATCCTGTGTCCATTTATGAAGTCAAAGAACAGACAGCTCTGTCTGACTGGACTTTTTCATTCATTCTCTCTGAGTATCTCATTTGAATAAAAAATTCCCTGCTGAGCACCCTTTAAAGTTTGCTTGTTTGCTTGCTTAAAGTTAAAGCTTGTCGGCACATAAAGGCTGGACTAGTATTTCTATTGAACCCAGGCCTGATTGCCAGATCAGAAACCACAGATTATCATTAGGGAAACCGTGGCTAAACCAATGCATTTTTAAACAATCTTCTTTTCAAAAATCCTGTTTCTGTCCCCGAATGAACCTTTTTTTTTTTTTTAGGTTTCTCTTCTTCCAAATCAAATCCCTTTTATAAAAGTTTTTTTCTTACCTTTTCAGAATTTATTTTCAGTATTCACCAGAAAGCATTGTTTTGTCCCAACTCTGACATTTTTATTGATGCTTTTGAATTTGACAGATTATTAGGGGATCATTTGCTCTGCTAATCTGTGGGCATCTAGAAGACCGGCATAAAGGCCTTGTTGATTTTGACCTATTAAATTATTATTTTTAAAATTAAGAGGTGTCTCTCTTTGCAGAGAATTATTTCTGAGTGTATGATCATGGCCACCGAGAGAATAGTTGCAGAAATGTCACTTCAGAAGCATGTTTGCAGTGGTGTTGTACCTGTGTTGGTCCCAGGATATGAGAAGAACAAGGAGGATGAGGTAATATCTTTTATTGGACCAACTTCTGCTGGTCTCTTCGAAGAACTCTGTGAAGCTCAAAAGTGTGTCTCTCTCACCAACAGAAGTTGGTCCAATAAAAGATATTACCTCACCCACCTTGTCTGTCTCAATTTAGAACCATGACAAATGAATGAAACAAGTGCAAAACCTTTATACAGATACTGCGGGGCTGTCAGGTGATGTGAGGTCACACCTGATAACTCCCAGCTCTGTGAGAAAAGTCTAGGAAGAACATGTAGAACCGTATTTATTATTTGTATTATTGGAGCCCCTAGGAGTCAGAATCATGGACCACGGTGCTAGGCGCAGTACAATCACAACAAAGAGACTCTCCGTGCCCCCAAAGAGCTTACAACCCATGGGGTAGCTTGCACATTCTGTTAATTAGGATGTTATGTCTTTAAGGGAGTGAAGTTATCCAGTGAACAGAAGTAGCCCGGGCGGGAGAATATGAAGGAATAAATTGTTCTCATTATTTCAGCTTCTTGCCTAGGACCTGCTCATTACACTCAGCATCTTCCAATCATAGTTCGCTTTTGAGGGCACGTGGAGTGGGATGGGACAGCAGCACTCTTCAGTGGTATAGCAAATAGCGTGGGCACATGGTACACTAACCATATCACAGATGTTCCCTCATTTTTCAGACTATTCCTAATTTCGACTGGGGATGGTTCTGGGCCAAATTTCAGTGCAACCAATGTCTGATTTATCTTCAGTCTACTTTTTTTTCTTCTTCACATTCCAGCCCCAATTATATAACCGGGATGAGAGTCAGACATTACAATGCCAGTCTAGGAAGCCAGTTGGAGATCTTGCATTTCTGTCAGTTTGCCAGTCAACCAGGTGTAATGCGAATGGGATGTTAGTGTAGAATACAGGTCCCATTGGTGTCACACTCTCTGGAACCTTTCCTTTGAATCACAGTGAGTTTACACTTTGAGCTCCCAGGTTTGTTTTCTGCCCCTTTAACAAGATCTTGCATTGTGGGAAGCTGGCCAACCCTGTAACTACAGTATCTAACTAGCTGTTGACTAAACAATTCTCTCTTATTTTATATAGCATTTTTCACACAAAGGGTGCCCTAAAATGTCCTATGGAATTAAGTGCAAAGTATAAATGACAGACGACAATGATATTAACGCACTGGGACCGGTCCTTGGGTCTGGCCCAGCTCTGCTCAGCATGTTCCCAGAGCAGACGTGCAAATGTGGCTGTGTCTCACCTTTTCACTCCCCCACTTCTAGGACTGACTGGGATTTGCTTTGCTCAACACCGGCCATTCCACACTGGGGAATCCTAAAGTGTCTGCTTAAGGCAGTTTGGTGGCATTGCTGAAGTAGCAGAAAGGACCAGCCATAGCATGGGCCAGGACCTGGCCCATTGCCCAGTGAATAAATTAAAGCAGTGGAGGAAAGTGAGGGTGGAGTCAGTGAAGATTTAATAGTGTTTGAAGATGTTCCTCTTGCTGATGAGAAGCAGTTCTGCCTTTGAGGCATTTAGCTGAAGGTATTTGAGAGGAAGCCACAGGTTTGGTTGGCCAGGATGAACCGTTTGGGTGAATGTGGACGGTTATTGAAGAGGTTAAAGTATATCCTGACGTATAGCTTGAGCCTCCTCAACATTAAAGTGGTAGTTAGGGCTGAGGGCAGAAATCAGATGACTCCGATGAAAAGGCTGAGGAAACCAAACGCTGCACCCACCATGACTCCAAAGAGGGGAGTGGTATGTAGTGGTAACTGGAGCGGTGAGAAATAGCTGTTTCTTAAACCACTTGGCTGAGCAGTGAAGATTTGGGGATTAGGATGGGGGGCAGGGAGAGGGGAAGGGATGGATAGTGGCAGAGTTTAGCGAACGAGGCAGTGTAAAGGAACTGTTAGCCGTAATGGTGATATCATGGGTAGAGATGAGGCTGATGACACTTCATACGTAGAGTTGGGTGAAAATTTTTGGCAAATAGTCAATTCATCAAAAAACGCATTTTGGGGGGTACACTGAAACTGTCTGTGCATTTGGGCTGAATTTGGCAAATAATTTCAGCAGGAAAAAGAATTTGGAAATGTCTAGACATTTCATTCTGATATTTTGAAAACAAACTATAGCAGCGTTTCACTTTGAAAAAAATTTTTAACAAAATGTTGTTGTTTTTTTCAGAAAATTCAATTATTTGCTTAGATCTATTAATAAGCAAAAGAGGAAGTTGATTTTTTTTTTAAGTGACTAAATTCTACCAGCAAGAAGCATGCAGGATAATGGTGAAAGAAGAAGAGGGGTTAGGGTAATATTTCCCCCTATATCTCTCTAAAATAGATCTTCCATTTATTAGTAAAATACTTTAGAATCATAGAATCAAAGAATATCAGAGTTGGGAGGGACCTCAGGAGGTCATCTAGTCCAACACCCTGCTCAAAGCAGGACCAATTCCCAACTAAATCATCCCAGCCAGGGCTTTGTCAAGCCTGACCTTAAAAACCTCTAAGGAAGGAGATTCCACCACCTCCCTAGGTAACCCTTCCAGTGCTTCACCACCCTCCTAGTGAAAAAGTGTTTCCTAATATCCAACCTAAACCTCTCCCACTGCAACTTGAGACCATTACTCCTTGTTCTGTCATCTGCCACCACTTAGAACAGCCGAGCTCCATCCTCTTTGGAACCCCATTTCAGGTAGTTGAAAGCAACTATCAAATCCCCCCTCATTCTTCTCTTCTGCAGACTAAACAATCCCAGTTCCCTCTGCCTCTCCTCATAAGTCATGTGCTCCAGCCCCCTAATCATTTTTGTTGCCCTTCACTGGACTCTTTTTCCAATTTTTCCACATCCTTCTTGTAGTGCGGGGCCCAAAACTGGACACAGTATTCCAGATGAGGCCTCATCCATGTCAAATAGAGGGGAATGATCACGTCCCTGGATCTGCTGGCAATGCCCTTCCTTGTACAGCCCAAAATGCCGTTAGCCTTCTTGGCAACAAGGGCACACTGTTGACTCATATCCAGCTTCTCATCCACTGTAACCCTTAGGTCCTTTTCCGCAGAACTGCTGCCTAGCCACTCGGTCCCTAGTCTGTAGCAGTGCATGGAATTCTTCCGTCCTAAGTGCAGGACTCTGCACGTGTCCTTGTTGAACCTCATCAGGTTTCTTTTGGCCCAATCTTCTAATTTGTCTGGGTCCCTCTGTATCCTATCCCTACCCTCCAGCGTATCTACCACTCCTCCCAGTTTAGTGTCATCTGCAAACTTGCTGAGAGTGCAGTCCACACCATCCTCCAGATCATTAATGAAGAAATTGAACAAAACGGGCCCCAGGACTGACCTTTGGGGCACTCCACTTGATACTAGCTGCCAACTCGACATGAAGCCATTGATCACTACCCGTTGAGCCCGATGATCTTGCCAGCTTTCTGTCCACCTTGTAGTCCGTTCATCCAGCCCATACTTCTTTAACTTGCTTGTATGACCCATATGGGATTAGATGTAGCCACTGTACTGGGATTTAAAAGAGCACATTTCTGTTAAGGCAATTTCCGCCTCCGCTTGTAAAATGTATTTTTCTGACTGTTGACAAACTTAAAGGCTGCAGTGACTCGACCTCCTTTGGACACGATCAACGTTGCTTTTTGTATCACGGTGGTACCCTCTTCTGTAAGTAATGATATAAGCAGGTATCCTAGTGAGAGCAGTGTCAATTAGTAATGGTGAAAGACAGAATGTGTAAGTTACATGTCTAACTAGTGTAATTTACAGGATGAAGGACCATAAGAGAGAGTTGTAGCAGTAGAAAAATTAGCAGTGTCCATTCAAGTAGGCCACCCACTGTTTTGACTCACACCCTTCCTGCTACCTTTGGGTTTCATTCTCATTTGCCTGGCACCTTGTGCAGTCATTATACCAAATCAGAATGGTGACCTTTGTCATCCACTTTGCACAGGTTTAAGTGATTGTTCAAGGCAGGGGAGAATTGGGCCTTTTGTGCTAAGGCTCTGTGTTTGAGGGGTGGCGGGGAAGGAGGATGAGAGGGATTTGCTCTGGGAGAGCAGTACCAGTGTATGGTGGGGCTTCCATTGGTGTGGCTTACCCAGGGCCGGCTCCAGGCACCAGCTTGGCAAGCAGGTGCTTGGGGCGGCCACTTCAGAGAGGGGCGGCAGGTCCAGCTATTCGGTGGCAATTCAGCGGACGGTCCCTCACTCCCGCTTGGAGCGAAGGACCTTCCGCCGAATTGCCGCCAGAGATCACAATCGCGATCACGGCTTTTTTTTTTTTTTTTTTTTTTTTTTTGGCTGCTTGGGGTGGCCAAAACCCTGGAGCCGGCTCTGGGCTTACCCCAGTAGTTGACCAGCGCAGTGGGTCTATGGTAGGTGTCGTGTTACACCAGTGTACATTGTCCTAGTCTAGACAAGCCTCAACACAAATTCAGACTAGAAATAAATTGCATTTTTTTTTAACAGGGAGGGTAATTAACCATTCGAGCAACTTACCAATGAACGTGGTGGATTCTCTGTCACTTGAAGTCTTTAAGTGAAGGTGGGATCTCTTTCTAAAAGATATGCCATAGCACAAACACAAGTTATTGGGCTGGATGTAGGAACTTCACAGGGTGAAGCTCTCTGGCCTGCGCTATGCTGGAGGTCAGACTAGATGATCATAATGGTTCCTTCTAGCCTCTATCAGTCTGTAAAAGTCTCCTTTAAACCTGCTTACCAAGGTGTGACCTCCTTACCTATCACCTCTGAACTATGCCCATGGACAGGGTTAATAGCCAATCCTTTAAGGCTTTGTGTTCAATAATAGATCAGTAAAGCTGGAGCTCTTGAGCTCTATTGCGTAATTATATTCAGTTAGTATAGGCACTTAGGAATAGGTCACTGCTTTTATTATCTTTATCCACCGTGCCACTTCATATCCTGCTCTCAGCAATGCCTTTTATGCCTAATTTTGGCCCTCTGTGGATAGATTTGCCTAACCGGGCCTGTTTTTTAATAGCTGTAGTACAAACTGGAAGTGAAGTGAACGAAGACCATAATGTGGCCTCCAACTGCGCCAAGTTCAGGCGGAGAACCCTTCTGGGTGCCTGCTGCTCTCATTGGGACGTTTTAACCATTCCCTTTTCGTTTTAATGTGGCCTAAGAATACAAAGCTAACTTGAGTCTTCAGCATCTTGGGTTCCCACGAGACGACATCAGTATTAGTTTATGCTTCTTTTCATTTAACTCGGATTCACATACTTTGGTTATGTATGGTATTATTGGAAAGAGGGAAAGGTTTTATTTTTTTGAATAGGGCATTTAAAAGTGCTGACATGTTTTTCCATGTGTGGTTACAGCCAAACAATAACAATAACGTGGGGGTCAGATTCACAACTCATGTAAATCAACATAACTCTCTTGAAGTCAATTTCAACATTCATCGACTTCAATGACGCTACCCTGAGTTCCACCAGCTATACAATGTATAAATTCTGTTGGATGTGCAATTGCTGTATCATTGAATGCCTCGGAGTGTGTGGAAACCACCATTTGCTGTCAAGACTGTAGAGTGTATCTCCCAGACCAAGGAAAATGGAGTGTCATTAAACCTTGATGGCTCAGGTGGAAGCAGCTCAGGAGAATGGATGGCTGATGCCTAGAGAAACCAGTCCGACCAAGTTAGCTGGAAGGGGAAGGGGTTTAGAGCAGAGAGGCTCCGAGGGACTCACAGACACAGGAAGCTTGGCCAGGAAGGAGGAAGAGAGGGGCATACTGTCATAGCAGAAGCGTCCTTTTGAACTGCAGGACCAGGTGCAGAGGGAGGAGACTGGCTGCCCAGGAGAGAGGGAGTCTCCATGATTCGGAAGAGAAGCCATGCGCAGGAGAAGGGATCCTGGACTCCTTGAGGACTCTGACTTCAGCCCAAAGAACCCTCCAGAGCATGAGGAAACTGAGGCAGGCAAATACATATGGCTGGCTAATTGTTCAGTCTAGATCTGCATATTTCTCGTGCTACGTAAAGTAGAGTGATTGGTTTTGGGGAACCCTTACAAAGCCCATGTGTCTCTTTGCTTTCACTGTCAAGTTTCCCTGAAGAGGTCAGCTATAAACTCAGTGCAAGAACAAGGTTGGAGCTCTGGGAAAGGGAATGTTTAAACTACTGGAGGCTGAGGTGTAACATCAGGGTAGTTTCAAGCTAAGCATATGCTTAAGAGCTAAGCACGTGGGTTGAGTGTTTTGCTGAATTGGAGCCTTAGTAAAGGGCTGTCTATGCTTTACAGATCTCTAAGGCTCGTCAGTAACTGTCTTGCTACTAAATTTGAAGAGCAGCCTGCCCTATCCCAATGAAGGGTATCACTTGATTTACATATGTAACACTGACAGACCCCAGTCGTTGGTGGGCGGGATCAAACCTGGGACCTCAGGCGCTTAATACATGATCCTCTACTTGTTAACTAAGGCTGTAGAGCAAACTCATTAATCTCTCTCTCTCTCTAAGTGGTCTCGGTGCCACTTCCCCTAGCTGAGGAAGCGCGTCCCAAGCTTCAGAGACGTCCCAGTTGAAATCCCGGACGAGTCCCCACTTGTAACCCAGACGGGCCACCAGCCACATGGCTTTTAGCTCATGCAGTGAAGGTTCATGTACTAAGCTCCAGAGATCCCAGGTTCGATCCCTCCTGGCAACAACCGGAGTCTGTTGGTGTTACACATATATGCTCAGGAGAGTCCATTGATACATAACTGGCTCTGAAGTGAATGGGCAGGAAAGTGGGAGCAACATTCTCCAGGTAGCGTTGTGTTGCAAAGGAAGGAACATTTGGATTCTTAAATCAGCACTAATTGTAGGCTCCTCTATTGTGGCACTCGCAGCAATTGCATTTTTGATGAATTGGGACATTGTTGTTCCACGCTGACTTCTTGCTCTTAATAGACATGGTATTTTATGCTTCTTTACGCTGTTTTGGAGCCAGAGAAATCTTCACTAATGCTTTAGACGTAGTTGATTCTTAAAGTGTAAGTAATCCTTGGATTTATTAATGTATTCAGCTCTTTCCCCATTTCTATTTTAATATATATTCATGCAGGGTCTCTGTGGCATTCTGCATGCTGTGGTGTTTTATCTGAGCCTGTCATGAGGACTTTTTTCTGAAAGCAAGACTTTTTTTCAAAGTTACTTCTCTTGCAGATTTTTTTCCACTTTGTAATGCTGCTCTCTTCTAGAATATTTTTGAACATTTCAAGCCCTGACTTCAATGCCAGAACATAGGCAGCCAATGCAAAAAACATTCCTACCTACTTTACTTTGGTTGCTATTTGACTGAATTCCCATTGAGGTTATGTAGTGTCAATGTAGTGAGTAATTGAACAAATTCTCCCCCTTTTCCATCTTCCTTCAAAATACGTGTTCACAGTGCTGCTCTAGAATGCCAATTCCAAATCTAGATGAATCTACGGACCCCTTTGTAAAGCTTTCACAAGATTTTTTTGGTCTGTTCTGCTGTTACCCATGGCTTAGGCTTGAACTGATTTGCCTATGGTTTAGTGAAATATATCACTATTGCTATCCACTGTTAACGGATTACTGGGAGTGTATGTATGATCTTTGCTAATATGGCCACATTCTTTTATGGAATCTAGCACTGCTCCTGGATTCCTAGGTAATCGTTGTGGCACTTCGAGCCAGACCCTTAAAGGTATTTAAGTGCCTAAATACCTTTGAGGATCTAAGCCTTAATGCCTTCTTCCAGCAGTCCCAGTCTGCCCACTGCTTAATCATTGATTTTATACAGAAATAAGCAGTTTATCCCACAGTGGCATATACAGCGCAGAACATGTGAATAACAGATTGTCTCATTAAAAACAGAACTTCAACAAAAATTGCCTTGATCAAATGTTTGCACAATTGCCATGTGCAAGTGCTGGGACACTAACGAGTCAGGAAACTGAAAACATGGGAGAGAGGAAAATATTTTCCCGTATTCTGACTGGAAATCACCCAACAGAGCATACACTTTTAGTAAAGCTTTTCCAGATAAATTGCCAGTGGCATATTACATTTTTTTATATAATGTCTGTTGTGGAATTATACCCACAGGTGCGTTCTGACAGCATTCTAGGGAAGTGGACCCCTTTTAAATCCCTGAAGCCAGCTGTAATAAGAATGAGCTTTTTAGGATCCTGGCCCTACAAACGTTTCAGCAGGTGTGTGATGCATATGTGCAAGCATGTAGTGAAGCTGATGTCTGAAGCAGGACTGCTTCTGATTTTGCGTATCCCTAGGAAGACCTTAGTGAAAGTTATGAAAGGATTTTAAAAGTGAACATCTCTTGGACAGCGAACAATTTAAAAAAATACAAGGGGCCAAATCTGTAGCAACTGACACTTGATTTTTTGTGTGTATCTAGTTCTTAAGTGACACTTGATTTTTTTTTTTTTTTTTGGTCCTGTATTCACAAGAGGCATTGGGCCAGTTTTAGCAGTGATGTGTACATGGCATAAGTTAGATTAGGGTTGCCAACTTTCTACTCACACAAAGCCAAATACCCTTGCCCCGCCCCCTGCCCCACCCCTCCTTTGAGGCCCCATCCCTTCTACGAGGCCCTGCCCCGCTCACTTCATCCCCTCCCCCCCCATCGCTCGCTCTCCCCACCCTCACTCACTTGCTCATTTTCACCGGGCTGGCGCAGGGGGTTGGAGGTTGGGGTATGGGAGGGAGTGCGGGCTCTGGTGTGGGGCTGAAGATGAGGGATTTGGGATGCGGGAGGGGGATCAGGGCTGGGGCAAGGGGTTGGGGCACTGGAGGTTGGGGGGAGGGCTCTGGCTGTGGGTGCAGGCTCTGGGGTGGGGCTGGGGATGAGTGGGTTTGGGGTGCAGGAGGGTGCTCCAGGCTGGGAGTGAGGGGTTCGGAGGGCAGGAGAGGGATGGGGGTTGGGGCACAGGGGGGTGAGGGCTCTGGCTGTGGATGCAGGCTCTGGGGTGGGGCTGGGGATGAGAGGTTTGGGGTGCAGGAGGGTGCTCCAGGCTGGAATCTAGGGATTCAGAGGGAGGGAAGGAAGGAAGGAAGGAAGGAGGGAGGAAGGGAGGGATAGCTCAGTGGTTTGAGCATTGGCCTGCTAAACCCAGGGTTGTGAGTTCAATACTTGAGGGGGCCACTTAGGGAGCTGGGGCAAAATCAGTACTTGGTCCTGCTAGTGAAGGCAGGGGGCTGGACTTGATGACCTTTCAAGGTCCCTTCCAGTTCTAGGAGATAGGATATCTCCATTAATTTATTTATTTATTTTATTTATTTATCAGGGCTGGGCTAGGGGGTTGGGGCACGGGGAGAGGCAAAGGCTGCTGCTTACCTCAAGAAGCTCCCGGAAGCAGCAGCATATTTCTCCTCCGGCTCCTACGCGGAGGCACTGTCAGGCAGCTCCCCACACTGCCCCGTCTACAGGCGCCACCCCTGTAGCTCCCATTGGCCGTGCTTCCTAGCCAATGGGAGCTGCAGAGCCAGTGCTTGAGGTGGGAGCCACAGCAGGCACCCTGCCTTAGCTCCACTGCACCGTGGATTCGACTTTTGACCCTTTCGGCCTTTTCGAAAACCAGACATCTGGCCACCTGAGTTAGAGTCCCTTACACTCAGTTAGATTCCCTTAGACTCATGTACAAGAGAGCCTCTGTTGGTTTGTACCTGCGGTGGAGATGGAAGAAGGGATAAGTCAAAGAAAGGAGTTGAGTGCTGGGCATCTCTGAAAATCAGGCCTAATGTCTCAAGATGAGTCCCCTACAACACAGGTCCCCAGAATTGCTTGGACACTTGTGAAAGTGTAAACTGTACTGAATAAATAAATAAACGCTCCACGCCTACAGGTGAAGAAATATATCTGCAAATAGTGCTGTGAAGGGCGGTCTTATCCATATCAAATTGGAGTAAGGTAGGCAAAGATGGGGGAGAGGAACATTCAAGCAAATGTTAGTAATTGTTTTATCTGGAAAAAAATAGCAGAAGATACACAGGAGAACAGGTTTCAGAGTAGCAGCCGTGTTAGTCTGTATCCGCAAAAAGAACAGGAGTACTTGTGGCACCTTAGAGACTAACAAATTTATTTGATCATAAGCTTTTGTGGGCTACAGCCCACTTCATCGGATGCATAGAATGGAACATATATTGAGGAGATATATATACACACATACAGAGAGCATGAACAGGTGGGAGTTGTCTTACCAACTCTGAGAGGCCAATTAAGTAAGAGAAAAAAACTTTTGAAGTGATAATCAAGATAGCCCAGTACAGACAGTTTGATAAGAAGTGTGAGAATACTTACAAGGGGAGATAGATTCAATGTTTGTAATGGCTCAGCCATTCCCAGTTTCTATTCAAGCCTAAGTTGATTGTATCTAATTTGCATATCAATTCAAGCTCAGCAGTTTCTCGTTGGAGTCTGTTTTTGAAGCTTTTCTGTTGCAGAATTGCCACCCGCAGGTCTGTCATTGAGTGACCAGACAGGTTGAAGTGTTCTCCCACTGGTTTTTGAGTATTATGATTCCTGATGTCAGATTTGTGTCCATTAATTCTTTTGCGGAGAGACTGTCCGGTTTGGCCAATGTAGATGGCAGAGGGGCATTGCTGGCACATTGCTGGAGAACAGGGTTAGAGGTGGCAGCGTAAAATTGTTTCATAGCTTAATTAGCACATTTGGAGAGACGTTTTCTTCCTTTCCAAGAACCTCCCAAAGGGGATATTTCTGAAAAGGGGATGAAATGAGTGTTGGAGGAGGAAATGCAAAATGGTGTATCCTTTGAAATCACCTGTAGGTCACTTTTTATCTTTACTCTGTCTACTTAACCATACCACACCTTCACAGAATCCGCTGCTCCATCTTATAATTGTAGATGTTTGACCCTGAAAGGGCAAAGAGAACTTTAACTCCGAAAGACTTTGAAAAGATCACATGCAGTATTAAGAGATCATCTTTCTTTGAAAATAGATCCTACCTGACAGCTTCTTGATCCTGAGAAGTAAGTGGAAGTCACTGGATAAAGGTTAGAATTGGTGGGAAGTGGACATAGAATGGTAGGAACAATGGAATAGTCCATACTTCGTAGTAACGCTCCATTTGCAAGTGTCCACATTATTTAAGAGTACCTTCTGGAACTCTTATTACTGCTTCAGTTCTGCAATTAAAGATTTCCCCCGTTGTAAGGAATCCCTCTTCAAAGGCTAAACTTTAGAGCAGGAGTGAGGTGTATTCTAGGGATTCCAGTCATAGCCAACAAAAGCTCTCAGCTTCGTTGCTGTTCAAATGTTACTCTTCCCCAAAAGAGGAAACCTGAGCCTAATATGGCTAATTGCAGGAACCAATGGGGTTAATAAAAGCTCCAGATAATAATCGCAATAAATACAGCGGAGACAAATAACTCACAGCGCTGATGGACCTGACTTCTTATCAGTGGCTACTAGCCGGCTCCATCTACCCTCCTGATTCCTATAACAGAACCTGCTTCTTGGGTTGCTGTTATCGGATGGCCTTTCAGATGTTAAGGATTTAATCATTAAATAAGCAGCGACGCCAAGCACCGGAAGAACACACTTTCCTGCTTGGTTAAGAACTACTCTCCTTTGCTTTCCTTCTGGAGAACCATGCTGTGGGAAACGTTGGTGTTTCAGAAGATGTTGGCTATGGAAAAGAATACATTGTTGGGGATTTCAGAAGAGTGGAGACCATTCCTTCCCAGACAGATCTGCCCTTCTAGCTAAGGACCCTGGAACACATTTAAAGTATTTTTCCTTCATCAAAGTAGTAGATATAAGACTCCGCTTCTGGGAACATGATTTAGTCCATTAGAGGAATGGATAACAGATGTAAAGTCAGCATATGCCCACATCTGTAAATGTTCTTCAAATGGAGTTGGTGAAAGATTTAATATTCAGCACCTTTGTAAGACGCACTGCTCCTCTACATGCACAATTTCCCAGAGAAAGAATGGCTGAAGTCCATTGTCTGCAGAACAAATCAGCATGCTCAGGAGGAACTGCTGGGAACTTAATTATTTCCTAATGTATCTAAAAGAAGTTTCCTTACTTTGTTCCTTTGTTCACTAGAAAAACATAGACCATTAAAAATGTGTTGTTGGTTGTTTTTTTTTGGTCTCTTATCTCACCAGGGCCTGGGAGCTGTATGGATTCTATTCATTTCAGGAGATGACTTTTGTATTTCAGAACAGTACCTCCCCTTTTTAGAGATTACCAGCCGAAAGGAAACATTTCACCACATGTTCCTACAATAATTGCTACTGCAATAACTAGTGTCCAGGACACTCTCTCTTTTTCTGGTGGTTGTTCTGGTGGCATTGCTGTTAATACTTTCTTTTGTTTAAAATGGCAAAGAAAATTGACCATGGATGTAGCAGATAGAAACAAAAAATGGGGGGAAATAAAGCACAAAGGCAAGGAAGAAAATTTTATATTGTTTTTCCGTGGGGATTTTTGGACCAGAGCAAGAACAATATGTGGGTGTGTGATGGGGTAGTCTGCCCCTTCAGAGCAGTACAGCCTACTGGTCAGTCTTACCCATGGCATGGCTCTTCAAGAGTTTGGGTGGTCTGATACACACAGCCTGAGGAAATATGGGGAGAGGGGAAAGGAGTCCGCAAAGACCTGGCATTCAGAAGGAATCGCCAGGGCCTGGGCCCGGGAGCCTTGCAGCGGGTGTGGTGCCGGGCTCTCTTCTCACTCAGCTAATGAGGAATGAACTAGGAAGAGGATTCGATATAAATGCTGCCTCCTCCTTTATGGCAGGGCCGATGCCTGCAGACCCTAACGGGAGTAAGAAGGCTCCTGCAGCACCTGTGTTAGCAGGGAGAAGACACCAGCAACCGACGGCGCCAACCTTTCCGAGCCTGAGCACTAAGTGGGGCTAGCAGAGGTTGATAAATTGCCGCCCAGCTCCGGGAGGAGAGCTTGTGCTTCTGCGTGAGGAGAGATTTAAAGGCAGAGAAAAGGGACTGGGAATAGAGCTTAGAGAGCTGGCATGGGCGGATCCCTGAAAGCCAGAAGTACCTTTTGTTATTTGGGACTCTTCGTTATGGCCCTTTTTTCGTAGGAGGTTTTGTAATAAACAAGGAGGATATTATTGAATCAAGCATCCAGAGTACCTCAACTGGAATTATTGGCTTCCTGAGAAGGGACACTGAGGCAGGAAGTATGTGCAGCACCACACTGACTCAGCAGGAGGCGCTACAGAGCAGGCACTCCCTTCGACAGGGTGTCCCATTGAGTGTGTGGATGTCACGTGTCATGTGTTCGCCAGTGATAAGAGGAGATCAGTAACAGTGAATGTCATTCATGAGCAGGGGACAACTCCCCTTAACACAGCCTCCAATTAGATAAGGAATGGGGTCCCTTTGACGCTGCCACTTTCCCCACTGAAGGTGTCTTGAAACCTCACCATGGAAAGGCAACTTGAAAGGGGGTATTCAAATGGAAAGAGCTCACAAGCTTCCCACAAACCGTGCACAGCAGTGCTAACCCTTATTCTGTTCTCCTACCTCCAAGCTCTTGTTTCCTAGGGACATACAGTGAGTATCTGAAAAGACAGCAGTGCTTTAGTATTGCAGCACAAGGCAGAAGCCAAAAAACCCAAGGGGCCCTTTTATGATATTGTCAAGCTCGACAATATAGCTGTCTTGTCATCACATTTCTCATGACAACTTAGTTTGCAAAGCTGTAGGGAAAAAAAGGAGATAAAACGTAGGGTCTGAGTGTCTGATCTCACACAAGGTGTACCTGTATTGCTGTCAGTGGGCTTGTTAGAAATTTACACTCATATAAAAGAAATCAGAATGAGAAACCTTGGCTTGTAATAGCTACCATTGCTAGCTAGTGGTCAAGAAAGACCAGTTGCTTGATGTTCTTGAGGGTTTTATGCTGTTATAACAATAAACCATAAGGTTCATCTCGCTTTGCTGAGCGTTTTACAGGATATAAAGTCAGGTTCTCGTTCATCATTATTAATGTTTATTTATTAAGCAGCAACAATGTGTTTGGTGCTGTGAGAGACACAAAATACAGACAGTCCCTACCTTGAAGAGCATTCACTTTAATTTGGGGGGGAAAGGAAGTTTCTGGCATCTTTAGTGAATTGCTTTTTTCCCAGTTAAGAGCTTTTATTTCTGACGTGGCCAATACTTTGGACTTGAGCTACCCAGCAATCGGTGAGAATCAGTCTTGCTAACACAGACCTGTGATGCACACGCGAGAGCTGAACCTCAAATTATCATGAAGTTTTAAATGAACTAAAAGCTGTGGCACTGAACAGTGACAGAGTGATTAAACTGTGAAAGAGTCAGGTCGGTGTGGTGTCAGAATCAACAGTCTGAAATTTGTCATTGCTTCATCATAGGCAGGCTTTGAACCTGGGTTTTTTCTGGTTCTCTTACTCCACACGGCACACTTAAGGGCGTGATCCTCTGGGCAAGACAGCTGGAGATTTTCCTGCATTGGGACTGCAGGGGAGGACACTTAGCATCCGCTGGAAAGAAAGATGGGTCCAAGCCTCAAAGTTTCAGGAGTGGTTGGAGCTGGGCTTTCAGGTCAGTGCATTTAGAAATGAAGCCTGGATGCTAAGTCCAGGTACGAATTGGAACTTCAGCAACGTTTAGGGGTGTTTGGACCTGGGGTTTCAGTTCAGACCCATCCTCTGCCTAAAAACAATTTCTCACGTGAATTTGCAACATTGGGTGGAAGGAATTTATTGGGACGTTGCTGGGACTTTGCAAGACTGAACTGGAGATGTGTCTTTTATCGGCATCTCTACTTTTATTGAGTTTGATGCATGTGGAGCGTTGGTGTTTCATTGGACTTTGCTAGCATTGCCGGAGCAGAAAGAAGAAATGAATTACAGAAATTAAGGACTCAGAGGATAGAAAGAGAAGAGGAGAAATGTTGCTGTGCCATTCTTTTTCCCTACAGCCTCCCTCAGCCATCTCCTTTTCCCATCCAGTGTTATTCTATAGGTGTATGAGCAACAATTCACATGCAGTGAAATTTTCCCTGTCGGACATATATTTACCAGCAGTCAACAAACACAAATATGTCATAGAAAAATAGAGGGCTCTTCACAGGTGTTTATACTAAGGTCTGCAAGTAAAATTCATGCCAGGTTGAACTTGACTTTGTGGCCTTGGCACATTGACTTACTAGGACAGGTAGCACTGAACGTTGCCAGTGCTGCTAGTGCGCTGCTCCTTGTACTTAGGAGATGGGACAAGAGAGTAAAGGTGCAAGAGATGGTTGTAAAAAGCAGAAAGGGGCAGTTGAGTGGAGGAAGAACTGAGGGAGAAGACCAATGAAAAGAGGGAGAGGTGGGCTGGGTAGCGAGACCGGGGATCAGAAGTAACGGGGGATGAATAGAAAACAGAAGGGTAGGCAGAGATGCAGCAAAAGCGAAAGAAAGAGATGGAGAAAATGTCTTTGTGAGTCACTGAGAAGCAATGTTATCCCCAGAAAAGCTGAATCAGGCATCCAGCAATGGTAAGACAGTAGAGAAGAGTTTGGAGCTCCCAGCCTAACACAAGAAAATGTCCTTAAAGGGTGGGTAGAGGGTGATCCTAGTTGATAACCCCGACTCTTCATTTTTCACCTGGGACCTGTCCCAATTTAGCAAACATAGAATTATAGACTCAGAGAACTGGAAGGGACCTCAAGAGGTCATCTAGTCCCGTGTCCTGCACTTGTGGGAGGACTAAGTATTATCTAGACCATCCCTGACAGGTGTTTGTCCCACCTGCTCTTAAAAATCTCCAATGATGGAGATTCCACAACCTCCCTAGGCAATTTATTCCAGTGCTTAATCACCCTGACAGTTAGGAAGTTTTTCCTAATGTCCAACCTAAATCTCCCTTGCTGCAATTTAAACCCATTGCTTCTTGTCCTATCCTCAGAGTTTAAGAAAAACATTTTTCTTCCTCCTCCTTGTAACAATCTTTTACATACCTGAAAACTGTTATCATGTCCCCTCTCAGTCTTCTCTTTTCCAGATTAAACAAACCCAATTTTTTCAATCTCCCCTCATAGGTCATGTTTTCTAGACCTTTAATCATCTTTGTTGCTCTTCTCTGGACTCTCTCAAATTTGTCCACATTCTTCCTGAAATGTGGTGCCCAGAACTGGACACAATACTCTAGTTGAGGCCTAATCAGCGCAGAGTAGAGGGGAAGAATTACTTCTCGTGCCTTGCTTACAACACTCCTGCTAATACATCCCAGAATGATGTTCGCTTTTTTTGCAACAGTGTTACACTGTTGACTCATATTTAGCTTGTGATCCACTATGACCCCCGGATCCCTTTCTGCTGTACTCTTTCCTAAGCAGTCATTTCCCATTTTGTATGTGTGCAGCTGATTGTTCTGTCCTAAGTGGAGTACTTTGCATTTGTCCTCATTGAATTTCATCCTATTTACTTCAGACCATTTCTCCAGTTTGTCCAGATCATTTTGAATTTTAATCCTATCCTCCAAAGCACTTGCAACCCCTCCCAGCTTGGTGTCGTCCGCAAATGTTGTAAGTGTACTCTGTATGCCATTATCTAAATCATTTATGAAGATATTGAACAGAACTGGACTCAGAACTGATCCCTGTGAGATCCCACTCGTTATACCCTTCCAGCATGACTGTGAACCACTGATAACTACTCTCTGGGAACAGTTTTCCAGCCAGTTTTGCACCCACCTTATAGTAGCTCCATCCAGGTTGCATTTCCCTAGTTTTGTTTATGAGAAGGCCATGCGAGACAGTATCAAAAGCTTTACTCAAGTCAAGATATACCATGTCTACCGCTTTCCCCCTATCCACAAGGCTTGTTACCCTGTCAAAGAAAGCTATCAGGTTGGTTTGACACAATTTATTTTTGACAAATCCATGCTCACTGTTACTTATCACCTTATTATCTTCTAGATGTTTGCAAATTGATTGCTTAATTATTTGTTCCATTATCTTTCCGGGTACAGAAGTTGAGCTGACTGGTCTATAATTCCCTGGGTTGTCCTTATTTCTCTTTTTATAGTTTGGCACTATGTTTGCCCTTTTCCAGTCATCTGGAATCTCTCCCATCTTCCATGACTTTTCAAAGATAATCGCTAATGGCTCAGATATCTCCTCAGTCAGCTCCTTGAGTATTCTAGGATGCATTTCATCAGGCCCTGGTGACTTGAAGACATTTAACTTGTCCAAGTAATTTTTAACTTGTTCTTTCACTATTTTAGCCTCTTCTGATCCTACCTCATTTTCACTGGCATTCACTAGGTTAGACATCCAATCACCACCAACCTTCTTGGTGAAAACCAAAACAAAGAAGTCCTTAAGAACCTCTGCCATTTCTACATTTTCTGTTATTAGTTTTCCCCCCTTATTGAGTAACAGGCCTGCCCTGTCCTTGGTCTTCCTCTTGCTTCTAATGTATTTGTAGAATGTTTCCTTGTTACCCTTTATGTCTTTAGCTAGTTTGATCTCGTTTTGTGCCTTGGCCTTTCTCATTTTGTCCCTACATGCTTGTGTTAATTGCTTATATTCATACTTTGTAATTTGATCTAGTTTTCATTTTTTGTAGGACTCTTTTTTTATTTTGAACATCCAGAACAAATCCTGCAATGGTAATAATCCTGCCTAACCACCTGTATGTGAGGATCATCTATCTTCCTCCTGCTAGGGCTGAGTCATGGTCTATTTTTGAGCCCTTCTGTACAGCTGATCTATAGATTGTTTGGGCTGAGGTGAGGTGGCCACAAGTGGCACCAACTACTGCAGGCTCTCTTAGGGGCTGGGAAAATCTAAACATAGAAGCTCATGAGTAAAAATAATGTAATGAAAGAAGGCTGGTGTGATCACAGTGTATCCAGTATCCCGGTAAGACACTTGGCCAGGAAGGTACTGCCAGAGAGATCCAGGGGTTAGAAATTTAAAACAAAAACTTCAGGCCTATCATGGGTCAGAGCAAAGGACACAGTAAAGGTGAATGGAGGGTAGAAAAGAGAAACGATATCAATTAGTTTTCAAAGATCCCATCGAGCTTGCAAAAATCATTTTGAGAGACTCAGGGCCAGATCGTCAGACTTCAATGACATGAAGTCGATTTGCACCAGCTGAGGATCAGGCACCCAGCTTGAGAGGCATTGGAGGAAACTTCGCAGGACTGACCCTTAAATGTGGTGAGAATCACGTCCTTTAGTTACTTTACCTTTGGTCAGCTGCTTGCTACTCAGGTTAATTGCCTCAAAATGTTATTTCAGGACTGCAAGCGGAAAAGAAAGGGCTAGAAACAGATTTTGAAATGATAAACTGTGGGCAAACTCCTAATATTACCTCTTTTTAGTCTTTCTTTTTCTACCTCATTGCTTTTATGGTTTAACTAAGCACAGTTCCGTGATGCTTAAAAAGCTAATGCTGGGTCTGAAGTGAAATTTACAAGTCAGGGTCTTGTGTCTTTGCAAGTCTGTTTAACAGGTGTTAACATAAAAACTGCCCAGATGGCGCCGATCCTCCGAGCAAAGCCCGTCTCTTAATAATTTCATTCTTCCCCATTAGAGGACAAAGCCTTCGCTCTGCCCAGCTGGTAAATGTATGCATCAAACTCCCACAGTGGTTGCCATTAAAACATCACCACAGTTGCCTCAGAGTCATATTTGAGCTATAACAATATTTTCTGCAGTATTTCAGACCCATAAATTCGTAGAGAAGCATTCAGTAAACTGAGCTTAGATAAATAACTGGCAACTTTGCTGTCAGGTTCAGAGGGGCTGAGGACCAAATGGGCATTGGAGACCGAACCATTCCTAGTGGTGGTTCTCCCCGAATAGATCAGAATTAAGATACATTGGCAAAATACCCTCAAGGAAGCTTGGAGAGCAGCTAACGGCGATGCCCCTGTTCCATGTAGTGATCAGTAATGTAATTAACCTGCTTGTGGAATCAGAGGATGGTCATGCTTAATAACTGATCCAGAGCCCACTGAGATCAATGCAAAGATTCCCGTTGATTCGAATGGGCTTTGAATCAAGTCCAGTAAATAAGCAAAGGTGTGCAAGGGAAGTGTTTCTTGCTAGTTGCTGGCTGGAGATTATTTTTCTGTCCATGGCCAGGCCACCTTAAACACTCTAACCCTGATTATGTTTATAAAAAACCTTTTGTCTCCAGGACTTGCAAAATCCCAGAGACAGGCACTAGGAGATATTTTCTTTTTCCATGGGAAGACAATAAGCCTTGATGAAAAATGTTTGCATAATAGAGACAGGAAGCTTTAAAACCAAGTCAGATAACTGTCTGAATATATGTTCAGTATCTCTCTCATATGTTCAGTTTTAATCAGACTTTGTTGGCTGAGGGGGGACAAGAGCGTCTGTTACTGTACATCTCCAGAACGCTGGAATCTAAGGCGACAAATGAATTATTTTAGCCATACCAAGGTTATAGCAGCAGGAGCTCAGTGAAGAATATGTCTGCAGCAAGTAAATATCTTTATGCATCAGCCAACGAGAGAGTTCCTTCTGTGCATTTAGTTCGGTTCTGTTTGGCTTAGAAGAAGAAAAAGCCATGCAATCCACCGACGTCCATTAATCTACCTTGTGAGATTTCTACTGTGGATATCTTGTTTTCCTCTAAGGGCCTAATTCTCTTTAGTTAGAAATATATTCATGACTGCTGTTACCTTTGGCACTCAGTTCCACACATTAATTACCCTCTGTGCTAAGGAATGTCTCCCCTAAGGCTCAGCCCTTTCTTAGCTTCAGATCATAACCGCTTTTGGAAATTGCTGCTACCTCTCCAATAGCTGTGTCACCTCCACCTTTCCTAGACCCTCAGCATTGTATCTGCACCTCTGTCATGCCCTCCTTAATCTGCTCCTCAATTGTGTCATTAGATCAGCTTTTCTAACCACCCAATAGCTATCACCCAGAACCCCCTTTGTTCCTGGTATTTATAAATGTAACAGACTAGGGCTCACAGACATGGTTGAGCCCACTGTTCGTGCAGCACCACTTCTGCCTGGTGCTCTGTTCCTGCATTCTAATGCTGTTTGATTTCCGAGTTACTATCAGACACTGAGTTAACGGGATTAGGTTTCTTTCTAGACCAGGGGTCTACAACCTTTGGCACGCAGCCCGCCAGGGTAAGCCCCCTGGCGGGCCGGGCCGGGCCGGTTTGTTTACCTGCAGCATCTGCAGGTTCGGCCGATCGCAGCTCCCACTGGTCGCGGTTCGCCGCTCCAGGCCAATGGGGGCTGCAGGAAGTGGCGCGGGCCAAGGGATGTGCTGGCCACCGCTTCCCACCACCCCCATTGGCCTGGAGCAGCGAACCGTAGCCAGTGGGAGCTGCGATCGGCCGAACCTGCGGACGCTGCAGGTAAACAAACCGGTCCGGCCTGCCAGGGTGCTTACCCCAGTGAGCCCCATGCCAAAGGTTGCCGACCCCTGGTCTAGACCAGTTGTTGTTGTAGTGTGGGACCATTTAAGTCAAGGCCTCTACCATTTCTCTTTACATTGGGCTCCATTCCATTCCGTGGGCTACTCATACCATAGTGCCTCGCTAGTCTGGTTCTGCCTTGCAATCGGCTAGCCGTATGTGTAGAGTTCTTTGGGGAACAGTATTCTGGAGTATGTCATATCACAAGGTCACCTTCTCATGCTGCAAGAAAAGGGGCTCTTTGGCTTTCCTGAGGCAGGCTGGGAAAGCTAGAAGTCTGTCTGATGCTACCTGTCTCACTGTGCATTCAGTACCGCCCCTGTCGGCCAGTCGGAGCTGCCCCTGCACAGAGGCATCCATGCCTGGATTTTCTGCTTAATGGAATCTCTTCAGATACTTGGTACCTGAGTTCTTGCCAGGGGCGGTGATGGGAATAGTGCTTCAGCTACATAAGTGTCCGGAGTTGAGTGCCAGTAGACACTTTTCAGCGCTCCGGATCGGCTATGAGACCCATGATTTTGGAGCAGAATGGCAAGGGGAGATTGATTGGCTGCCCAAACCATGGGGCGATCTTTTAACTGGCATTTGTTGGGAAGTATTAATATTAAAAATAACCCCCCCACACATAGTCCTAATCTTAACCTCTGTTCATGCCAGTGGTGGATAACAGAACCCAATGCATCAAGCCAGGGGGAGTGTTGGGTCACAAAGTGCTTCTTCCTGGCTTGCAAACATCTTTCCATGGCATGATCTGGGGAAGCTGGTGTTGGTTGAACAGAGGGGACAGCCTCTGCTTGGGAAATGCTGGTGCAATTTAGAGCTGAGTCAGCAGTGACTGGTTCGTGCACTCTCTCTCTCTCTCTCTCACACACACACACACACACACACACACACACACACACACACACACACACACACACACACACACACACACACACACTGATTTTCTGCTGCAACCACATTTCGAAAGCCTTTTATGTTAAAGTGCCACATACCACACAGTCATGAGTTAAAGATCCACTGGAAGCCAGGCACTATGCAATTTCAGAACTGAACTCAAGACCTGAGCTTGCTTTAATGATTTATTAAACCAGCAAATTGCACGGTCTTTGTCTTTCATTCTGGATTAGATTGCAAGCAATTTTGTGCTGAATTAATTGTTCTCAAGAAATCAAGAGTCACCCGGTTTTGTAATGTTTCCTCCCCTTAATTATTGCAAAAGTGAAAAATCTGAGATTTTTTGCTTAGATGAACAAGAGTAAATTTTACTTTTCCCTACAGGACTTCACCGTTATCTCAGATGTTTGTGCAAAAATGTTGAAATGGTCTTACTTAAAGCTAATATTTGTTTATGATGCAGTTGATTTAAAGGTTTTAATTTAGGTTATTACGTTCCCAATCCTGCAAACACTTGCACATATGAGTAACCTTAAGCATGTGACTAGCTCCATTGAACTCAGTCAACAGGACTGCTCACACACACAAGTGTTTATAGGATTGAGACCGACATATGTCAGCATTTAAAGCATTGAGAACACAGCTCGGATGTAACCATATCACTAGTAGGTAACAAATCCCTAGGCCTTTTCAACTCACCTCTCCTGTCTTGGATTTTTTAGGTTGCATCAGGTGAATTTTGATGCTCCCACCTGCGAAGGCAAACGACGAGAAACGCTTTCGCTAATAGGGGACTTCTCTTCTTCTGCGGAATTCTTCGTCACTATCGCGGTCTTTGCCTTCCTCTATTCCTTGGCAGCCACCGTTGTTTACATTTTCTTCCAGAACAAATATCGTGAAAACAACAGGGGGCCTTTAATTGTAAGTGGGAATTTTCAGTGTCCTCAAATCTGTGTCTTTTTCCTATTGGATTTTTGGTGCTTGTGTTTGTTGTCTTGTTGGAGAATTGATGAGTGTCCCACTTCCTTGCGCGGCTCTTGACTCTGATACTTTAATGTTGATTTAATGTTGATTTAATGTTGATTTAATCATTTAGGACCATGAGAAGAGGGATGATGGAAACCACATGGCCCATATAAATATAATTTGGTCTCAGTCCTGTGAGTACGTGTGGTACATTCTGCCCATTGACTTCAATGAGACTTTTCAATTGTGTTGGCTACTGGTGGGAAGTGGTGAATGGATGGTCTGGGAAGGAGAGATTGCTGAGGCCGGGAAGAAGTAGGCAGGTGGAAAAGCAGGGGGAGAAGAGAAATCTCTAGGAGCAATACAGATCTTAGAGTGACCCTAACAGGCCACTAAAATGATGCGTTGGCGCCCAAGCTTAACCCTGAAGACAGCTTGTTTGTTGATTGAGCAGCTACATCCACACCTAAATGTTAGACCATTATCTGCTGTAGATTTGTGGAGAATGCCACAGGGGCCTAAGCTACTGTGAAGTCAGCTAGAAAGATTTTGCTCCCTGAGATGGGGTTTTGTCACATTATTTGTGGAATGTTTCTGGGGCTGGTTGTGCAGCATCCCACTGTCCTCCATGCTGAGTTCCCTGTGGGTGCCCAGTTCCACACTGGGTATTCATTTATCCCACTATTTAAGCTAACAGCATTGTGCAGCTCCCGCTTCAGTGCACAGTAGCTGTGGTTGTTTCTCTACAAAAATTGATTCTTGCGAGGTCAGAATATAAATCAATGGCTATTAAATAGCCACTTTATTAGAAATCAGTCTTTTAGGGTCCTTTTCTTCCTGGGTTCCATTCGCACTTGAATGCATCATGAATCGTGAGATGCCCTGTGGTCTGTTTATTCAGATAATCTCTGAGTGTTTGAGTCTCACGCTACACTCGTATTTAATTGGTTCTCTGAATGTGCAAGTTTTTACAGGAACCCACTTGTGTCTTGTCTCCTTATTCACATATTGAATTCTTCCCTCCAAAGATTGTAGAGGAGAAAAAGGATACACTAGGGTGAGTTGTGAAACATGAGGCTGTGGAGAACAATTCAATTAGAGAGGGGCTTAAGGGAAAAAATTCAGCTCTGGATTTCAAATACCCCAAAGTTCATTGAGGCGGGGGGGGGAGGGGGTGTGATCCAGTCTATTTGGTTTAGAACTGTCTCTACAATGACTCATAGTTTTACATGTATAATAAAAACACAAGGTAAATAAAAGCAAAATACTATAAATTGCCAATATAGAAGGGATGTACCTATTAAAGGAAATGTCTAGAGTAAAAGTAATGAAAGAAGAAAAACAGGAAGGTTGCATAAATATCTTTTTAGTGCTGGCTGAAAAGTTTTTCTTTAAAAAATGTCTATTTTGAGCTATTCAACTTTTTTGCAACATTCAGAATTTCCAACGTTTTGACAAATTGATTTAAAATAAAAAAATCAGTTTCGATTCCCATTTAATGAAATAAAAATGAAAATGTTTTGGGTTTGGGGTTTTTGTCTCCCTTTTCTCCCTTTTCACACTGGAGGGAAAAACATTTACTGGAAAAGGTGAGGGAGAAAGAGGAGAAATCCCTAAAAAAAAGTGTAATACAAAAATGTTTTGCTTTGATTCCATTTGATTTGATTTGAATGAAGTACATTTTTATTTCAAGTTGCTTAATCAGAAAATCTGAATATTCCACAGGAAAAAAGCTGAACAAAATGAAAAATGTTGGTTTCAATTGTTTTGTGGAAAATAATTCAAATTTTTTGACCAACTGCAATCACTACAGAAAATAACTTACAAGGAGAGTGGAAAAATCATACTAAAATCTCAGAATATCATGTAGTTTGTTATTGCATGATATTTTACTCTTAAGAATATTACCGCCATATTGCTTCCAAAATTCATTCAAAATCCATGATGCAGTCTGTCACAGGTAACAGTGTAGTATTAATTCACTGTGTTCTATTTAATCAATTGTAATGGAGTCCAGGGGTTACATTTAATAGGCTTCTGTGGTTAATGTTGTTGTTCTCAGTTTTTCCGTCTGTAAAACAGGGATAATTTACGTTACTCATAAGGGAGTTCTAAATATTAAGACGTCTGTTTGCACAGTGTTTTAAAGCTGTAACCAGCTGTTGGTGCTGAATATTGTTATGAAGTGTCATTGTAGCATCACATCTTGCTCGGTATCTTAGTAATGAATACACATGAAAATTTCAGAGAAATTCTAGTAAGTTGCTGAGATTTTTTTCTGTTGGAAATATCATTAAATGCAACTTTTAACTGGCCTGTCCATTTACACAGCATGGTTGGGAGCATAGTAACCATAACATCTTATGCTGTCAATTATTGACCCTCTTGGTTATCTCATTGAGTACTTGTACTCCCGTGTCTGTCTATATCCATCTGTCCAGCTCCTTGGGGCACAGACTGTCTTTACGTTCTGTGTTTGTGCCGTGCCTAGCACAGTGGGCTCTGGTCCAAGATTAGGGCTCCTAGGCTCTACCATAATATAAATAAATAATAAAATTAATAATTTGTACATGCAGTGAGATTCATTGGGAGCGTTTGGGTGCTGACCATAAATTAATGGAGATATCCCATCTCCTAGAACTGGAAGGGACCTTGAAAGGTCATTGAGTCCAGTCCCCTGCCTTCACTAGCAGGACCAAGTACTGATTTTGCCCCAGATCCCTAAGTGGCCCCCTCAAGGATTGAACTCACAACCCTGGGTTTAGCAGGCCAATGCTCAAACCACTGAGCTATCCCTCCCCCAAAACCACAAACCCTCTATTTTTAAGGCTCTTGTGGAAGCACATTGGAGGTGGAATGAGATGCTGCCAACACTGTTCTTGGAACATTCACCTTAATATTCTCTTGAAGCGGTTTCCTTAAAGGAAACAAGCTTAATCTTCTCTTCAGGTTGGAGAGACCAATCTCTCTTACAGAGATAACATGGGTGGCACAAATCGACACCGAGTAGCCCTGCCCTTCCCATTTCAGCCAGAAACACGTCTCCTAGTCAATTGTGGAGAATCTGCCACCTCTCCAAGTGAGAGGAAGGAAATGGGAGTAAGGCCTCAGTCACTAAGCCCAATGGAAAAGAGAAGTGATTATGAGACACAGTCATTTAAAACGTCTCTACCTGAAAGAGTTAGTGTAGCGGTGAGGCACAAAGAAGCAAAAAACGTCATCAATCAAGTGGCCCGTCAGTCTCCGTACTTTTCACCTTCAGGCCTAGTTGCTCCCCCTAACCATCTATTGGTGCCAAAAGAAGGCAGACATAGCAAGACAACAAGTGGAGGGAAGACCTAAAAAACCTTGCTCTGTGCAATGGCAAAATATCATCAAAACAGAGAGACCAAGAGGCAGAACCTACAAAGGAAGAAAAAGCAGGTACAGCCAGACCTCATTCAAGGGCCTATATCATCTGAGTTTACTTCCCAATATGAAAATTAAAAGTGCAGACCAGCATCATGTATGGCACAAGTCCATGTAGCCCATGTAACGGTGAAATACTGGCAGTGAAAAGCCTGTAACACACCTTTCAGCTCCAGGTTAACGTTGCAGTTGAATGTAGTATCCAGGAAGATATATCCAATGTATGGCTATCTTTGATCCCTGAGACGCTGAACTTCCCAAAGAAAGTTATTCTACAACTCTAGAATGTTCTCTGCAGCGCTGAAGCAATCTAAGAGGCCTCCTATTCACATCACTAGAGATACATAGACCAATTGTCAGTTATTTCCTCTAATCACGGGGGACGGGCACTCCTAGTGCCATTTCTATAATGCATTTTTTCCTGCTCCTCAGTGAATCATCAGGTAGAAGAAGATCACGATTTCAGTCTTCACTTTGTTTTTGTCCCTGATCCCAGGCTGACCTTGAACAAAAAACCCACCCCTTTTAAACTTCACTCTCACTCTTCAATTAACATTTGTTCATTCTGTGATTACTCCCACCTTTAAATTTCACGTTTCAGGGAGCTGCTTTTTGCTTTTTTCAGGATTTTTAAAATAAATTCTATAGGAAAAATGGGGGAAAAGCTGTGTCACTTGAAAGTTAAAAAAAGGACAGAAACCCTGAAATAGACAATAGGAGCACTGCCAATGAATCAA
Organism: Chrysemys picta bellii; assembly: GCF_011386835.1. Lineage (NCBI taxonomy): Eukaryota > Metazoa > Chordata > Testudines > Emydidae > Chrysemys > Chrysemys picta. The sequence continues at coordinate 5,112,663 of NC_088797.1, forward strand.
ATCGCATTGAGCCTAATTTAATGTGAAGTATAGTATCAATAAAACAGATTCAACATTTTAATTCCTTGCAGGAACAAGAAAATCATATAACATATATTTCGGTAATTAAAGGTTTTAAATAGTAAAAGCAATATTTATTATCGGGACAACCCAGAAATCATTAGATAGTATAACTTATTTGTACAAATATACACATTTGTGTGTTAAAGTTTTCCATAAACATCACTTTAATTGAAGCTTATATTTTCTTGAGAAGGAGAGAACAGTAAGAAATCAAACATTATTGTGATTAAATATTTCCAATAACGAAAGATTTTAGTTCCCTCTGCTGCCAGTCTGATGATAATGCTAAAGACAGTGCAGGTAGTGATGCCTATCAGTAAAGTTTCCATTATAAGACCCTGTTTTTAGTTACTTATTACTCTACCAAATTTTAACCTGCCTAAGATTGAACTTTTTTGAAAAGTATCAACGCTAATGAATCATAGAATCATAGAATATCAGAGTTGGAAGGGACCTCAGGAGGTCATCTAGCTCAAAGCAGGACCAATCCCCAACTTTGTCAAGCCTGACCTTAAAAACCTCTAAGGAAGGAGATTCCACCACCTCCCTATGTAACCCATTCCAGTGGTTCACCACCCTCCTAGTGAAAAAGTTTTTCCTAATATCCAACCTAAACCTCCCCCACTGAAACTTGAGACCATTACTCCTTGTTCTGTCATCTGTCATCCATTACTCAGGGCAGGTAGCTAATCTGAGACTGATGGCCCTGTTTCTGAGCACATCACAGCGGAGTGACTCCATTATCTCCCAGGGAGTCGCTCCTGATTTACGCTGGTCTGAGATCAGAATCAGACTGGATAACCTTAATGCATTCCAGCCTCATCTAGTTCAATAATGTACTGAAAAGCTATATAGTCTCAGTCATTGGCAAGCAGATAGTAACCAATTCAATTAAGCCAGACAAAGCTTTTGGGAATGTGGGGTAGGCAACGGGATATTTCCATCATGTCCTGAATGGGACACTGTTTGGGAGAACATTCATAATCTGCGTCAGTCAGTACATATCGCTCCATCGTCTTGTTTTTCTTCACAAGCTTCTCCATGTGTACACCACTTAGAATATGTAATGTGACAGCTACAATACATTGTGCCTTCCTCTGCTTTTACTGTTTTCTGGGGGAGAGTTATAGGTCATCCTGAAAAATCACATACATTTAATTACATTGCAAACCTTTCAGTAGAGGTTGAAATTGTGCTTCCTTATTGAATCTAAGAACAATGAGAGAGAATGTGGAACGTCCATTCTAATTGTTTATAATTTAGAGCTGAGTGAAATCTTTTGTAAAGAGGAGCATCTCAAAGGGAAATGCTGGTAGGCATTATTATTTTTCATTCATTTGAATTACAGTGGTGCCCGGAGGGCCTCAACCATGATACCAAGAGCAAGGCCCCTTTGTGCTAGCTGCTACACTTTTATTTCATAAGAAATTGCCCGTGCTTTGAAGAATTTAGTCTAAATACACAAGATATAGGCTGGGAGAAGGATAATACTATTATCCCCATTGTACCGAAGGAGAACTTTTACATGAACATGCTAATATAGAGATGACTTTGTCTTCAGAAAAGGAGCACTTTGTATGGCTGAAGGAAAGTGCATATTCTGGAAATGATTGGCTGTTCTTTTGAAGGAGGCAGAACAAAAGTTCAATGTCTTTGTTCAATCAGTCACCTGGGAGATGTTACAAAGAAATGGGGAATTAATGGTTGGTGGCTCATTACCGTTAATTTGGTTCGTAATTAAAAATTCACAATGATATATCCATGAAAACTGTAGCATTTTTTTAATCTAAAATGTTCTGATGGGCCCCTTCAAATATTGTGGGGATTGGATTGGAAAAACAGCCACATATCTGGACCTGAATCTTCTCCAAATGTAGAGTTGTCCATACCCAGTCACACTGCTGGGTTACAAAATTAGGAACTTGCCTCCAGCAGTAGCAAATACCGTATAGAAAGACCAGAGGAATCCCTATAATGCTCGTTGCCATTTTTTAATGCAGCTGAAGAGGAAGAGCTGCTGTGCTCTGCTAAAGGATGTTGTGAAGGCCAAGACTATAATGTGGTTCAAAAAAGAACTAGATAAGTTCATGGAGGATAGATCCATCAATGGCTATTAGCCAGGATGGGCAGGGATGGTGTCCCTAGCCTCTGTTTGCCAAAAGCTGGGAATAGGCGATGGGGGATGGATCACTTGATGATTACCTGTTCTGTCCATTCCCTCTGAGGCACCTGGCATTGGCCACTGTCAGAAGACAGGATACTGGGCTAGATGGACCTTTCGTCTGACCCAGTATGGGCGTTCTTATGTTCTTATCCATATGCTCTAAAGTCTGCCATGTGATTGTGCCTATCTAAACATACATAGGTACAAATGTTGCTATTGTTCAAAGTATCCCTTGATGCCATCTGACTTAGTGACCTTCCGCAACACTGAAGTGTGGAAGGTGGCAACACTCTTGGCAAAGTAGCGTTTGTGAATTTGACTGCCTCAGGTTTGAGAGATGCTCTTGTTCTTGTATTTTGAGGGCAGTGGGGTGAATGCCATAGTCACTCGTCACTCGGCAGCTCATTTTAAAGCTTTATCCTCTAGTATATGCTGGCAACAAACTTCCACACCATTAACCAATAAACAGAGGCTGAGTTTTCATTGAGGCGTCCTAGGAATCAGGCCATCTCCAAAATGATCATTGCACTGTGGGACAGGACCAGGAGGGCTGTTTGCACCATGTGTGCTCATACGATAGTGAGATCCACCCACACAGAAGAGATTAAGGCTACAAAGGCCTGGTCTACACTGTGGGGGGGATTGATCTAAGATACGCAACTTCAGCCATGAGAATAGCGTAGCTGAAGTCGACGTACCTTAGATCGACTTAGGTTGACTTACTTTGCGTCCTCGCGGCGCGGGATCAACAGCCGCCGCTCCCCCGTCGACTCCGCTTCTGCCTCTCGCCCTGGTGGAGTTCCGGAGTCGACGGGGAGCGCGTTCGGGGATCGATCATTAGACATACCCAAAGATTGAGCATCAATTGCTGCTCGTCCCTGGTGAAGCCTAGTCTATTTGGCATGATTGTAAACAGATTGGAGCCCTTGGGAGAGATCTACAACTGGTATAAATTGGTGTCGTTTCAATAGAGCCATGCTGATTGGCACCCGCTCAAGATGTGCTCCTGTGTGTGTGTGCGTACAAGTTGCACGCCACTAGATTAACAGGGAGCAAGTGGAATTTAGCATCTTAAACTTAAACAGATGCTCCCTGGTGCACTGTAAATATTTACATATATTTTGTCAAACCAAGTGGAGTGGGCATTAATGAAGGGAAATGCTAGAAAACAAGAGAGAGTTGCTGTCTCTTTGCAGTTAAGAGTGATGGTTTTTTCTTTGTGAGATGGAGAAAGGAGAGTTAAATGCATGTAATGAGCAGGTACTGAATTGCACATAAAACATAAAGATAAACTCGCTAGGGCTGGTACAACGGGTGGAGGATGTTCCCCAGTTTTTTGTCGGTTCAATTTGTATGGTTTTTGAATCTCTCTCTAGCTGAAATGGTTCTAGTAAGTTCCAGTTTCAAGCTGAAATTTTGCATTTTCCAAATTTCACGAGGAAGCGCTATGGTAGCTCTCTGGCTATTTTGGGCTGGGGGGTGGGGGGGAAGACCAATGGGAGAGCTTTTCTTGTTGTTGACTGTCTCAGAGCTCACCAAATGCAGACACTTCCTCTGAGAAAATCATTCACAGTAACGTCTCCTAACCCTCTTAGCCACCTGAGCTCAATTCAGACAGCAAGGGACCCAGAACCAAAACTGTGAGACTAACGTGAGCCATCACAACAACAAGTGCAGTTTGAAATTTGAAAAACAGTAACGTGGCACAAGTCTGACACCAACAAAATGTTTCTCAGTCCTAATAGAAAAGAAAAATCATGTAAAATTTCATTGGAAAAAAAATAAAATGTCATAAAAGTGCTCCAATGAGGAATGTTTTTGCCAAACTCAAAAACAGACAAACTGTTTTGCTATGAATATTAAATGCAATTCTTAACATTACCCTCTTGGATCTGCACAGTATATTTCAAATCTAGATTTCTGCTTTCCCTGAATGTGCAGCCCTGGCCTCTTTTCCAAAGGAAAAGAGCAGAGTGTGTGAGCTGAGCTTTGAGAGAGAAACTTTGCAGTGAGGAGTGAGCGGTAACCATGCAACAATACAGGTTGCAGTGATCCATAGACATCGTTGAGGGATAGCTACTAAAAATGCTGATTTTTGTTCGAAAGAAAAAAAATTGCTCAGGGGATATTAAATATTCAAAATGTAAGATTTGTTTTAGAATGCAGAAACTCAGGCTTTCACTACCAAGGAGAAATCCTCACGCTAAGCATTAAACCCCAGAATAATTTAGCTTGAAATTCTCTTTTATTTTCAGCACGTTGTTATCTTGTAGCTCTGCTCCTCCCAGAACTGTGCAAACATTCAGCCAGAAGCCCAAACCCACTTGAAATCAGAGCGGGTTCAGGTTCTAGCCAAAACCACAAAGGTCAGCCCAGACTGACAAACCTTTGGTAGACATAAGCTTGTTCTACTCACACAGTTGTTCCCTTCTACCCAGCTAGTCATGCCTTTAAAGTCTTGGGACCTTGCGTCCTGGTCTCCAGGGACGCTGGGACCTGCCTCTCTTCTGTGGCCTGCTAAAGGTGCCAATTAAAACACATACTGTATTACCCTCTCGGCCTGCAATTTAGACAATTGTTTGGCTTCTGGCATGTTCCACCTTCTCTGGTATTTAGAATGGGACAAGGCTTTTGACTCAGCACCCTGGTTCCCAGAGGCCCACCTTCTGACATTTCCCTTCTGGCTGGACACACATGTTGTGCCTGCCCTCCTGTACGTTTTCTCCCCATGCTCTGTGCCCCAGTTTGGAGCGGCATTTTTCTATATCCCTCTCCCTAGATCGGGGTCTCATTCGACAACCTCGGACTGCCTTACCATTTGTACCACCTGCTCTAGAGTGACGTTTGACCAAACCACTCTTAGCCTGCACCAGCTTGAAACCTGGTGGTGTTCAGACATTCCCATCCCAACTGTAAACAGGGCCAAAGCATCCGTGCAGCTGCAGAACAATCACACAGGAGTCAACAAACTACAGCCCAGGGATCCAGCACATTTCAGCTGATTGTGTTGTCCGCTCTTGTTCCAAATGACGGCAGAGAAAGGAAAGGGATTAGCCAACACACCTGATGGAGAGTGAACATTACATTAGCTCTGAAAAGTCTCCGGCTGGAGGCACCTGCACGAAGTGCTTTGCCAGTTGTTAAGCTTTCCTTTCTTAGCAAGCTTAATCTTCATTATCAAGTTACTTTCACTCAATTTGCTTCTACCCACCTCAAATTTCTACCCAACGTTATTAAAAAAAAGCCTTGACTTCCTCAGCTTGATTTAATTTCCAAGGTATTAAAATTCTGGCAGAATTAAGAAAAACAAATTATGCTTAATAAAAAAGGCTTGGATTGGAACCCATGTGACATTTTATGTGCGGCGTTGGTGTGCAATTAGATTACATGCCAGGCCCCGTAAGAGTGGACCTCAGTAAATAAAATGCGAATGGTGCTAAATGTCAATTTAGCAATTATCTCACCAGTTTCAGCCCCAGTTATGATTTTTCAGGAAGATATTTGCCTTTAAACCATACCCGTAGGAGCTAGGGTTTGGGGGTTTTTTACTGCTAAGGCTTCAAAGAATAACATCCTTTGATTGGAGGTGCCCTTGAGACTAAATGAATTGCACTCAGGCCTAGCGTTTTTACCCACCTTGAAGCCCTTGGGTGTTGATATATTTGTCATCAATTCCGTAACACAAACTTCAAGAGAATTCCTCTAGGTAGCAAGAAGCGAGGTCAGTGCAAATCAAAGCATCGTAGCATGGCCATTTAGCTCCTGCAGCCCTGTGTGTCAGGGAGGTTTGCCATTAAGAAGAGTAGCTAGCTTTTGGCTTTCTCCTGAGGTGCAGTAAATTTAATCCTGTTTGTGAGGGTGAAGAAATCGCTTCCTCATTATTTCTTGTAAGGGTGGCTTATGGATTTGAGTGGCTTCCAACATCAAAAGGATGGGGGGGAGGGGAACTGAGGACATGACCCTCCTCTAAATTTAAAACATCACTTATGCTTTGCATGTCAGCCCACCATACTGCACTTTGTACTGCATTCTTTCACTTCCAGTCATACCTCCCTTATATGTTAAGGGGGGGGGGGGGAGGGAGGGCAAGAGAGGGAAAGCAGCCTGCATGGGAGATGGTGGGATACCAAGACACAATCATGTAATGAGTGGCACATTAGACTTGCAACACGTCAACCATCTGCTGCAGACTGACAGATGGGATGAAAAGTGACAGTAGAATGGCTCCTTAGTTTTAGCAGGACATAAAAAGCTTGAAAAATAACACCTTTTTCCCTCCCAAGACCCACACAGTAGCAATAGAGTTTGGTCACTTGTTCCTGTAAAAAGTGAGAGGTGTGTGTATGTGTGTAGGCATGTCTGTAACAGAAAACGGGCAACGCCGTTCAGAATAAATGCACTTTCAGTTGTTCGTTAGACTCATAAGGCCCTGAAGTTCATTCTCTCGTGGCTTCACATTGGTAGGAAGTAGGTAATGGTGCGTGGTACCTTGCAGAATCAAGCCCTTGAAATGTTTTTGGTTGGTTGGTTTGCTGCTCCCAGTAGTGAAGGACTAGTCAGTTTCAGATGGCACTCAGCTGAAATATTGATGCGCAGTGACAGCATTTTGCAAAGGAGTTCCTGGGCACACAGCATATGGTAACTGAGCTAAAATTAAGCATGGGTGGAACTGCTTGCATGGCCAGACTGTCAAGAGTTCAGCTCCTACCTAAAAAGCAACAGAGGGTCCTGTGGCACCTTTAAGACTAACAGAAGTTAGTCTTCTGTTAGTCTTAAAGGTGCCACAGGACCCTCTGTTGCTTTTTACAGATTCAGACTAACACGGCTACCCCTCTGATACTCAGCTCCTACCTAGACATCTAAACAAGGGCCAGATTTACAAATTCACTCACCACCCAGCAGCCTGCTTTGTGATACTGAGGGACAGATTTTGCAAGACAGTTCAGCGTCCAGCAGGCTGGATGGACTCTTCTGAAAATCTGGCCACTTACTTAGAAACTTAAATCGAATCTGTGCTCATTTGAAAGTCTCTACCTAACGGGGGGCACTGAGCACTTTTGAAAATTCTGGCTGTGTCTTAAAACCATCAGATTATTGCCAGGCAATACAAAGCTCTCTTTCTGTCCTATAATCTGAAGTTTGATTTTTTTGATACATTTCCTCCGATGCGTCACTGCCCAGTAGACCCATCTATCTAATGCTTTTGTCTCCTCTGGTTTTACAGGACTTCATCGTGACAGTGGTCTTCTCCTTCTTGTGGCTGGTGGGTTCGTCTGCTTGGGCAAAGGGACTGTCTGATGTAAAGATTGCTACTGATCCAGACGAAGTACTATTACTGATGTCGGCTTGCAAACAGCAGTCTAACAAATGCATGCCAGTGCGCAGCCCCGTTATGTCAAGCTTAAACACTTCAGTTGTAAGTAGATCTGTTTATATTTTTTACTGTTAGGCAATGAAAGTGTGTGCACCTATTTTCAGCTCTCCCGACATACAGACTAGGCCACATCCTCAGCTGCTGTAAATCAAAGTAGATCCACTGACTTCTTTGGAAGTTCCTAAAACGTTGCCAATGATTTGACTGAAAATGCTGCCTCCCTGAGATAGTTACCGTGGAGAAAAACTATGGAAACGGGTAGTTTCGTTCAACAGTCAGTTCACTTTCAAAGTGAACATTGGGGACACACCTATAAAACAAGTGTGATTTTATGACTGTATCTCCCATAGGTATGATTCTCTAATGGGTGGAATATTTACGCCTTACCAATATTTATGCCTTTGGTCCCTGCACCAAAGATCTTACAGACCAAGGTTCCAATGCTTAGCTAAACTTGGAGCCGCCAACAAGCCATTTCCCTTCCTTTGACACTCCAGCTTTTGCTTATCTATCTGTAGAACAGTGGACTCACCCCTGCGGCGCCTCCTGCTGGTGACTTCCAGGAATTAGCTCATTCCAGCTCCGGAGCGCCCTCTGCAGGCCGGTGGGCCACCTGTCCTCTGGCCCCTGTGTCCTGCCCTGGACCCCGGTGCCCTTTTACCTGGGGTGCTGCCCCCTGGCAGTAACCCCTCAGTCTTAGGGTCTCCCCTCCCCAGGGAACCCCCACCCACTATCCCCACCTCGCCTCAGTATACGGCTACTGCCAGTCCTCGTCTAGCCCCACGCCCAGGGGCAGACTGCAGTATTAGCCGACTGATCACTGGCAAGGCTGGGTTTGGACCTGCTGCCTTGGCCTACCCCTGGGCTGCCCTCTGCAACCCCCAGTACCTTTTAGCCCAATGGTAGGCCGCAGCCTGGGGCTTTCCAGGCTGGAGCTCCCCAGCCTTTCCCCAGCCCTGCTCCACTCAGGTACCCTGTCTCTAGATCCCTGCAGCCAGGCCCTTCTCTCTTTGAACGCAGAGAGAGACTTCTTCTGAGCCTCTGGCTCACAGCCTTTTATAGGGACCAGCTGGGCCTGATTGGGGCACAGCCCAGCTGTGGCTACTTCCCCAATCAGCCTGGCTTTTCCCTGCCACAGCCCTCAACCTGGCTGTTTTAAGCCCTTCAGGGCAGGAGCGGGGTAACCACCCCTCTACACTAGCCCTCTGGATGCTCATCCTCATCCATGCAGGATCTAAGCCAGACGGTCCATAAGAGCACCCTCCCATACACCCCACCTATAATTCAGTATTCTGCTTGTATATTGCCTTCTCCTCCAAATGCATTTTCTTCAGCGGCAATGAGCTCTGCAGGTGGAACACCACAGCCCAACAAAGGAGGTCGCAGCAGCAGCATCAGAATGAGACACACAAAAACCAGTATTGTGCACACTCGCACTGCCTTTCCTGGGTGCAGCAACGGCTGTTTGCTTTCAGCTGGAATCTACCATCACGTGTTGCAAAATAAACACTCTGTGTTTGTCTTAAGTAGAGCTGGGAGGAAAACAGTCTTCCTGACCCGGCAAAAAATGTTCAAGATTTCGACATTTTTTTTTTCACTCCACATCGAGCTGAAAAGTTGAAATCTCAAAAAGGTTTATGAACAGATAATCCAAACATATTCAGGTTGGGTCAACTGAAATTTTGTTTCAATGTTGACTTTAGTTTTTACTCTGAATTTCTAAGCCAAGTCATTTCAAAGCGAGAAGCAGAACTGTTCATTTAGAAAATGGCGGGGTGGGGGGACATTTTGACAAATTAAAAAAGAATTGGAAGTTGTCAAACTGGCCCGTTCCCATGAAAAGTTTAAGTTTCAGCAAATTGTGAGTGCCTCTAACACTAATTAACGTTACAAAGACAACAGCAAAACCTTCCACCGCCAACACAACAAAATAGTCAAGGCTTTCTCTGCCAACTCCCATCCCCTATAAACAACCATCCCCTTCAAACCCCAACTGGTTTAGCTACTTGGGCAAAAAGATGGACTTTGCAGCCGCTGTCCCTGACTATTTGGGGCTAGGCACAAACCCTTGTTTCACAGCTGAGCATGTAGCTTTCTGAGCCTTTTGGGAAGGGTTGTCTTTAAATAGCCTTGGCTCATTTCATTAAAAGAAATGTATTGGATAAAGCTGAACATACATATATATTAGACCACAAAAATCAGGCCTTTGTACTGATGAATTGCTTTGGTTCTTGTTTAGGTCTTTGGATTCTTGAACTTTATTCTCTGGGCAGGAAATATTTGGTTTGTTTTTAAGGAGACTGGGTGGCATTCCTCAGGCCAGAGGCACCCTCCAGACACCATGGAGAAACAAGCAAGCAGCTATAACCAAGGTGGTTATAATCAAGACAACTATGGCCCAACTGGAGGATATAACCAACCTGCAGGCTTTGACCAACAAGCTAACTATGGCCAGGTGGGTGAATATGGCCAGCAACAGAGTTATAGTCAGAGTGGGCCCACCTCATTTGCCAATCAAATTTAGCATTCACAGAGTTTGCATTCTTACACCCCTTATATGTAGACAGTGTAACAACACTAGGTTTTAGTGGCACCAGATTTGTAAAGAAAGTTTAAATAAATTAATACTCCATGAGAGTATGTAATGTAAATCAAAGATCTAATGGTACCTATTGAAGCAGATGGTGGTGGCTAGTCTGTTATTTTTGTCACTAGATAACTGATGATGATGTATTCATCACAGGTGGTGAACTGGAGTAAGTATTGTTGTATGTATTGTATAGATAACTTTATGGTAGTTTGTATGTGTACTAAAATGGTAGAAGCATTTTGTAGCCTCAAGTCTGTAGTATGTAATATGCATAACATAATGAAGTAGAATGGAATTTTTCTTCTGCATTTTGGTGAAAAACAGAAGTGTTTTATTCTGATTTCTAAAGATTACTCAGTATATCATGATGCATGTAACATTGTTCCCAAATTTTCAAGACTGCCTGTTTGTGATGCTTTAGAGCATTTGTTTTTAGTATATTTTTTCCAGAGGATTTTTTAATTATTATTTTTATTAACCAATTCCCGTGTGACTTAGTGCATGGATAAGCAGTTTCACACCAACAGAATGTTTTGGACCCTGTATATGGAATTTTTCAATTTCTGCCACTACTTTTTTTGTTAAATGTACGTTTAAGAAAATGTATGTATATTTTATATATTTTGCAGAGTTGGGTCTATGGCTTACCCAAGTTCTGAATGCTTTGTAACTAAAATGTTTTCCTTGAAAGAGCATTCAGTAGCATAAACGGTACCTGAGCAATGTTTATTCCCATTAACTAAGCTAAGTATTCATTCTATAAATCACTATTTCTATGGATGTTTTGTGAAACTTTTAACGTGAGCTGTGAAAACTAAGGACCAAGTAACTGTGTTATATGTTTACAAAGGTATTTATTTAATTAGGATAACAGAGGTGCAGATATCAGTAACCAAAACCATATGAAAAATATGCCACGTGTCACATGTGTAATTTAACAAAACATGGCAAGGACATAGACCGTTGTTAGTCAACATTATAAAGCGTAATTATTCCTTTTTGCCGGATGGAAATATTTCCATCTATGCTATTTGAAAATCATTAAATGACAGTTCTGTTCCATCATTATGGTGAATGCTGGTTTTGAATAACGGTTTTGCTGCTATCAGTAAATGTTAGGAAGCTGGCAAAATCTAAAAAAACTAATTTTAAAATATATAAAGGCCAAATTCCTAGCGGGTGTAAATTGGCATCGCTTCACTGAGGATTTGGACTTTGCTTCTTAGAGTATATGGGATTCTGTGTAGCCAAAAGGGTCACCTTAAACTCTCTTTTCTTACTCAGTTTGAAGCCTGAAACACAGCATCATAATCGAAACTGATCATCTGCATTTCTAAATAAAAGTGTATCCGTCTATAATATTGTATGAGCTGTAATGTTAAAAGCATCTTAGCATAAAACAGCATAGTCTTATATGATTGTTGTAACCAATTGATGGCTACTCACTGGATGGATCTATATTGTGATATCTGTTTGACCCTAATAAAGTTATTGCATACAATGTACATTTGAAGAGTATGGTGATATTATAACAGTGTAAAATAAGCCTGCGCTAAACCAAAAAGTTGATAATATTTTAACAACTATGTTTTGACCTTATAATTCTCATTTTGAGTATTTTCCAAGATCTTTACAAGGATTGTACAGACGCACATTTGGAGACATGATTCATTTCTGGTAAGTCAGTGTCACAACATAAAAATACCCAATTTTAACGTAAAGAGTCCAATTTCTGTGTGTTTGTCTCTCTCTCGCCAAGTACTAATACAGCAATACTGTGTTGTTTAATTGTCCAGAACAAATCAAAGAACTGCAGCAGGAGGGGAATCCTTATCTTCCAGCTTTGCCCCTTTAGTTTGATGCCTCCTGGTTTCTTGAACTGGGGGAGAGACTTTCTCTAGGCACTTGTGACTTTCTGTCCTGACCTGCCTTAAATTTAAAGCATTCTTCTTTTACGTGGCCATTTTTTTTCTCCACAGTACCAGGTCCCAACCCAGCACCCAGGAGCCTTGCAGCCTGTGAGCCACAATGGGACCCCACCAGGATGCCAGCTCCAAGCATCCCAAAATCATGGGTCAGCATCCCAAAATCATGAGCTTGGCTTAAAATAGAGAGAGAGAGAGAGAGAGCGGTTATTTCTATTTGCCTTCTCTTTTCTGAGCCTTTCGGGGGCACTCAGATCATGTTTTCAAGCTTTTCTCCAAAACCATGAGGGTTAGAAACTTACTTTTGTAAATACAAGCTGAGTTTCTCCCATAATCACAACACTCCAGAAGCTGGGGCTTTCATGACTCATGATAAAATTGCAAGTTGACACCACTGTCAGGGTCTGCATTCGCAAATCCCAGTGTAGGATTTGGGTCTAAATGAATAACATAATCAACTCGTGTTTTGGACTAACTGTACTTAGATTTTCAGAAATCCTTTGACAAGGTCCCACACCAAAGGCTCTTAAGCAAAGTAGGCTGTCATGGGATAAGAGGGAAGGTCCTCTCATGGATCAGTAACTGGTTAAACGATAGGAAACAAAGGGTGGGTATAAATGGTCAGTTTTCAGAATGAAGAGAGGTAAGTAGTGGTGTCCCCCAGGGGTATGTACTGGGACCAGTCCTATTCAACATATTCATAAATTATCTGGAAAAGGGGTAAACAGTGAGGTGGCAAAATTTACAGATGATACAAAATTGCTCAAGATAGTTAAGTCCCAGGCAAACTGCGAAGAGCTACAAAAGGATCTCTCAAAACTGGATGACTGGGCAACAAAATGGCAGATGAAATTCAATGTTGATAAAGGCAAAGTAATGCACATTGGAAAACATAATCCCAACTATACATGTAAAATGATGGGGTCTAAATTAGCTGTGACCACTCAAGAAAGATCTTGGAGACATTATGGAGAGTTCTCTGAAAACATCCACTCAATGTGCAACCGCACTCGAAAAAGTGAACAGAACGTTGGGAATCATTAAGAAAGGGATCGATAATAAGACAGAAAATACCATATTGCCACTCTATAAATCCATGGTATGCCCACATATTGAATACTGTGTGCAGATGTTGTTGCCCCATCTCAAAAAAGATATATTGGAATTAGAAAAGTTTTAGAAAAGGGCAACAAAAATTATATGGGGTATGGAACGGCTTCCGTATAAGGAGAGATTAATAAAACTGGGACTTTTCAGCTTGGAAAAGAGACGACTAAGGGGGGGATATGCGCCTAGTCTGAGAGGTGGCCTTGAGAAAGGCACTTCCCCTCTCGGTGCCTCAGTTGCCCCATCTGTAAAATAGGGATAATACTGACCTCTGTAACATGCTTTGAGATCTGTAGATGAAAGTGCTATGTAAGAGCTAGGCATAATTATTACATTATTAAGTTTCAAGTTTAAGCAAACATTTTCATCTGAAAAACAGAACTGAGGGAATGACTTAGTAATAGAACCAAGCAGCATACCCATGCTCAAAAAAGAACGGATACAGTAATATATTCAAGGAAGGAGTAGGATATACAGGCTCTTTAGTAGTGTTTAGCAGTAATGAGCTGATTGGTATCTGATACAGCCTCTGCCTGGGGACTATAGTTTCACCGACAGGTAGGTGGGTTGGAAGGTCCAATAAGTTTTTTTCCCTCTCTAACTTCACTGATGAAGATAACATAGCGACTGCAAAAATGAAAACAAAAATCCATGCATGCGTTTGTATATGTAACAGCTGGAGAATATGCAGGAATGTTCCTTTTATGTTAAAGTCACGGTACAGGGCTGATTACATCACAGGGGAGCATCAGGAGAAAAAATACTGAGTTTGGTGATTCCTGACGTAAGGCAAATAAATGGCTTTGTAAACTCCAGCTTCCTCTCCAAAGTCCTCTGTGCCTGCTGCTGGCAGACGGCTTTCTTTCCCACTGCGTTATTAGTGGGTGGATCTGCTAGTTAGTTAATGCCAATGCCAACAGCAATGCCCCTCTGCCATGTACGTTGGCCAAACCGGACAGTCTCTACGCAAAAGAATTTATGGACGCAAATCTGACATCAGGAATCATAATACTCAAAAACCAGTGGGAGAACACTTTAACCTGCCTGGCCATTCAAGGACAGACCTGCGGGTGGCTATTTTACAATAGAAAAGCTTCAAAAACAGACTCCAACGAGAGACGGCTGAGCTGGAATTGATATGCAAACTAGATACAGTCAACTTAGGCTTGAATAAGGACTGGGAATGGCTGAGCCATTACAAACATTGAATCTATCTCCCCATGTAAGTATTCTCACACTTCTTATCAAACTGTCTGTACTGGGCTAGCTTGATTATCACTTCAAAAGTTTTTTTTCTCTTACTTAATTGGCCTCTCAGAGTTGGTAAGACAACTCCCACCTGTTCATGCTCTCTGTATGTGTGTATATATATCTCCTCAATATATGTTCCATTCTATGCATCCGAAGAAGTGGGCTGTAGCCCACGAAAGCTTATGCTCAAATAAATTTGTTAGTCTCTAAGGTGCCACAGGTACTCCTGTTCTTTTTGCGGATACAGACTAACACGGCTGCTACTCTGAAACCTTAAATAACTAGGTCAGCCTTGAAGCATATATGTCCCTTGATGTTCAGGGCAGTCCTTCCTGCTCATTTATAATCCTTCCCATGTGTTTCTCTTTGTATCCAATTTCTCCGCTATCCTAGCAGTTAGACATGTTTGTATTACTAGGTATACAATCTGTGGAGGCTTTTATCCCCTTCCCCCCAGGTAGCAGACAATGATTGTGTCCTGAAGCCTCATGCACTCCTCAAAGCCCAAAGCCACGTTTGTGTCTCAGTACTTGCCCCTGAGCCCCCTGCGGCCGTGCCCAGTTCCCTGCCTTCCAGAGCTGCTCCCTTCCCCCCACCACACATCCGCTTAAACGGCAGGTTATCCCAGCAAAATGAGAGCTGCAGAGAGTAACCCCAGGGTGCGTTAGCCCTCCATCTGGGTAGCGATGGGCATCTCCTCTGCTTCACCCTGGGCTGGCCCTATTTCCAGCCCTCATAGACAGCGGGAGCTGTGGGGCCTGGAGCATGGGGAGCAGAGGTTCCTGGGGCTCTATCTATGCCAGGATTTCAGCACAGACTTCGAGTGTAGGCCTGGTTTACACTGGAGCAGCAGGACGTGCAGCGCAGGAGTTGTAAAGAGCTAACATATAGACTGTGATCAAGTCACCCCTCGTAAGTATCTACATGGGGAACAAATATTTACTAATGAGCTCTTCAATCTAGCAGAGAGAGGTCTGACGCAGTCCAGCGGCTGGAAGGTAAAGCTAGACAATTCAGACTGGAAATAAGGCAGTGAGAGTAATTAACAACTGGAACAGCTTCTCAAGGGTTGTGGTGGATTCTCCAACACTGACCATTCTTAAATCAAGATGGGATGATTTTTCTAAACGATCTGCTCTAGGAATGACTTTGGGGCCAGGGCCGGCTCTACTGTTTTTGCTGCCCGAAGCAGCACGCCGAATTTCCGCTGCAGACGGCGGGGGCAGTCTGTGTGCCGTTAGGGCGGCACGCGCATTTCCGCGGCGGCGGCAATTCGGCTGCAACTTCTGTCTTCAGCTGGAAGACAGAAGCCCCCGAATTACCGCCGTGGGCAGCTGAACATAGAAGCTGCCGCCGAATTGCCGCTGCCGTGGCAACGCACGTGCCGCCCTAATGGCACACGGACTGCCCCCGCCGTCCGCGGCGGCAATTCGGCACCCTGTTTGGGGCGGCAAAAACACCCGGACTGCCGCCCCTTGCAGATTGCCGCCCCAAGCCCCTGCTTGGAATGCTGGTGCCTGGAGCCGGCCCTGCTTGGGGCAGTTCCCTGGTCTGCGTTATACAGGAGGTCAGTCTAGATGATCACAATGGTCCCTTCTGGCCTTGGGATCTATGTATAAGGCCTGATTTTTGCTCTTCATTGTGATGGTATAAATCCGCAGTAACTCCATTGAATCCGGGTGGCTAAAATCCCTGTCTGGACAAGGCCTGTCTTTCCCATGCAAATTCTCCAATATTCAGATTGTCCACCAGCTGTAAAGCTAAGCAAAGAGAGAACAAGGCTCCAGTGGCCTTTTGCTGCCCTTTAGGGACACATTCTGTGGGTGGGTACATTGTACCACTGCTTCAGGGGCAGCAGGTCGTGCAAAGCTGCAACATTCCCCTCCCTAGCACTATTAGCCTGGAGGGAGGAGGGAGCAGAGCCTTGGCTCCACCCCGCTCCCATAGTATAGTGAGAACCGGCAGAGACATGGAATTTACTTCTCGGAGGAGTAAAAAAACCAGGAGGACGACTGTGCCTGTTGCATTCACAGGACAGCCCGTAAGCCTGGTTGGATATTTTCTTTCTTCCCCTAAGTCGCTGCGGATCAGTGTTTATATCTTGTCTCCCACTTGGCACGGAGTTGGCCTGTGATAAATCCTAAAGGTTTGGTAACACGCACTACGCAAGGAGATGCTGAGGTTCTGTGGCATGCATTCCTCTTGTGAGCGTTTGACCCAAGTAGCCTAATTATTTCCAATTTGCGTAGCCTATGAATTAAAAAGAGTTGTTTAAAGCTGAGATCTGTTTATGCCTGGCAAAGTCTCTGATGTATGGATGAAAGCAGCCGTTGCATGCAACATTCATCGCATCTCTCTTCATTCTGCCACATGCGGTACCTCCAGAGCAGCACAGTTAATATTAGAGATTTAGACAAAACACTCCAAATAATAATAGTCATCTTAGTCTGTTTCATGCCTATCTCAAATATTTCCCTTTCATTGTACACCTATTTAGTGACTCTACAGCCCACTGTGTCAGAAGCCTTTAAATCCTTCAGTCTACTTCTTTTAAACCAGATTGATTCAAAACTCTCTCTCTGGAACCGATCTGCCCCTTAACTTGTACGTTCCCCTAACAAATATTTTATTCCTTCCTTCGAGGAAACGCTGTAGCTTTTTCCTTCTGGAATCCATCCAACATCAGGAATAAACTACATTTCAATATTAGTATCGACAGCAGCTTGACACATCATTCCTTATCTGAACTAGGCATCTAATGTAACGTTTTCAGTGCATCAACATTCACTTTTAGTGGTATGGGGAATACTTGTCATTGCCGTTAGCTGCCATTTTCTTTATTTACATTTTTACCCTTGTGTGTCTTTTTCTTGAACAGGAATTCACTCTTCTGATGGCTACTGGCACATGCCTAAGAACCACTTCGGTGTTGTATTTCCAGTAAAGAGGGTTTTTTCCCCCCAAATTTCCTTTAATAAAATGCTTTGGGGGTGGGATTTTAACAGGTGAATTATGTAGCTGAATAATTGTACCCAAGAGTGGTGTGTGCATTTACACCTTATACCTGATATTTTCAAATGAGTCTAAGGGAGTTTGGTGCCTGAATTCATTAGGATTCTACACTGGCTCCATAGGTCAGAGCCCTCCACAACCACGGGTTACGGAGCAGAATTTGGTCCAAAGTGATATGCCATATTCGGAAAGGTGTCTGGACTTGAAATGAGAAATGACTTTTCCCCACAGACAGAGACTGATTCTAATAGCTTTTCAAAATGACATTTCACTTGCTTTGTCTTCTGCAGTGAGATTCATTAATATTTGAATCATTAATGACCACAGAGCTAAATTCCACTCTCAGAACTGCACATACATATTTCTGAAGAGCGAATTCAGGGAGGATGGTATGGGGCAAAGGTGCTCAACTGATACACTGTATGATTCTCCCCTAGTCCCAAACAGGCCTGATTCCTAATGCACAGCCCCGCCGATTGTCTCTGGTGGCGCAATCATTGTATTGCCCTTTGGCGAAGTGGTCCCCATCACAAAGGCCATCAGAATACTTTCAGAAAAGGTAAATACTAAAGCACTGTTATGCTTGGGAAGTGAGAATAAGCTTGAAAGTTCTGTTTCTGGAACGTGGAACGAATGTGGAAGACCTGGAGTTAACCAGATTATAGAAGAGAACCAAAGAGCATCAGAAGAGTATTTCCGCCCACAGCAGACGTTGTCACTTCTAAGAGAGACGCATGCTCACCATGACTCCATCCTACCAGAATTTGACTGCCAAGTTTGAGTTGCTTGACTTCAGGAGGGGTGTGTTTCAATCAGAAGGGAAGATGGTTTATGCGGAAGAGTGATCATTGCAATGGAGATATATAATGTGTCTGTTCATGATGGATGGAAGAAAATGGCAAACCTTTTAACAATGCACTTGCTGTTCCCAAAATCAACTCAGAAACCACTTCCTTAGGCCACTACACACACCTACATTAATCCAGTCGTGAGACTTCGATCATTATTATCCAGGCTGTGGTAGCTAAGATGAGCGAGTGCCCTGCAAAGAAAGGAGTCAGGCCTGTTTCTGGGCTCTGGTCTACACTGGGGGGCGGAATCGACCTAAGATACGCAACTTAGGCTACGAGACTAGCGTAGCTGAAGTCGACGTAAGTCGTATTTAGACTAGTCGCAATAAATCGACCCCTGATAGATCGGTCGTTACCAGCCGATCCGGCGGGTAGTGTAGTCCTGCCGTGGGAGTTTTGCCAGTAGGAGCAGGGTGAAGCCTTCAACAATGAGCTAGAAAAGAGCAATTGCAGCCAAAAGGCAAATGTTCCTGAGCTGTCACTCTGGTTTGTTTGGGCTGAGGAACTCGGAACACAGGGGCGGAGAGGCCAAAAAAGGTATTGTGAGAAATAAACCACTTACTGGAAAATTATTGTCCTGTGATTATTTTTGTACCCTGCGTATACCAGGGTAACTTTGCCCTCCTTCTGTCAGGACGCTCATTTATTTGTTTTAAAAAATGAAGTGACTTTCCTTTGCATAGCAGTCCAGCCTGAAATCCTCTCTGAACATTCCATGTAAACAGCTTCCGAGATGGGAAAATAATACAATGCCAACAGCATTTCTATAATATGCTCCGTCATACAAGCACTTTAACAATGTAAGGGCAACGCCTCTGTCAAGTCCTCCAAGCCGACCCTATCAGTAAATGTTGGTAAACATCAGTTTCACCCTACCCACACCCAAACCAATGAAAAAATATTTCCATTGATCACCAAAATGTATGGATAGGCCAAGTATGAAAAAGACAGCTTGAGAACTTCCCAGAGTCTGATTTAAGGATATTTACTATGTATGTTTTGACAGGTGAGGTTGATGCTTTGGGTTTTAACCATTATAAAGATTTAACTTTTTGAATCTCAGTGTCTATTGTCATTAAATAATTGTCTGACCCAATAAAAATGTAAATAAACCTCGATAGCATCCGTCAATATTGTAAAAATAAAATGCAGTCCCCAGCCTACAAATAGATGTGATAGTCCCCTTGAATTCAGTAGGACCACTCGCGGGCAAAGTTATGTATGTCTGTGTTTGCAGGATCTGGTTATTAAAAGGGTGTCCGTCCTCCTGCTGAATAGCTTTCATTGATGTCCGTGGGAATTTCACTGATGTCAGTAAAAATATCCCACATGCGTAGATTCCCTTTGAAATTAACTAGAACGTGCTGATCGAACGCATTTTAAAAATCCAGAGCAAATTCAGCTTCCAGCCAAGAACAGATCTCCAGAGCCAGGGCTCAGACTATATCGGACCAAAGCTTAGACTCCAGTTGTTCTGGGCTTGATTTCAGGGGAAACCAGAAAGTCAGTGGATACAGACTTTAGTGAATTGCTGCCACTGGGAGTGTAACAAGCTGTGACTATGTACATATAGTGCAATGGTCATCAGCTAAATTACATGTATGCAGACTGGGGACAGGCCTCCGGGCTGTTTGGTCTAGTAACATAGGGCTCAACCACATGGGCTAAAGGCAAATCACCATTAGTGCTCGCAGAATTGGGTCCTGTGTCCTCTTTTTTTAGGCCAGTAAGCAGAACATGAGAAAATTCACAAATACTGTAGCAGGTCTGATTCCATTCACCAAAGGGGAGAGGTAGATGTACACACTGGTGAAGGGATTAAAGACATATACTGAACCATTGGGATAAGTGGAGCAGTTTTTATATAATGGGTGCAGTTAAAGATCTACTGCTAATGGTTTCCAGTTTTAAGGCTATGTAATGTATTTCAAAGTGTAGAGTAGTAGAAACATTAAGTGTACCTGCTCTGGTCAATATCACTTTCAGCTTCGCATGCTGTGGCTGCAATACTTGGGTTGCAAACCATGCAGGAGAATTTTGTTTTATCAAAACAGTTTCTACCAGAATTTTTTTTTAAATTCCATTTAAAAAAATCTGTTGATCAAATGTTTGGTAAATGTATAAAAAGAATATAGGGTTGCCAACTTTCTAATCACACAAAACTGAACACCCTTGCCTCACCCCCTGCCCCACCCCTTCCCTGAGGCCCTGCCCCTGCTCCGCCCCTGCTCCGAGGCCCCGCCCCCACTCACTCCATCCCACCTCCCTCTGTCGCTTGCTCTCCCCCACCCTCACTCACTCGCTCATTTTCACCGGGCTGGGACAGGGAGTTGGGGTGCGGGAGGGAGTGAGGGCTCCGGCTGGGGGTGCAGACTCCGGGGTGGGGCCAGAAATGAGGGGTTCAGGGTGTGGGGGGGGCTCCGGGCTGGAGCAGGGGGTTGGCATGTGGGGGGGAGTTCCCACCCAATGAGAGCTGCGGAACTGGCGCTCAGAGCGGGGGCAGCACGCCCCCCCACCCTCCCGGCAATGCCTCTGCCTAGGGGACACAGGGACATGTCACCATTTCCAGGGAGCTGCACAGAGCCAGGTAGGGAGCCTGCCAGCCCCACACCAACCAGACTTTTAATGGCCCAGTCAGCAGTGATGACCGGAGCCTCCAGGGTCCCTTTTCAAACTGGTGTTTCGGTCGAAAACTGGACACCCAGCCACCCTATATAGAAAACTACACAAACTTCACAAAGACTTGGACTTATATAAGAGACATCAACTTTGTCACCTGTAAATAAGTATTTACAAGCGTCAGCCCAAGAGATGACCTAAGCAAAATAATGTTCTATCCTTGTATTTACTTTAGTAGTGAAGGGAAGGAAGATTATTTTAAATAGCCACAACAATTCTTATTAAAATCAAACTATTCTTTACAATGATACATTTTTTAATAATTCATACTAATAGAATTCATTTGTTCATATGAAGATAAGATCCCAATGAGAATGAAATTCCCCTTACCAAAAAACCTAATATATTTATTACCTTCTTGGGTGCAATTTAGCAGCATTTCTGCTCCCATAACACTACACAACAATGGTTTATTGAAGAGATGTCAGGGCTAGAAAGTCTGAAGGCATTAAGGAAAGAGTAACTCTGCCAAATCCATTATTCTTGTTTGGGTTTTACATTTTAGTGGTAGCTGTAATGATATCTACTAAGCTGTTAGTCTTTACTCCTAACATACCCCCTCCCAAACCTGGGCATGCCCACGCATGTTTATGGGTACTGTTGAGTTCATCGCCATAGAACCCTGTAATCTCATGACACGATACATATTGTATTAGAAATGTAAACCAACGTGAAGCTTCGGAATGCTTTAGTGTATAAAAAAGGAAACACCTTTGGGAGACTGCCAAGAAGAAACTTCATAGCCTAGTCTTTTGCAGCTGCAATTAATTTAAATGATTGCATGAATAATTTATGCAGTCACGTGTTTGTGCGTGCTTTATTGTGGGCATGTGAAATCTGCTAAAACTTGTCCAGTCGATAATAATGAATGATTTGCACATTCTAGCTAGAAATCAAGATAGATATGTAAAACAGAATAATGTATATATGGACACAAATATATTCTTACTTGTCCTATGGGTGTATGTATATATATCTGGGTTTAAAGCCTAAACAAAATTCTACACCAACAGAAAGTTGCTTAATAGTGTGAAATCTGATCATTTAAAAAAGATTTGTGTTTTCTCTTCAATATTTAAGTTTTCATATATATGTCCTTAACACAGAATCACAGACATGATAGATGGAAAAACTGTTAGTTCATGCCCAGGTCACAGAGTCGCCCTCTTTCGGTTGTTTATCTGTGTGTTTCAACTATATGTTTACAAAATGTCACCTACTTCCGGCTGAATTTTAAATAGAGGCGGAAAGTGCCATGAGCCCTACCAACATTTGCAGCTACTCTCTGCAAGCGACGAGTAATTAAATCTCATGCTGTAGAATAGGAATTGATTGCTCGCGGCATGCAGGAATGGACTTTTCACCCAAATACAACATGGCACGGTTGCTGCATGATAGAGATTTTTCATCTGACCAGCATTGGCTACTTCTAGAGACCGCATGGTAGAAGAGATGGATCAAATAGGTGGGAAAGGTGAGCTCAGAGGTTGGTGGCACACCATCCATTGTTAGATTGATACAGGGCCAATTTGGTCACGTGCAAGCCAGCGCGGTGTTGACTGGCCTATGTCAGGTGGCGGAGAAACCCTCCATTAACTGCGAGGCCAGCCCTCTCAGGCCAAATGAGGCAGCAGTTGTGGATGGGTGCACGCCCCTCCCCCCTACACTTTACCTGAATTTGAGAGGGGCTGTGATTATGGGGGAAAACAGAGTTGAGTGGGTGAATCAGTCTAGGGTTTGGGGTACAGTGGAAGTAGAAAGCAGCATTTTGACACTGCACACTTGGGCCCTGCTTGCTCTGAGACAGAGGAAGGTGAGTTAGGAGGAGAAGTAGAGGGAGAATCAGAGGAGTTACTACATGCTTTTCTTTTTTCTTCTTTGTTTTGGTTTGCATGTGGCATGGTTTGCACTGGGTACATTGGGAGCATATGTCAATGCATGATCAGCCTATGGGAACAGTCTATTAGCATGTGCAAATATAGTAGAGGTCATGAAAAAACCTGTCATGAAGCCATGCAGGTCAGGGAATGGAGTAGCAAGAAGTGGTGCATATCGGAGTTGTGTTCTGGGGGTCTGCTGTTGCATATCTGGGGTGAAATTCACCTCCAGGCAGGGGCTAGCCCTTTATATCCCACTTCAACTGGGATTGCCAGTTTTGGGTTGGACGTATTCCTAGAGGTTTTGTCACATGACATAATCTTCAATTAAAGATTCATCTTTAATTTCTGGAGACTCCAGGACAATCCTGGAGGGTTGGCAACCCCAACTTCAACCCTGTTTTGAGGTGTTGCATTGGAGGTCTTGTGCACGGGGGAGAATTTCACCCTTTGTGCTACTCTGTCAGTTACACCCTAAGACTCCTGTTCAAAAGGTGCACATGCTTAGTGATACCTTCTACCCGGATAACGTATCCCATGTCTGTTTCAACTCATTTCTCACCCAACAAGGAAGTCTGTCACTGCTGGAATTCAGAACATGCTGAGGATTGGGGAGCCAAGGTAATAAACATGAGGGTCCTTGAGGTATGTGAAGTCAAATCTACACATTACAAAAAGCTAGCATGCAGAGGGCTGCCTTTGCTCTCCAGACCTCTCAATGCTTGTTGCAGCTGAAATCCGCACCTCAAGTTTCCTGTTTCTATCCACATTTTTGACCAGGACTCTAAGACCAAATGTTCTTAACTTCTTGCACATTAACCAAGCTGTAAAACATTTGATGCTTTGTTTTATGGTCCTAGAGAGGAAAAAGCAAATGATTGCTTCGCCATGAGAAAGGTTTTTTGGTTTTTGTTGTTTTTTGTAATTGATGGCAGATTACTAAACCCTAACTCTTGTTTAATTTTAGTGTGTTAATTGATGGGATAATGAGCATTGATTATATGTGTTTTGGCTGCGTCACTGCAATTACGGCTCTGTTTTATTCATGAGCCAATCCCGAAGAATGCACTGGAGAACTAAGACAGCTTAAACCTTTCAAAAGAGACTCGGAGTTGTCTGAGTAATGACACTCTTAGATGGAAAATTAGGGGTTCTCTTTTCCCAGGCTTTTTAAGATAATTAAAATCCAAGAACAGTAAGGTGGTGAACATCCTTAGTCATTAGCCTTCAGTAATTTAGCTTCTACTCAATGAAGAAAACATTTTAATTCTCTAGGCCATCTGTTGCAGTCTCCTTTGAATGTCCTGTTCCATAAAGTCTCATTCTGGGTAGTTTTGTCATTGGTATTGTACCCTTTAGCAGGAAAAGTGAGTTGGAAATTGTTGAAGCCATCCTATTCACTGTCCAGCCTTGGGGGAAAGGGACCAATAGGACTTTCAGGTATAACTCTATAGGGTCATAGGTAAAGCAGACAGAGCAATGCTAAAAGCAATTTTTAGAGAACTTTGACAAGAAATATGTAATGTGTGCCAGTGTATTTTCAAATATCAACAGTCCTGCTGAGACACAACCGAGTTCCGAGGCGTTCTCAGAGTGGGGATTGAGCTGTCCTGTGGCTCTGGGATTTTTTGGAAGCGGAGACCGTCCGCCACAGTCAAAATGAAATACAGGATTACTCTTGGATGCTATTTTGCTGGAAGGCCGCATACTCTAAGGGATGACCACTGGCCTAGGAGGTGGTCTAATCCCGTGTATGACACTGATTCACTGTGTGCCCTTGGACAAGTTACTTAACCTCCCCAGCCTTGTCCACACTAGGAAAATTATCCAGTGTCCACAAGAAGTGCAGCTGACCAGTGCCGTGGCCTGGTTTCCTTGTTTGGGAAATGGAGGTAATGAAAGAGGTTCTCTGACCTATTCTGTCTCCTGTACACAAAGGGACAGAGTCCAGCCCTAGTTCCCCTGCTGGGGGTGCCCTCAGTGTGGGGGGAGACCCTAGTGGGCACAGATGGAGAATTAATAGCATCTACTCCAGGGGTCTGCAATCTTTCAGAAGTGGTGTGCCGAGTCTTCATTTATTCACTCTAATTGAAGGTTTCGCGTGCCAGTAATACTTTTTAACATTTTTAGAAGGTCTCTTTCTATAAGTCTATAATATATAACTAAACTATTGTTGTATGTAAAGTAAATAAGGTTTTTAAAATGTTTAAGAAGCTTCATTTAAAATTAAATTAAAATGCAGAACCCCCCGGACCGGTGGCCAGGACCCGGGAAGTGTGAGTGCCACTGAAAATCAGCTCGCGTGCCGCCTTCGGCATGTGTGCCATAGGTTGCCTACCCCTGATCTACTCCACTTGTCTCACAGTCCCTACCACAGGGGGCGTGTCAGGAAATGGGGAGGAAGCGTGGCCGTGTTCAGGGGCGCACGCTCCTTTAGATACTGTTGTCAGCTGGCACAAGTTGGAGCAGCCCCCAGGATGTTCTCACCTGCGCTGGGCCAGAGACCCAGACGTCAGAACTGGTTCCATGTTGGTCCTCCTCCTGTGTGCTGTGCTCAGAGTCTGCTGCGGGCAGCAGAGCATCACGCCCATGATTCCTGCTTACTTGCCTCGCAGGTGTTGTTAGCCTGTTGTTAGTCAACGTTTGCCCAGCCCTTCGAGAACACAAAGCACTGCATTCACATGAATACTGTGACTTTAAAAGGCTAAACCAGTCTGGCTCCAATTTATTCTGGAGAACAAGAGGACTTCAGGAACAAGTTTCAGTGGCACATGTGTGAGAAGGGAACACTTTGTGGTAAATCGATGCCATCAAACCTGCACTCAGGATTCATAGATTCTAGGACTGGAAGGGACCTCGAGAGGTCATCGAGTCCAGTCCCCTGCCCGCATGGCAGGACCAAATACTGTCTAGACCATCCCTGATATCAAGGATGTCAAGAGGAGCGTTGAGTAGATGGCAGGTGTGCTGACAACTGCCAAGTTGATTCCTTTTCATGCTAGCACAGTAACCATTGACGTGGTGTCTGTCATGCAGGATAGCTCCAGAGAGCTTGTTGGTCAGTTAGTTTCAGGTCACCTGGAAACTTTTTCCCGAAGGAGGAGGAGAGCTAAGAGCCTGATCATCCCTGGAGAGTGTGTGTGCGCTGAATTGCATGACTAGTCCTTGGCATGACAAGCGTCTACACACAAATTTGCTACAAGTGTTCTAAAGGCACCTGTAATAAGCAACAAAGAGTCCCGGGGCACCTTATAGACTAACAGAAGTATTGGAGCATAAGCTTTCGTGGATGAATACTCACTTCGTCAGACACATTCACCCACGAAAGCTCATGCTCCAATACATTTGTTAGTCTATAAGGTGCCACAGGACTCTTTGTTGCTTTTTACAGACCCAGACTAACACAGCTACCCCTCTGATACTTGTTACAAGGTGTTAACTAATACCCGGTAAATCTCTAGTGTAGACAAAGCAGTATAGGTTAACTCATGCTAAGCTGGTCTAATTGAAGCCTGGCATTTAACACTTAAGGCTTGTCTACACAGTGCAGACTAATCTACGGAGGTTGTGAATTGCAGAGCGCTCTAACTCCCCCAGATGGAGCCTGCTGGCACAAACTAAAAGGTATCTAGTTCATACTGATGTAGTCAGTACTAAAAGAGTGAATCAAAGGCCTGAAAGTCCATGGGAAGATTCCCATAGTTCAGGCCCCAGTTGAATCCAGTTCAGTTCCTCTTAGTCTTACATAAAATAAACAGCAACTTCTACCTTCCGATACCTCTCCATCATCTCAACCAGGCTGCTCCAGACTGATTTATTTAGCTATCTCCATGTTCACCAAGTGGCATTTACATTATTGATAGGGCGTGCTGAAGCCAGGCTGGGCTCTCTTTCCCTTTCCCAGCAGGGCGTTTGAATTCATCTGTTTGCAATCACTTGAGTTGCTTAGAGATCATAAACAACAAGGCTATTGTGAAGGATGTGTGGCTGCACTGCGAGCACTCAGAACTCAAAACTATATTCCGTAAATCAACCTGGTGCTGCTTCGACCCAAAAACCAACTTCCGCTGCCGCAAACATGCCCAAACGGTGAGTGAAAATTTTGTTCTTTACTCTTTAATAATCTGACATTTGTCTTAACATTCATTACGCAGACAGATTTGTCTATATCCATCACAAGAGATGGATTCCACAGCATGTTGGCTCGTCTATAATTAGTTTCCAGCACTTTAGCAAAAGTAATCACGCTTTAAATTTTAATAGAATGTAGGAAGAGCCCTTCTCACCAAAATGACTTCTGGTAAAAATAAAAACCACATATGCTGCACTCCAGAAGTGGGAATGGTACAGAGTGGAAAATGCCTAGACCTGCTGTATTTCTCCAGGGTGCACTCAAAACCAAGTCTGAACATTTACAATTCCTGTAGTACTTTCATGCTTTGAAAATGTCATTAAACAAATGATATTAAATGAGCATCCATTGGTTCTCAAGCCGGGGTACGTGTTCCCTTGGGGGTACACAGACGTTTTCCAGGGGATACATCAACTCATCTATATATTTGCCTAGTTTTACAACAGGCTACCTAAAAAGGACTAGCAAAGTCAGTACAAACTAAAATTCCATAGAAATAATGACTTCTTTATACCCTTCTAAATACTATACACTGAAATATAAGTACAATATTTATATTCCAATTGATGTATTTTATAATTATATGGTAAATAGGAGAATAAGCCATTTTTCAGTAACCGTGTGCTGTGACACTTGTATTTTTATGTCTGATTTTGTAAGCGAGTTATTTTTAAGTCAGGTGAAAGGGGTACAGTAGTCTGGAAAGGTTGTGAGCCACTGCGTTACAGTTTGTTCCACTTATTTCATATTTCATACAAACTATGGGCCGGAAGCTGAGACTGAGAATCCGAATAAATCCATTGTTGTTGGATTATTTTGTGATAGTAACTTGTAAAGAATATTGATCTTTCCACTGTGGAGAAAACTCATTCCTCTTCGAGGAGCCCTATGGAATATTTCTGTGGAATGGAATAAAATGACTAGAAATGAGTCAATTAGTTTATGAAGGAACTAGACACACAAGGCTCACCAGTATAACTGCATTTCTTCCCTCCTCTTACTAGCACACCTATATCCAAGCAGCTGGCTTCTGTGAAAGGTAAGGAGACCTACTCCACATGGTTTCGTAATCCTTTTGGGTTCTGATTTTCAAGGCAAAAACATCAACAGCAGGAAATAATGGAAATTTAGTGGAGACCCCAAAATCGCACTGCTCAGGCCACAGCCAATGGCACATAGAATGGGAAGGGCTGTGCGTGAGTCCTCTGCCCTTCACAGCCTGGGCTTCTGCAGACCGCGGCTTTCCCCAGGGACGCCCCTTTTAGAGGGATTAACGTTTAAATCTTCTGCAGCTTTTGAGCTAACAGACCCAGTGACCTAGCCCTTGGTTATACCTGGCTCCCTTTTTGTTAGTGCTTTTGTTTTAGATTTATTCATAGCACACAATCTTAGGGGTAGGGTGCACTGGGTTTTTGGCAGGGCGGAGCATATAGTGCATGTTGGTACCTCGCTTGTAATAAATTCTGGGCCGGATCCTCAGAGATATATTAACGGTAATGGAGCTACACTGATTTACACCAGCTCAGGGTCAGGAGACCAGGTCAGAGCCGGAGTCAGGCCTGCTGGTCAGAACCAGGAACCAGGGCCATGGGTCAGAACCATAGTCAGAGTCCAAACACCAGAGCCCAGGGTTGAGACAGAGCTGGGGCCAGGAATCCGGGTCAGAACCAGATTACCTGGAGTCGGGGAAGGCAGGAGCAATGCTGGGACAGGAGTGGAACAAGGCTGGGTGCAGGGCAGGAGCAGAACTTGGACTAAGGCAAACACAGGAAGGCAAAGACTCTACAGAGATGTGCACTGAGCAGCCACTGGGCTTAAGAGCAAGCCATCTGACGGCCTTAGCCAATCAGGTCCATCAGCTGTGGCTTAGCGGGACTTGTGATTGGGCAGGCACCGCTGCGGGCTCTCATTCCTGACACTGGGGCTGTTTCTAGTACAATGTTTTCAATAATATTGCAAACCTTTGTATGCAACGGTTTCTTCCCGTAGCTCTAGGGAAAGGCTCAGACCTGGAGAAAGCATTTGCTACTGCGGCCTTGGTTTACAACAACTCTGCTGACCCCGAGGGCAAACTCAGCAAAGCTGAAACCAAAACCCTGCTGCAAACCCAGTTTATGAATTTCATACAGGTAAGAGCATGTAGAGCGGGTGTCCAGAGCCACGCCTTGTGCTAGTTCACCTCTAGGACGGGTCAACACCTTTTGTCATTGCAGTCCGAGACGTTTTCATTGTGCACTGTTCATGCAATCGCAGCAGTCTTTCTTGCATACTTGGAGGTATGAAACACGCGTTGCACAGGCTGAACTATCCAACTCCCAAACTCCTTTCAGTGCAAACTCTTTACCCCGTGTCTGCCTTTCACCTAATGACCAGCCAAATTATTCCTCAGCCTGGGAAGGCATTTTGGAGGCTGCAGATACAACATACATATTGTCGCCTTGCAAATCCCCAGTGAGATTTTAATGACTATGTAAATAAATTCTTGCTGGATTCCTTGTCTGTATTCCTAGCCACCTCCGTATGCAAGACAGGGCAAGAAATTGAGAAACCACTGTTAATGTATCTGCCTGCATTTCCACAATTACAAGGGCTCATACAAAGACTGGATACTGTGTATTTGTGGTGAAGAAATGCACACACGTTTAATGCTGAATCTGCCATTACATCATAAACACTTGACATGAGAATCAGATTTAGACCTCCAAGGCAGTTGAAGCCAGATAAATTGCAGAGGCATAAATGATATCTCTAGCAGACAGAGAGCTGAAAGCACCATGTTATCAGCACCTCTTTTTGAGAGTGTTAGTGACAGCTCTACAGGGGATCTTGTCATCCCAACCTCCCTAGCTCTGTCTGGAATATAAACACAGTATGAGAGAAGGAAAGGAATTCATTGGAGGTTGAAATAAGAGAAGAATATATTCTTTCATATGGGTTCTAAATAGATAGGGCCAGATTCCGTGATGAACACAGCTTCCATTGAGTGCAGAAGAGAGGGGAGGCCGTTGGAGAGCCAGATACAGCTTCTTGATTCTCCATTTGGTGCCAGTATTGAGCACAGTTTAGAACAGCCTGTTGGCTGCTCTAACATGCACTACTTAGGAATTATCCATGCTTAGGAAATAAAGATTGGATTTTCCCCAGCCCTCCTGGCCAGCAACGTTAAGGACATAAAAAGGAATATTTTAAATATATTAGGAACAAAAGAATCCTAACAATGGTACTGGCACATCACTAGATAGAAATAGTAGAACTGTCAATAATAATGCAGAAGAGGCAGAAGTGTTCAATAAATATTTCTATCCTGTATTTAGGAATAGGCAGGTTGATGTATTCATATCCAATTATGATGATGAAATATTTTCAATTCTAACAATAACTCAGGAATATGTTAAACAGCAGCTACTAAAGTCAGAAATGTTTAAATGAGCAGATCCAGTTAATTTGCATCCCAGAGTTTTAAAAGAGCTGGCCACAGAGCTCTTTGGACAGTTAATGTGAATTTTTCAATGGACAATGGGAGCGTTCTAGAGGACCAGAAGAAAGCGAATGTGCCAATAGTTAAAAAGGGTAAACAGGCGTGTCAGTCTGACATCAGTCCTGGCCAAAATGATGAAAAGGCTGATACAGGACTTGATTAATAAAGAATTAAAGGAGAATAATATAATGAATGGCAATCAACACAGGTTTATGAAAAATAGATCATATCAAACTAACTTGATATATTTTTTGGATGAGATTACAAGTTTGGTTGATAAGAGTAATAGCTTTGATGTAATATACAGTAAAAGCTTTGGTATCTGGCATGTTGGGAGAATGGGGGGTACCGGTAAGTAAAAAATTTCGGTTAACTAAGAGGGAGGGAGTTTGGGTGCAGTAGGGGGCTAAGGGCTGGGGGTGGGGCGTGGGAGGGAGTGTGGGTCATGAGCTCTGGGAGGGAGTTTGGATGTGGGAGGGGGTCTGGGCAGGGGGTTGGGGCACGGAAGGGGTGTGGGGCTAGGGGCAGAGGGTTGGGGTGTAGGAGGGGCTTCAGGGTGCCAGATCCAGGTGGCGCTCACCTTGGGTGGCTCCCCACAAATGGCTACATGTCTCTGCTCATCTTAGCTGGAGACGCAGCAGCCAGCTGTGTGCGCTGTCTCCTCCCAGAGGCACCGCCCCTGCAGCTCCCATTGGCCCATAGTTCCCGGCCAATGGGAGCTGCGGAGCTGGCTCTGGGGGGCGGGGGCAGCACGCAGAGCCACCTAGCCATGCCTCCACCCAGGAGCAGCAAGGACATGTCGCCGCTTGCGGGGAGCCACCTGAGGTGAGTGCCCCCTGGATCCGGCACCCTGAAACCTCTCTTGCACCCCAAGCCTCTGCCCTGAGCCCCCTCCCGCACCCAAACTCCCTCCCAGAGCCTGCACCCTGCACCTCACCCGAAACCCCTCATGGCCGTTCCTCTGCCTAGGAGCAGCAGGGACATGTTGCCACTTCCGGGGAGCCACGCAGAGCCAGGCAGGGAGCCTGCCGGCCCTGCACCAACCAGATTATAAACCAAAATTTCAATGAAGATCAAAAATGCCAGTATCTAGAGCTTTCCAGTTGGTAAAGTGCCGGATAACACCGCTTTTACTGTACTTCGTTTTCTGTAAGGCATTTGAGTTGGTACCACACATTTTGATTAATAAATTAGAATCATACAAAATCAACACGGGACACATTAAATGTGTTGAAAACTGGCTAACTGATATGTCTCAACATTTAATTGTAATGGGGGAATAACTGACGGGGTCTATTTCAAGTAGGGTCCCACGGAGATCAGGAAAGACTGATTGAGCTCCATCTATTTAGCTTATCAAAGAAAAAGGTTATGGTGTGACTTGATCGCAGTTTATAAGTACCTTTACGGAGAACAGAAATTTGACAATACAAGTCTGTCCATCTGGCAGACAAAGGTATAAGAAGATCCAGTGGTTGGTTGTTGAAGCTAGACAAATTTAGACTAGAAATAAGGTGCAAATTATTAACAACGAGGGTAAATAACCCCTGGACAACTGCCCAAGTTTTGTAGTGAATTCTGCATCAGTGGAAATTTTAAAATCAGGATTGGATGTCTTTCTAAAAGACCTGCTGTAGTGCATACAAGAATTAATTAAGGAAAGTTCTGTGTCCTGTGTTACCCTGGAGGTCAGACTAGATGTTCACAATGGTCCCTTCTGGCCTTATAATGTATGTATTTCCTGTGAGACAATCAGAAATTTCAGTGACAGGCATAGTTATAAGAACCCGGATGGATGGATGAACCCCAGATAGCCTGCTTCTCCATGACATGCTCCGTCTCATCTCAGTTATTATGTGCTCATGAATGATAACCAAGTTTAAATCAGTTGCTTTATTATCTGAAAATGACCAGGCTAACAACTACCCAAGAAGTGGATGGGGGAGGCCTTCTTTAAAAGGTTGTCTATTGAAACTGACACGAACCACGCAACTCTGTGCTTAATTAGGGCCAGATCCTCAACATAAGGATGTTTCTATGCTGAGTCATACCAGCAGGGAAATGTATCAACATTTACCTCACAAGTATTTTGCTATTTTTGAGAAGATGCTGGAAAAAAGGAATTTCATGTTAAAACTTTTTTATTAAAATTCTCCACAGGGCCAAGAAAGCAAACCAAAATACCAGGAAATCATTTCTGCCCTTGACGAGGATAAAGATGACAAAATTGATTTTGAAGATTTCATGATCTTGCTCCTCAGCCTCGCTCTGATGTCAGACCTCCTGCAGGAGATCAGAAATGTCAGCACCACGAAATGAGCCGTTCTCCCCGCAGAGACTGAAAGGAAGAGCTGTGTACATAAGGGAAGGAGCACCCAGGAATGGGAAAACAGGAATAAATGGCAAATATTTGGATGCACTAATACCTAAAATGATTTTTTTCAGATTTGGGAAAACAATCCATTTTCAATTTTTTTTGTTTAAAAAATGGACAGTTTCCTTGAGAATTTCCCCCAACATCTTTTAATTACTTTAAAAAAATTCACAGAAAACATAATTTTCCAACTATCTCTACAACTTACACATGGTAGAACCTTCCACTCCTAACAGCCTAGAAGGAATTTCCATTTGATCGTTTATGTAGTAATAATAATAATGACTAAATCTTAGCACTTATAGATAGCACCTTCCATCAAAGAGCTTGGAATTAATGGACCTGCACTATCCACTCAAGAAAGAGATCTTGGTGTCATTGTGGATAGTTCCCTGAAAATATCCACTCGCTGTGCGGCGGTAGTCAAAAAAGCAAACAATGTTAGGAACCATTAGGAAAGGGGTAGATAAAACAGAAAATCTCATAAAGTCACTGTGTAAGTCCATGGTACCACTGGACCTTGAATACTGGTTCTGGTTGCCCCATCTCAAATATATATATATTAGAACAGGAAAAGGTACAGAGGGCAACAGAAATGATTAGGGGTATGGAACAGCTTCCACGTGAGGAAAGATTAAAAAGACAGGGACTATTCGGCTTAGAAAAGAAACTAATGGGGGGGGATATGATAAAGATCTATAACATCACAAATGGTGTGAAGAAAGAGAATTAGGAAGTGTTATTTACCTCTTCACATAACACAACCACCAGGGGTCACCCAATGCCATTAACAGATAGTAGATTTAAAACAAACATCAGGAAGTGCTTTTCTCACAACACACAGTCAACCCAGAGTTCAAGCGGAGTGCCCCAAGGGTCGGTCCTGGGGCCAGTTTTGTTTAATATCTTTATTAATGATCTGGAGGATGGTATGCACTGCACTATCAGCAAGTTTGCAGATGACACTAAACTAGGAGGCGTGGTAGATACACTACAGGGTAGGGATCGGACACAGAGAGACCTAGACAAATTAGAGGATTGGGCCAAAAAAAACCTGATGAGGTTCAACAAGGAGAAGTGCAGAGTCCTGCACTTAGGACGGAAGAATCCCATGCACTGCTACAGACTAGGGACCGAATGGCTAGGTAGCAGTTCTGCAGAAAAGGACCTAGGGGTCAGAGTAGACGAGAAGCTGGATATGAGTCAACAGTGTGCTCTTATTGCCAAGAAGGCTAACGGCATTTTGGGCTGTATAAGTAGGGGCATTGCCAGCAGATCGAGGAACGTGATCATTCCCCTCTATTCGACATTGGTGAGGCCTCATCTGGAATACTGTGTCCAGTTTTGGGCCCCACACTACAAGAAGGATGTGGAAAAATTGGAAAGAGGCCAGTGGAGGGCAACAAAAATGATTAGGGGTCTGGAGCACATGACTTATGAGGAGAGGCTGAGGGAACTGGGATTGTTTAGTCTCCAGAAGAGAAGAATGAGGGGGGATTTGATAGCAGCCTTCAACTACCTGAAGGGGGGGTTCCAAAGAGGATGGAGCTCGGCTGTTCTCAGTGGTGGCAGATGACAGAACAAGAAGCAGTGGTCTCAAGTTGCAGTGGGGGAGGTCCAGGTTGGATATTAGGAAACACTATTTCACTAGGAGGGTGGTGAAGCACTGGAATGCGTTACCTAGGGAGGTGGTGGAGTCTCCTTCCTTGGAGGTTTTTAAGGCCCGGCTTGACAAAGCCCTGGCTGGGATGATTTAGTTGGGAATTGGTCCTGCTTTGAGCAGGGGGTTGGACTAGATGACCTCTCAAGGTCCCTTCCAACCCAGATATTCTATGATTCAGTGGAATTTGTTGCCAGGGGATGTTGTGAAGGCCAACAACCAGGTTCAGCAAAGAACTAGATAAGTTCATGGAGGACAGGTCCGTCAATGGCTATTAGCCAAGATAGTCAGGGATGCAACCCCATGCTCTGGATGTCCCTCAACCATCCAGGACGACTGGGGATGGATCATTTGATAACTGCACTGCTCTGTTCATTCCCTCTGAAGCATCCAGCATTGGCCTGCTGGCAGACAGGACGCAGGGCTAGATGTAGCATTGGTGTGAGCCAGTATGGCCGTTCTTATGTTCTTATCTTCAGTGAGGAAAAAATAGCCCATGGAGAGGTCAGGTGACCTATTCCATTGTGCTCCGTGAAACAGGGATAATGTCCTAAATGGACCCCAGATAGCCTGACTTTTCACGGTGGGATCCATCTCATCTCAGTTATTATGTGCTCACGAATGAAAACTGAGTTTAAATCAGTTGCTTTATGATCTGAAAATGACCATGCTAACAACTGCCCAAGAAGTAGGTGGGGGAGGGCTTCTTTAAAGGGTTGTCTATTAAAACTGACACCAACCACACAACTCTGTGCTTAATTAGGGCCAGATATTCAACATAAGGATGTTTCTATGCTGAGTCATACCAGCTCAGGCTCTAGTTCACACTCAATATATAGCCAATTAAAACACCCACACACCATAGAAAATCCACAGCTTTTTAAACAGCCTGGTAGGATACAGAAAACA